>NC_047048.1:81127679-81792263 GCF_011762595.2 Tursiops truncatus
GGAGCCAGACGGACACAGAGCAAACCCCAGCTCCACCGCTTTCAGGCTACGTGGCCCAAAGCAGGTTGCCTCTCTGAGCCTGTTTCCCCACCTGTGCAGCAGGGTCCTGGCCACCTGCCCAGAAGGGCTGTCGTGAGGATTAAATGCCCCCGCCACTGGCCCGGCATCCTGCAGGCCCAGTCCCAGGTCCGGGCCTCGCTGCCCTCACCTGTGAAGTGGGTACCGGCCTCCTTCACACGCTGGGAGGCGAAAGTGAGGACACAAGGCACACGGTCCGTAAACAAAACACCGCCAGGATTGGGAGGCTCACCAATGAAAGCTGTCTACACTGTCCACTGGGGAGGTCAGCGTGCTGATGACATAAAGCGTCAGCAGCCTCCCACGCTGGTCCTTACAGGGACCCTGATCCACTCAAATAAACGGGGGATTGACTGTGGGCTATATGTCAGAGGACTAATGAATGGAGTGTTTCCTCCCTTATTTGGTTTTGGTTTCCAGACTCATTTTTAATAACTGCTTTTCCAGAGGCTGCTTCTCCCACAGTGAACAGCCCACAGGCTCCGCCGTCTGTAGGCAGAACCTCTGGTTTCACCCAGACACACGGATGTGGAGGTTCTGCAAGACATCCACTGCCATGGGGTATATGACACCGGGGTTTAGAACGGTGTTCTCTTTGGTCAAGGGGTTCAACCGAGGCAACGGGAAACGGGAGCACGCGGTCTCTTGCGCCTGGGACAGGGCTGAAGCTCTGGAAGGATGGGAGAGGCCAGCTGGGTCAGCACAGCCATTTAACAACTGGACCCCAAGGCCAGGGCCACTGGGGATGCGACTTGCCCAGGTGACCCAGCCAGAACTAGAAAGAACCCAGATACTTCCTGCACTGGTGAGTCCCTCCTACACACACCTGCTGCCACTCTCATCTGGCAACCACAGCAGACATAACTAATCAATAACTGCACATTCCCCGAGCCCAGCACAGGCCTCTGGGAGCCTCCTGTCCCCAGTGTCCCAGGAAGTAAGTAAAATGTTCTCTGCCAACTCTTTTCCAAACACAGTCGTGGGGAGTCTTTGACCTGAAAGGAAATGATAAAATACGGGCAGGAACTAGGAGAACTCCTGCAGGACCAGGTCCAGGGCAGCTGGGAGGACCACTGATGGGCTGGGCCCCAGGGATCACAGACACCCACAGAAATGTCCAGCCTCTCTCCACACCTTTGCCCACACGGGTTCCTACTCTGCCTGCCTCTCTCCACCCTGCTCTGCTTTCCCGAACTCATCTCAGACCCCCAGGGCCTCCCAGAAGGCTCCTGGGAGGCTGGGGCAGCTCTCTCCACCAGTGGAGGAAAGTGTCCAGGGGCGGAAACCAAGTTCTCCTCACCAGGCTCAGGGACAGCCTCTGTCCCTGACCATTCTGGGTCCTGTGTCCCTCTGTCTTGCCCTCAGCTCTGAGCACCTTGAGGTCAGCCTAGTGGTCCAGGTCCTTCTGTAACCTCTGTCCTCACCATAACCTTGAGCCCATCCTCCCTCCCCTTATACCCGATCCAAGCGTCATCCCTGGTATCATGGACCTCGACAGGACCGCCCCTCGCTGCCCCCCCGCCTCAAGCCCGTTCTCCACTCTGCAGCTGGAGATGGGCATCCACTGGACCCTGTTACCCGCCCCCCTCCCCTGCTCTAAACCCTTGCAGGGCTCCCCAGTACCCAAACTCCCCTGAAACCAGGCGAGATCAGACCCCATCCTCCCAACTCTAACGGCCCCCTCTTCACCCATCAGCTCCAGCCACCGTGGTGGCTTTGAAGGTCCCAAAGGCACTGCACGCTTTTTCTGGCTTCAGGAGGAAATCTTCATCCCTGAGATGGAATCCTGCTTCTCCTTCCCCAAGGCTGGGCCAACAGGTACTGTGGCCTGACTGGGTGATGAGCGCTATGTGGCACTCCGATTCTGGGGGCTTCCCCCTAGCACAGCAGAGCTGGGAGGGGCCTCCTGGTGAGAACACGCCATTCAGAGAGGGCAAGCGACTGGCTACATCACACAGCACCAAGTCCTGGTCTGAGCCGAGCCCCACTGGCCTGACTCCCATCCTGGGCATGTCGCCCCCACCCCAGTCCCAGGCCTCCACGGCTGCCCCTACCTCCCAGTGCCATCCTCCACTCAAAGATGCTTCTCTTCCTAACTGCGATGGCCTCTGCCCAGGCTGCCTACTGCCTCCGAATTCCCCAGGGGAAGGGGCTCATTCCGAGACTGAACGATGTCACAATCACCAACAGCAAGAGGGACGGCACTCACTTGGTGCCAGGCAGGGAATGTGGACAATCTCATGTGTGTCCCCATTTCACAGATGAGGCAACCGAGGCTCTAAGTGGTTACAGACCTTGCTAGCCAAGAACCAGGCCTAGAACCTGAGCTTCAAACTGGAGGTTCTGCGTCTCTCCTCGGCCAGTGCCAGCTCCCGAGCAATGAGCTTCCTGTCGACAAAGGCCACAGGACAAGGTGGCTTTGGGCTCCCAGCTTAGTGATGTTTTGGTCCGCCTCACCCTTGACGAAGCACCCAGACATCGGGAGCGCCCTGAGCAGGTGGCGGCTGGAGGCCGGGGGATGTGGTACGGCTGTGTCTCTTCCCACGGGGTTTCTTGGGCTCAGGCCGGGCCAAGCACTGCCCTTGGGACCTGGCTGGCGGCCTGGCCCAGATCTCCTGGCATGGGCCGCAGGACTTTATTTAGACAGCGTCCGCTGGGCAGCTTCGGGCGCACAGGCCCGAGGGGGTGTAGCTCCGTCGGGTTTCACGGCGCGTCTGCGCCGGGAGCTGCCCCCATCATTATAAATCGGTGCATGTTTTGCTGGGAGGCCGGTCACCGGCCGAGCAGGGGAGACAATGGGCTGCCTCCTTTGAAATGGGTGTCTCTTCACCCACCCCCACCCCTTTCTTCTTTCGGGGAAGATTTCTTCCTGCCTCGGCCCAAATCCCACTCTCTGGGGCCTCTCCCCAACCCCTGACCCTCCAGAACAAAAGGGAGCGTGAGTGTCTAGACCGCCAGTCTGAATGTGAGAAGGGGGCATTGTATGACCAGGACGGAGGCCTGGCCTCCCAGGCGGAAAGGTTGGGGCGTGGGGGGGGGGGGGGGCCGGGAGGGGCGTGGTGAAGGCCTGACACCTCTCGGGTCCCCTACGCTCGCTGCCTGTCCCTCCTGGGACAGAGATGTGGCCAGAGCTCAGCCCCGAGGATCCAGCCTGGGTGGCATGCCATCTCCAAACTAAATGCAGGGAATTCCTTAGCCTGTCACTAAAACGTTCATTCACTCGAGGAGCTAATTCACAGGAAGGCCCCGGAGCAGTGCCTGAATCCAGGCGTGGCCATAAATGTCAGCTGTTCATCTTGATCAGTTTAGAAGCTTCACGTGTATTTTGGGCTGAGGGGACCAGGGTGGAGAGTCCCCAGCAGGGACCCTGGCGTCTTCCAGCATCTGGAAGGCCTTGCTCCGAGTAGGGGAGGGGACGTGTTCCTGGACACCTGGGTGGTGAACACTGGCTGTGTGACTCCAGGTTCCTACTCACCCTCTCTGGGCCTCTGGGACACCTTGTCTGTAAAAAGAGGCTCGAATAAGATCTGTGGTTTTTCAGACCATGTTTCACCAGCAAGGACCTTCAATTCAATGAAAGTCTGACCCAGGAGCTTCGCGGTATCAAATGGACACAGAAGCAGCACTACTCGGCCGATGTGAGCCCCAGAGGTGAGAGGCTGCGTCTCCCATAGCAGCTGAGGTCCAGCGGGCGCTGGCCCGGCCTCTCCAACGGCCATCAGAGGTGAAGGCGCAGGCTGCTGTCCAGGCAACCAGCATCAGCAGGAGGTCCCCAGGCGGGCCTCAGACCCCATGTCTCAGTGGGGAGACGAGGCACGGGCAAGCTGGAGGGGACGTCTTCCTCCCCCTCGCAAAAACCGCTGCAGGGGAGGGAGCTGCACCCCTCCCTCCAACCACGGCTACCTGCCCTTCATCAGCCTGCAGTGCAGATGCCTGGAAACAGACCTGCGGAGTAAACTCACCTCCACGTGATGGGGCTGTGGGCGTTTACACTTTTGTCTTTGTCATTTATCAAATTCTTCGAATTTTTCTTAAATAAGGAGCACATATCACTTTTTTCTATCAGAAGAACCGGGCTATTTTCACTGTGAAATCAGCGTTATCTCTTTAGGGCTGGTATACATTGCTCTGGGCGTTCCGAGGGGTCCGTTTAGAAACACGAGCAGAAGCTTGAAGAGCAAACACACGGGTTAGCCCTGTGACTCCACTGCCTGGCATCTATCTGTTCTAGGAAACCTCAGAGAGGGGACAAAGGCTTCAAGGCCAGCCCTGACCCACTAGAACCCCTGGGGATGGGCCCTGGATGCCAGCATTGCTGGGGCCCCAGCTGACGAGAATCCAGGACTCTGTGTTCTTGAATCTGTATCTCCTACAAGAAAACCTATAAAAATGCTGATTCCTGGCCCACCCCAGGTTTCTGGATCAGTGCCCCAGAGGGAAAGTCGCGAAGTTCCTCTTGTTCAGCTCCATATCTGAGTTAAGAACAAATGCACGTGATAAAACGGGCTGCACTGGTCCCACAGGATAACCTCAGTTTACAAGGCTGATGGAAAAGCAAAGGAAACAGAGAAAGAGGGTCCCGGCCCCCGCCCCGCCCGCCTCTCCCTTTTCCTGTGGGACCTTGGGAAAGCTGTTACACTTGCATTGGTTTCCTTACTTCCTGTCTGCCCCACTCAAGTGAGTCTGCCTTTTACATGGCTGTGAACTTCCAGAGTCTTAGGCCCAACACATAGTAGGTGCTCAGTAAATGTGTCAAATGAATTCACGAGTGAAGGAATGAAATATTCAGGCAAACTACCCATCAGTAAGGTTCCTAATGAGCACAAAATTACAGATGACACACCCACCCCATCCAGCCTTCCAGTACCCCTAGGATGGGCCGAGGGCTCTTGCATCCACAGATGGGTGCCCCATAGATGCCTTGAGTGGGGCACTGGTCAGGAGCCCTGGGCAGGCTCTGTAGCGGAAGGGGTGGATTCAGGAGGGTCTGCAGGGCTGAGTCATCAAGGGTCTCTGGGCCGGTAGACGGGAAGGTGAAGGAGGTGCTGGGGGAGCCCAGGCTGGCAGGCCCATGGGCAGGGTCTGGAGAGGCCCCCTTGAGGCAGCAGCTCCTCCCATCCCCCAGAACTCCTCTCCTGGTCCCTCAGGGGTGGGGGAAGGGCAAACTTTTCCCCCAAAGAAATCACTCCTCTGCTGTGGAAAACTAACAGGTCAGAGTGGAGATGGGCAGATGCCCACACCCTCCACACTCCCAGAGCAGGGAAGAAACCGGCCCGAGGCTGCAGAGCAAGCTGGGGCCGGGTCCACGTCTCCTGGTCTAGGTTTTGTCCCTGACACACATACAACACAGGGGCCCAGAATCACCTCGCTGGTGCCCACAGCCTCAGCTCTAACGCCGCCCCGACTGCACGGCCGTGGACAACTGTGCCTCTACTTCCTCTGGCGAGTGGGGTGAACACATCCCTGAGTGTGCCTGGGAGGGGCTGGTCCCTGTCATCTCACGGGAGAAACCTCTCCCTGGGTAGAACTCCTACTCATGCCTCAAGGTCCCGTCTAACTTTTCCCACTGGAGCCAAGGGCTTCCACATCACTCTCCCCTCCCTTCTCACAGGCAGGTCCTGGGGCGGGTGTAGCCATCTCTCCCTCAATACTGGCCACGTCTTAAACCACAGAAGAGGCTGCATTTCCGAAGCATCTACGAGGCGCCCATTGCTCAGCTAAGCATGTCTTCTCTCCTGTAATCCTCACTACGACCCCATAGCGTGGGTGCCTCTCACCACCCCCACTGTGCAGAGGCGGAAGCAGAAACCCCGAGAGCAGGAGCGGCACCGAGGACCGTCTCCTAAGCTGCGGCGGGCAGACCCATGCCCCCTGCTCCCTGGGTCTGGGTCCTCAGTGACCACTCACTCCCTGCACGCTGGGCCTGGCCTCACCAAGGCCTCCAAATGCTGCTGCTGTCGCTTCAGGGCAGATCAGATGTGCCCGTGAATCATGGGGGCGGAGTGGATAACCACGGGGCAGCCTGGTCCTGCCCCCCAGAAGCCCCCTCCTCTGCTCCTTCAGGGAAGCCCGGTCTCCACCTGGCCTGTGGCCGGCAGGGGATGACATGGCCACTCCTGGCCGCAGGAGGAATTCCGCGAGGGCTGAGGCTGCCAGATGGAGCAGAGGCAGGACGGCTCTGCCACGCCGGCCGGCACCGCGAGCTCGGCACCCACTGGCAGGGTGGCCTGCGGAAGCCTGGAGGCTGGGGCCCCTCTGTCCACTCTCCAGGGTGGAGGGAAAAGGCAGAGCTCTGGGAACCCCAGGCCACCATCCCTCCTTCCTGTTGCTGACCGGCAAGGCTGATGAGATCCTTGGCCGAGCCCGTAGCCCACACGGATACATAAGCGGAGCTGAAGCCACGCTGCTGGGATTCAGGTCCCGGCCCTGCCCCTCGGCAGCCACGAGCCGGAAGCCCGGCGCCCTCTCGACCTCGGCACGTGTGCGTCTGTACACGGGGACTAACAATCTTCGTCCTGCCTGCCGGGGGCGCCGGGAGGATCCCACGTCACAGGGAGAGTCCCGGGCCGCGTTCCTGGGGACACGGTGGGGCTGCCTAAGTGCTGCAAGCAACTGTTGATTTAGTCCTTGCTGTGGTTTGAGGTCTCGGGGGAAACGGTCAAAGCAAAATGGACCCAGAGGGGAATCAGGGCCCAAAGAGGCAGCACAAAGGCCAGATGGGGCCCGAAGCAGCGGTACCACGCCGGCCATGCTCACCTGTGAGCAGGCCGGGTGCCTCTGCCCCTGCACTCCCGCCCAGGGGCCGGGACCTACGGATGCCCGCCGCACACCAGGATCTTTCACATTCCAGCCAAGCTGCAATGCCTCTGTGGGCTGCAATAAAAATTCCTAGACAGGTAGTCAGGGACGAGGCGGGCCCCAGATGAGCAGGGAGGGCAGGGACCAGGGCCGTGTGCTCTCCGCTGCCCCACGGGTAGGGTCAGTGGGTTCAAGGAGCCACCTGTTTGCCCTTTCCTCTCAGTTCTTTAGGACCAGACCCAGGCCCAGGGTCTGAGACCTGGGGTCCGGGTGCGGGAAGGTCTCCGAGTCAGGGGCTCTTTAGGAAGAAGCCTAGCTCACACCCCAGCTGGAGCAGCCTCACGGGGTCGGGCCCCCAGGGAGCCTTGACACCACCAAGAGGCTCAATTCTAGTCTCACGTGGGGTCTTCAAACAGCTCCCGCCACCGTCTGTCACGTGCAAACTGTTTTTTTTCTTTTTTTAACACTGATTGATTGATTGATTTTTTTCTATTTTTTTGGCCGCAACACGGGGCAAGGCGGGATCTTGGTTCCCCAACCAGGGGTGGAACCCACGCCTCCTGCAGTGGAAGCGCAGAGTCTTAACCACTGGACCGCTAGGGGATTTCGACATGCAAACTGTTCGGAAAATAGGAGAAATAAGCACAGCTCTGCCAAACCCCAAGCCAGGCAGGTGGCAGAACTTCCCCCAACGACGGGACATGTCCCAGCAGTGACCAGGTGATGCTGGGGGCATCTCAGCCAGAGGGCAGGAGCCCACACCCGCCGCGAGGCCCCGGCCGGAGCTGGACCCACCGGGCCCTGCGCTTCCCTTTCTTCCCACTGTGTCTCCCTCTCCCCAGAGCCGAAAAGGTGCATCAGCAGGCTACGTAATAAATCACAGGTCTATTCTGCAAAACATCAAATCATTTCAGGCAGCGCAGGGCAATTAAGTTAAGGAGATTTTTCCCATTACAAAGAAAGAACGTAGAAATTTTGATTCAAACACACACCGAGATCCGGATGACGCACAGCTGTGCGGGGCAGGTCGTGGACACCCCGGCCCCAGAGCACTCCTGTGCAAACCACGGCCCTGAGATCTGGTGGGGCAATGGGTTTGCTTCTCCCCACTAGCACCTTCCTGAGGATAAAGCTGGAGCCCGTCACCTGCCGGAAGCTGCTCGGAGCTGTCTGTCTGGGGGAAGGATGAGAGTTTCCCCTCCATCCATAACTCTACCCGTGAACCTTCCCCTCGGGTTCCCGCCCATGACGCGACCCCGTGACCTAGATCTCATTAGAACTGAGTTGACCCCGACCTTCAAACGGCCGGGTGACCTTAGAGGGGCAAAGAGCAAAGTGCTTCTACTCTGCAGGAGGTGCCGTGAGTCTGTAATTGCTTATTAAAGACCCCCGAGGACTCCTCGGGGCGCGCATCTTAAACATCACGTCAACCAGCCTTCCTGACCTTTGCCATTTCCAAATACCCCGTTAAAGGAACTTATATTCCTTGATATTTTAAAAAAATAAATACTCGATCGACTGAGTTTTACTACTTAGCCTCGTTTTAAACAACACTCATGAAGTCAATGATGTGCTGTTTTTGCTTGTTCCGCTCTTCCGTATTTACATTTAACATACATTAACCTAAGAATAGAACCATTAAATATGAAATACCCATCCACATGCCATCTAAAATTTTCTCATGCGCTGCCAGTTTGCTTTGGGTCTGTCGATTTCTTTGACCTTACAAGGTCAGGTACTTATGACCCAAGTGACTTCTGTCCTCTGAGCCCCAGCCTGCCAGTCCGAAAAACAGATCTAGGAACGGCAGCTCCTGCAAAACTGCATGTCGCACGGTGCCTGGCATTCACTAAATACCTGGGGTGAGCTATGTGTTGTCACGTACAGCCCTCAAAATTCAGAACGCTTACTAACATCCCCATTTTACAGACGAAGAACTGAGGCCTGGCGGCCACGAAGCTGGTAAGCAACACAGCCACGATTCTGAACTGGCACTTGGCCTCGGAAGCCATTCTGCGGGTATCCTTTTCTTCTTCAGGGAATGCTCGAGTCCCAGTGTCGGGGACCCCGTCTGCCAGCTCCACACTCTCCAGTGAGGCATGCCCCAACCCCCAGGACATACAGCTCCATCCCGAGGTCCGAGCCATCCGTCAGCCGTCAGCCGTCAGCCGTCAGCCGTCAGGAACTCAGCCTGGGTGCTCTCTGCTTGAGTAACCACCTCCCCCAGACGTGATTCATACCTGTCTGGGGTCACCCACATCCTCATTCCCTGCAAAGGAATGCGGGCCAGGTGAGGCGGGCTGGCGGGCTGGCATCTGTGGCTGGCGGGGCCGTGCCAGGTGGCGGCAGAGGTGTGGCCTGCTGAGTTTCCAAAGCCTCTGCCACCACCCTGAGTCTCCCTGGCTAGGGCTGGACAGGTGCCCGGGCCCCAAGTGCCCGTTTATGGGGCTCAGATTCAGGTTATAAAAGCTCTTCCCCACGACGGCGCCTGGAATTCCACCCTTAGATAGTCATTCCTCTGGGTCCACATGCCCCTTTTACGGGGCTTTTCCCTGTTTGAATGGCAGCCCTGTGGTTCATCCACACAACTGAATGAATGCCGCTCAGAAATAAAAAGGAATCACTACTGAGACACACAACACGGATGGATCTCAAAGTCAGGAGGCCGAGGGAAAGAAGCCAAACAAAAAGAGTGAACAGGGCTTCCCTGGTGGCGCAGTGGTTGAGAGTCCGCCTGCCGATGCAGGGGACGCGGGTTCGTGCCCCGGTCCGGGAAGATCCCACATGCCGCGGAGCGGCTGGGCCCGTGAGCCATGGCCGCTGAGCCTGCGCGTCCGGAGCCTGTGCTCCGCAACGGGAGAGGCCACAACAGTGAGAGGCCCGCGTACCTCAAAAATAAATAAATAAATAAATAATTAAAAAAAGAGAGTGAACATACAGTGTGACGCCATTTATGCAAAGTTCTCCACTCAGAAAATTTAATCCCTGAGATTAAATTTCAATCTCTGAGATTCTGTGATTGAATCTGCAGTGACTGCCTCGGTGAGGGGCAGGGTGGGGCAGGTACAGCCTGGGAGGGGCCGGGGGCCGGGTGCTGAGACGGAAGGTCCCTCGTCTCCATCTGGGCACTGGTAACATGCACAGACACGTGCCAAACCTCATCACAGTGCACCCTTACGTCTGTGCGCTTTCTGTCTATGAATTATACCTCAACAGACACGTCACAGCAGGGGAAGTGCAGATTCCAAGAGGAAGTTTAACAACTGAAGGGAAGGGAAGGGACAGCCGGTGAGGTCTGACTGGGTCTTTGCTGCGCCTTCCTTCTCACAAGAGCCTCAGGGTTCAATGAAGCCCGTTGTACAGAGAACAAAATTAAGAAGGGAGGGGAAGGAAAGAAATGGTCGGGGGAGAGGTATGAGCAGGGCTCATCGGGGGCTTCCAGGATGAGAAAATCTTGTGTCTGGAACATTCCGCCTTCAACTGCAAGCCCACCAGTGCCCTGTTCCCGCCTCTGCGGGATTCTCCCTCCCACCCCCCGGGAAAGATACCCTTCGAGAAGAGACGTGCCGCCCCTGGTGAAGCAGAAAGCCACACGTTGGTAGCCAAGAACCCAGAAGGCAAAGGTAGGGGCAGCTCACGCTGAAGGGTGGGTTAAAGGCGTGTCCGGCAGCCACAGGCGGCAGAAGAGGAAGCCAGGACGGTGGGTGCCCAGCCTGATCCTGGTGAAACCGGGGGCCCCTACCATTCCCTGAACTAGACGGTAAGTTACAGGCCCCGGGTCCCCACTCCACCCACCAGACCCCAGGCCTTCCCCTGCACCGCAGCTGGCAGAGGCCTCAGGGGTCGCTCGGCTGCTCGAGCACCCGGCCTGGAAGGACAGGACAGACGCTGGAAGATGAGGCTGACGCCAGGGCTCACGGGCCCCGCGGTCCTGCTGCCCAGCGCACAGTGACACGTGCAAGTGTGAGCTCCGGCCTGGCTCACACGGAGTCCCGCCAGCCTGCTGTCCTTACAATGACGACATTATTAGTGGCAGCGCTCTGATTAGCCACAGAAAGGCTTCGGGTTGAAAACTAGCCCGGATTTCCTCCTTTCCCTCGACTGAATCTCAGTTTCTCCATCTGTAGGCACGGGGTGGGGGCCAGCCCAGCGGGGCTTAACCACAGCCGCACCCTGGAAATTAGCCGGGGAGCTTTAAGAAGCCCCACTCCTGCCTTGGGGTGTGCCTGAGGGTCAGGGTTGCAGACCCCCCAGGGCTTCCATGACCTGCAGCAGGATGGAGAAAGGCTGTTGAGAAGAAGGCTGGGAAGGGACCTCAGTCCTAATGCTCTCTGGACCCTCTCCTCGCGCCCTCTCCCGAGGCACCCTTCTTGGGGAGCCCAGGCCCTGCCCAGCGCCCCACAGGTCACCATGACCCTTTTCTCCCGTCAGCTGCAACCCGACACGGGACAGATTCCTGCTCTCGCTGGCACGGAGCCCCGGGATCGTCGCCGGTGACCATTCCAAGAAGGGGAGCGTGTGCAGGAGGGATGAACAGGACGCAGGCCCAGCTGCAAAAGCCCGAGGGCAAAGGCGGAGAGGCCTGGAGTCGGCCACAGCCTTACACGGGCGACAGGCGGTTCTGAAGCTGGGGGGACGGCGGGCAAAGCACAGACTTTGGAGTCCCGCAGCCCAAGTTCAAATCCTGCTCTGCTCCTGGCTGGTGATCTCCGCCCCCTGGCACATGCCTTAGCTCCGCTTCCTCCTGTGCCAACGGGGTTGCCCCGAGGGCGTACATGGTGCTTGGTGAGCGTCTGTGACTGTTGGCAGGAATGGCTGGGGTTTGAAAAGCCACAGTGCCACTAAGGCAAATCATCAAGGAAACAGACAGAGCTGCTGGGCACTGGGGGCTCGCTGCCTGAACACTGACTGCCCAGCTCCTCTCCTTTCTTCCTCTTCGTCCTGAAGCCCACCCCCACTCACTTGGGTCTCTTCCAGGAGAGGGTTCAGAGCTCATTCTCACTAGACTGCAAAAGAACGCTGCAACATGCATCCCAGGTAAAAATGGAGGCTTCTGTGACATTTGAGTTGGTGACCCCGATTTTAAAGAAAGACAAATGAAGTAATATTGGGGAGCTGAGAGTAACATGGGTGGGGGGCTTACTCCAGATCTCACCATGAATGAGCCCAGAGGATTGGGAGGGACCCAGGCCTGACAGCTGAAGCCGGGGCCTGGGTCACATCAAAGTGGTGGTACAGCCTTAAGAACTCATAGTAGGGACTGTCCCCGACTCGTCAGGCAGCCCAAGGGCCTCCATGTGACATGACGAGCAGGTGGGGAGTCCCGGTGGCTGCATGCAGGAGCAGTCCCTTCCCTTCCAGGAGTTCTGCAGCCCTTGCCACAGTCCCATGCTGGGATCGATTAGCAATGTCTGTCACGGGCAGCAAGGGGAGTGCTGCTCAAACGCCACGCACTCATCCCTGATCCACACTTTGAAAGTCACAAAGTGGTTCCATAAGTACCAGCTAAATTCTCCTCTAACTAAAGAGTTACAGGAGCTGGGGATCCACAGATACCCGAGCCAGGACCTTACTCAGCGATGCGGAGGACAGGATACAGTGGAGCAAGTCACACAGATGGAGAATCAACCAGACAAGGAGACTTCAGAAGAGAAATGGCCACAGGAAGAAATAGTCCTTAACTAAACATAAGCGACTTCTGGGTTATGCACTTGCAGGCAGGGCCCAGATTCACGTGGATGACTGGAAGTTGGACTCATAATTACACCTCTGCGCCACGTCGCAGGCGACTCTAATTACCCTCTGGATGGGAGGATGGTGACAATTTTATTTAGGGCGAAAAGTAACTAATAAAATTAGACAAAATTAGCAGTTCCACGTGTAAGTCCCCACACGCTACAGATTAATGCAGAGACTTGACAACTGCAAACACCTAATAACTGTCCTTGTTAGAGACATGACAGCGGGGACGGGAGTGGTCCCTGACCCTTAAGCCTGGACATCTGAACTATCCCGTGGTGAACCTAGTGGATAGACTTTTTAAAAAGGCAATGTTCTCTGCATTTGTGGCTTTTGGGTTGAAAGTCTGCTCTAGGTTTGCCTGGGGGTGTCCCTAGATGTCAGCCTGCTCAGAGATTGGGATCCACAAAACACAGGAGAGATACACCCGAGATAGGAGTGCATTTAGCTGTGGTCCATCAGGACGATCAACAGCAGCAAACGGAGGGGTGTTCAAAGGGCTGGCTGGTGTCATTTCATCGGCTACACTCACCGATGTAATTGACACCCTTTCCATCATCTCGATGCAGCCATCTTTTTCTCCCATACCGCAAACAGATTAGAAAAAATTGTTTCCCCTGTGGCTGTGACCCCCATCGGCTGCTCAACTCAGCCCCGTATGAATCATTCCCGGCTCACCGCGACTGGGTTCTGAAATGACTGGACGATAACGGGGCAGCACAGACACCAATAAATGAATCATGCCTTCCACAAGACCAAACCTTTGGCTTTTACAGACGCCAATTTACAGAGGAGAAAGAAAAGAACAAAGAAATTACTCAGGGTGTTTGCGCAAAGTTGATTCATAGGTTTACAGAATTATTACCGACTAAATTATTTTCAGGAAGGCGATTAGACCCGTGACCAGCTGCAGGACCTCAGCCTGAATTCTCAGACTTGGGAATTCGCAAACTGGGGCAGGGGCAGATACCAAATTCCTGCAGGGCTCCCCAGGCTGAATGGACCCTCCCTGCCTCCTTCGCTTTCTACTTTCTTCTGGAGGGTTATTTAAGACCCTGATGAAGCCTTGCTGTGTAGCCACATGAGCTGTGTAAAGGAAGTACGCATGTACGCACTTAGTTTTACTAAACGTCTTGGTGTTGACTTTTATTTTTTATTCCTGAAGTGGAGCAGCCGTAACAGACCACACAGATTCTCCCTTCTGTGATCGGGATTTTGAAATACATCATCTACAACCACCAGACTCTTCCACCGTCTCTCAACTGACGTCCACTGGAGGGACATCAGAGCAAAGCTACTCTACCTGCTATAAAGCTTAGGCAGATGGAGAAAGAGCGCTTGCTATGGCCACGTGCAAATTCTGAGCCTCCCCAGTGTAAATGTGGCCTCTGGGACGAATCACCCCACAGGGCTTGGGTTGACGCTGTTGGTCAGGCATTTGAACGTTATAGGGCAGCTTCAGCACAGTCTGAAAGCATCCCCGTCAGGAATGTCTGACCCTGGTGGGCAAAGTGACATAAGCGAGAACAAAACTGAGCTCACGCCTGGCTGACGCTCTAGGGCAGCCCCACTTACCAGCAGCTGCCCGGACCCTCTCAGGCAAAGCAAGGCAAGGGGAGCGACGCGGCCGTCTTGCGGAATCTACTTCAGATGAGCAGTCAGCAACCAGGTACCCAAGACCAGCGGGGCTGAAAAAACCTCTTTTGGGAAAGGGCAGTTTGCTTTGCCCACAACGTGCAGGAAAACTGACTGAGCTGCTCGTTTCTATTGCTTCTGAGGACAGAGCCTGGGAACCCTGATTCTACCTCCCTGGGGGAGCCCAGGGCAAAGCACACCTGCAGGGGGTGTGGGGATGTGGTTCCCGCTGTGGCCTCCAGTCGGGGGACCTCAGAGAAGTCTCCTAGCCTTGGGTGGAATGCACACGTCTTAAAATATTCTGCATATTTTATATTATAAATATAAGTCTATATATGTATGTATTTTTTATACCCAATGATATGCAGTTTTACATATTAAAGCACATATTTCTGCATTCTTAACCACTGACACCCACACAGATCCACAGCTGGATCTGTCACTTTTGCCTGCAACCGCAAAGCCAGGGATAGAAACATCAGCTCCTGCAGACCTTAAGGACCTACAGAGACTCTCCTATCCCTGAAGCGTGACAGCGATGACAGAAGGTGACGGATCAAATGCCGGCAGTTACAGGACCTCAGTGCACGCTCCCAGCAGCCACGGGGGTGACGAAGGAACACCATAAATCCACCCTTTCACTCACTGCCTCATTGTTTACTGAACATCTACTCTGTGCCAAGATCATGCAAAAGTTGTACGCATCCTAAGTAGAACCTGGCATAGCTG
Organism: Tursiops truncatus; assembly: GCF_011762595.2. Taxonomy (NCBI): domain Eukaryota; kingdom Metazoa; phylum Chordata; class Mammalia; order Artiodactyla; family Delphinidae; genus Tursiops; species Tursiops truncatus. Next base: position 81,142,659 of record NC_047048.1, read on the forward strand.
CCCCCAGCCCCATCACCACCGAAGTCCGTATTAGGGACAGAAGATATGGGACCGTTTCTCCAAACATCAAAGGCACGTTGGTGTCCTGAACTCATATGACTGTTCAGTGGTTTAAGGTGTATCTGTCCAGCCCCGGGGAGCCCAGCGCCGGTGCCGGGCATGGGGCACCAGGAGACGTTTCCAGAGGACAGTGTAACTTGAACAGCTGTGGCTCAAGGAAGACAGAAGCGAACTTTACCCACAACGTTCAGATCCCAGAGCCCCTGGGAGTTTACACTTGTTACCAAATAATTAAAACTCTATTTTCTGCCAGGAGAACCACTTCCCAAACCCACCGACTACAGTAATAAATGACTATAGTTAAAATACATCTGAAGGTAAAGAAAATCAGACTCCACATTTCCCAATGCTTTCAACATCCTACAAGTGCATTGCAGAGGCACCGATTCTAAGCCAGGTGACCACCCCCTTCCTCCCCCCTCCCACTCCAGTGAAAAACAAATACATATCAGACTTTGCGGAACGTCCAGAAGATCTGATCACCACCTGGTTACCTCGGACGGTGAGTCACAGTAGCTGCCCAACTCCTTGCAACGTGTGGGTCTCACCGTCACATCCGAGTGGACGCCAGCTCCACCGGGGGTGACAAATGGATAGAGCAATCAAAAAACCCTCCGAGTCTGAAACAGCTGTGTGCGGAAAAGAATCGTCCTAGAAATCCCCCTTTTGGGGGCGAGGGGCAGGCCCGGCGGTGCACCTGTGTCATCTCTAAGCTCTTAGTGGTACTAAAGTGACGCTGAGAGACCCCTTTCTGCGTGGGTTTCAGTACCTGCCTCCGAGGCAGAGGTGGGGAGGGGGCTGAGGCACGGCTTCCTGCCCCAGACAGTGGAAACGTCACTGGAGCATTCAAAATGTTTTGTGCCCGCGGTGCTTTTCATTGCTGGGCAGTTGTCTTGACAAGCTATGAAGCAGGTGTTAATCTCCCCTCTGTTTCACAGAGGGGCAAGCGGGGAAGCTTAGGAGGGATCCCCAAAAGGATGGTTTTCCAAGTCTATATCCTGACCACCTCCTGTCCTGCCTGGAATCTTCTAGGAGCCTGCCGGCCCGCCCTGCCCCCTTCCTTCCCCCCTCATACACAAGGTACCAACCAGGCTCGGGGATATAACGAACAAAATGGACCCCAACCTCTCAGCGACCAGAGGGAAGAGAGATGACACAACTCATTACACAATATTCGATACCACATGATAGGTCTGGAAAGAGACCCACAGGGTGCTCTGGGAGCCCAAACACAGTGACCAGTCTGGGAGCCCGGGGGGCCTCCCCGAAAGACGCCTTGAGGTTGCCCCTGTTTCGGTTTCCTCTCAGCCCTCCTCCCCGAAATGAACTCATTTTCTTGTCCCTGTCCTTACTAGAACGGCAGCCCTTGGAGGGTACGTTTATCTGCGTAGTTGTCCCCTGATGTTCTGCGGTGCCCAGAGCAGCACTTGGAACAGCGCCCGCGGTGCAGGATGAAGCGCTGAATTACTCAGCACCTACGGGATGCTCTGCCCCACGTAGGTCCCCCGTAAAGTCTAGATCTTCATCATCTCACCCTGGCCAGAAGGCTGGCAGTGCTCAGACCCCGGACGGCCTGGAAATCCTAGGAAAGCTAAGCTATGGTCCCTCCAGGAACAGCCCTGGGCCACTTAGCAAGCCCCTGCCACAGGATTGGATGGTGGTGGTCTGGGGGTGCAGGAAGGAGCAGGAGACAGAGACAGCCTGATGCGGGACACATGTTTGGGGGAGACCTTTCCAATGAAAGTCAGTCAGCATGCTGTCCGACTGCATGCTCTGAGATTTGTTTTTCCCTCATGAATGGGAGTCGGTGTGGTGTCATGGGGAAGAGACCACGGGAGCATGGGCTGTGGGGTCAGGGAGCTGAGGTTTGAATCCCAACAGAGCATCAGTTCCTGGCTGTGTGACCCGGAGCAAGTGTCTTACCCTCTCTGATCCCGTTTTTGCATCTGCAAATTGGTGATAGCAACAGCTCTCTCACAGAGTTGTTTTGAAGATTGAGAAAAATGCGTCACTAGTACCTGGCACATAATAAGCTCTTCATATCCAACTAGGAAAGCGAGTGGAAACAAAAACCCATCAGTCACCCTGGAAACAGGAGACAGAAGCTGTTCTGTGGCTCCTGGAAAGCCTGGGGATGCCCCCAAACCTTTCTCAACCCATCCCACGGTGCTGAAGCCCCTGCTCCTCTCGGCAAGCCATTCTGGGACCTTTCCCGGCTTGGTGACAGACACCTCTACCGGTGCCTGACGAGGCCCTGGCAAGACCCTGCCATGTCAGGGCTTGGTTTTGTGGTGCCACCCAAAGGAAAGTGAAGTCGACGTGACTTCATGGAGGGCACAGCCCACCTGGGGAGGTGGAAGGGCAGGAGCGAAGACGCGGGTGCTCAGAGGTGGAGCAGTGAAACCCACCGGGGAAGAAAAGATCACGGTCTCTTTCTGATGGCTCATCCTCCACCCCTGCACCCTCACTTGTTCAAAATGGAAATGAATTTTCAAAGTGAGAGCCTCAAACCATTTGGAGTTTCTGGGCTGTGTGCTCCCAACTGTCTTAGGAATGGACCCTGTGGGGTATCTGGAGTCAGGGTGGTGCTTCTTCATGGCCACATACCCTCCACCCCCAGAGCCCAGTCTCTGCCCCCAAAGCAGGCTCTGGATTCCAGTGACCCAGCGGGGGACCCTAAGAGATGTCTGGGCCTTCCTGGGCCAAGGCTGGACCTGCTGGAGGTTTGCCAGCCAGGGACAAGGAAACTCACACAAATATTCAATTACCTCCACTTTCAAGGTCATGGTACCCACATGGGCCTGTTCGTTCCAACATCCCCAACCAGTGCCGGCAGCCCAGCCCCAGGGTGGAGGAACCCTCTTCTGAAGTCCTTCTCAAAAGGCAGAGTGCCAGGGTGTGACCGCTAGGGGACAGGACAAGTGGGTCATCGGGTCTAGTTCACCGCACTGTCACCACCGACTCCCATGAACGCAGAGCCGTGCACACGCCAGGCCACACTCCCCGAGAATCATCTTTGAATCCTCCCAACACCCCAGCACACCGGAGCTGCTGTCACCTAGACCTACAGATGGGCCAAGTGACAGTGAAAGGTGACACAGCCAGCAAGTCTGGGAGTGGGGCAGAGCTTCCATCCCTCTGGCCCTGGGTCACACTCTTAACCCACTTCAGCCCTCGGGAGAGAGAGGACCTGCGAGCAGGTGAGAAAAGAAGGAATTGTCAGTCCTTAAAATCCAGGAGTTTTACAACAAAACCTAGCTGTCCAGGTCCCTGAAACGGAGAGATCTGGCCTCACAGGGCCCACGTGACAACGGTGAGCCCAGTGGCAGTGGTCCCTCTAGGCAGGACTTCCGTCCGCCATTCTCTGCAGCTCCCCGCTCCGAAACAGAGGATACTGAGTTTGCCACCCTGAACCGTGCTCTGCTGGCCTCTGGAAGGCCCGGAGCAGTGGGGTGCATCCCCTCTGCTCCTCAGGCACACCAAGAGGAGGGGGCACGTGGCACCCAGCCCCACCCCTAGCCAAGCGTCTTCACGCGCACACATGCGGGCATGCACGCGACACCTTTTAAAAAGCACAGAATGTGTCCTCGGCCTTGATCTCCTCCTCAGCACGTGTGCCATACAGGAGCCCAAGGCTGGCAGGAGCACAGTCTCCGAGACTCGGTGCGCCAGAGCTCTTTCTCTTTGCGTGGGACCCCAGGTGCCAAGCTGCCTGCCAACTTCTCTCCGGGTGATGACACCTGGAGACAAGGCCACGCGGGCCCTCTGGCTTGGGCGCCCGCCCCGTGTCCTCCTCTCCAACACTTCCTTATGTTTTAACAATTGACCAAACCATGGACGTTTAAAAACCCTGAGACGAGGTGGGGCTGGTACGTGGAGGTGGTACCTGGGCACACCTGAGCTGGCCGCTCTGGGGTTACTGGGGCTCAAGTGCATCTCACCTTGTCCCGAAGTTAAGCAGCCCCCGCCATCCCGCCCCGCCAGCCTCCTCTCCAGGCAGCCTCACACACAGCTCCATCTCCCTTCCTCTCTTTCAAAGGGAGAGTGCATACATTTGCACAACTTATAGGGGACAAAGTATGTGTGTGTGCACTTTTTTCCTTTGTGTCTGTCTCACACGCCCAGAAGAAGCTGTAACCATTCCCAACCTCGAGAGAAGCTGGCCGCAAAGGTAGAAAGGGGTACAGCTGAGTGTGTGAGCCCGTACGTGTGCGTGTGTTGGCATGGGTGTGTGTGCACACGCGTGTGTGTGCCTGTGTCTGCGTGTGTGCACAAAAGCCATTAGTTATTCTGTGGCTTGACAAACACTAAGCTCACCCCTGCCCGCAGGACGTGCTGGGCGGGGTAGCTGGCTTAACCCAGACTTCCTGGGAAGCTGTGGCCAACGGCCTGACCTGAGATCCGGTCAAAACTCAGCCTCCTATGGCGCCTCAACCTAAAACCCGGACAGTCAGAAAACATATGGGTTAAAAGTCCCAGGTGAGAGGGTCCACGGGGGTAAAAGCTGGTGCCGGCTGGACGTCCACAGTTTAACCGGAAACCTGAAATATCAGCTTTCAAGGGTGCCCGAGTCTTTCCTCCTAAGGCGAAAACCGGAAATCTCCTCAAGAAGGAGCCCCAACCCTCCCTGCGCGGCACACGAGAGGCGCTCAATAAAGGCTACGTGGACGAGTGGCAGGTGTCACCTTGGGCGTTTACAGGGGCTGATTTTGGAAAGGAACCGAGGATCGTCTTCTCTCCACTGAGATCTGCCCTCCCGCCCCCTCCAGCCCCCTTGGAAAAACCAGTAAGTGATTAAAACGGTGGTTCTCAACCAGGGACAATGCGCCCCTCAGAGGGCATCTGGCAAAGGCTGGAGACATTTTTGGTTGTTGCCACTTGCTGGGGGGAGTACAACCCTATTCCTGACACCTAGAGGGTGGAGGCGGGGACGCTGCTGAACAGCCAGCACACAAGACAACCTTCCCTCCCAACAGGGACTTATCCGGCCCGGGCGTCCTAGTGCCAAGGGTGACATACCCTGGATTCCAGCGTTACACATGCACAGCCCATGTGCCACACAAGCCGCCAGAAAGTGGGCTTCCTGTGAGTTTCGGAGTCTCTAGTGCGTGGGGATATCTGTTTGGAATCGGAGGAGAGGTCGGGGAAGAGGAATCCGAGGCTCAATGGCTCCGGTTGCGCTAAAAAACCAAGCCACCACCATAGACACTGTCTGCAGAGGTGCAGGGCGCAGCCAGGGCAGGGGCACCTCCCAGGACCCTCCAGAAATGCTGCCACGAGAGCCAACAGCTGTCTGGCGCTACAACTCGCTCTGTCCAGAAGGCACAGTTAGCATCTGTCTGCCCCCAACGGCCTCAGGCAGAAGCTGGAGGAGAAAGACAGGGGGTAATTGCTAAGAGATGCAGCAGAACTGCAAAGAGGTCAAAGAATGCCAAGAAAAATGCAAATACGTGTGCCAAGAGGAATCCTTTCCTCAAAAGTTGCCACATCGAACTCGCTGGCTGTCATCTCCGGTGGGCTGTCACTTGAGCTGGTTGTTTTCCAGTCCAAGAACCCTGGCTCTTTTCCGAAATGGTGTATTTTTCCGTGGGGTGAGTTCTGAGAACAGCAAAGTCCCATCGGACAGCAGCCCACAGCCCTCGACCCTCAGGAAAGATGGGGGCCCCTGGAGAGTCTTGGCAGTGTCTTGTCAAAGCGAAGACCATCCCAGGTATCTGGCTCCCTCAGGGCCGACCCAGTTCCCGTTCTTCCAGGTGCAAAGGAGACGTTGCTGATTTCCTCCAGCCCCCAAGTTCAAGGTGGACCTACTCTGGGGCCCCTGTTCCATTTTCAAGATGGTGTGCGCGTTCCATGAGAAATAACCCTGGGTCTGAGTCTAGCATTGCTTGGGGACCTGGGACAAAGCTTTCCACCGCCACTTCCCCTCATCTATAAATCGAGGGTATGAACCCCGAGTTTGCCCGGGGTCCGCCCGGGTCTGATATTTGGGGCCGCTGAAGACCCACACCAAGGACCCAGCGCCATTCGAGGGGCAGGAAGCCATTTCCCGCACTGGTGCCCCCAGCCAGACTTTGGAGAGCAGAGGTCTCGTCTTGAAAGACGGTAGAGTTTTTTATTTCAACCATCATGGTCTCGTTTTTCAGATGAGGAAACTGAGGCCCAGGGGGCTTAACGGACCTACCAAGGGCAACCTCTTCTCTTTTAAAAGAGGAGCCACCCGGGCACTGCCCTGCAGACCAACTCCAAATCCAACTTTAACGTTCCAGTTGAACCCCCAGCTCAGATCATGAGAAAGGCACAGCGACCACTGCCCGTTTCTTTTCTCCCTTCAATTTTCCCTTCCCTCCTTCCTTCCTTATTTTTGTATAAAGAAACTCCAGGCCTTTAAAGCAGTCCTCATCAGACTGTTTCCGGGAAATCTGATTAGCACTCGCAACAAACTGTTATATTATACCTGCGCTCTAAAGACCGCTTCCCTCCCTGCCCTGGGCTTTCTTCCAGGAAGTAGAGGGCCGTGTGTAAAAAATACACTGAGCATGATGACTAATGGGCCACCTCAGGGCCAGCTGGAGCGGGCCAGGGTTCCAAGCACTAATAACCTCAAGGGTCCCATTCAGACGCTGAAGCACAGCGGTCAAAACAGGCATTGGACTTAACGGCCTCTCGGTGTCGCGGCCAAAATATTGTCAGGGCTGATCAGCCCAAGAAGGCACAGAAATAAAAATGAATTTTTTAAAAAGTCCTGAACACAAAGAAAGAAGAGCAGAATGTCCGGCCATGCTCAGCCCTCATCACGGATAAGTTCAACCTGACAGTGTGGACCGGGGTGCGGGGAGTTCCCCAAGGCAGTTTTATGGGAGGGGGAAAATGAGGCACGAGGAGTACTTGAGCACCAATCCACTTAGCACCAGAGAGACTCTCCAAACATGTGCGAACATATTTTAATAATATCCTCCTGCATTTCATTAGCCTCCCGAGTTCACAAAGGGCCTTTGGGAAGCAATCTGGTTTAATGCAACTCAATTCCGCAAACGCTGGCTCTGGGCAGGTTCTCCTGGCATCTCGCTCGCCTGGCAAGAGGCAGCTGCGGGGGGGCGGGGGGGGGAGGGGTGGTGGTGGTGGTGGTGGTGGTGGTGGTGGTGGTGGTGAGGGAGAGCAAGGCTTTCAATTCCAGGACTGGAGGGAGTGGGGACCGGCAGATGGAAGGACCCACCACGAACGCCAGCCAGCCTGCCCCAGCAGGGCCGGTCATGGGTTATTTTTACCCCTTGCGCCTCACTGTACAGGCTCAGGGGTCGAAAACTGTGGCAGCCGCCTGCGGAAACTGGCTTATGAGTCACCCAGTGACTGCCCTCGCTCGGTGGCGGCTGCCTCTGGACTCCTGGTCCCAGATGGAAGAAGGCTGGCCCCAGCAGGGAAGGGCTGTGTGCCACCCTCGCCTGGGGAGATTAGGGGAGACCAAGGGGACACTGAAGCTCAGAGACAAGAGGTCTCCAAAGGGTAGGTTAGAAGGCAGTCCCCTGGGGGTGCCAGTTAAATGCCCATCCACCCCAGTGTTCACCTGGGTGGGCTATGTGTGACGGACGTCCAGGCTTATTTGTCTCAACTTCTCCGAGCACAGGGCGAGTCAGCGCCAAGCTTCCAACACTCCCCTCCCCACCCTTGGTCCACCTCCCCCTTTCAGAGCAAGGCAGTCCCAAATACAGACAGCCCCAAACTTTGACTCATTTGTAACCACCGTCCCAGCCAGACTGAGCCAAGCTGTCCAGACAGAAGCTATTTATAGGTGCGTCGGGGACACAGACAATCACACAATGACACACACTCAGGATCCACGTTCGCCAGACCCGCCAGCGCTGAGCCCTGGATTCAGACACCTGGACGCAAATGGTCCCCAGACCCCCAGAGAGATGCACACACTCAAGAGAGGCACCCAGACCCGGACACAGAGAGACCCTGAGACCCACTCGGGCACACACACTCCTGGGGCAGCCCGCGAGCCAGACACACACACAGACACGACAGAGAGAGGGACGCCGAGACCTAGACCGAGACACCCAGACACGCACACTCCACAGACGTACGGAAACCCACTCACACAGACCGAGACCCACAGAGCCACGCACGCTCCAGACACACACCCGGAGCCCCAGGCACCGCGCAGGCCAGACAGTGTCTCACACGCCTGACACCCCCCTGCCCCCAATCCAAAGTTGATAAAGAGCCGGCCTAATTGCTCCATCGCGACTGCCCTTTAGGGAAATAAAATGGAAACTTCACGGATCCACCCGCCCCAGCCCTCCCGCGCCGGGCGCCCCGCCGCCCTCTGCGCAGCTCGGCCCCGGGTCCGAGTCCTGGCGGGCGGGGCGCGGGCAGCGGGGGCCGTGCCAGGCTCGCAGCGCCGCGGGACAAAGCCGGGACGGCCGCCAGCTGCCGCGAGCCGGGAGGGCGCGCCCCGGGCGCGGCGGGCGCAGCCGGGGCGCGGGGCGCACGGCCCGAGGGGGCGCGCACGGCCCAGGCCCCCGCCCGCATTTGCGCCTCGACTCGGGGTCCGAGCCTGACGGGGCCTCCGGGGAGGGGGGCGCGAGGTCACTCACTGATCTCCATGCTCTGGAACAAAGAGCGTTTGCAGTTGCACGTGCAGGAGACATTGGGCTGCCCGGCGGCGGCGGCGGCGGCGGTGCTGTTGACCCCCATCAAGCGGTGCATGGACGGCGCGGCGGCGCGGCGCGGGGCGCAGAGGGCTCGGGGGCGGCCGGGGGGGGCTCCGGCCGGCGCCCGGCGCTCGGGCCCCGCATGCAGGAGGCGCGCGGCGGGGAAGGCGCGCCCCGGCTCGCCGGGCTCGGGGCGCCGCCAAGTTCCCGGGGCGCCGCGGGACTCAGTGCTCGGGGCCGCGCTCCCCTGCGCCCCCCGGCTGCCCCTCCGCAGCCCCGGGGGCGTCGGCAGTGCCCGCGGGTGGCGTCCGGGAAATGGGCTGGCAGCCGGGTCGCGCGCTGCCGCCGGGGCTGAGCCTCCGCTGCTGGCTTCCCCCAGCCGAGCGCCTCCGCCGCCGCCGCCGCCGCCGCCTCCTCCTCATTCAAGTCCAAGGAGATCGGGTTTCGCTCCGAGACCGCGGTCGGAGGCAGGCAGACGGTCTGACGTCAGCGCTAGACGGGGCTGCCGGTTCCCACCGCGCGGGGGCCGGGGAGGGGGCGCGCGCTGCGCCAATCCCCGCCGAGGTTCCCCCGCACCCCTTCCCCGGGCCGCGGGGCGGGGTGACGGGGAAGGGGGCGGGCTCTTAAAGGGCCAGAGCAAGGCGGCCCGCGTAGACCCAGGACCCGCGCGGCGGAGGAAGGGCGCAGCGTCCCCTCCCCTACGGGGGTCCGTTAGGAAGCTCTGCCTGGCACAGACCAGGCCCGGGGCAGCGGGATTGTGTCCCAGCCATCGCGGGTGCGTTCCTCCCAACCCGGTCCCCGGGGTCCTTGACCGAGGCTCTCGGGGGGAAGCTTGTCCCCCACCCCCCCAGAGAAGCACGATGTCCCTGGGACTCGGGGCAGGGGAAATTAAGGGAAGGGGGGAGCCCTCCAGGTTACCCATTACCTGATTTCGCAGTAAGCTCCCCGACTCCAGATCTGCAGCCCCAGGAGGCCCCAAGCCCACTGCGCCCCCCGCGCACTTTAACCCGACCGAGAGGAGGTAGACTGGGGAAAACTGGAACTCGCGTAGGCACGCCCCGGACAGCTCCGAGAAACGCCCGGGAGCCCTTGTCATGTAAATACGTGTCCGGGACTCGTAACTTCCCAGCCGGCGGGGCCCGGAGCAAATCCACACCCAACGTCTGCTGCCCGAGGGGCCACCGGCTTGGGGCGGGGGGGCGGGGAAGGGGCACAGCTCGGGAGTTCTAAAGACGGGGGAGGAAGTGCGGGGGTGTACTTTTATTTCAAGTTTTAATTACAGAAGTGCTGCAAGAACACATTCTCCTGGAATTAAAAAGATATTAAAATATTACGTAAGAGGCCCCCCTCCCTGGCCCATCTCCACATCCTCTCAGCAATTCGGTGTGTCCTCTCCTAGACCCTGCCCGAAATCTCCATTTATTTAACAAGTACTTATTTACCACGCGCCAGAAACTTATCAACATGAACGCAATCTGACGCCTACTCTGAGGGGCAGGAATATTATTATCCCCATTTTACAGACACGGAAAATGGCCAGGGGGGTCACTTGCTTAGGGTCACACAATGGAGGAGTCTAAGCTGAACCCAGGTCAGCTCCCCACCCTGGCCCCCGCCCAAATATTTTTAGTTCTTTAAATACCCACAGATCCCTGTAATGCCTGGAGTTTTCCTAATGAGCGGAGAATACTTTTGCATTTGGGAGGGGTAGGTGTTAAAAGTTACTGGCATTTCCTTTTAATAGACTGGAACCAGAGCTGTATCTTGTAGAACTCACTGAATGGCAGCCCCAAAAGTGGTGAGGTCTCTTCCCCAAGGGGGCACAGTGATGCCTCTTGCTTTCTTAGGAGGGCAGGCCCAGAAACTTTTTCTAGAGGGTTCAAGCTCAGGAGTGATTGACTGGTGAGGGAGCCAAGCCCAGGGGCCAGGAAGGGGGGAAGCGCTCAGGGCCTACGGTGGAGGGCGCCCCTGCCATGGGCTGGACAGTCTCAGCCCCTACCTTAAGGAGGGGTCGATCTCACCAGCAGGTCCAAGGAAGGAACAGGGGAGGTCTGGCTGCAATTTGACCTCAGCAGTTTGGAGAAAAAGCTGGAGAGTCAGGAACACGCCTTGGGGAGTCCCTGAAATTGTTATCAGGGCCTGGGGATGACCTTGAATCCCACTCATTCCCCAAAGGAGACCACCAGCCTTGCCCCTCATTTCAGCCATTCCTTCATTCATTCAATCAACAGACTTTCACTGAGCTCTAGCTAGCCCTGAGTGCCAGGAATTCAGTGAGGCCAGGGGCAGCCCCTGCGCTCCTGAATTCTCTTGCAGCCGATCTGGCCTGTCTGGCAGCAAGAATCACACACCGTTGACTGTCTTGGAAATGAGGCAACATTTTACACAATTCAGGTTAAACTGCCACCAGGCAAAAATAACCAGTTAATTCAGTGGATTAAAAACAAACCCACTACACTGACCTCTGGTTCATCTGTCTGGAGCAACGGCACTGGTCACATTTAATGAGCACCTATAATGTGACCCCACTGTCTTGATGGTGACACCTGGGACTAGTTAGTGGTCTCCGTCCTGGCTCCAAAGCTAGTTCTGCCTGGAGGCCTAATGCAGGGTCTCAGGATGGCGGTGGCAACGGCACCTCCAAGGACGAGTGGGACACAGTCATGTGACCTTGCTGAGTATCTTCACTTCTCTGACCTCAGTTTCGTCCTCTTCAAAGTGGGGATGCTAAAGGTGGCTTTGCCTGGGGTGATTGTGAGGGGGTGAGGGGGGCAGTGCCTTGGAAGGGCATAAGAAGAGGGCTGAATATATATTAGCAGTTTTGCTATTTAATCCTCATGGAACCCCGGCCGGGGAGGCTCTGGCCTTATGTTGTTTTCACTTTTGCAGACGAGAATATTGACAGTTGGAAAGCCTTCCCACAATGACAGGGCCCCTGGCTGAGTGGGTAGCAGGAAAGGACAAAGATGCTTTGGAAGAAGCATACACTTGACTACCCACACTCATGGGAGGCTTCACGTGTGCCTAGGGCTGCCAGATGAATGTGAATGTCAGATAAACCATGAACAATTTTTAGCATAAGTGTATCTTGTGCAGGATTTGAGACATACTTATACTGGAAATTTATGTGCTGCTTACCTGAAATTTAATTTTAACTTGATGTCTTGTGTTTTTATTTGCTAAATCTGGCAACCCTTTGTGTGCCAGGCATGACCCTATGTGGTGCCGGGAGCTCAGTGATCGGGGGACAGAGTGCGCTCTCAGGCTGGGCACGGGAAGAGGTGATGTGGACTGAGATGGGAGAGCTCACTCTGTTGGCAGTGCGGGTACTGGGAGGTGGCCCACCTCTGCTGGGCCAGCCTGAGTCCGTGGGAAGGAGACCGAAAGTCAGGGAAAGACATTTCCTTCCTTCGCTCAGTAAATGTTGTGCCTCTATTCAGTGCCAGGCTCTCTGCTGGGTACTAGACACAGGGCAGCCACCAAAACAAACTCCCTACCCTCCTGTGACATCGTGGGAGTCAGGAGAGACTAGAGACAGGCCCGAAAACCCGTAGCTAAACTCGGTTACTTCAGACACGGTAATGATGGGCTAGAGGCTGGGCTGCCGATCGGGGCAGCCCACTCCGAGGAGGTGGTGTTTCATTCAACTCATGTGTACCGAGCACCTTCCTACGGCCCTCCTGGGGCTCGGATTCTTGCGGGTGAGACAGACAGCAGATGCGTAAACATGTAAGTCCAAGCGATGGTTTCAGAGGGACAAGAGTTGGAAAGAAACAAAGGAACCCGGCCTGGATGCAGCTGGAGCCCAAGGGGTCAGGTGGCCCCTCTGGGGAGGTGGGACAGCAGGGAGGGAGCCCCAGGCTGGGGGCAGCACATGGCCAGGCCAGAGCCCTTGGTGGAAGAGGAACTAAAGGAAATCTGGGACTTGGAATACATTTCCCAACCCGGTTACAGGTCGTGGGATTGTGAAATGGGTGTGTGTCCCCAGACAACCGTTGGCACACGCCTTTCTGGGCCTCCAGACAGCACATGCGGCTGTCTGCCCCTAGCAGGGGTTGGATCTCCCACAGGGGGATCTTTAGATAGAAACGTTGAGGTCCAGCCCCGTAAGGAGGCCTCGCCCCTGCCAGTACCTGCCGTCTGGGCTGCACTGTTGGCCGGCTTCACGGGTGTGCAGCCCAGGCAGATGCCAAGGCCCCGGGCTCCGAAGGGCCCCTTGCTTGGTTTGAGGTTCTATTGTCACCACCTTGAAGTTCTTCATAATTAATAGTTTTTGAACAATGGGCCCTGCGAGTCCTGCAGACGGTCCCACTCAGGTGCCAGGCCCTCGTCGGCGGCCCTGCAGGGACCAGGGAAACAAGCGTGGGTTTGGGTCGTGGTCGAGGGTGGCCGGCCGTGTCCTGACTGTGCTCGCTGGGGCCTGCTTTGACAGCGGCCAGTGGGGACAAAGCAGACCCCGGCCTGTGAGGTCCAGCCCTGCCCCCTCACCTCATGCCATCCCCAGGCCTGCGGGACAGAGCTGCCTTTTCAGAAACAGTCTCTGGTGGCCTGAAGTGGTTTAACCACTTCTTCTCCCGCCTCGCCACTTTTGGAAACCCCTTCCGCTGAGTCACTTTTTCCCTCAGCTCCTCCAGCCCCCAGTGCTACTGGTGCTTTCATGGGCCTATCGATCTTCCCAAGTCAGCATCTTTGGACTTTGTGTTTTTATTATTATTCTTGTCTTGTTTTGCTTTTAAGCACTAGTAAGAGCTAATGTTTATCGGACACTGCCTGTGTGCCAGGCCCTGTTCTAGCCTCTTCGTATTTGTACATTTCATCATTCAACAACTGTGCATCGGGATCCTATAGGGAGCCAGGGCTCAGCTCGCTGGATCCCCACGTCAGCCCTGTGAAGCATTTCCATTGGACGGATGGGGCCGCTGAGGGTCTGGAGCCCATGAACGAGGTGGAGCAGGCTGTGAAGGCAGAGCCCCAGAGCCCGTGGGCTGACCTCAGCAAACGGTGTTTCTGCTCCCCTGCGCCATCCTCGCTGTCTCTGCCTAGGTCCGCCTTGCCTTTCCCGCTGGTCCTGCGCTCCACAGAGGCTTCCCCAGCTCCACCATTTGCCCCACTGCTTGGTGATTTCTGTCTGTAAAACCTCGCCTTCGAAGACCAAGAGCAGCTGACCTCTGCAGGGGCACCTCCGGGCGCCCCGTAGATGACCCCGGCAGGCTGCCTCACCTCGTGGAAGCCACATCTCCTCTACTCCTCAGCGGGGCAGGAACAGGATTTCATGGGGTGGGGAGGGGAGAGCGTTTCAAGGCCTCAACACAGTGACCAGCAGCATGAGACACGTGTCTGCGTGTTCACCGTCTGTCTCCACTTGAGTGGTAACCCCACGGGGGCAGGACAGTCTGGCTCGTCCCTCATGCACCCCTGGCGAGTGCACTGAGCAGGGCCTGGCATGCAGCGGGCACTTGGCAAACCCCCGTGGAGTAAATGAGTGGCGCTCGCACACGCACACAGATAAGCCACACTTGGGGCCACCTTCCTGCCTGGCCGACAGTCCTGTCTTCCTGGCTGGCTCACTCGCTCCACTTCCGGTCTCCATGTGCTCTCCTAATGACCAGCTTCTAAGTGTCCAGAAGCCAGAGACCTGGGCAGTGCCTACTAAGAACAAGTGCTTGCCTCGTACCAGAACCAGATCCAGAAGTCGTACCATAAAGATGCGAGGAGTGTGTGTGTGTGTGTGTGCATATACGTGTTGCACGTGTGTGGGCTGTATCCTGAGACACACTCGTGCTGTGGGGAGGGGTGTGTGTGTGTGTTTTGCTGGTTGTGTTGTGCGTGTTTAGGTGCTGATGCGGGAGCTTAGCTCCTGGACGGATGTCACATGGTTGAGCTCTCCAGCGACCAGCAAAGGAGCCCTGCTAAACTGGTCACAGATGCCACCGGGGAGTCACCTCCTTCTCTCCTGTGTAGTTTCTCATTTCCATCAGGGAACTGGTTTCTACAGAGAAGACAGGGCTTTGAGACCAAGGCAGGGAGATGAGGGGTGGGCCGAAGGAAAGGACGGAAGGAAACATTTCAGCTAAATCCTGTCTTCTGACAGATGGGTAAACTGAGGCCCAGGCAGGGACATGACTTGGCCAAGGTCAAGCTGCTGGAGAAGGGCCAAGCTGAGCCAGCACCCTGCTCCTGACTCCCGGCGCAGGCCCTGCGGGGTCTTTGGTTACCTTATGTAGCTTAGGATACAGACTTTCCTGCCACAGGCTGAGCCTGAGAGGGGTTTGGAAGATTCCAGATGTTCAGCTCATGTCTAAAACATGTCCAGAAAGAACTGTTTGTCATTGAAGCTGATTTCATGGACCAGAAATACTGGGGCAGAAATGTTCTGTGTCTCTGTTCTCATGAACGATACATTTTACTGTTGTCAGAAGTGAGTAATAATGTAAACCTGTGATACTTGGTGGCATAAAAGACACTTGTGCCAGGCTGGGCAGTGGCACTCTGCTGCTGGGATTAGGGGGGCTGGTGAAGAAGGAGGTGGGTATGAGGGTACAGGCCAGGCTAGTCGCAGAGGGTGCAGGGAGGGCTGCGTCCACCTGGCTGGGTTGGGCCAGCAACGGGCACCATACCTGGCACACAGAGACTGTTCCACACTGCAGCCGTGGCAAGCCAGGCTCTGCCTTTGTAGAGTTTACTCTCTGGGGGCTCAGTCATTCAGTGATTCATTTCCCAAACGCTGAATTCTGCATGCCAAAACCTGGGGTCACACAAGTATAGGCCACCACTTCTAACTGCATGGCCTTGATTGGGAAAGTTACTTAATGACTCCAGGCCTCAGTTTCATCATCTTTAAAATGGAGATCATCAAGGAACTTAGAGTGCTATTGGGAGGATTAAATAAGAAAACTCCTGTAAGGCAGGTAGCATAGGGCCTGGCTAGGAAGAAGCTCTTGAAAAAATTTCATTATTGTTATTACTGCATGCTCTGTGCTGCAGGAGCTCCCTGTTCCATACAAAACACAAATGAACCCTAGAAATCCCCTCCTTCCCTTTGGAGAAGTTAGCCCAAATTGTAATTTTCAAATAAATTTGTGAGTTGCTTCGTTCAGTGTCTCTTGCTGGACTGTGCCCTGCGTGTCCCGTGTTTGGTCCCAGGAACAGATGCTCAGATATCCCCAGGGCCTCCAGAATGCCAGACAGGAACTGTTGGAGTCCAGAGGAATGGGGCATCATGGTACCCCAACAGTCCCCCTCCCCCCAGGGGTGTGGCACCCAGCATATGCTCTATGCCTTCTGTCTGCAGTCCCTGTGCCAGAGCTGGAGGTACAACCTCTTCCTCTCTGCACAGAGAGCCCTGGGCTCAGATAAGGGGTTTGGGAACACAGAGCTGGCTTCAGAGGTGATGAAACTGGCGCAGCATTTTTGAAAGAGCCGTGGGCTACACATGTCTCGTTCTTTGCTGTATCCACAGCTCCGAGCAGCGACTGGCAGGTATAATTGCTCAGTATGTACCTGCTGAATGAATGAATGCAAGACAATTTTGCAATGTGCCTTAAAGGACGAGTGTCCTCACCCTCTGGTTCCATTTCTACAACATATTTTAAGGAAATAATCAGAGAACTGATTTTTAAGGACAAGGATATTTATTTTCATTTGGAAAAGCAAAATTCAATGAAATTAAGAAAAATATAGGGGATTGCTTGAATAAAGATCAAAGATAATGCAACTGTTTAAAAACATGTTTTCAAAGATTATTTGACGATACAGAGAGAAGTCCTTCATGAAGTAAATTTTAAAATAGGCTTCAGAACCGATCCGAATTTTGTACAAATAAAATTATATTATTAGAAAAAAAAAATGAAATGATAACTGCCAAAATGTTAACAGTGGTTAGTTTTGTGTAATGGATTAAATGAAACTTATATTTCTCTTACACTGTTTGTTGTAGCTTTTACAATGAACGTTAATAAAAAAAAAAAAATTAAAGGCTACTTAAAGGTGTCTCTGAAGCAACTCGCGCGTCTTCTCCCCTGCGGCTCCTTTAACTCCAGTCAAGACGCGGAAGAGGCGGGGGTGCCAGACACCACTGACGTCAGAAGCAGCCCAAAATGACACAGCGGACGAGCCAATCCCAAGTTTGCATTCTGGGAGCAGCCATTCGATTGGACACAAGTGCGGGCGTCTTCGCCCAATGGCAGAAGAGGGGCAGGAGCCCGGCGGCAGCGTGGGTTTTAAATCCACATGGTGGCGGAAGGGCGGGGCGGCAGTGGCGGCGGCGCCTTTGGGGAGAGAGTCATCTGCCCTGGAGGGTGTGCGTGGGTGCCATCCTCCACGCCTCCTGCGTCCTGGGCCAGGTGATCAGCCTCACCGCACCTGTTTGTATCAGCAGGTACCGTATAGGGTCTTGTGAGTATCCAGTGGCATTCGTTCATCGGACAGATGTTTGCTCGCCTCTACTGTGTGCCAAGCAGGGCCTGGTGGGATAAGGTAGAACCCAGGAGAGATACCCTGAGAATCCACGCTCCTGTGTAACGACCAGCAAGTGTCTTACCGTTACCTCCACCCTGCTGTGCTCTCTAGCGCTAACTCAGTACCTCTCCCAAGATGTGAGCTTCCCAGGGGAGTAAGTGACGGGGATACCGTGTGCCTTGTGAAGGGTCTGCCCCATAGTTCATGTTCAACATGTACTTGTGGAATAATTATTTCAAAGACCGATTTTTAGCGCAGGGCTTGCCAGGTAGTAGATTTGATAAATGGTAGCTGTGCAATAAAGAACAATAGCTAGTATTGATTAAACGCCTATCGTGTGCAAGGCGCTCTGGGCACTTGCCATGTATTACCTCATTTAATAGTCACAAGATTCAAGTTTTCCCTAATTTAAGAGTTACAACAAGCAGGTTAAGTACCATTATTATTCCCATTTCACAGATGTGGAAACCGAGGCAGAGGGAGGCCAGGTAACTTTTCCAAGATCCTGTAGCTAGGAGGCGGTGGGGTTAGATTCAAGAGGCCTTGGTCTTAACCACTGCCTTATCCCAATATTTATCCAGTACTTGTTTTTCTTTTCTAAGAAAATTCTCGTAAATCAGCCCTGTGCTCCTGGGAATTCAGAGAAAAGGGAGGAATCAGGTGGGTGTGGCACAGCCAGGTGAGCTGGAGTCCTGCCACCCACCACATTGCCCAGCTCTGCTGGGTAGCAGAGGTCAAAGAGGGGTGAACAGAGAGGCTGCCACTGGGGCGCGCCAGGCCCTGTGCTGGGCTGGGCCAGCGGTACATTGATGGGCATGACAGATCCATCCCTGCCCTCATGGGGCTGGCAGTCTAAACCAGCAACCACTAACTGGTGACCTGTGGGCAGCCTGCGGAAGTGTTTTAGGTTCTGCCTGCCTAATGTTTGCAATTTTTCTAAGCTTTTTAGCATATGTCGCCACAGTCCCCACCCCTCCCTGTTGTATCACACATGCCTACCTTTACTCAAGGGTCCCTGCCAGCGCCTGAGTGTCTCTGTCCCCTGGTTTAACCATGAAGGAAGCCCCCAGGTGGGGCCAGGCACCTGAAGACCAGCCTCCTCAGGGGTGGCACTCAGGTGAGGCTCTGGCATTCTTTACCTTGCCCCCTGTCTGCATTTAAAATCCCGGAATCTCCACCTTGAGCCCTGGAGTCCTGCACCTCCCAAAGCTGAAAGCCCCTCCACTGGCCCCTGATGTGACGTGCAGCCCTCACTGGAATATCTGAAAACTCTGGTGGTGGATGCCAACTCTGACTCATTTAAACCTGGGTTCAAATCCCAGCTTTACTGCTAAGCAGCTGAGTGACGCTCGACCATAAAAACTTGCTTCCATTTCCTCCTCTGCAGAATGGGGATAACAATCGTCCCTCCTCTCAGGGTTATTGTGAAGCGTTAGATGATGCAGGGAAGATGCTTGTCACACAGCAGGCACTCATCAAACGGGCTGCTGATCTTTCTTTGGGAGGCACTGTCACCGGCAGGAAGTTCTTCCTTACATCAAGCTGAGGTCCAGTTGCTCTATAACTTCCATAACTTCATGCTCTTGCCACCAAAAATGTGCTTCTGTTTCCATAGAATAACCCTTCAGAAATTGAGGACCCAGCTACACATCACGGCTTCCCATTCAAGACCGGCTGCATAATTTGTGGAGCCCAGTGCAAGCTAAAAATGTAGGGCTCCTGGTTCAAAAATTAGTAAGAATGTCGAGGTGGTGACGGCAGAGTTCAGAGCCCCTTCTGAGGGCAGAGTCCCATGTGACTGCCCATGTCACACCCCATGGATGGGCCCTGCTCCCATGGGTGGTCTTTGGCCCTGTAATGTCCTCCAGATCCGCATGTTGCTGGAAGAGGTCTGCCTGGACCAGGACGGAATGAGGAGGGTTTCCAGCTGGGCCCAGGGAAAGGCACCGGCTGGCATGGTCTACACCTCCTCGGGAGTCCTGGTTCACAGATCCTACCCTGCCACCTGCCCTACAGCCGCTGGCGCTCTCCGCACTCGACTTTTTGTCTGTCTTTGTGAACATATATCTAGAGTAAAGTGCACAGATCCAAAATCTATAGCTGGATGACGTTTTATGTTGTATACACCTATGTAACCACCACCCACCAGTCTAGAAAGTTCCCTCCAGTCCCTTCCCGGTTACTACCCACCACACCCAGTTGCAGGTAGCCATCATTCTACCTTGTTTCACCGCGGATTCGCTTCTCCTGTTCTTGAACGTTATATAAACAGGATCCTACAGTACGTGCTGTTTGTGTCTGGCCTCTTCACTCACTGTTAACTCTGGGAGCCTCATCCTCGTCGCTCTACCCGTGGTTTGCTCCTTTGCGTTGCTCTGCAGCAGTCCTGGTGCACCGTGATTCTCCTGTGGGTCCTCCGGTTCATTTTGGTTGTTTGCAGCTGTTGGCCGTCGCAGGCAGGGCTGCCGCGGGCATTCTGGAACCATCTCGGCGTGCTCGCCGTGCATGTGCACTCGTTATCCTGGGGTCACTGCCAGGGGTGGGGCTTTGGGGCAGAGGTCGGCCTGTGTTTGGCTTTAGCGGATATTTCCAGAGTCTCCAGAGGCGGTGGTACCAGCGTGCACTGCTGCCAGCAGTCACGTGAGCCTTGCTGGTGTTCCACAGCCTCGCCAACACTCACCATCGCCACTGTTTTCATTGCAGCTATGCTGGTGATGTCACTCTTGACCCTTGGAACTGACCTAAGGAAGCCGAGTGCCGCGACTCACACTTGCTGTTCCTTCCTGACCGCTGGCGAACCCTGGACTTTCACACACCAGCCCTGGAGCTCCCCCTCCCCCTTGGGGTCACTTGCAAATTTCACAAGCATGGACTTCATCTAAGTGAGTGATGAAACTCTGAACAGGACAGACCGCAGAGCAGGGAGAGCCGCAGCTTCCTCCTGGACACTTCTCTCCCCAGCTGGGTCTCGAGTCTTTGATCTCTCCCGACGTGATCATCGTGCACTTCAGTTTCCACACCTTGAGCAGGAAGGTATCCGATCTTTTTAAAGTCACACAATCTATTTAAGAACATCTTTGGAAGAGAGAAGAGGGGGCAGAACAGATGTTAAATGTACACAGTGATTGTAGGTTGCAGCCAAATGTATGAATGATTAAAATATGCAAAAGGATGCATCTCAGAAACACAACAATAATAATAACGCCCAGTCCTTATAGCACATTCACTATGGGAGGCCCTGTGCTGGGGGCCTGGAGCATCTCAATGTGAACTTCCCAGGGAGGTTGATTTTATTTTTTTTAATTTTTATATTTTAAATTAAAAAAATTTTTATTGGAGTATAGTTGATTTACAATGTTGTGTTAGTTTCTGCTGTACAGCAAAGGGAATCAGTTATACATATACATATATCAACTCTGTTTTTAGACTCTTTCCCCATATAGGCCATTACAGAGTACTGAGTAGAGTTTCCTGTGCTATATAGTAGTTCCTTATTAGTTATCTATTTTATATATAGTAGTATGTACATGTCAGTCCCCATTCCGGGCAGGTTGATTTTATCACCCCATTTTACGGATAGGAACACTGAGGCTTGGAAGTTGTAGCTTGCCTGTGGTTCCACAGCTGGTGAAGGATGGATTTGGACCCGAGTCCATCTGTCCCCAGAGCCTCAGCTGTGGACCCTCCTCCCATACTGCTCCAGAGAAGACCTTCCTAAACGCTGGCTGGGTTCTGATAGACCCCAGTCAACAGCAGGCATTGGGAACTGGCCACCCACTGGATGTGTCTTGCTTGATCTACAGAGCACTTTAAATTTTTTAAATTAGTTGCTTACTTAATGAGGAAATTTCACCTTAACAAATCTGGATTTCTGGCTGTTCCTGATAAACCAATCGATCAGACCCTACGGGGTGAGAGCTGAGCAGGTGCTGTGTCCTGGGGGTGAGGACCTCAGGCCGAGCTTGCCTCATTTTCCCCACTCCCCGCTTTTGCAGCCTGGCCTGAGAGCATCACCACAGCCTGCCTGTCGGGTCTGCTGATGGAAAATGGAAGTGACCTTTATTCCGAGGGGACCTTTGCCAGAGCCTGCGCATCGCTTCCTTTTCTGGGCCTTTGAGGCAGGGCCTCTCACAGATCTGTTCTAGAATGTGACTGGGGGGGATTCCAGGACGGTCATTTGATTAGGAAAGCCAGCCATGTACCTTGTTGAAAATCATGTCACTTGACCATCCACTCTTTGCAGATGTGATGAAAGTAAGGATCTTGAGATGGGGCAGTTAGCCGGGGTTATTCAGGTGGGCCCAAGGCAATCACAGGTATCACAAGAGGCAGAGGGAGAGTTGATACACACAGAGAAGGTATGTGACCTCAGAGGCAGAGATCGGAGTGATTCGGACACAAGCCATGGCACAGAGACAGCCACCAGACGCTGGAAGAGGCAGGAATGCATTCGCCGGGAGGCTCTGGAGGGAGCGTGGCCCTGAGACACTTTGATTTCGGCCCCGTGATACTGATTGCAGACTTCTGGCCTCCAGAACTGTGAGAGTAAGAATTTCTGTTGTTTGAAGCTACCAAGTTTGTGATAATTGGTTTGGGCAGCCCCAGGAACTGAATGTGGAAGGTCTGGAATGCTGTTTTTCCAATGTCTGGACCACACGGCTCCCCAGTCATCAGCCGCTGTGGGCCACGGTAAGGGAGATGCGAAAGGGTCCTTGTCTTCTTGGGGCTGCAAACAACCGAGATTTATTTTCTCACGGTTTTGGAGGCCAGGAGTCCAAAATCAGGGTGTCGGTAGTGTTGGATCCTTCTAGGGGCTCTGAGGGGCCTCTCTTCCAGCTGCCGGTGGCTGCCGGCAACCCTTGGCATCCTTGGTTTATAGATGCCACGCCAATCTCTTCTGTCCTTATAAGGACACCTGTCGTTGGATTTGGGGCCCACCCTAATCTAGTAGGACCTCATCTTAGCTCATGAGATCTGAAACAGCCTTATTTCCAAATATGGTCACATTCTGAGGCTCCAGGTGAACACGAATTTGGGGGCTGCCGTTCAACCCGGTACCACCCTGTTCTCCAGGAGGTCCAGTCCTCGGTTTCTGAAACGGAACATAAGTTGCAGTGGATGGGCATGTATCATTCAGGGCTCCCTTTCCTGGAAAAGGTGTTCTCGAATCCACGGCGTGTTGATTGCTCCCTAGGAAAGCCTCTGTAAGTTTGCTTCGAAGAACTCAGGTACAGCCAAAACACCTACCAGAATTTCCCTGTCCCTTCATCTCATGTGTTCATCCACGTTCAGGCCCCTGCTGATTTGGTTTGGAGCAGAACAGACGCAGTCTCTGACCTCATGCAGCCTGTGGTCCAGTGATCAGAAAGGACATCTGAGTCCCCTGACTCTGCTCGTGCCTCTGGGAGCAGATGTTGTCAGGGAAACAGGCAAAACCACAAATGCCCATCCTGGACCAGATTTCAACTCTTACCCCTTTTCTCCTCACCCAAAGGCTGACAAAGCAATCCGATTGCAAACGTGTTGCCCCTGGATGAGAAGATCACATTTCTCCCACCTCAGGCTGAATCTCTGAGACAGATGAGGCCTCCTGCCAGCCAGGGCCTTAGGAGCGCTGGCTGAGGAGAGCCACCTGGCAGGGGCAGCTGCAATCTTTGGACGCTTCCTCTTGTATTTTCACATCCCTGCCTGTGGCACTCAAGCTGCCCGTGACCTGCCCCGTCACCTGCCCTGCCTGGTTTCCTCCCACTGCTTCTTGCTCCATATCCAAAGCTGCGTGACGTTGGACGTGACACCTCCCGACCCACCCCAGCCCAGGGCCTTTGCTCTTGCTGTGCCCTCTGCTGAGAATGGTCTTCTCACGGCCAGTTCCGTCTTGTCGTTCAGGGCTCAGCTCAAGTGTCACCTCCTCTTGGAAGCCTCCCCCTGGCCTCCTGCTGTGTCCTACCCCATCGCCCTGTTTCTTTCCCTTGGGCCCCTAGCAAGAACCCCTGAGTACGAATGTGTGTGTTTGTTTGCTGTTCATGTCTTTGCCTCACCACCTATAAGCGCTGCAAAGACAGGGGCCCGTCTGGCTTGTTTGCTGCATGACCCCAGCTTCCTGCCCGGCACAGAGCTCAGCAGAGCTGCTGAATGAACATGTGTCATTCAGCAATGAACATGTGTCAGATGAACTCGGGCCTTCTCCCCAGGAGGCAAACTGGCCTCGGAGATGTCCGAGCCTGCTGCGTTCTCCTGTGGGGTGGGTCATCAGGTGCCCCGTTTAGGGTGCCGTGTGCTTTGACTGCTTTTGTGAGGTATCAGGGTTCAAAGTGACCGAGGCAGCCTGACTGGGGGGATGGGAAACACCTATCCGAGGTCAGCAGGGCCGCGTGGGCCCCTCCGGCAGGACCAGCCTCACCTGTTAGTTCAGGAGCCATCCAACAGCCAAACTGCTTTCTTGGTTTGACATTTGGGGGACTTTTTTGGGTTCTGCAAGGACAGGTGGCCCAGGCTTCCTTTTCCTGGAGGGTCTGGTTCCTTCTGGGGAAGGTCTCAGTTGGTCAGTGTAGAAACCACACTGCGTCTACCTGCAGGGCCCCTCAGTGCTCCTGCATTCACGGCCAAGGACAGCCTGGCACTCTGGCCTGTGGGTCCTGACATCTTTAATCAAATGGACTCGGGAGGGAGGGAGAGAGAAGGGCAGATGGCGTCGTGGAAAGAGCATGGGGTCCGCAGTTGGGCGGGCTGGCTTACAGCCACAGCAATAATGACAGTGAATTTAGTCTGAGTTCCTGCCACGTGCTAAGCACCGTTCTCAGGTCTCTACCTGCATTATTTCACGAGATCCTTACAAGAATCCTGCGACGTGGGCCTCCGTAGGGTCCCCATTTTACAGACACGGGATCTGATTAAGGGAAGGACTCAGATTTGGAATCAAAAGATAGGATGGGGCTCGGGGGAAGGATATGAAGGCAGCAACAACAACTCCAGCAGTAATAGTGACACCCACGACGCTGCAGCCCCAGCCAGGGTAGCGGCCACTGACGAGCCTGGCTCTGAGCCGAGCCCTGTGTGAAGAGCTGCCTGCAGCTCCTTTCTACAGCCTTCCAGCCGTTTCCCGCGGGCAGCACAGCGCAAGGTGCAGGGCGCTGTTAGGGATGAGTCTGCCAGCTTGCAGAACAGCCCTGGGTGGCGGTTATTTTTATCTCCATTTTGCAGATGACAGAACTGAGGCTCAGAGAAATGAACGTGTCCAGTGACTGTCCCTCTCAGGGCTAGGGACTGCTTCTGGTCTGGGATGACCTTTCCATCAGGCCACTGTGAAATGAGACCAAGAGGGGGATGTGTGAACTTTCTGCAGAGATAGTCTGCTTTCCATTTTGTTGATATTAAAGAGTTCTTCCTCCGATGAGATGACGTTGACCGCAGAAAGTAACTTGCAAAACGTTCTTTGTTGGCAATTTAAAAATTACTAACCAGGGACTTCCCTGGCGGTCCATTGGTTAAGACTCTGCACTACCACTGCAGGGGTATGGGTTTGATCCCTGGTCGGGGAACTAAGATCCTGCACCCAAATAAATAAATAAACAATAAAATTTGCTGACCTATGGTGGTCTCCTCAATGCCCTTTAAAAAAGTATACTAGCCCATGAGTTCTGCCCATGGGGGAGCCCACCTCTCCAGGTCACCCCACCCAAGTACCCAGGTCTGGGTGGATCCACGAGGCTCTGCCACCCATCAGCCCAGAAACACCTTTCCCACCTTTCTTGGCCTCATCAGGAGCACGGGATATTGCAAGGACCCACCCTGGCAAGTTATGGAGAAGCTGGGATGAGGTGAGCTTGGAAAAATCCCATTCCCTGGCTTCAGGCTAGTGCAATTTCAGGATCCAAGTGCCTGAGGGTAGGTTTAGAGATGCTGAAATTGACCCATCGAAGAGGAACTCAGAGGGAGGGGAGAAGCAAGTATGTTTGTCCTAAAGGAGCGCCTGCGGGGTGGAGACTGTGCGGATAAATGTGGAAGGAGAGAGCTTACATTTTCAGTTTAAAAAAGAAACAAAAACCCTTAAGAAAATATCGATATACGTGCACAACTGGGTGAAATGTCCGCCTGCTGGAAATAAATAAGAATCTTTATTCTTATTCAGAGCACCATGGTGGGCTCTGGGGAAACACCAGGCTGGGGGAAGCCATGAGGGGGGCGTTGAAGTGGTCAGTCCAGCCCTAGGGTGGGGGCAGCTTGCTGGGTGCCTGGGTCTCATCACAGCTTCACTTGTCTGAAACTGGATCACCTCAACCCCCTCCGTGGGGCTGGTTTCCTGAGAGCCAGACCCGCCCAGCTAAGGTCCTGGGGCAAATTGCTTCACCTCTCTGGGCTCAGTTAGCTCATCTGTAAAATGGGTGGGAAAATAAAAATGATTCCCTGGGATAGAGAGGTGTGAGGCTGAGATTCAGTGCTGGTTCCCCTCCCCTGGAGGGAAGGAGTGGACCGCATTCCTGTGTGGCCCTTCCTGGCACCCTGCACAGGGGTCAGGGGGCACACAGGGGTCAGGGGGCACACGGGCCCCTCACTGAGGAGGAGGGGGTCAGCTTCCGGTGTCAATTCACAGAATCCGAGTTCTGGTCTAGACTCAGGCTTCTATTGGCAGCTGCGGGGCCTCGCCTCCTGGGGGTGTTAAGAGGTGGAAATGTGGTCCCCTCTGTGCCCCTGATTTGTAAATAAGAGACTTTGTTGTGTTTCTCGCTGTATCCCAGAGTCTGGCTGTGTACGCCAGTGCCTGGCGCATCGTAGATGCTCAGTAAAACAACGCGAGTTAAAAATTCACTGTGGTTCCTCTAGACCAGGGGCGCAAACTACACAGCCCGTGGCCACATCCAGCCTGCCGCCTGCATCTGAGCTGCGCGTGGTATTTACATTTTTAAAAGGCTAAAAGACAAAAAGAGAAATATCCTATGACACATGAAAACTCTATGAAATTCAAGCCTCTGTGTCCATCGATAAAGTTTTATTGGAACACAGACATGCCCATCGTTTTACAAGTCATCTGTGGCAGTTTTCCTGCTACAAGGACAGGGGTAAGCAGTTGCGACAAACCTCAGGGCCTGCACGACCGAATACGTTTACTCTCTGGCCCTTTAAGAGAAAAGTTTGCCGACCCCTGGTCTAGACATTGGGTCTCAACTTCCACTGAACACTGGGGGAGCTTTAATAACGCTGAGGCCCAGGGCCCAGCCTCAGATCCCGAGTGGTCCAGGGAGTAGCCTGGGCATAGGGATGTTTTTTGTTTGTTTTGTTTTGCGGTACGCGGGCCTCTCACTGTTGTGGCCTCTCCCGTCGCGGAGCACAGGCTCCGGACACGCAGTCTCAGCGGCCATGGCTCACGGGCCCAGCCGCTCCGCGGCATGTGGGATCCTCCCAGACCGGGGCACGAACCCGCGTCCCCTGCGTCGGCAGGCGGACTCTCAACCACTGCGCCCCCAGGGAAGCCCTGGGGATGTTTAAGAGCTCGCAGAAGGTTCTGATGGGCAGCCAGGGCCGACAGCACTGCTTTAGGTGCTGCCCGTTAATTACCACTCCTCTTTTTTGCTGTCGATACGGCACAGAGAGTGCATAGCGAACCAGAACGCCGCGGCAAGACCAGGACCAGCTCCCCAGGGAGAGACTGAGCCCTGGGGCAGGGGGCGGGGCAGGTCTGTCTGAGGGCCATCTCCCTGGGCTCCAGCCAGGGTGGGCACGGGGGGATGCCGGCTCAGGGATGCGCCTCATCTAATGGTGCCCCCTCTCCGCGTGCTGCACGCTGGCCGCCTGTGCCAGCTATTCTGGAAGTGATGAAAGTGGCTTCTAGATTTAGGGCCTCACTCTGTGCCAACACCCCGGACCGCCTTATGAGGTGGGAACATCTTCCCTTTTGCTGAACAAAGAAGGCAACTTCTCAGAGGCTGGGGGAGGTCAAATGATACGTTTACAAGCTGTCCTAGGGTCAGGATTTGAATTCAGACCAGTCTGGCTCCAGGGTCCACCTCGTCAGGCACTGCACTGTCCTGCCGTCAGGATGAAGAGAGAGTGAGGCACTCGTCTGTCCCAGGAGCCTGGGGTGTCTGGTTTTTAAAATGACGAGCGATCCTGACAGCAGCGGTGGCAGCGACAATGTCCCGTGGCTTCTTTCTTGCAATTCTTTTATTTTTGGCCTGAGACAGCTAATGCGTGGCCAACGTATCCAGGGAAACCAGGATGCTTGGAGCGAGCTGTACCAAATTTCCATGCTGAAACCATCAGCCGGCTAATTCGGGCCTCTCCAGTTATTTATTTATTTTTAGACCCCTGTGTATCATTTTACACATCCTCCTGACAAACTCGACCGTCAGACACACGCGTTCAGGGCATGTGACAATGTGCCTGTTCTTTTTGGGGTGGGGGGGGCTGGTGCTCTCTGTTCCTCGTTTGTGAGCTCCCCAAGGGAGGCGTGAGCTGGCCTAGGTCTCCCTCTGCTGCATCTTCTCACCCCACAGCGGCAGATCCAGAATTTCAACCCCTGGAGGTCTACCTCTAGGCTGGGATCTAACAGTGTTGTCGCTATTGACATTTGGGGCCAGAAAACTCTCTGTCCTGGGGGGCGCACCACCTCTCCCGCATTCCTTCATCCATGAGTCTGGGGTCCCTCCGACACCTCCCTTCTGTCCCTTGCCCCCCACGTGCCATCTATGGGCACATCCTGGGGTTTTACCTCTATTTGAAACAATAACTTTATTGAGGCATTGTTGACAAACAATGAGCGACACGTATTTGAAATGTGCGAGTTGACCAGTCTTGACCTAGGGACACGCCCACGAAACCATCCTCGCAATCGTGATACGGAACATCTCTGTCACTACCCAGAAGTTTCCCTGTGCCCCCGGCCATCTCTCTCGCCCCCTCCCACAAAGCAGCCACTGATCTGCTTCTATCACCATAGATTACTTTGCATTTTCTAGAGTTTTATATAAATGGAA
The DNA here is from genome assembly GCF_011762595.2 of Tursiops truncatus. Taxonomy (NCBI): domain Eukaryota; kingdom Metazoa; phylum Chordata; class Mammalia; order Artiodactyla; family Delphinidae; genus Tursiops; species Tursiops truncatus. The sequence goes on from NC_047048.1 coordinate 81,170,800, forward strand.
TCATACAGTATGTGCTTTTTTGGGTCTAGCTTTTTTCACTCAACATAATTAGCCTGAGATTTGGGCATGTCGCAGTGTGTAGCAATAGTTCATTGCTTTTTATCTTTGCGTAGTATTCCGTCGTGTGGATAGACCCCAGCTCCATTCACCTGCCTATCAACCTACCTCTTTTGTACAATGAGATTATTTACTGACGTATAATATACATACAGCAAAGTGCACAAATCCTGTGTGACCAGATGGGTGAATTTTCATGGCGGACACGCCCTTGCAACTAACATCCAGATAGAGATGCAGGACGAGAGCAGCAGCTCGGAAACCACGTGCCCGTTCGCGTCCCTGCCTCCCATCCAAGGGGGCCCCCAGCCTGTTTCTAACACATAGATTAAGCTGATGGTTCTGGAGCTTCATGTGCACGGATCATACAAGATGTTCTTTTCTGTGTATCTGGCGTCTTCACTCCACATGATGATTGAAACGTCGCCCTTGTCTTGTGTCGACGGTTTGTTCTCCTGTTGCTGAGTAGCCCTCGGATGTGTGTTTATCCCTTCTGTGAGGCACGCGGGAGCTGTTTCCAGTATTTGGCCATAATGAATAATGCATCTATGGACAGTTTTGCACGTATGAATCTCTTTCCTCCCTCCCTCCCCCCCTCCCTCCTTCCTTTCCTCCTCCCTCCCCCCTTTTTTTCTCTCTTTCTCTCTGGCTTTTAGGCTGTGACCCACTTGAGGGATGAGACTACATCTTACTTACCTTTGTGGCTTGGTGCCAAGAGTCGCAGGCCCTGGGCTATGCTATGCGGAGGGTGGGCTGTCTCCACTGGACGGGAGAGCATCGCGTGTGAAGGGACCAGCCCTTGCTGTTGGGGCCAGGAGTCCTGGAGGTGGGTCCTGGGTGTGTTCTGACCCAGGAGAGCTGAAATGCAGGGCAGGGCGCTTCAATTTAGGGCCAGAGATATGGTGCTGAACATCTGGGGTTACGAAAGAGGAACTTGGGGTTAGGCCCTTGTCTTCACCTATCTGGTCTTGTAGGGTTGTTCGCAGGGTGTCCCTGGGTTTGCTGTGCAGGCCTTTGCAGCAGAAGGTACGGGTATATGCCCAGCTCTCTACCGATGACGTCCGCGGTAGGGGCACCAGATAAAAGAAAGGACATCCAGTCAATTCACATTTCCGTTCAACAATAAAAAATTTATTAGTATAAATATGCTCCACATATTACAGAGGACATACTTATACTACAAAATTCTTCATTGTTCCACTGAAATCCAAACATGACTGGGCATCGTGTATTTTATTTCCTAAATCAGACACCCCTACCTAGCAAAGCTGAGTTGGGTGAATGAATTACCGAGGATGTTTTAGTTCTCTATTACTGCATAAACGTCACAGTGTAAAACAATCCACGTTCACTCTGTAATGTATAAAATAGATAACTAACAAGGATATATTGTAGAGTACAGGGAATGACAGCCATTAGCTTGTAATAACTTTTAATGGAGTATAATCTGTAAAAATACTGAATCACAGTGCTGTACACCTGAAACTTAATATAATATTGTAGATCAACTATACTTAAAAAAACAATCCACATTCATCATCTCACAGTTGCTGTGGGTCAGGACACCAGGCATGGCTTAGCTGGCCTCTGCTTCAGGGTCTCACCTGGCTGAGATCAAGGTACTAACTGGGGTGGTGGTCTCACCTGAAATCAGGGTGTGAGGCTGGAAAGGAATCAGCTTCCGCACTCCCTCAGGCTATTGGTGGAATTGATTCCCTTGTGGCTGTAGGACTCATGGCCATTTGCTTCTTCAAAGGCAGTGAGGAAGCCAAGTGTCCAGAGGGAGGCTGGCAGCAAGACGGTCCTTACAGCATAATGTAAGCGTGGGAGTGACACGCCATCAGCTTTGCCATGTGCCGTGAGGTGATCACAGGGGTGACACCCCCTACCCTGGACTGTCACTGGGGGAATGGTTGAATAAGTGCGCTCCCTCCATACTCTGGAACAAGGGCAGCGATCACAGAGAAGGCTTTGATTCCTATCTGTGGGTCTAGAGAGGTGCCCACGATTCATCTTGAAGTACAGAAAGCAAGTTGTACATTTTTCCAAATGAAAAGAGCTAAATCGGTTTTTGCATCTCCACCCGCCCCCAATTATAAAAGCAATACATGCTCATGGCAAAAAATAGAGAAAACAGAAAATCATAAGGAGAAAGAAAGTGGAAAGAATCCAGAATCTTACTGCCCAGAAACAAACACTACCTCTAACGTTCTGATGCGCTTTCTTCCAATCTCATTCCTACGCATATTTGCACACATGGGGATATATATGTATTTAATATATATATTTAAACACATATTGAAGCAGAAATAGACTTGCGCTACGAGTGCTGTTGAGTGGCTTGCTTTTTTCTCCTTCGCTGTCACAGCCTTCCATGCTAATGAACATAGATTTCTCATCATCTTTCATGGCGGCAGAGCATCGAGGTTTGGGTGTAGTATTTGTGATGTGAGCAATCCCCGGCGGATGGACATTTAGGTTGTTTCTGGTTTTCCACTACAGTGTACGTGACGCTGCGGAGAGCACCCCTGAACATCATCCTCTGTGTAACTGTCTGATTTTTGCCTTGGGATGAATTCCCATCGGTGGAATTGATGCCTGAAAGAGTGTTCCGAAGAGGCGGTGCCTCGTGTGCATACGATTATAACAGTGGGTCCTGGCGTCAAGGGCGTGAGGGCGAATCTGGGCTCTTCCCTTCACCAACCATTTTATCTGGGACACGTTCCTTAACCTCTCGGTGCCTCTGTCTCCTCATTTCTAGAGTGGGAATTAGAACTGAATGCACCTCCTGGAGCTGCTGGGAGGGGTCCATGAGTTGGAAATGGAGCTGCTGGGAGGGGTCCGTGAGTTGGAAATGGAGCTGCTGGGAGGGGTCCGTGAGTTGGAAATGGAGCTGCTGGGAGGGGTCCGTGAGTTGGAAATGGAGCTGCTGGGAGGGGTCCGTGAGTTGGAAATGGAGCTGCTGGGAGGGGTCCGTGAGTTGGAAATGGAGCTGCTGGGAGGGGTCCGTGAGTTGGAAATGGAGCTGCTGGGAGGGGTCCGTGAGTTGGAAATGGAGCTGCTGGGAGGGGTCCGTGAGTTGGAAATGGAGCTGCTGGGAGGGGTCCGTGAGTTGGAAATGGAGCTGCTGGGAGGGGTCCGTGAGTTGGAAATGGAGCTGCTGGGAGGGGTCCGTGAGTTGGAAATGGAGCTGCTGGGAGGGGTCCGTCAGTTGGAAAGTGCTTAGGACTGCTGTTGGCTGGCCCCTCGGGGAAGCCAGGACAGCTTGGATTTGCTATTGGGAAGGGATTCTGGGGACCTGTGTACCTGCTGAGAAGTGGAGAATCATGATGACATAGGGATGGCTCACACGGCATATACCCCACACGGGGCACTGTTCTAACCCTTACGGACTCATCTAATGCCCGGATGAGCCCAGGAGCTGGGCGCTGGTTCCCATTTACAGCTGAGGAAGATGAACGACAGAGAGGGGGACTCAGACTCTGCAGTGGTGTGCTTCTGGAGCCCCGATGTCCACCATGGAGGATCTCTTATCACGATGCGGGAGGGGGGCGCGAGGGTTAGAGGGAAGAACCCCGGTGGTCAGAGGAGCCTGGGTTCGAATTCCGACTCTGCCTTTTTACGGGGGCTGAGCGCTGAGTGGCTGAATGAGCGTTCATCGAGGGGGTGATGGAGGTGGGAGGAGACAGACAGCAAAGGAGCAAACAAGCAAATGATACCAAGCGATGGCAGATCCTGGCACTCCTGGGGAGATAAGGGAACAGGAGGAGAGGAGGGACCTGCTTTGGATTTGCAGGTCTGGGAGGGCTTCCCTGGGGTTGAGGCCTCTGTGCTGAGGCCAGAAAGACCAGACGTGAAGGAGCTCTTTTTGGAAAGAGGCTGGGGTGCGAGGAACAGTCCGGCCCGTTAAGGACAAGACCTTGGTGAGTTTGAGAAACTAGAGAGGCACGTTCTGGAGCAAGAGGAAGGAGGGAACACGTGCTCTTCGCATCACTGTTTTAACTCAGAGGAAACCAAAGCACAAGGAGTTGCGTGGCTTGTCCAAGTTCACAGGGCTGGGCTTCCAGCACAGATGGTCCTCTGCCCGAGTCTGCGCCCTTAACGTGTCCTGTCTGAATACTCGAGAGAAGCCCAAATCCTGATTTTTATGGGAAATGTCCTGATATGTACATTTTAGCAACCAGGTTAAAAAAAATTAAAATAAGTTATACAGAGATCCGAATACATTTGGGGGCAAGACCAAGTATATTCTGCCATCCCCTCTCTGAACCTCTGCCCCCTAAGCTAACAGTGCAGACGACACTGGTCCCTACCTTGTAGGATTGTTACACGTCGGTCATGGTTATCTGAGTGAGAGCTCCAGGAGGGGGCTGTGTCCTGCAGCGCAGGCTGAGTTTCCACTCATGAAATATGGTCCCTATGGCCTTACTCCCCACCACCTTGTCAGTGACCTTGAAGAGGTCAAGTTCATAGAATAGCCCTGCTTTTGTTCAGAAAGCAAGAGTGGAAGCAGTTGATCCCTCAATGTGCTTTCAGCCCGCACTTGCCCAGGGGTGTGTTTCAAGCATTTAAAATACTCCTTCGTAACGTTCAAGGGGCCCCTCCTGCATCACCCAGCAATCCCAGTGGGAGGCATGCAGCCTCCTGCCACAGATGCCCAGGGACCTGGGTGTGAGACCTGGAAGCATCGTTTGAAGAGTCAAACTTGGAAATGACCTAAATGCCCTACAAAAGGGAACTGAGTACGCAACAGTACAACTGCGTGGGGATACCGGGGAGCTATCCACAAGGGCGGGGCTGGAGTCAGGCTCTGCAAACTGCAGCCTGAGGGCTAGGGATGGTGCTCTGCTTGTTTTTGTAAATAAAGTTTTATTGGAACACACCAGTTATTTACATATTTTCTATGGCTACTTTCAAGCTACAATGGCAGAGTTGAGTAGCTGCCATGGAGACCAGATGGCCTGCAAAGCCTACAGTATTTACTCTTTGACCATTTTCAGAAAAACTGCTGCATCAATAAACATCGGGGTGGAAGGCTCTCCAGGACTTACTGTCACATGAGAAAAATACCTAAATAGGGGTGGAGATGTACCACAGCATAAACGGGATGATTTCAGTTCTGTAAAGAACAGTGAAAGAACAATGAAACAAACAAATTCTAGAAATATGCATGCAGATGTATTTTATAGGTACACTAAAGTCTGAAAGGGTACACCCCAATCTGCTGACAATGTTACCTCTGGAATTTAAGAGGTCGTGTACTTTACTGAGCGTTAACTAGGTACTAAGCACTGTGCTGAAGGTGCAGAGTCTCTCACTTAATTTTACAACATGACCAGGAGGTAGGTGCTATCCTGATGCCCTTTTTACAGATGAGCAAATGAAGGCACAGAGAGGTGAAGTCACTTGGCCAAGGTCACACAGCTCTCGAGTAGCAGAGCTGGGATTCGAGTGCGGAGGAGAAGGGCAAACACTTTTTACTTTACAAAAGGGTATATCGTTGGGCAAGCATGAGAAAAATAAAAATGTGGTGTGTTTACACAATTCCAATCAGGTACCCTTTTGATCTCAGGCCCTCTCCTACCTCCCAGGGTGTTCTTCTGAGTGGGGCTCATGGGTGATTTTTTTCGGAAGGTCTCCTGGAAGGATCCCAGGCCTGCTCTAGTGAAGGGGGAATGACTGGGAAGCAGCTGGGTAGGGGACAGATTCTGAGACCCCAGGTAGCAGCCCCCCTCCCTTTTAGTTTGGGACCTGCCAAGCTGAGGACACATGTTTGCAGGGAAGCTGAACACTCAACTGTTCTGCTCGGATTTTCCAAGGCATTGCGTTTCATGAGTGCTATCAAACGGTGACATTTCGGAGTACAAGTGGTGGGGTTGTTGTTAATACTGAGTTAATGGTGCTAAAATGATTAAGCATGGCAGGCTTTTAAACAATGAGGTTCATAAAAGGTGTTAATAACCTCTTAAGTGCCTGGATAATATTCCCGCCTATCATAAACTGCTCCCAATTCGGTCTCTTTGCTTCTGTTTACCCAGGGAATGAGTGAGGAGTTGGCTGGAGGGCTAGATGGAGCCTTCTGGGGCAGAGAGGAGGTGTGCCCGTTTGGGAACTATAAGTAGCAAGGGCCGGAAGGTATTCATTGCACATTCATACCTGACATGGGAGAGATTTTCAGGGAGAGGAATCTGGTCAAGGAACCACCAAGGATATGGTTCAGGGGGCGGGGGCGTGGGCTCTGGGGTCCAAGAGGCCACATCCTCGCAGATAGATGCACAATGGAGCTGCAGCCATTGGGCTGCGCTCAGCCGCCAAACCCAGACGGCGGCACTGGGGTGCTGAGAGTTAGCGCCTGGGCCGTGGCGTTAGACGCTGACTCTGCTGCACACTCGCGTTGCGGTCAGTGTGGGCAGCTGGCCTTCCTCTGTGTGTGCACGAGCGCAAAATGCAAACACCCAACCCCTCGTTCCTGGGTTCTTAAGAATTTCAAGATGGCAGTAACCTCTCCCAGCCGGGGGCCCGTGTGACTGGACGGATTTCTTTCCCCTGACTCTGCTCCCCGCTCTGTGTCCTTAGTCTCCCCACCTATAAAACAGCCTGAGACAAATATGTAATTTAAAATTTAGTAATCACATTAGAAGAGTAAAAAGAAACAGGTGACATTAATTTTAACGATATACTTAAAATTATGTATAAACTGATATATCCAAAATCTTATCATTCTGACATGTAAGCAAATAAAAGAATTATCATTGAGATATTTTATACTTCGTTTTCATATCAACCAGTGGAAACCCAGCAAGTATTTGACACTGACAGTTCGTCTCATTTTGGACCAGCCACGTTTCAAATCTCACAGGGCTTGTAGCATCGGACCACGCAGATCCAGGCAAAGGGGCCCCCGTGGCGCCTGGAACAAGGCAAATGCTCATCGACTTCAGACCAGGGTCCATTTCTTCCTGTGCCTCGGTATCTTCGGTCACCGACTGGTCACCGCAACCGGAGTCTGGCTGTTGGCGATGCAGAGCGCGGCCCGGTGGCCGGGGGTCCACCGCTGCCATCGATGGGACCACTGCCTGGCCACGTGGCAGCCAGGGGCCCTCGGGCCAGCCTCATTCCCACCCCTCAGCTCAGTGTGAGGAGGGCACCTGCTGACCGCACACTTCCCGGGGCCGCGTGGGGAGGACCGGCCCCGGCGCAGGCTCAGTGGACGTCAGCCACGGCTGCTGCTTGTACCTCTTTGTTTCCTTGTCTGCAGCCCTGGCACCTTGTGTGTGGGCCCCAGAGGCCCCATCTGAGAATGGATGTGATGAAAGTGTTCTTCTGACTTGGCGGTGTTAAGACTCCTGGGAAGTGTCATTATCCCTCTTGTATTTTCGGCTTCTAGAACACGCCCCCCCGCCCCGTGGACGGTAGGCGCTTAATAAGTGTTAGTTAAATAACTAAATGAACTAATGCATGAATACATGAATGTCCATGAGAAGGGGGGCATTGTGTAGTTGTTTGGGGTTTGAAGCTACAGTTGAAGCCCTGCTGGGGGGAGGGGCCCGAGGGGGGAAACGTGCGGATCTGGGACTCTGGGTGGGGACTCTGAGACCCCTCCTGCCTTTGTCTGTTGGGCTCATGGTCTCTGCTCTGTGAGGTCCCTTTGGGCCGACTCCCAGGGCCCAGAGTTGCTCCGCTCAGGGTCTGGCTCGGCTCCACCGAGGGTCTGCAGCCTCCGTGGGGCGGGGCTCTGGGTAGACCAGATGGCCTGTCTCCCCCAGGCTCTGAGCGCCTGGGTCCTCTGGGTGGAGCCTGCAGCATGGCCTGCGCGGATGCCCTCAGCACAGAGCCCTTCAACACTCCCCCTCCACGAGCCAGGCCTGTTTGCTCCTAATGCATTTGGATTTCCAGATGGGATCATTTTAGCAATATTGCACTTTTATATCGTTGAAAGGGAAAGATAAAAAGGCAGTGCTTTCCTTCCTGCCCTTTCTCCCAAGCTCTGCAAGGATGACATCAGACCACTGGCCTCATCAGGGGCCCACGTCCTGCAGCCAGAGGAAGAAAGTCCTGGGGAGGGGGAGGAGTACACCCCCCTCCCCATTTCCTGGGAAGGAAAATAAACTTGTAAATGTTGAAAATAAGTCGCGTGCCAGTGTTCTGCACGCCTTGCTCGTTTGCTCTTCCCGGCCATGGTTTTTGTCATCTCTGGGTACCGCTTACACTGTTACTTCACCTTTTTCTTCAAAACAACTTACTGAAAAGTTTTTTTAATAGAATTTTTTATATAGAATTAGAAGAACATTTGTATCTATGGAAAATTTTAAATACACACAAAAGTAGCTTAAATAAAATAATACAAGGTACCCACAATATGTAATACATAAAATATATACTATATTGCAAGATAATATATTATGTGTAATTAATATAGGGTCTAGTTCTATAATTATTTATTACATAATTGATAATATTTTAATATATTATATATAATTTATAATATACTATATTCGATGGTATATTAAAATTTTAAATAAATTTTATATAAAATTATATATAAACATATTTTGAATTATACTTATGACAATATACGACCCATTAGCTAGCTTCAAAAAACTTCAGCTCGTGGCCCATCTTGTTTCTTCTATACCTTGACTCAGAGTCTGCCCCCACTCCAGATTATTTTGAAGCAAATCCTAGACATCATGTCATTTCATCCATAAATATTTCAGTACCTGTCTCTAAAACATTCGACTTTTTAAACTGAGTTTATCTTAAAAGCGAACTCTTGTATCGCAACCTTAAAAGGAAAATTTGGGTCACTCTCCATAAAGATGGAAAGATAAACACAAAGAGAACAGATCAGTGTCATAAACTTCTGGGTGGTGCTAGCCTGCTCTCTTGGCCCCAGAGGGAGCCTAGTAAGGGCTAGGGGGTGTTAAGGACAGGCCACGAGCTAGTACCCCACAGAGACTTTCTCTGTGACAGATCTCACTGGAAGAGATGAAAGAGAATGGAAAGGCAAGAGCCCTTTCTGTGTAGTTTGTTAATTGATGCTGGGTCTGAGGACCTCTAAGAGCCTCCTGAGGGAGGCAGGCCATGCCTAGGCGGCACTGCCGTAGGCCGTGGGTGACCAGAGGCAGGCGGGCTTTCAGGGAGATGCTGCCGCTGAGACGTGAAGGGCCTGGGCCGTACAAGAGGCCCACCTGGGTTCCCATCCTAGGGTATCCCTTCCTGAGCATGGGACAAACTTGGGCATGGGACAAACCCTCAGGCCTCAGTTTCTTCATCAGTAGAATGGGGGCAAGAATAGCTCATACCCCACATGGTTGTCGTGAGGCTCAAATGAGATGTTTCAGGCAAAGTGTTTGGAGCAGCGATGGGCAGAGTGAAATCTCAATAGATAGAAGCTGTTATTATTATTCTTGTTGCTGTTATTGATTTTGTTATAAGTTGCAGGTAAGTATCCCACCCCTATCAATTCCTAAGTGGGGCCCGGTGGGGGTAAGGGTATCCCTGAAGGTGGAATCTCGTCCCTTGCCCCTCAGGCATTTGGCTTCTGAATGCCTGAAACCTCCTGCGACTGACATCTGGGGCACTCATGAACCCCCCGAGCCTAGCCTGCAAGCCCGTGAGTCACTTCTGTCTACTGGGGAAAACCAACGAGCCCAGGAAACATCCAGACACCCATGGGCGTCCCCAGCTGCCTGCTCCTGGCATGAGCCACGCCACCCCCCCCCCACCGTCCCTGCCAGACAGTTGGGCAGACTGCCAGGTCCGCGATTCACACCCGGGATGGCAGCAGACAGCCCCCACTGGGCTGGGCTGCATGCGTGTGTGTTGCTTTCTCGCCCCTCTCCTCGGCTGGGTTGTTTTGCTCTGGGCTGCAAATTCATTTTTAGATCCCAGCCTCCTCCCTCCCCCATCTCCCACTTCTATTCTTGGAAAGCAAACTGGGATGTGCTTGGGCTTTGCAGTGAAGTCAGACAGAAGTTTGCCCACGTGCTCCGGCCCCCTGAGATTTGGAGTTAATTAAAAAGGGGGCTTTGAGTGGCAGGTTCAGTGGCCAGAAACGCAGCTGGCTGGCGCTGACTCTGCGGGACGGATGGCTGCTCTGGGCGTCCCCGGCCTCCCAAGGCCTGGCAGGGTGATGCTCCTGGGATGGGGCTGCCCTGCCCGGACAGGTTGAGTTGACCATGTATGTTGGTTAAATATGAACTCTTCCAGCAAGTTGGGCTGCTGAGAGATTTTTAATTAGATAAATACACTTTAAAGAGTTTGGGAGGAGGGTCGCCTTCAGGAACCCAAGCTGGCTGAAATGCGCTGTGTCTGTGGAAGGAAGCTGACCTTCCTCAAGGCCAACCTGGCAGCAGATGTGAGGGAGGAAAGGTGGGAAGAGACGAGAGGAGAGAGGGAGAAACGTACGGGAGGAAGAGGGATTGGGGACCACTGGGGGACAGAGTGAGTACCCGGAAGGCCAGGCAGCCCTGTGAGAGGGTAAGGGTCTGGACTGAGGAGCCAGACATCAAGGGTTCAAAATCCCAGCTCTGCCACTTTCCAGCTGTGTGACCTTGGCAAGTCACTTAACCTCTCTGTGCCTCCATTTTCCTATCTGTAAAATTGGAACACTGATCATAATAGTACTCCTCTTTAAGTTAAGACAACTAAAGTGTTTCAGCAACAACTGGCACAAAGTGGTGATTATTAATTAATCTGAGTTTATTATTATTATAAAGAGCAGGGAAAAGAGAAGCAGGGGCTCCCATGTCTATAGGCATTCAGTCTTGGCCCAGCAAATCCCAATGTCATTGGATGGAGGAAGGAGAGGCAGGTCCTACTGGGACTTAGTCCTCTTGGATGAGAAGCCGGTGAGACCAAGCAGAGGGGCTCCCTCTAGGGCAGTTCCTCCATTGACTCAGGGAGAGACAACAGCCTCTGAGAACTCAGATGCCTCCTTTTCCAGGAAGCCTTCCCTGACTGCCAGCTCCATTTAGCCGCCCTCCTCTATCTTTCTGCTGCACCAGGCTCCCCTTTTAGCACACATCATGCCATATGGTGATGTCTCTCTCTCTCTCTCTTTTTGATATTTATTTATTTATTTACTTATTTGGTTGTGCATTTACTTATTTTAGTTGCAACATGTGGGCTCCTTAGCTATGGCTCGTGGGCTCCTTAGTTGCAGCATGAGAACTCTTAGTTGTGGCATGCATGTGGGATCTAGTTCCTGACCAGGGACTGAACCCAGGCCCCCTGCATTGGGAGCGTGCAGTCTTAACCACTGCGCTACCAGGGAAATCCCTGAATGGTGATGTCTCTTGTTTAAAGCTGTAAACTTTCCCTAAAACGTCTTCATAAGTATTTTGCAAACATTCTTATTATGAAAGATTAAAAAAAAATCCAGAAGCATCAGGAGTAAAATGAGGCCGTCTCACCCCACCCGATCCTATACCTCTCCTTACGGTTTGGTGCGTGTCTTTCCTGACCTTCAGGAGGGCAATCGTGAGTGTGTGTATATGTTTTGTTTTGTCTGTAAAAGTGGTTGTACTATGCATATTAAGGAAAACAAGTAAATTTGAAAACAACGTCTTGGCGTGTTTCCACGGCACTGCTTATCTAACTTATTCCTTTATTTTTAATTTTTATAAATCTTTCCCTTGAACCTATGATACAGACACATAGTAAAAAAAAAATTGTGCAAAATGATAGAAAGTGAAATTGATGTGTGTCTCCATTTCCTGACAGTGTCCCCAGCCCCCATTTCCCTTCCCCAGAAGCAAAGCCTACGACAGATTTCCTGTGCGTCCTCCTAGACAGTCTGTGCATGTAGAGGCAGTTGCTGTAACGACACCCCTCTTTTCTTGGTGCTCTGCTCCACCCCTTGCTTATTTTCACTTAACTCTGCACCTCGAATGATCTCCCTTACCAGTACATCATACGCTGCCTCATTCTTTCCGACAGGCGCATAGTATTCCGTTACATAGACGGGCATAAGTTATCTAACACTCTAGTGATGGGCACGGGGATTTCAACACACATCGCTAAATGCTCTGACATTCCTCCCACTGAGAGGTAAGGTCTATGTTCCCTCCCTTGAAGGTGGGTGGCCTTGTGGCTGCCTCAACCGATAGAGTATGGCGGGAGTGATGCTATCTGACCACATGGTGGGTTAGAAGTGCCCATAGTGCTTCTGCCTGGTTTGCCTGGGCTCTGAAGCTGTCATGCTCTGAGGAAGCCCAGCGCATGTGGAGAGGTCCAGTGAAGGTGTGCTCTGGCTCCCCTCTGAGCCCAGGCTACGAATGACTCCAGCCTGGGTGTCCGATATGTGAATAAAGAGGCCTCCGGAAGATGCTCTGACTTTTTGAGTCTTCTCAGCTGAGTTCCAGGACATAGTGGAGCAGAGACAACTAATTCCTGCTGTGCCCTGTCCGAGTTTCTGACCCATAAATTGTTAGCAAAGTAAAATGGTTTTGAGCCGCTGGATTTTGGGTAATTTTTTTACTCAAATTATAATAAGACATAATCAGAATAATGTAATAATAATAAATAATCAGAACAATGTGCTTTATGTGTCCTTGCCTTCCAAAGAGTCGGCCTCCTCTGGGATTCCTCAGAACAGGGATTAGCTCATTGATTTTTAAAAACAGAGGCAAAATTCACACAATATAAAATTAACCATTTTCATCCTACCATTCAGCAGTGTTTCACACATTCACAATGTTGTTGTACAACCACAACCTCTAACATGTTCCCAAACATTTTCATCACCCCCCAAAGAAAGCCGTGCGTATGAGGCACTCACTCCCCGCTTCTCCCTCCGCCGTCCCCCAGCCCCTGGCGACCCCCAATCTACTTTCTGTCACTATGGATTTGCCAGTTCTGGGCATTTCACATCAGTGGAATCGTACAATATGTGGTCTTTGGTGGCTGGCTTCTTTGACTTGGTATAATGTGTTTGAGGGTCTTCCACGTTGTAGCCTGGGTCGGTACTTTATAACTTTTTGAGGCTGAATAATATTCCACCGTATAGATACACCACGTTTTGCTTATCTATTCGTCTCCCGATGGACATTTAGGTTGTTTCCACCTTTTGGCTATCGTGACTAATGTGGTTTTGGACGTCTGTACACGTTACATTTGAGTCCCTGTTTCAGTTCCCTTGGGTACACCCTTAGGAGTGGAGCTACCGGATCCTGTGGTAATTCTGTGTTTAACTCTCTGAGGAATCGCCAGCCCTGTTTTTCACACCGGTTGGATTATTTTACGTTGCCGCCAGTGTTGCATATGAATTCTGACTTCTCCACACCCTCACCAACATTTGTGCTTGTCCGTTTATCTGATTCTAGCCATCCTAGTGGGAGTAAAGTGGTGTCTCACTGTGGTTTTGGTTTGCATTAACCTAATGACTAACGACGTGAAGCATCTTTTCATGTGCTTACTGGTTGTTTGCGTACCTGCCTTGGAGAAGTGACTGATTTTGCATCCCCGGCACCTCCTACAGACACTGGTATGGACTCAGACTCCATGCCTCTCAGCTGAATGGAAGGATGGCGGCATAAACCAGGGCTCTTCTTGGTCCTCTGTCCACGCTGGGTTCCTTGTGTGCATGCATCTTCCTGCGGCTCCATGCGTCCAGTGAAGCAGTTGGACGCCCTCACGTTCCAGGGTGGGTGAGTCTTGTTAAGGGCCACCTGCCCTTGATCCCAGACTCTGCAAGGGCACCTCGGTTAACGCAGAGAGCCCGCTTTGCTTGCCAACCCCCAGGCCACAGCGTGGGGCTCTTCCAACGCTGCTGGATCCCACCAGGGTCGGGGTCAGCTGTGGGTTGGTCTGGGACTGTGAAACAAGAGGAGAAATTCCTCTCGCCCCCCAGGAGGGCGGACTGGAGCTGGAGGCCCAAGGTGGGCTCTACAGAGCTTGTTGGCTTCCTGGGAGAGAATTGCAGCTCGAGATGCGGTCCACCCCCTGCCACGGCACCCGTGTTGGGTGGGAGCCCTGCGCTGCTGTGTGTGTGTGTGTGTGTGTGTGTGTGTGTGTGTGTGTGTGTGTGTGTGTAGGGGGCGCGGCTCCCTGGGAGATGGGAGTGAGGAAGGGGGAGAAAAGGAGCTGGAGAGAGGAGTAATGGTAGTGATGCCGGGGTTCTCTGCCAGGGGGAGGGCTTGGGAATGACGAGGGGGCCCTAGGAGACAGATGGCTAGAGTGGCCACATCTATTTTTTAAGTACTTTCTGAGATCTAACAAACCTAGAGTAAACTTAATTACTCTTATTTGTACAGCTTGATGAAATTGTACGTGAGTGTCCATTGTATAAGCCTCTCCCAGAACCCAGAAGGCTCCCTCAAGCCCGTCTGGCAGCGAGCCCTCCCTAGATAACCACTGCTCTGATGGAATCACCATTGGTTAGTTTTGCCTGTTCTTGAACTTCGTGTACATGGACCCACACGCTCCCTGGGCACTTTTTTGTGTCTAGTTTCTTTTGCTCAACACAATGTTTTGGAGATGTGTTCCTGTGTTTGCACGTGGGATTGCGCCTCCCACCCTCCCTCCTTCCCTCCCTCCCTCCCTTCCATCCTTCCTTCTCCTTCTTGTTCTACAGCGGTGGTTCTCAATTGGGGGTGATTTAGCCCCCAGGGGACATTTGACAATGTGTGGAGACATTTTTGATGGTCACAACTGGGGAGAGCACGCTACTAGCCACTAGTGGGTAGAGGACAATACAAAGAACAGCCCCTGTAGTAAAGAAAGATCGACCTCAAAATGTCAGCGGTGCCGAAGCTGGAAGCCCTGCTCTACCGTGTCTCATTGTATGAGTGGATTACAATTTATTTATCCCCCCTGCTGCTGATGGGCGTTTGGGTCGTTTCCAGCTCTAACAAATGGTGCTGCTATGAGTACCTGGCACACATCTTTGGGGCATTGTGGTGCATTTGTCCCAGGCGTGTTCCCGGGAGTGGAATTGTTGGCAGGTGAAGGCTTAGCTTCAGTGGATCCTGCGAAGCAGTTCTCCGAAGTGGCCATGCCATCGTGCACCCTCACCCCTTGTATGGAGCTCCCGTTACCCCATGTTCTTGTCAACACTTGGTAGTGTCTGTCCTTTTCATTTTAGCCATTCGGTGGCTGGGCCACACGTGCATTTCAATGTGCAAGCTTTTGTCCCAGACACCTGGGCTGCAGGCATGTGTCATGTTTTGGCCACCCGGAGTCTGAACCCCTCTCTTACATTTAGGGAACCCCTTTGTTATACATCTTGGTGGGAGGCCAAGCCCACGTCCCACGTTCAGGCTCTACAGATCACTTTTCCACCCTCTCTTTCGACTAAATTGTGGTTATTTAATCCTCCAAACATCCCTATGGGGTAGATCCTAATATTAGCTTCATCTTACAGATGTTAGGGTCTGGGGCCTTCACAGTCCCACTGTCATCCTTCCCTTTGGGGCTTTCGGGGGCTGTCTACATCTATGCCCCTCACTCCGCCACAGTATGGGCTTGTTAGATGAAGAAGGCTGTTTCTGGTCTTAGGTCATCCTCATAGCCATCACTTGTCTCCCACTCTCCATTATATTTGAAGAGGTTGAAGGTCAACTAGGGTCCCATGGACTATAAGTTCTTGAGGTCAGGCCCTAAGTCTGTTTTCTTCAGTGATGAATATCACCATGCCTGCACAGAGTAGTTGCTCAATAAATCTTTGTTAAATGATGGAAAGAAACAGGTGAACAAGGTGCATAAAAATGGAAATTCTGAAAAAGAAGACTTTGAAAAATGAGACTTACTATCTGATGTAATAGGAAGTCCAGAGGGAGGGCTTCAGGCACGTTGTGATCAAGGCTCTGCTTCCATCGTGCTGCAAGTCTCTTGGCTCTGCCGTCCTCCTTGTGTTTGCTTTGTTCTCAGGCTGGCTTCCCTCACGTCACAAGATGCTGCCAGCAGCAGCAGGCTTCCTTGTTCATAACAGCCTATGGCATATAAGCCTCCCTTTCCTTGGGTCTCTTTGGGTTAACCTAAATCCCATGCCCCTTATTTAAACAGGAGTATCTGCCTAGGCATTTCTATGAGCTGACTGGCTAAATTGCACCAACTCCTAGCAAGAGAGATGAGATTACCACGACTGGCTTAGGTCGGTTAATCAGGGACCTGCCAATTACTACATCTAGGAGGGAGTCAGCTTTTCCTCAGTTACAGAGGTGCCTGTGAGAGGTAGATACCTGAACAAAATTAAAATTTGGGGGGGAAAGAAGGAAGGGGCAATGGTTATTTGTAGGCAATCAATAGTATCACTGTATTGCTCTGTCCTGTCTCTCATTACCAAGTAAGAATAAAACCAACATTCATCCACTCATTCAAATAATCAAGTGAAAGCCTGTGTTAGTTATCTAGTGCTATGTAACAAATTTCCCCAAAACTTAGTGACTTATGACAATAACCATTTTTTTAATCTCACAGTTTCCATGGTCACCCTGAGCTGGTAGGTCTGGTTCAGGGTCCTTCCTGAGGTCGCACGCAGGATGCTGGCTGGGGCTGTACCGTCTGAAGGCTTGACCAGGGCCGCAGTACTTGCTTCCAGGTTGGCTCACACAACGGAGGTGGGCACAGGCCTCAGTTCTTGCCACCTGGGCCTCTTTGTAGGACTATTCCCGTGTCCTCCGGACATGGCAGCATCTTATCCCGGACCGAGTCGTCCAAGAAAGAGCGAGGGGGAGAATGCAGTGCCTTTTATGCCCTGGTAACTTCCTCTATGTTCCAGCTGTTAGAAGCGAGTCCCTAAATCCAGCTGTCGCTCCACGGAGAGGAACGCAGCTCCACCTCTTGAAGGAGGGAGAACCTGTGGACATACTTTAAAGCCACAAGACTCTTCACCTCTCAACTCTCTCCACGCTGAAGTCTACGGAGCAGACCTGCACGTCCTCGGTGTTGGCACGCGTCCAGCCTTCACACAAGCCCAGCACTGCCTCTGGGCCGAGGGGCTTTCTGCCACAGCTCACCTCTGCTGAATTAGACCCTCCATGGGGTCCCCCAGGAGAGTTTCTTACGCACGTTCGCCAAAAGGCCAACTCTCCTCTCCAGTAGGGAACTCTTGCTTGCAGGAAAGCACTGGAGAAATCCTTTAACGAAGTACCTCCCCTTCCCCGGTGGTTTGCACGTGGATCCCCACACCCTCCTCAGAGGAGGCATTGTCACTGTTACCAAAGAAAGTGGGAAACACAGGTGAGATGGCCCCCCCAGGGGCCCCTGGTCTGTGTGACACTGAACCCATGCCCTCCCTCTTACATCAGTTCTTGGTTAGGGGAAAATCTCCTAGAAGATTTGAACTTGTTGATTCAAAGTAGTGTTGTTATATTTCTGACTTCAGGGGGTCGAGAGGGGACAGGCCACTCATGGACCATCTTCTATATTTAAACAATGTTGACAACAACTACTGTTTGTTAAGGGCTTATGTTGTACGACGTCCCGTGAGACCATCTTCCTGCATCATCTCATCTGGTCGTCACGGCAGTGGTCCAGGGAGGTAGGGATTTCTAGAACCACCTCCGCCCTGGTCAGAGAAGGAGAAACTGAGTCTCAAAGGCATCAGGTGATAAGCCCACGGCATTGCAGCTACTGACTTCTCTCCAGGTCGCCTTGGACCCAAGCCCCGTGCTTCTAACTGCAGATCAAAAAACGCCGACTCCAGCCCGTGGCCCGTCATCCCTGAGCGGCCTCGTCACCCATCAGCTGGAGCTGTGACTTGTTGCCCATTGACAGTATTAGCAGGATGCAGACGAGCGGGGAGCAGCGGGAAAGCACTTGCGTGTCAGCTTGCGGATGCGTATTCAAGCAGCTCACAGGCAGCGAGAAAGAGGTTGCCTTCGTTCACCGCATCTATATTAATGATGTGACTGACAGGCCGAAGGGGAAAATGATACATCTTTCCTCCTGGTTTTCCATGGAGCACCCAGTGATCTGGTTCCTCTTGGCAAGAAGCAGGGGTTCCAAGCTCACAGAGAGAGAGACAGGCGCGCCGTGGCTGGACTGCGTGTCCAGAATGTGTATCTGTGTATCTGTCAGAATAGGCTGGGTTATGCTGTGGTAACAAACAATCCCAGAATTGCAGTGATTTAATATGACAAAGGGTTATTCCTCACTTACCTTGGCCATGAACCAAGGAACTCAGGCAGCCTCTAGAAGCTGAAAAGGGGAAGAAAACAGATCTCCCCTCAGAGCCTTCAGGAGCACAGCCCCTGCTGACCGAATTGAGACTCCTGACTTAGAGAACCGTGAGATAATAACTGTATGTTTTTTAAGGTACGAAGTTTGTGGGAATTTGTTTTTTGTTTGTTTGTTTTTGGTCATGCCATGAGGCTTACGGGGATCTTAGTTTCCTGACCAGGGTTCGAACCTGCGCCCTTGGCAGTGAAGGTGCTGAGTCCTAACCACTGGACCACCAGGAATTCCCGGGAATTGGTTAAATCATAGCAAATGAATACACCTGGATATAATGAATGTTACATTTTGAAGATTCTAAGCTTTTGTTATTTTTATCCAGTGAGTGCTGTTTCTTGTGTTTTAGCAAGCAGTGACGTTGGCCGAATTTGAACTTCAAATTCTGTATCTGGAGCGGCAATTCCGGCCCCGTTCACGGCTTTATCTTACCTGGGTGGCTTTGGGTCTGCTCCAGGAGTGGTCAGGGGTCCGTCAGAGGTGGGGGTAGACAGAATCGGGGGGATTTCCTCTGAATCTTTCCCATCCAGGAGTCCCCTGCTCTCGTCAACAGTCATGGTTTACCAGCTTCCGTTTTCTTGTTTCTTGGTCCAGAGAGACCGAGTCCCCCTGGTGTCCTGTTGCCTTGTGGCTGCACTGTGCCACCTGCACTTAGCCTCAGGCCAAAAGTTGTGGCCTCTCCCGTTGCGGAGCACAGGCTCCGGACGCGCAGGCTCACTGGCCATGGCTCACGGGCCCAGCCGCTCCGCGGCATGTGGGATCTTCCCAGACCGGGGCACGAACCCGTGTTCCCTGCCTCGGCAGGGGGACTCTCAACCACTGCGCCACCAGGGAAGCCCGGCTCTGGTTTTATTATTGGGTTCTGTGAGGGACTCGTTCAGTCCTTACCAGGAGTGGAAGTCCTCTGGTTGAATTTTGGGGTCCTTTGAGTGAGTGTCCTTTTATCTCCTACCTGGTTCTTAGAAGACAGATGTTTCCAGCACTGGTTTCTAGCTGGTTCTCTTACTTCTTAATCTGTTTCCTTATCTGTAAGCTCTACGCCACTGGGCCATTGGGTAAATGAGAAAATATGTGTATTTTTACAGTGCTGGGCCCGAGGCTGGTCTCATGGTTATCTTCACAAGCATCTCTCTGTTGCTCGTGGAAGAACACGGAGCTGGTGCTGGCCAGTTTTTCAAGCCCCGTCAGTTCTTCCATATTAACTCTGGAAAAGGCATCTTTCTTTCCTGCCAGGAAAATAAAACTTTAAAAAAAAAAAAAAAGATGCATTGCAGTAATTCAGAATTTGTTGTAATTCAGAATTTCCACCCTTTATTTCCCCAGACCAGCTCTGCTAAGTAGACACTGCATCTGAGTCCTTATCCACGCAAACAAGGGGCGCTGGACTGCCCGCTGGTGCGCAGCAAAACTGCGACCCCCACGCAGGACACCACGGTGACGGGATCAGGCCTGGGGCCTGCGCGGGCTTTCACTCGACCTTTGCGGCCCTGGTCCATTTGTGTTTTGCACACTTGTTCACTGAGTATCCGGTGTGTCGGTCACTGTGCGGGGTGCCAGGGTCACAGCAACAAACAAGGCAGACACGATCCTGCCTGTACAGATGGACGTCTGGTCAGAGATCTGGACACGAGCCCGAGCATCACATCCGCACGTGTAAACCACAGATGTGCGAAGGGTACGGACAGGGCGGGAGCTGTGTGTGCGGAAGACAGGAACGTGATTTGCTCAGGGAGGCTGGTGGGCTGCCTGGGGAAGTAACATTTCAGCTGAGGTCTGAAGGATGAGTGGAATTTAACAAGGATGAGGCCAAGTGGGAGGAGGCTGAACCAGCCTGGGCACAGGCCCTGTGGTGTGTGGGGCATGGTAAGTTCCAGAACAGACATGGGGAGAGGTGCTGCAAGGGGGATGGGGAGGGCTCGTTGAAAGGTGTGCAATACGGTTGCACGGTTACATTTGAATTTCAGGTAAATGCCAAACACACTTGAAGACATATAAATATATCCCAAGTATTGTACTGGACATACTTATACGAAAACGTATTTGTTATTTATCTGAAATTCTAATTAAACTGGGTGTCCGGTATTTTATCCGGCAACCCTACCTGCAGGGCCTAGCAGACCATGCAAGGAACTTGTTCTCAGACCAGGAGGATAGAAGCCGGGAGCAACACGACCCAGGCCGGGTGATGAGGTCAGCTGGCCGCCGCGGGGGTGCAGGTGGAGTGGGCCCGGGTTGGGGGAGGCGAGGGGAGGCCGCTGCAGTGTCCAGGCGAGACCCTCCCTGGGTGGCCGAGGCTTGTATCGGGAAGCTTCCCACAGTCAGCTCTGCTCCAGGGACCAGAAATCACTGGAGAAGAAACCTCCCTGTGTCTGCTGTTTTTCTCCACCAGCTGTTTGGGAGGGAAATGGCGCCATGCCACAGGGCGGTTACTCACCAGTCGTCAGGATGCAGGAGGGAGGACGCGAGCGGCCAGGCTGGGACCCTTGCCTCGCGCCCCTAACAGCCATCACTCTGCTCGTCACCCCTCCCCACCCCCCAAAGAGCTGGAGCTGCTAGGCCCAGGCAGACACCTTACACCCAGTTTGCTTTTATAATTAAAAAATGAGTCATCCGCCCCAGGCAACAGTACGCTGAGGGCCTGTCCCCAGGCTGGGTGGGGTGTCTCTCCCTGAGGCTACCCTAGTCAAAGTCAGCCTCCTGTCTGCACCATCCCCCTCGTTCAAATGCAAGAACCTTAAAGGCTTTCGAGCCAGGCAGTCCTGTGCTGGGATCCTGACTCCTGACTTCTGATTTTTTCATCGTTTTGAGACTCAGTTTCCTCGTTTCTAAGATGAGGATAACGTTAGTGCCTCATTCACGAAGCTGTTTCAGGATTAAATGACACAGTTTATGAAAAGTCCAGTCACTATCCTCCGCCTCTTTCCCTCCCTCATCAGAGGCTGGGAAGGTGCGGGTCTACAGCAGGGGGTCAGCCATCCTTTCCTGTGAAAGGCCAGAGGGCGAATATTTAGGCTTCGCGTGCCACTTGGTCTCAGTTGGCCAGTGGCCCTGCTCTGGTGGCTGCACCTGACCACACAGCCACAGAGCCAGGCGGGCAAAGGGCGCAGCGGCTTTCTCCGGCACCTCCCAAGCCTCAGGACTCCCGTTCTTGGATGTGCTTTGTAAGGTTATAAACGGCCATGTTCCTGTGAGTTTGCTTCAGGCCGAGCTCCTTAGGAGCAGGTCCTGAGACGGGGCTTTGGCCTGCGCGATTCTGCTCTCTGAGGAAAGGGAGAGAGGGTGCAGGATGGGGGGAGGTTGGTGAACAAGGGTGCGGTCTCAGCTGGAGTCCGGCCTCAGCCTGATCCCCCGGGGAGCCCTGGCGTGTACTGCACAACAGACTTGGCCTCCCTTGAGGCAAGGGACTGGTCCTTCGTACCCCTTCAGTCAGGTTTTGGTTGCAGGTTGCTGACCCCCTGTGAAAGGCGTCACTTCTGTATCAGGGGTTAACTGGGAACCATTAACAGGCAGCCCCTACCCACAGCAGCTGGGGGATGGATGCCCCTAGCCAGTGACGGGGGCCAGGGCAGAGGAGCAGCCATCATACTGACACTCCCATCATCACCTCCTTCACCATCATCACCATCACCACCTTCACCATCATCATCATCACCATCACCACCTTCACCATCATCATCATCACCATCACCACCATCATCATCATCACCATCACCACCTTCACCTTCATCATTATCATCACCATCATCACCACCTTCACCATCATCATATCGTCATCACCATCACCTTCTTCACCATCATCATCATCACCATCACCATCACCGCCTTCACCATCACCATCATCATCATCACCATCACCACCTTCACCTTCACCATCATCATCATCGTCATCACCACCTTCACCATCATCACCATCACCGCCTTCACCTTCATCATTATCATCACCATCATCACCATCACCGCCTTCACCATCGTCGCCATCATCATCATCACCATCACCGCCTTCACCATCATCATCATCATCATCACCATCACCACCTTCACCTTCATCATCATCACCATCACCGCCTTCACCATCGTCGCCATCATCGTCATCACCACTCTCATTATCGTCATCCAGTATTTCATTCGAGGCTCTCAGAGCCCATGATGCAGCTGAATAGCTAGAGTTATTATCCAATTTAACACGGAGCAGGAATGGTCCCGGGAGTTATGATGAGCTGAGGGTCCTGTGGAGGCATCTGGGGGAAGCTGGGACCTCCACCTGGTTTCCCAGCTCCTGGGTGAGAGCTGGGGTCATCTCCCCACTGCACTCAGGAGGTCAGGGAGGCTTGAACATTTGCCTCCTGGCCCCTGGGTCCCAGGCCCCTCTTCACCGAAACCTGTTTCATTCGTGGAACTAAACCACCGGGACAGGAGGGGGATGCTGAGACACAAAGACAGTAACCGACAGCGACATACAGCCAGGGGCACTCTCTGGAGGGGCCCTTATCTACCCGCACACCCTGGACACTTGTCTCTGCCTCCCTGGGCCTCAGTCTCCCCCATCTGTTTGGGTGAGACGCTGTCCAGATCATCTCCTGGGTGGTGGGAGGCGGCCATGGTGGGCTCCCGTCGACGCCTTTTCTATACAGAAATGGAAGAGGGAAGGGAGGAAGATGCTGGCCATGCGCCATGAGTGGGGGGGTGGGCGCTTCAGACAGCAGGTCTTCTCTGTGACCTGGACTCTTGGGGGCCTGCAGGGGTCATGAACCCCCTCAGCAGGACCCCCAATGAGCACAGGCCTGGGGCTGAGTGGGCAGCAGGGACCCCTGTGATTCCCATCACCCGGGCAAGTGTGGAAATATTTGGACAAGTGTGGGGAAAGCGGGACCCTCTCCCACTGTGGCTGGAGTGAAACGGGCACGGCCAATGTGGGAAGACACGCAGAAGATTCTGGGAAAAGTAAAAGGGCCAAATCTGCAGCCCGCAATCGCAGCTCTAAGGCTGAAGGCCTCAGAGCCCGGCTCTGCCCCAGGCTGGTCTCAGGACCCTGTCGGGGGCACACAGAGCCCAGGGGGATGGTGGCCTCCTGGGAGAGCACAGCTCAGACTTCAACGCTTGGAGGCTCATGCCGTGTCACTGCCAGGCTTGCGACCCTCCAGCGGCTTCCAAGGGCACTTGGGGTCAAATGCGAACTGTTCACTGCAGCCTGCAAGGCCCGAGTGATCTGTCCCCTGGCACCTTCCCTCGAATTGCACGTCGCTCTCCCCATTACCCCCCCAGCCCCGCTCACATCCCTGCACCACGGCCCCCTTTCCTTCTCTCAGCATATTCAGCACACTCGCACCCCAGGGCCTTTGCACTTGCCGCCCCCTCTGCCAGGAGTGCTCTCCTCCAGCTCTCTCTCTGTCTGTCACCTTCCTGTAGTCTGGGTCTCAAATCTCCCCTCACCCCAGGGCCTCTTTCTTGGAAGAAACCACCCCGCCCCCTATCAACCATGCCTCTTAATCATCAGATATCCTCTTGCTCAGCCTCTCCTGCCCCAGACTCAGCTGGTGGGAGCAGGGAGCCTGCCCACCGGCCCTCTGTCTCCCAGGTCTCCCCCTTCTGCATGGTGCCAGGCGCTCAGTCAGTGCTGGCTGAGCTAACCTCCCGAGTAGGGGCTGTAGCAGCGGGTCCTGCAGGGCACCGGGCCAGGCTGGACACGGGTCCCTGGGTCCTGCTCTGCTCACGTCGTGTGACTCCGGCCAGACTGGACCTAACCCCTCTGGGCCTGTGGTGACAGGAACCCCAGCTCTCCAGACGTCTGGGGCTGGTGGCAGAAATAATTGGATTAACTGAAAGAAACTGAACCCTGAAGAGAAGACCGGGGTCGCTGGGAGCAGAGGGACATTCACCTAGTCCGTGGCGCCCACTGGAATTATGGCTTCTCCACCCTGGAATGTTGTCCCCCATCCTGGCTTCGCCCTCCGTCCTCTGGGGCATTGTCTGGCCGGCTCACCGAGGCCGCAGGCCTCAGGCATCCCAGCCTGTGGGGGAGATGTCACCCCTCTCCTTCCCTTCCTTTCCCCAAGGGGCTGTTGGTCCAGGGTGGATAAGCGTTTGCAAATACCTTCCAGAATGAAGCCCAGTCCGTGCTGACAAGTGGAACGTGGGCGCCAGCTGGGGGCCAGGCCCGTGGCAAAAGTCATGACCCCCATGACCCCGGAGGCTCAGAGAGGTGAGGGGACCTGCTCCATGTCACACAACCTGGGGGACTGGATTTCAACCCAGTCTATGTGACTCCAGACACCTTCCTCTGCTCAGGACTGAGTGTGGGGAGGCAAAGGGGAACGAGACCCAGGCTGGTCCTTAAGGGGTTCTTGGCCTGAGGGGTGTTTGTGAAACCTCAGATCCTCTGAACGTGAGCTGGCTTTCTTGGCTCAGACTTGCAACGGGGAGGTCAGACCGGGAGTGGAGGGGATGCCAGGAAAGAACAGATTTGCTCTGTCAGGATGTTGCTCCGAAGAAGGGGCTGTTTTTCTGGAAAGTTCCACACTGGCCCCACAAACTCTCTCTGTTGGTCGCCAGTGGCAGAAGAAGACAGAGCTTGTGCTCCTCTCTGCACAGCTGCATGAACTGGGGTGGTTTCTGTGCCCCTCTGGGCCTCAGTTTTCTCATCTGCAAAGTGGGTATCATAACGCAAGAACCTTCCAGCTTGAGGACAGCTTGCCGAGTGTAAAACTTCCGGGGTTCAGAGCAGGTGCTCAGGAAGTGTGGGTAGTGTGAGGACGGAGTGGAGACGGAGCCTCGATGCACAAGGACTCAGTCCTTGGTCAGTGGAGAGGGAAGGAAGGGACAAGTCAAAGGGGAAATGGAGAGACCTTGGGGGCCCAGGAGCTGGTGGTGGGAGGGGAGACCCGGTGTCCAGATGGCAGAGCTGGGAGGTGATGATTCACTTCTGAGGCAGGAGGCTCGGGGGCTGTTTGACTCCAGGCCTAGCTGGTCCAAATATATGATTTCGTGCACAACTCAGCGCCCCGGGGCCTGGGGGTGGACAGAGGAACGATGCTCAGGGACTTGCTGCCGGCAGGTGGGTGGGCTGTGCTGGGGTGGGAAGGGGAGTGGGCTTCTCTTCTGTCCCCGAGGCTCCCAATGCAGTCCTCCCTCAGCCTGGCTGAGGTGGGGAGATTGTGGCCCCCTGACATTCCTCCTCCCCAAGGTCAAGGCTTTCCAGGGAGAGCCCACCCCTCCCAGCCAGGCGAGTCGGTACCCTGGACCAGCCTCGAGCAGCACGATAGCTAACACCATTGTCACGCTCTCTTTTATTTGTTTTATTCTGGTTAGTCAGCGCTCCCAACCCACCCCTCCCGCAGTGTTGATGTGTGCCCTTTTGTTGTTCTGTGTGTGTGCGTTTTATTTTATGGAAATGATAGAAGCCTGTGGATCTCACTGTTTCTTCTGTTTTCTCAGCCTCCTGCCGTAAAGCACATCCACGCTGCTACGGGTACATCCGGGCTGCTGCTTCTAACTGCTTCCTGTCTGTCCGTGGATTTCATCCCCCACAAAGGATGCCAGCTGGTTGCCAGGGGCCCTGCACCGAGGCAGTGATGAAAAACTCATTCATTCTCTAGATTTCGGTGAGCATTTCTTTGACATTTACACCCAGAATCCAGAATTGCTGAAACGCCATAAAGTGCGCTGGACACTGTGTGCCCCGAGTGCACTGGACACTATGCCCCCGAGTGCACTGGACACTATGCCCCCGAGTGCACTGGACACTGTATGCCCCGAGTGCACTGGACACTATGCCCCCGAGTGCACTGGACACTATGCCCCCGAGTGCACTGGACACTATGCCCCTGGCCATCCTTGTGCACCCCTCCAGCCCTCGGCTGCCTTTTAAATTCTTGTCAGACTTTGCTGTCATCTGCATATAGCTCTCACTGCTGGTGAATGTTAACCTCTCTTCCTGTGCTTATCAGTTTTGAGTCTCCTTGTCTGCAAATTGCCTGTTCATATCTTTTGTCCATTTTCCCTTTGGGGTTTCTCGCTTTTTTTTGTGGGTGTGCCGGAGCTCCTCGTTTGTTCACCACTGGAGACCAAACGCCTGCGGGGCGGGGCTCTGGTCTGCTCTGCTCACCGCTGCGTTCTCGGCACCGCGCAGGCAGCCCTGGCGCACAGTTGGTGCTTTACGAACGCGCGGTGAGATGAGCGAATGACCCCAGAGCCCCACTGTCCCTCACGTGTCATGTCCCTCCTCCCTTCCTGGGCTGCGGTGAGAAGCAGTTGAGGTGACGGGGTGGCAATTTGGAAAGGGCGTGTTGCTGTGAACACTCAGGGCGCCGTCCTTGGGCTCCGAGCCCTTTCTTGGGGGCAGCGCTGCTTCCCACCTGGGGGGACCTGTGGGCCTTACCTGTGGAGCTGTGAATTGTGAGTGTAACACCGCAAAGGGGGGGAACCCCAGCCCCGTCTCCCCAGTGCTTTTGCAGCTGATATAAGCTCTATAAGCTCGAAGAAAGTGACCAAGTGCATGAGATCAGTTGCATAAAATGCAAAACAGAAGTGTCATTTGATCTGTAATGGGAAAGAGAAAAATCTCAACAGTTTTGCGGAGATGGGAACAAAACCTAGCAAAAGCAGTTAGCGCTAACTCAGCTGATAAGGATGCTTCAGTCACCCTTTCAACGAAGGGACCTCCCGCAGCCCAGAGGCAAGTCACTGAGCCCTGCCCGCCTCCAGATTACTTACTCAGAAACTTTGGTTGCCTGTAGGATGGGAAAGCTGTCTCTGGGTTTCTGGCCTGAGAGAAGTGAGAACCAGTAACCCGGGGACAGCCTCAATGTGCCTGGAAGGGCCTGACGACGCCCCTCCCTGCTCTGCTCCAGCAGGGAAACCGCGAGGGTACCTTCTCAGCCCAGCTGTCTGGGGCTCGGCCCAGGCAAGAGAAAGGTTACAGGAGGAGACACTGACATTAAACCGCAGCAAGGAAACAGTGAAGGTAGAAGTGTGTCCTGGCACGAGTGCAGGGCTGCAGGGTGGCTGGGAGGAAGCGTGAGCAGCTGCCTGGGGCCCAGGAGATGCCTGCTGTGTGACCGTCCCGGGCTCAGGGATGCCTGTCTCCCCCCATGGAAACCAAATCAGGAAAGTCGCAGCCCGTCCCCACTCATGTACCCCTCCCTGGATCCACCCATCTGCCCATCCAGCCACACTCTGCGGAGGAGGGGTGAGGATGTTTATGGTGGGAGAAGAGGACACTGGCACGGTGTCTAGTAGCTGGCGCAAAGCAGGTGAGCCCAGGGGACACTGAGGTCTGGGGAAGGGACCCACTGTTTCTTTGCCCTGTCACTCCCTTTCCCAAACACTGAGCCTGTCTGTTCATTCATTCAACTTTCATTCATTCATTGGGCACCTGCCACCGCCCCGCCCACCTACAGGCACCGTGCTATGCCTCAGGGGCACCGAGTGAGGCTGAAACCCTGCCCTGACCTCAAGTACTTACGTCATAGCAGGCAAGATGAATAAACAGGTCAAGCACCTACAATTATTGCAGGTTGAGGTAAGTGCTTTGCAGGAAACAAGCAAACGTGTGTACATGGGGGTGTGGGAAGCCATCGCTAGAGGGGGGACTTGGGAAAGGCTTCCCTGAAGCCATGAGGATGAGCGTCTCTGAGGACATCTGGAAATAGAGTGCTCTATCCATGGGAGCAGCACGTGCAAAGGCCCTGGGGTGGGAAAGTTGCTTGGGACACGCAAGGAGCTGAGAGAGGGCCTTGCAGGGAGCGCGTGCTCAGCCAGCGTCAGGGTGTAGAACCCACAGTGGTGAATCCAGCCATCGTTTCCCAGGTAGCCCCCTCTCCTTCTCTCCCACCACATGGAGTCATTTTCTCCTTGGGAGCGTGGCTTAAAGGTTTCCCAAAACGTCATTAACATTCAACGAAGGGAAACCTCCAGGCTGTCTTGCAGGAAGACCCTGGACAGCTTGCCAGTTTTCAACTGGGGATAATTAAATCGTGCATTTACAATGGACCCCCCCCCCCCCCCACCAGGACCAAGCATGCTTTTCTCTTCCCTTCTGGTTTGTGGCCTGCGATATGGAGAGGGAAGTGGGTTTGCCCCCAGGAGAAAGAAGGGAAAGCAAAACATTCCTCAGCAGAGAAAAACAAAAGAATCCTTGGTGAGCAAGGAGTCAGTCTCTGAGCCTTGAATTGACCTTTTTATCAGCAGGAAAATGCTGTCGGTCATCAGGGATGGGGTGTGTCACGTTCCCATTTTGAGAAACTTTGCCCCAGACCCCTCCTCTGAGAACAGCATGGCTCCCGAGGTCGAGGAGCTCTCGCCTAGGACTGAGCGATCAGCATTTGGTAGACAAGAGCTGAGGGCTTTGTTTATACTCTTTTCATCCGCCCAAAGGCTCCACAAGGGAAGTTCTAGTCCATTTTACAGATGAGGAAGCTGAGGTTCAGAGAGGTAAAGGAACTTCCCCAAACCACAGACTTAAGTGCTAAAGCCAAGGTGCAAACCCGGATTCTGCCAGCTTCAGACCCAGGCTCTGGCCCTTCTCTGTGATTCTCCCATGTGTTCCCAAAAGAAAGTCCTGGGCTCTGGGTTGAGCTTGAGGCCGAGCCCAGCACGTGCCAGCGCCATCAGGGGTTACTTGTCTGCTCCCGCCAGCTTCCTCTGTGAGCCCCTGGGAGCAATTCTTCTGACGAATAAGACTGGGGAGCCTCCCAGGGCACAACTTGTGTGAGTGGGAGTTCAGGAATGGCTTGATCAGGCCTCCAGGGCCTGCCTCCACACCCTCATTAGGCTCATTTTCTAGTCCTACACTGGTGTCCTGCTTTTTAATTTTCAGTATCACATCAGGAACGTTGATGGTGTGATGGAATTCAAACAGAACTCAAAATCCCATTGTGTTTGAACCAGACCTGGGTTCAAATCTTGTCTGCTACCTCTTGGCCTTGTGACCTTGGGCAAGTTTCTCACCTCT
Source organism: Tursiops truncatus (assembly GCF_011762595.2). Lineage (NCBI taxonomy): Eukaryota > Metazoa > Chordata > Mammalia > Artiodactyla > Delphinidae > Tursiops > Tursiops truncatus. Next base: position 81,199,982 of record NC_047048.1, read on the forward strand.
CCTAGCCTTAGTTTCCTGATCTATAAAATGGGGATGCCATCTATCCCAGAGATGTTGTGAGAATGCAGTGAATGATTTTGTAGGTCTGTTGGCACAGGGCCTGGTAGGCAGGGAGTCCAGTAAATGGAAGTTGTTATGACCTGGCCAGGAGCAGAGGTCGTTATTACTGTGGTCAATCCCCACACAGACAGGAACAGAGGTCTTTCCCACTGTGGCCAAGCCGCCACACCAGGACCAGCTACAGAATTTGCAGAGCCAGCACAAAATGAAACCTTGGGGCCCTTGTTCAAAATGTATTGAGAACTTCAAGAGAGCAACAGCTGAACATTAAACCAAGTGTGTGGGTCCCTATCTCGGGGCCCTGTGAGACTGCAAGAAGGGCACCCCAGAAGCCAGCCTTCCCCTACACAGGAGGGAACAGAGGCCGCTTGTACTCCGACCACTCGTGTATCTTCTATGGTGAAGCGTCTATCCAGATACTGGGCCCGTTGTTTACAAACTGGTTTTGGCGTTTTCTTATTGGCTTGGTTTCTTTATACGCATTATGGGTAACAGTCCTTTGGTGAAAAGGATTTGTGTGTTTGCTTTTTTTATTTTTAATAATACAGCCTCAAAAAAGATGAGCAGGGCTTCCCTGGTGGCGCAGTGGTTGAGAGTCCGCCTGCCGATGCAGGGGACGCGGGTTCGTGTCCCGGTCCGGGAAGATCCCACATGCCGCGGAGCGGCTGGGCCAGTGAGCCATGGCCGCTGAGCCTGCGCGTCTGGAGCCTGTGCTCCGCAACGGGAGAGGCCACAGCAGCGAGAGGCCCGCGTGCCGCCAAAAAAAAAAAAAAGATGAGCTGAAGGAACAGCAGTGGGAAACTGTGACAACAGGATTTTAGGATTTTTCAAGTCAGGAAAAGTAGCAGCATGAGGTGTAGAAAATAAAGTGTATCCATGCCTTTCTGTTGGTGTCAGAGCAGAGAAACGAGGGGTTGGAGAGACCCCGCTCCGAGCGAGTCTCCCGTCACCACTTCCCGGCTGTGAACTTCCAGCCCCGACTTCACCCCTCTGGGCCTCGGCTTCCCCCTCTGTTAAATGGGGAACAGAATCTGTGTCCTCAGGAGCTGGTCATGCAGATGAATGGCCGAGGCAGGCCCGGTTTATCTTGTTCTCCCCAGAGGGCAGCTCGCGAGCAGAATTCCAGGAGTGAGGGGACCGGTGGGGGGGAGTGGGCACTGATTTGGGGGATCATGGCTGGCTTGCTGGGTACAGCATGCAGCGTCTCTGGGCTTGTTTCCTGGGGGCTCAAGGGCTCCTGTCACCCCAGCCTCCTTCCTCTTCCAGGCTGGGTGGTAAATGGGAGGGGTCCAGGCAGATGGGGAGGCAAGGGGGGCGCATCCTGAGATCCGTCCTGCAGGCTCCACTCCTTCCCCAGACAAGGGCAGCAGGGGTCCCCAAGGGGGGGACTTAGTGGGAAGCAGGGTGTGAGGTCTCATGTCTTTAAATGGGCCCACTCCCAGGAGAGACCTCCCTCTCCTTCACTCACATACGGTAGGTGCAGGAGAAAAGGAAACGCCAAACCAGGGCCTGGAGGAGCTGAACCCGTCACCACATAAGAATGAACCAATTGGTCCCCGAGGACAGGAGGTCCGAGTCCCTTTGTGCCATCGCCCTGCTCCCTCCCCTTGTCCCCACCGAGTCCCGACCCTAGAAGGAAGGAAGGAAGCAATGGAAGGAGGAAGTTGGGGAGAGAGGGAGGGAGGGAGGGAGGAAGCACATCTTCTGACCTCAGGACCAATATCTGTGTTACACCTGGGCCTTTCAAGATGGGGCCCAAGATGTGAAGAAGGGGCCAGGGGAGTGAGGCAGGGTCTCTGGCTGCATACTCGCCGTTTCAGCCCAACTTCTACCCCTATTGGAGGTGGGGCCTTAGGCAAGACGACCTGCTGGGTCTCAGTTTGCGTGTCTGTAAATTGGGGATGATGGCTGTACCCACCTTGGCCCCAGAGCCCCGGCCCTTGGATTGAGCGTCCACGCTCTTCAACGGCGTGGAGTCTGAGGCTTCCGCTCAAATGCAGATCAAGCCTCCCAGGATCTTCACAGGCGGGGGCCCCTTGCGATCACGCCCTGGATCAATGCTCTGCTGTCGCTGCCATCTCAACATGTGGATCATTTTATCTTTGAACTTGTGTTTTGTAAGTGAAGTCCATGGGGCAATGGAGAGTGTGTGTAAGCAGAGGGAACACGCACGGTCCGTGAGTCCTCGTTCCCGGCCGCCCCGTCCACACATAGCCCTCACGATGACCCCGACACAAGGCTGAATTCTGGGGGCCCAAGATGTGGGCCAACTCAGCAAGCTCAAGGGGAGTGTGTTCCGTTCACGGCAAACACCCGAAGGCTCTCCCTCTGAACGAGGACTTGCTTCTGACGCAGAGAGAAGGCAACTGTGCTCTGAGAGACACCAGTGACCCATCATATCCTTTTTTTTTTTTTTGCCGTTTCCCTGCACCAGCCAGACATGTAGGCTGGAAACCACACCATAGAGAGAAAGGGAGAGAGAAGGCAACCCCAGCTCCTTTCTCATCAGCCAGACAGAGATGGAGTGTCGGCAGAATGTGTGCGTACCAAGAAGGGAAGTAAGAACAGTCGAGTTAGTTTTTTGCGGTGTTTCTTCCGTTCTGGTTAGAACAAAACACGTGTGCTGTACGAGCTACAAAATACAAATTGTGTCATCTCAGTGATGTTGCCTATGAATTAAACACTCATATATTTGTATTTAAAACGGACATTGCATAATATAAAGGTGAATGATAAAATTCATGCTAACGATTTAACAGTTTTTCTTTACTTAGCATGACTTCGAATGGCAAATAGGAAACACCACAACAAGTAGAGAGACTGCAGAAGGAAGGAAAGAGGATGGTAGTGTAGTAATTTTAAAGGCACTTTTCCCCTGCTTTTTGAAGAAGGGCTGCATAGTTTTCTTTTCCACGGGCTCCCACAAATTATGTAGCTGCCCTGTTCCAGGTGATAAGCAGGGCCCTGGTTTTTCGGCGTTTGTGACCAGGCCCCTGACCTGTTTGTTGCTGGAAACGAGGCAACAGGATGTAATGATGAAAAGAGCCGGTGCTGGCCGCTCGTCCCGATGCCCCGCTGTTGCTTAGCAGGAATCACTTCGTTCAATCCTCCCAACAACCCTAGGTGACGGGCGCTGCTGTTACCCCCAATTTACAGATGAAGAAACTGAGACTCAAGAGGTGGCGTGCTGTGCGCAAGCTGGAACCTGGCCAAGCTGATCCTGGGATGCAGATCTTTCTGTCTTTAACCCCATGATCCCCCTGCCACTCCGTGATCCCCTTTTGCAGATGCGCACACAAAATCGTCTCTCTTGGGCACTTTAACTTCACAAGATCCGTTTCCTCTCAAACGCTGACTCTAAAAGTCCCTGGAATTGTCTCACCAACTGTTTCCTTCCCCTCTCAGAGAAGTTGCCACATAAAAGCTCAGAGAGAGACAGGATAGGGAGAAGAAACTGAAAAAAGGCAGCAGATTTTTAATGTTTTATTGATTGTTCGCCGTTTCATAGTTGCCTCGTTTAAGGCTGGTTGGAATCCCATTTGCCTTGGCTATGCAGATCAGAGCATATAAGCAGACACCTCCCCAAGACCTGGAGTGTCACTTTAGGTGTTAATTATGTTTTCTATCCGCCTATAAACTCCTGTTTGGGAGAGCCCGGGCGTTCTTAAAATAAATGGCAATATAAAATTGAAAACAGCTAGCACTCCCGAATCAATTTTCACATCTTATAACTTTGCGGCATAATTCATTTCTCCCTCCTGCGCCTGCGTGGCCATGGGGACGGCTTCACACTTACCGTATAATTTCACGAGGAGCAAAGCAGTTCATACTCTGCAGTGCCTTCTTGTCTCCCTGCCGCTTGGAGCCCTGAAGCAAAAGCAAGAGGTGCCAAGTCTCCCCACTTGATTAAACCATGTGGGCAAAGACAGTGCAGGGAAGATGTATAATATATTTTGTAAACTGGAGAGATAACTGCAAAGGATTCAACCTATAATTGTGAGGATAATCGCTCCCATTACTTGAACCGTGCTTGTCGGCTGCGTGGGGAGGGATGAGGGTGGCGAGCTTGCACGTGTCAGAAGTGTGACACCAAGCAGAGCCATGGCAGAGAAGCCCGCCTTAGCTGCCGTGTTACTTAGAATAGGGTTTTCTTTAAATATACACATATTTAAACTGAGGTTTAACATACAGACAGCACAGTGCTCGCGTCTTACCAAACACGTGGCTCAAAGTGTTCCTGTACCTCGCATGTAACCATGTTGAACTTTGCACACATGCGTGCCTGTCTAACCTCCACTGTGACCAAGATAAGAGCATTTTCAACACCCACTTGTGCTTCCTGCCAAGGTAAGGGCTCGTCTACCTCCCAGCACTGCAGATTACTTTTTCTTGTATTTTCTCTTCTTTGATTAATGGAAGCACACGGGGTATGACCTTTGGCGGCATCCTTCTCACTCCTCATTATTTGTCTGCATTTTGTCCACATTCTCGTGCATGGCAGGAGCTCGTGCTTTTTCATGGCTGCATAGTAGTCCAGCATATGACTCATCCATTCTGTTGTGGACGTGGCAGGAGCTCGTGCTTTTTCATTGCTGCATAGTAGTCCAGCGCGTGACTCATCCGTTCTGTTGTGGATGGGTATTTGTGTTGTTCCAAGTTTTGGGGCTATTATGAACCAAATGTGCTGCCGTGAGCATTAGAAGGGGTTTGTCTTGCTTGTATTAAAAACCGGACCCGTGGACCCGTATGTCCTGCACACACGCCTGAGTCCTGACCTGCACATTTTTAGCTATTTTCTCCTCAGTTTTGGCTGAACCAGGAGCCAGGAGGGCAAGCACCCTTGGCCCTGGACTGGGAGCCTGCTTCTTTCCGGAAGCAAATCCGTCATTTCTAAACCACTGGCTCCTTAGTTTGCAGCTCCTCTGAAGTCTGCGAGTTCCCAAGAGACTTCCTTTCCTTTCCTGGTTCCTGCTGCACGTCGTCTTTATTCTGAGTTAACTACTAGACCTAATTAAACAGCACCATCTCCTCTGAGTGGCTGCTTCTCTTCCCGTCTGAATACAAATTAAACTCCCGTGCCTTTAACATTCAGGTCAGTTTATCAGAATCAACCTCTTTCAAAACTCTAAGGCCAAAGTGATTCCAATGTCAGTCACTGGGAGGGGCTGGCATGAGTACTTTCCAGCTGACCCCACTTGGGAGCAGCCCGAGGAGAAGGTGTTCGTTCACAGCCGAGGGGGCCAGACTGGGCTTGCCAGGGGGGTCCACGGCCATCAGAGCCCGTGGCGTGACCTAATTTCTTTGCTACTGCATTCATTCCCTACTTAGTGGAGATGCAAAATCCTCTTTATTTCATTTTTCTAGTCACTTGATTGAGCAAATATTGATCCTTGGATGTGCCAGGCCCTGTGCTGGGCCTGAAAGATGCGTGGGTGCACAGGACACATGTGTGGGGAGACAAGGAGTAATGCAGGGTCTGTAACTCTGATGGTGTGGGGTGCTGAGAGACGACAGGGCTGTGAAAAGTACCGGGGTCCCAGTTCAGGCCGAAGTGGGGCATAGCAGGGCCTGACTCTGAGTCCCAGCCTCCACCTGGAGATGGTACAGTGCCTCACGGAATCTTTTAAGACCCAACCGGAGACAATGTCTCCTCTAGACGGTCAGAGGTTGAGAGCCTGCGCTGGACTGTCCAGCTTGTCCAACCTCAGGCCACGATGCCTTTCCTCGTCAGAGAGATGGTGCCTTGGGAAGCCCATGTCACCAGAATAGCAAAGGGAGCTCTCTGGGGTGTCTCTGCTATGAAAGAAAGGGGGACGTGGTGCCCGGCACACTGAGAGCAGAGCCACTGTCCTCCAGCCACGCTGTCGACCTTCAGGAAACAGGCCGTTTCCACCTCTTCGCTGTTTGCCTCCAAGTCAGGTGCACAAAAAACAACGTAATTTGGGGGAACCCAGGCTGGACCCCAGTGGATCGGATTGAGATCAGATCCTTGCAAGCGCTGATTGAGAACGGATTAATCAGGGCATGAAATGAGGGCACTGGGGGCCCCCACGGCCCGGGGACATGTGTGCGCCCTGTATGCATTTCCATGCATTTCCATGCAGGCATGGAAAGCCAGCCCAACCCCTCGCCGCCCTGCCCAGGGGGCCACAGGGGGAGGGGGCCACCGTGTTGTCATCTTTTGGAGCCCAGACCACTCGCCTGGAATACCCAACCCCAAAGCTCGCTGGCTGGGCTTAGGCTGGTGTACAAACGTGCCGGCGGGGGTCAGGATCCCCACGCTCATTTTGCCTTCTTGGCCTCAGTTTCCCCGTTGGTAAATGGAAGGGGGCAGAGCCATGGTTGTCTGCTTCCCAGCAGCCATTGCTCCCTTCCTCCTCTTCTACAGAGCCCTGGCTTTGTTGAGGGAATCCACCCTCCTCCCAGGGGTCTGTACTTCAGCCCCAGCCCCAGCCCTGGTCCTGAGCAGCCTAACCAATCAAGGTAGTCCCATTTCCCTGGGGCTGGGCTCTGCCCAGTTGGGGCCAATGAGATGTGAAGAGGAGCCATCCTGGGAAAAGTTATCTTTCTTCTTAGAAAGAGATGCACCAGAGGAAGAGTCTCCCTTCTCTCATTATATGTAGTCATGCCTGGATGTGACTCTTGGGGCAATGGCAGCCATAATGGGACCAGGAGGAAACCAGCCAGGACCAAGCCAACGTGTGGCGGTAGGTGGAGCAGCAGGGAGTTTGGACAAGACCCGAGTCCTTCATAACCATGCCATATTGACCAGCCCTGAGCTTCCTTGCCACAGGGTTTCTTGTTAGGTGAAAGAACCCCAGGTCCTTTTATGTATGCCACTTTTGAGTCAGGGTTCCCTTGTAACTTGCATCCAAAATCATCCTAACTGAGAAGAGGGGTGGGATACAGAGGAGACTGAGGATGGATAGATGTACGGTGTCTGCTCAGGATAGCACACATCTGACACTTTCATCTTCTTTCTTCTTGCCCAGACAGCGCAGAGCTGGCATTTTCACCTTCTTTCCTCTTGAGGGGTTCCTTGAACCAGTGGTTCTCAAACTCCATCGTGCCTCAGGATCACCTAGAGGCTTGTTCAAACGAGGTTCCCGGGCCCCACCCCAGAGCTTCTGATTCAGGGCGTCTGGGGTGGGTCCTGAGAATTTGTGTTATCTGACAAATTCCCAGGTGATGCTGACGCTTCTGGTCCAAACCCTGAGAAGCAGAGGCCTGAAGAGTGCAGGAGTTTCCAGGGATCGCTGGGGTGGGAAAGGTGTGCCCGGATGTCTGGACTCTCATTCTGCGCGCGCAGCAGAGGCTCAGAGCGGTGAGCCGAGGTGAAGGCTCATGGGCATCAACTCTGCAGCTCATACATGAACTTGGGTCCTTCTGTTCTGCAGCCGTGGGCTTTTCTAGTCTGTGCCTCTGACTGCCTCTCTCCTTCCCCAGGGCCTGTCCCAGTGGGACGCCCTTGGAGCTCAGGGTGGATCTCAGGAGGGTGTCGACTTCACGTGTAGAGGCTCCGCCTGGCCAGCTGGTGACAAGGACGTCTTCAAACCTGCTTTAGGGCTTTGCTGCCTTCTCAGATGGACAGATGGACTCAGGCATGGAGTTTGACGAGGCCAAGAGGAACAGACAGAGCAGGACAAGCTTCTCAGGCTCCCACCCTGGGCCAGCAGCCGTGGCCCTTGGTGGGGTGGGTAAATGACACCCTCCTAAGAGTCCCATCTGCTCTGGCCTCAGTGTGATCCATGCACCTGTCCCTTTGCAACCAGTGGCGTTCTCAGCCCAGGGAGACAAAGTTCACTCCAGTCTTTTGCCCTCAGGGAGGTTGCCTGCTTGTTGGGTGATTGAATTCCAATGTATTTGCGGTGGACAAGGCAATGAGCTGTCCAATGAGCTTTCCCTTCAGGAAGAAAAAAGGGGTCCTGTCAGAGAGAAACAGAAACAGCGCCTGACCCTACTTAAAAGTGGTAAAGACAGATTTTCTTCAGCACTGTTGCAAGAGGGGAAGAGAGTATAAAACTGAGTGATCTCGATTCCAAATACATCCCAGGGTGCCGTGTGCACCTGTGAAGTGAACTGGCCTTGTCACCCGTATCTTAACAGAGGAAGGAACTGGGACCAGAAAGGGGGATAACGTGGCAGGCAGGTGCTTGGGTTTTTGGGTAAGACAGGCCTGGGTTTGCATCTTTGCCCCATGAGCCAGTAGCTCTGAGACCTTGGGCAAGCTTTTAAGATTATCTTCATGCCATTTTCCTTCCCCAGGACAGTGGGGTAGTGTGGATCCGTGGTGGCAGCATGGAAGAGGGGCCAAACAGCCAGGGGCCAAATTCTGGCTGTGCTGTTCAGCGGCTGTGTGACCTTGGGCAAGTTACTAAAGCTCTCTGTGCCTAGCTTTCTTAGCTGTACATTAAGAAAAACCATAGTTGTTCAGATTAGAAAAGTTAACATCTTTTAAAACACTAGATTACTGCCTGGCACGCACTAGGTACCACATTCATGTTAGTTATTACTGGTTTTTCTTCTTTTTTAATGAGGATTCTAATACTCTTTACTTGTTTGTGGTGAGGATTAGATGAGACAGGTAACCAAACATCTCTCTCTCTCTCTCTCTGACTCCATCTATAATGGTTGAGTGTTGAGGGGAAGCTGCTCTTCACTTTGACGTAGAAAAGTTGTTCTATTTTTTTTTTTTTTTTTGTTCTCCTATTTTTAAAGTAAGCTGCCATTGTGATTAGTTTCTGGAACACAGCTGTCATGGTTTTGGACTTGATTTTAATTTCTGTCTAGAGAAGATCATTTCCTATTTACTTTGCAGGCCTGTGGCCATCTCGTCTGGCTCGCCCCTCTCCGCCCTGTGCTCTGTGAAATGGTTCTAGCTTTGTCCCTGGGTGTGGGAGCCCTCAGCTGTTTGCTCAAATCCTGAGAATAAATAAATAGACCTGAAATAGAGAGCTGAAGGGGTCAGGAAATAAAGCTGTGAAAATGTGTGTGTGTGAGTGTGTGTGTGTGCGTGGGTGCGCATGTGTGTGCTAAGGGCAGGGTTTGATGACCAGATTTGGGTGGGGGGCTTGCTAAAACTGGGAAATAGAGGAGAAACAAAAGCAAGTGTGGCTGTTTTTGTAATTTTATTTTAGAATGGAAATGTCTGAGAAGTTTTTAGGTATGAAAATAATGCATGCTCATTGTGAAAAAAAGAGGCAGACATTTAAAAAGCCGTAAAGAGGAAAATAAAAATTACTAGGAATCTTATTAACTGGAAACATCCACTAACATCATTTTAGCATATGTCTTTATAGAATTATTTTATGATACATTAAAGAAGAAGAAAAAGTTTTGAATAGGTAATATATTCTTATGGTTCAAAACAAAAACAGCACAGAATGCATGTACTATAAAGTTTTATTCCTTGCCTGGTGCCCGCTGGCCCAGTTCCTTATACCCAACGGGTGACACCCTTAATTAGTTTAGTGGTAAGGATCTGTCTATAGTTTACAGGCAAATACAAATATGTATTTTAATCCTGTTTTATTCACAGAAAGTGTAGTATTATGCATATTGCTGTCTACCTTACTACCAACAATACATCTTAGAGATTTTCCTACATCAGCACTTAGAAGAGTTCCCCCCCCACTTTTTTTTTTTTTTTTTTTGCGGTACGCGGGCCTCTCACTGTTGTGGCCTCTCCCGTTGCAGAGCACAGGCTCCGGACGCGCAGGCTCAGCGGCCATGGCTCACGGGCCCAGCCGCTCCGCGGCATGTGGGATCCTCCCGGACCAGGGCACGAACCCGCGTCCCCTGCATCGGCAGGCGGACTCTCAACCACTGCGCCACCAGGGAAGCCCGAGTTCCCCCATTTTTAAAAATGGCCGCATGATATTCCATCACATGGCTGTCCGTGACATATTTAACCAATCTTCCTAATACTTCTTTTCATGCAACAACACAACCCCATACACATTTTAAGCCATAGTCAGGTTAGTTTACGCACATGATTTTGTTAACTCTTTCTTTCTGCATTAATCTCCAGTGAACATCTTTTCACGTTAATCCATGTTTGTTCACGTCACCGTTTGTAGTGATTCCACATCATTCCATGGTTTGGATGGCTCTTATTTTGTTTTACGTTTCCCCGTTGATGGGCACTTAGGTAGTTTCTGCCTTTTGCTCTTACAAATGGGCTCAGGGATGAATGTCCTTGTATCTTTTTATGGGCGTGTCCTTCATCCCTTAAGAGGAATTCCTGGAAACTGAATTCGCTGCATTGAAGGGCACGCGTGTTCCCAGGGATTTTGCTGCACGGTGCCAGTTGCCCTCCAGGAAAGCTGTACCAGGCTACAGTCCACCGGGAGTGGATGTGAGGGACCCCTTGTCACCAACCCTGAAGGTAATCAACCTTTTCCATCTCTGCCGATTGAACACATAACCACAGCGTGTTATTGCAAGGAATAGAACCCTACATTTGTCTCCCTGCATAGAAACCAAGATCCTAGGAGATGATCAAAGAGGGATGTGTTCCAGGGGGCCTGGCTCTACTGTGGTCCTATGCAGCCTGTCTCCCAGGAGTATTGAATTTGGGTCAATGCACTGAGTGGGTGAGACCAGGGAAAACACTGGTTTCCGGTCCTGGACGATTATTCTGTGCTTTCTGAGTTTATTTGGATTAGGGTCTTGGGGTTAGAGCAAGGGCTACTTAGGTTAATTGCCTTCTAATGACGCTAATATTTACCATTTACTGAGTGCTGTGAGGGGACAAGCCTTAAAATCAAGATTTCTACATGGATTGTCTCATTGAATACTTCCAAGGGCTTGATGAATGTTTGGCTGTCATTGTCCCCATCTGATGCACGAGGAAGTGGAGAGTCACAGCCCTAGACCCACTTTCTCAAGGTCACTCCATAGTAAGAGATGGGGCTGGGTTTCTACTCCAACTTTTTTTTTTTTTTTTTGGCGGTACACAGGCCCCTCACTGTTGTGGCCTCTCCCGTTGCGGAGCACAGGCTCCGGACGCGCAGGCTCAGCGGCCATGGCTCACGGGCCCAGCCGCTCCGCGGCATGTGGGATCCTCCCGGACCGGGGCACGAACCCGTGTCCCCTGCATCGGCAGGCAGACTCACAACCACTGCGCCACCAGGGAAGCCCTACTCCAACTTTTTATTATGAAAATTGTCAAATACACAGGAGTTGTTTGCCACCTAGATTTAACAAAAGTTAACTTTTGGCCAAGTTCGCTGTATCTTTGTAAGTGTGTGTGTGTGTGCGTACGTGCGTGCGTGTGTGTGAATTAATTAAAAGTTGCAGGCATCGTGACAGTTCACCCCTAAACACTTCAGCTGCATTTCCTAAGAAAAAGGTCATCCTCCTTTATGTCCACCACCATTTTCTCACCAAGAAAATTAAGAATAAATCCTTAGTACTCTCTATTGAGCAGGCCACAGTCAAATTTCCCCGGTTATCCTCCAAATATCCTTTTAGCTGTTTTGCTTTTGAGCCAGGATCCAACAGTGTTCTCACATTGCATTTCGTTTTCTCATCTCTTGAATCTTTTGAAACCTAGAACATTTTCCCTCCACCTTTCCTCCCTATGTCATTGACTTTTGAAGTGAACGAATCTAGCTATCTCGTGGCCTGCCCCACGTTCTGGATTTCTCTTGTTCTTCTCTCTCCTCTATTTCCCATAAACACATAACGGAAGGTTGTCGCGCTCTCAGCAATGCTAAGTGGAGTCGCCTGGAGGAGATGGTGGCCACTAACGTTTCCACAATGATGAGTTCTCTTTTCCCTTTGAATGGTTCTGAAGGGGATATGTTGGCCTCTCGCAAGGACTCTGCTCTCCCAACAACCTCTCACTTCCTGGTTTTAGTATCTCCACTGATGATCCTTTTCCGAATAAATTATTTTATCGAGAGCTGCAAATGGTGACTTCGCTAATGCTCTCTTTCCTCCTGCACTGGTGAGCTGGCATTCTCATTGGAGAAGAGCATCCCCGCATCCACTGGGACAAGCCAATCCGTTCTAGAAGGGCTGGGTCAGGGGGACCAAGGTTTGAACACACATTCTTCAACCCCAGGATCCAGAGCCAACACTCTCTGCCTGGCCCGCATCCCCCTCCCTTCCCACGAACTTTCATCTCTTCCAGGTTCCCCGTTGAATCCCTCCTGGACTAGCTCGCGGCCACTTTACAGGTTTGGGGGCATTCCGCTCCACCTCCCCAATAAGAAAGCAGTTGGAAATATTCGCTCTGGGGCTGCTTCTAAGAGATGCGTGGCTTGGCCTCTCTGGGGAACAACTTGAGTCTGGCCATCGAGGGCCCTTGCCGGGGGTGAGCCAGTGGGAGGCAGCACTTGGGCCGACACTGGCCCAGGGGCAGGGTGTGAGGGAGCGAGCTTTCAATCCCCAGCACGCTAGCTGTGTGGCTTTGAGTAAGTGACTCAACCTCTCTGAGTCTCGGTTTCCCTGCCCTTGTCATGGGGACCAAAATGGTAATGTTTGCGTCAGAGGCTAGGGGGGGATGATCCCGTGTGACAATGTTTAGGGAAGGGACCGGCACATGGTAGGTCCTCATCAAATGGTGGCTCTGTTGATATGAGCATCAGCTTTGGGAAATGGGTTAATGATAGTATCTACGTTTGGGGAATTTTGGGAGGATTAGTAGCGTTTACTGTCTGATTACAGCGCTTTGCGCATTGTAGTCAAATAGAGCCAAATAAAGTGTTTGATGTTAATAATAGGAGGCAGGAGCGGGGTTAAGCTGGAAAGGGCCTTGGAGAAGCTTGGCCTGGGGTCCCTCCCTCCTCCAGCTGCTCCAGGAATGTCACAGACCTGTCAGGGTGTGTAGTTCAGATGCGGGCACGTGACCTCCGAGGGCTCCACTTTTGTTCTGTGTCCTGGGGGTTCTTCTGTGAAGAAGGAAAGAAATTGGATCGAGAAAGAAAGAAAAGTAAACGATGTTTGTAGAGCAGGCTCGTGTGCCAAACACCTTCCTATTTATTATGTTTTTGTTTTTTCCTTCACGACAACTGTGCCGGGATGGTTCTGTGGTTCTCGGTAGTATCAGGACTCCTGGTGGCAAGCAACAGAAAACCCATCTCAAAGTAGCTTAAGCAAGAAAGGGAAGTTGCAGGGCTTCCCTGGTGGCGCAGTGGTTGAGAGTCCGCCTGCCGATGCAGGGAACACGGGTTCGTGCCCCAGTCTGGGAAGATCCCACATGCCGCGGAGTGGCTGGACCCGTGAGCCATGGCCTCTGAGCCTGCAAGTCTGGAGCCTGTGCTCCGCAACGGGAGAGGCCACAACAGTGAGAGGCCCGCGTACCGCCAAAAAAAAAAAAAAAAAGAAAGGGAAGTTCCTCCTGTACAATGGCTCATGTCATTTGAGCTTCAGGAGTGGCTGGATCAAGGGCCTCAAGCAATGTGACTGTAGCCCAGCCTCTCTCACCATCTCTGCTTTTCTCTATGTTGGCCTCAGTTACAGTCCAGCTTTCCCTTCCTGGTGACAAGAAGGCTGCCAGAAGCTTTAGAATTTCCTCTCATTCACATAGTGGTTTAAGGGAAAAGAGAGTGCCTCTATCCTTCCAGTTCTGGCAGAAGTCCCAGAGAAGTCTCTCATTGGCCCCTTTTGGGGGCCAATGGGCACATTGGGTGCCTTCTGGGTGATGGGCACATCCCTGAACCAGTCACTGTGGCTGGAGGGATCCATCATTGTGATTGGCCAGATCTGGGTCAGGCACCACCCTACACTCACATGTGGTGTCAGCTCTATTCCCCAGAGGAAAAATGGGGCGATGTTCCCAGAGAAGGGACAGATGCTAGACAGACAAAACGACACGTGTCCACTTCCCGTTGAGTCTGTGGATGGACTGAGCGACGATGGCTGTGTGGGGCACCCACATGCCCGCCGGCAGGAAACAGAAGAACAGAACCACCCCAGGACGTTCAGGCGAAGACCACCGACTCCCAGTGAACGCCCAGCTTAAAACGTGGTTTATATTTAGCACGAGGAAAGCTGTCAAGCTCTTAAATATGTATGGGGTTGGAAGAGCCGGGAGGGAGAGAAAGTGCAGATTCTGCATGTGCCAGTGAGGAATTAATTAGAAATAAACCTCATATGAGAAGCTGTCTGAATTCTGTTCTGCTTTAGATCCGGCTGCAACGGATGACTTGGGGAATTCTCCGTCAAGCAGTGAGCACCTGGGCCTCTGGGGCAGCCCCTCCGGAAGAGCCCTGATAGGTGGGGAAGACTGGGGGTGGCCTTCCTCTCCCTCGCCCCACTGCCACCTCTTGGCTTGGGGGTGACTCCTTGCTGTGGGGCGCCTGGATCGAGATGCCACGATTGTGCCTGTGCCTGGGGGGTGGGATTGTTTATGGAGCCAGGGGGCAGACAGGGCCTGGGTGCTCACGGGGGGACCACGGGCTGGTGTCACCTCCAGGAGGCCAAGGAGCCGACCCTCTGCCGGGACCTGTGGTGGGGACCCTGGACCCTCAGTCTCCCCTTTGCACTGACCAACCAGATGCCAGACGGGACAGAGGCTGGGCCTCTCCTGGGTCTGACCACACCTAGTCCTGGCTGGACACTTTACAAATACCAGTTAGCATATAGCTTCTGGGCTGGAAGGAATGTGAAGCCACAATGATCTTTTAAAAACTTAAAAACTCATCATGTCACCTTTGGGGACTCCTCATGTCACCAGGGACAAAGGCCCCTGACCCACCTGTGCTATGCAGGCCCCTCAGCTCTGTCCGGGACAAGCCCGCACCATCTTCCTCATATGCCCTGTCCTTCTGCAGCCCGCTGTTTGCTGACCTCAGACGGGCTGGCTTATTCCCACCTCACAGCCCAAGCTCTGCAGTTTCCTCTTTCTGGAACCTTCTGGCCCTGAACCTCACGGGTCGGATTCTTCCTGTGATTTAGATCTCACGTCAAGCCACCCAGTCTATGTCATCTTGTTGTGGCAGCCCACTGACTAACACGCTGCTTAATGTATATTTTTTGAATAACAGTTTGATTGAACCTTTGGAATAAATTAATGAATGCATTAAAAGCATTCAAAGGTCATCAGGTTCAGGGGTCTTCATTAAAAAAAAATTGTTTGTGGGCTTCCCTGGTGGCGCAGTGGTTGAGAGTCCGCCTGCCGATGCAGGGGACGCAGGTTCGTGCCCCGGTCCAGGAGGATCCCACATGCCGCGGAGCGGCTGGGCCCGTGAGGCATGGCCGCTGAGCCTGCACGTCCAGAGCCTGTGCTCCGCAACGGGAGAGGCCGCAACAGTGAGAGGCCCGCGTACCGCAAAAAAAAAAAAAAGAAAAAAAAAAGTTTGTTATCTTACTGAGGTCATTATAGATTCAAATGCAACTGTAAGAAATAAACCAGAGAGATCATTTGTGCATTTTGCTTGGTTTCTGCTCAATGGTAACATTTTGCAGAACGACAGGACAATGTCACAACCAAGATGAACCCGTCATGCTTCCCGATTTCCACACTCTCCTTGCCCTCCTGTGTCGGTGTCGTCCTGCCCCCTGTGCATTTCTTGGATCCACCAGCATAGTCCGGACCCCAAGGCACTCCAACACCCCAAAGAACCCCGAGCTGTCCTGTTACTCCCTCCCTCGTACTATTTTTTAAAGCAATTTTTTCCAACTGACTTAATGCAAAACTCCAAGTGGGTCAGTAACAGGTGGACTCATGGAGCCACTGCAGGTATTTCTCCACTTTCTGATCAGACCCCACTGACGGGCTGGGGATCAGGAACTAGTGACACAAAGCAGCTGGGATCTGGGGAATCCACCGTGGAGGTGCCTGGACAGATCCAAGGGACTCAGTGTCCCGGGCTGGAGGCCCGGCCCTGGCCCAGGACTTGCCTCTGAGCGTGAGCTGGGGTGCGGGGGGAAGGTCCCTGGACCTGGGTTAGAGGCAGAGCAGGAGCCAGGGGCCCAGGGCCCAGCCCTGACAGGCCAGGGTGGGAGTCTGAGGTCTGGGTGCCCCCTGGCCGCCCAGGAGGTGAGTGGGGCTCTGCGTGGGGCGGTCCTGGGTCCAGCCCTAATAGCTCAGATGCGAGCAGAAGTCCCGGCCCAGCGCTGGCAGCCACCGCGGGTCCTCAGCACGCGGCAAGCACTGGCCTCACTCGGAAGGCTCCCCCCATCCTCCCACGCTTGGATCACGATTTGCCTTTTGGAGCCCAAGTCTCCTTCCATCCGGGTAGTTCTGTGAGCCCCCGGCTCCTGTTGACAAGCTGCTTCTCCGTGAGATCAGCTCCAGTGTCTGTCGCTGCCGCTCAGAGCCCCCATTTCCCCAAAATGGGACCCCCCAACTCCGTGTGGATCTCAGAGGGCCCTGGCCTTGTGAGAGGGCTCCTGGGCTCAGACTGGAAGCCGAGGTCAGGGCCAGATGCTGCTCGTAGGCAGGACTGCATCCCAGATCTCCTTCCCTGGAGCGCGCGGAGGGGACGGCACACGCTTGCCATCTCTGGGCCAGGGACCTGTTCCCACATTGTGCCCGTGAGCTCACAGCACTCCAGCTGGGGAAACTGAGGCACAAGGGACAAAGTTTTACGGCAGCTCACGGTAGCCGGGCCGGAACCGAACTCATGGTCCCTGCAGCCCCGTCTCTCTTCCTCACAGCCCTCCGGGATGGAAGCCGGGCAGTGTCCTCTCTAGAACGATCTCCACCGACAAGTTCTCTTAGGTCCTTCTCGGGGGCCTGCCCACCCCTCCACGCTCCCCGCAGAGTGGGGTCGATCGAATTCAGTCCCAGTCACGTGGGTCCACCCTTGCCCAAGTTTCAGGAAACCTATTCAAGATTCTGATTTCATCCGTTTTAATTTTTTGCCCCTGAAAGTGAAGACTGGAATTCAGGGCTATTTATCGCACCAGGCGTGTGAAAGCTTAAATAAAATAAGCTTTATCTGTTGGAAGCTGTCAACTGATAAAAAAGAAAAGAATTAAGCGTATTCCTACTTAATGAACTCTCCAGACAGAGGCAGATTTCTGCCTCTTGGTTTAGTTCTTCTCTGCAGAAACAGCCATGTGCCCAGTCTGAGAACTGCCTTGGGACTCCACTCCCCGACCCCCCCAAACTGTCTAGACATCCTGTAAACAGAGCGACTGCCAGGCGGCAGCGGCAGGGAGGTGGGGATGTTTGTCACTTTGGTGGCGGCTGAATGAAGATTCATGGCCACAGAATGTTCTCCTCGGGACAAAAGAATACCCGCTTCCCACCTTTCTCGGAGCCTTTTCCTGGGTCAGGAGCCCCACTCGGGAGAGCGTCATCTTCCCTGGGGAAACTATTCTCTTTCCACGACAGCCTCCCGAGGGTGCCAGGCCTCGGGCACTGATGCTGAGGGAGGCTGCTCAGCCGGGGCCTCCTGGGAAATGCGGGTTCCCCAAGATCGCCCCCCACTGCAAAGACCCTCTCCACCCAGTCGGGAAATCCAGTCGGCTCTATGTCCCACACCTACAGGGATTTTGCCACACCTGCCACTTCCGCTGCCATCCCCCGGGCCAGGCCAGCAGGCTCTGCAGCCTGGACCATGGCCATGGCCCCCTCCCTGGTCTCCCTGCTTCTGTCCTCACCCCACTGTGCTCCAAATTATAGGTCAGAGCGTGACAAGCCACTGTTCAAAACCCTGCAATGTTCCCGTTTTATTCACAGTAAAACCCAAAGCTCTTAAAATGGTCTCAGGGCCCTACCTGATCTATGTCCACAAAACCTGCCACTTGTCCAAACTCACCTCCTTCTACACCCCCCTTGCTCACTACGTCCAGCCCCACTGGCTTCCTTGCAGGCACACTGTGGCCTCAGGGCCTTTGCACTGGCTGTTCCCTTTGCCTGGAATGCTTTTCCCGCAGATGCCGGCACGGCTCACCACACACCTCCTTCAGGTCTTTGCTCAAACGTCCCCTCCTCAACCAGCTCTTCCCTGACCATCCTATTTTGTAGTATAGGGTCCACTCTTGGTGTTGTACGTTCTACGGGTTTGGGCAAATGTTTGATGTCACGAACGACCATTGTCGTATCATACAGACTACTTTCACTGCCCTAAAAATCCCCTGTGCTCTGCCTATCCTTTCCTCCCCCTGCCCCCACCTCTGGCAACCACTGATCTTTTTTTACTGTCCCCACAATCTTTCCTTTTCCAGAATGTCATAGAGTTGCAATCATATAACCTGTAGCCTTTCCAGAGTGGCTCCTTTGACTTAGTCATATGCATTTAAGCTTCTTCCATGTCTTTTCATGGCTTGCTATAGCTCATTTCTTTTTAGTGCTGAGTAACATTCCACTGTCTGGATGCGTCACCGTTTATTTATTTATTTATCCACCTACTGAAGGACATCTTGGTTGTTTCCAAGTTTTGGTCGTTATGACTAAAGCTGCTATAAACATCCATGTGCAGGTATTTGTGTGGACATGTTTTCAGCTCTTTTGGGTAAATACCAAGGAGTTGGATCACCAGATCCCATGAGAAGAGTTTGGTTTCATGAGAAACAGTCAAACTGTCTTCCAAAGTGGCAGCACCTTCTGCATTTCCCACCAGCACTGAATGAGCGTTCCTGTGGCTCCACAACCTCACCAGCATCTGGTGTTGTCAGTGTTCTGGACTTTGGCCTTTCTAATAGGTATGTCGTGGTATCTCATTGTTGTTTTAATTTGCCTTTCCCTGATGATATATTATGTGGAGCAACTTTTCAGATGCTTATGTGCTCTCTGTATATCTTCTTTGGTGAGGTGTCTGTGAAGGTTTCTGGCCCATTTTTAAATTGGGTTGTGTGTTTTCTTATTGTTGAGTTTTGAGAGTTCTTTGTATATTTTGGGTAACAGTCCATTATCCGATGTGTCTCTTGCAAATGTCTTCTCCCAGTCTATGGCTTGTCTTCTCATTTTCTTAACAGTGTCTTCCACAGAGCAGAAGTTTTAATACTAATGAAGTCCAGCTTATAGATTATTTCATTCATACGGATCCCATTTTTTGGTACCTAATAACTCATTGCCCAACCAAGGGTCACCTAGAATTTTTTCCTGTTTCCTTCTCAGAGTTTCTTAGCTTTGCACTTTACACTTAGGTCTATGATCCTGTTAGAGTTAATTTTTGTGAAAGGTGTAAGGTCTGTGTTCGGGTTGATGTTTCGGCATAGGATGAAGGCAGTGATGAAGATGATGATGATGATATAACAGTGATGATGCTGTGACGCCGCTGCTGTGGCTGTTGACGGTGATGTCAGCAGCTGTAGCAGATGCTGCCAACGGCCCACCCTATCTCCATGGTCCACCCTGGAGCTTGGCTGCTGACGGCTTCCTGCACTTCTGAAGCCTCAGGGTTTCTCTGGCCACAGGTGGAGTATTCTGAACCCAAGCATAGAGACAGAGCGGAAGTGCTGGGGAGTTAAGACGTCCTCCTTTACCCTCCCCAGAGGCAGCCTCAGTCAACGACAGACAGGAGTTGGGAGGTCAAGATCCCTTGGCCCTTTGTGGGACAATGTTGGGGCATGTCCTACACAGTCTCTAAGCAGGTCCCTGGCCACAGGGGGGCCACTCTATCACACCTTGTATTCATTTACCTTCTTCACTGCCTTGCTCTCCACTCCCTCCCCTCCTGGACCACCTCCCCTAAACTGCTTGCACCAAAACCCTTGCCTCAGGCTCTGTGTTTGGGGTACCCTAAACTAGGAGAACCAAATGCTTGTCCAGTGCCGGGGGCTGTGTCTGTGGTTTCTCCTGCAGACCTGTGAGGAGGTTATTACTACGCTCATTTATAGTTGAGGAGACTGGGGCTCAGGGGGGTTGAATGGTTCAGCTGGAGTCACACAGCTGGTGGGCGCTGGCCCGGGATCCAACGCAGCCCGCTCACCTCTGCAGTCTGGGCTCGTGCTAAGTCATGAACGCACGCTCGAGTGAGAAGTGGGCACATGGTCCACCCCTCTGACTAACAGAGAAACAGGCCTTGATGGGGGGCCAGGGTGGCCAAGGTCACAAAGCAAATCAGAGCACCACTAGGACAACAGAATCCTTTTCTTTTCAGCGGTCAGCCTGGTCCTGCTGGGACAGAGATCCAGGCGTGTGAAATCAAGAATGTGCAACGGGTGGTGAGTGTGTCATTCATCCATCCCTTCATTCACAGGGTGTGTGCTAGTGTGTATAAGTGTGTGTGCATGTGTGTTTAAGTGTGTGTCTCTGTGGGAGTTTGAGCTTGTGTGAGAATGTGGGCCTGTATAAGCGTGTGTCTGTGCGAGTGCGCACATCTGCGAGCGTGGGTGCCTCTTCCATAGTGCGGCATAAAGGCACACACCTCGGCCCTTGCCCTCGTGGGGTCTGTGCTGTGAGTCAGACAAGCGTCCAGGCAGGGCCAACACAGGGCTCAGTGATGTGCTGGGAGAAGTTCGGGACAGTGGGGCTGGGACAAGGGGCCTGCTGCCTGCCTGAATGGTCAGGAGGGGCCTGGAAGAAGGGGGAGCCCAGCCAGGTCCTGAAACGTGAGTAGTCTGGGTGACCTGTTGGGTGGGGCTGCCGTGCCCCTCTGGGCTGGCCGGTGGAGGGTAGAGGGAAGATGAGCTTCTCTCTTCTCTTCTTGGCTGTGCTTTGACTTGCTTTGTGACCTTGGCCATGTCCTTCCCCCACTGTGGTCTCAACATCCCCAGTAATAAGGTGTGAGCCGGACCAGAGGTGCCCTCTGACACTGACCCTGGCAGGGAAGAAGCAGTTCCTTCTCCGCACCTGCTCTGGCCCGGCCACACTGAGCATCTTTCCCGGGGGGAGCCTTGCAAACAGGGTGGACCCCAGGATGGGGCCAAGCTGTGGGCAGATGAGCTGGCATCTGGCCTGGTCCCCCCAGACTCACAGTGATGGGCTCACAGCTGGCAACAACCTTTCAAGGGGACACTGTGATGCCTTGTCAGGTGGCTGGTGAGCCCTTTCTGAATCCTGGTCCAACAAGGCGATGATAAAATATGCGTTCTCAGGGCAGGGAGGCCCCAACAGCCCATTATGGGAGACATTACCTTGTTTGAATTTAGAAATGAGGTCGTGGGGTGACATGTCAATGCAGTCTCTGTTTGCTGCTGGGGCCAGCGGCCTCCTCGTTCACGTGGAGACACAGAATGCAAAGTTTACATTTGCTCTTAGGATGTTTGAGACCCTCAGCTGATGTCTGGAAAGACGCAGGAGCTGAGGGCTTCCTGCAGCACCGGGTTTGCCTGAAGCCAGGCTGAGATACTTGTCTGAAATCTGAGAAATGATAAAAAGGAAACATACTGTCTCCCAAGCACCCCTCCTTTTTTTTTTAAAAAACAAGAATTGTTTTTATTGTTTCTTTCAAATCTACATGGGGTAAATAAATGGCTGACATTTTTGACAAAGAGATGTAAAACAAACTTTAAAGAAGTACGACATAAAAGAATTTCTCCACAGCAGATAAAAGCAAACGAATATAAGAAAAGGATGCTGTAATCTAAAGATTGATGCTACGGCAAGATTTTAACATGATGTAAAATTGTTATATAATGTGAAATTTTAAAAAATATTGCCAGCATTGGATAAAAGAAAACATTCCAGTATAATTTCTTCATAAGCTAAAGGAATGTGTTTATTAGATCTTAGCAAGAAATGGCTGAGAAATAATTAAATTGATTGACATTTTAATTTACTAAAAGAAGTTAAGAATAAGATTATATGTAAAAAGTACTTAGCGTTTTTTGTCAACTATATATATATATATTTTTACATCTTTATTGGAGTATAATTGCTTTACAATGGTGTGTTAGTTTCTGCTCTATAACAAAGTGAATCAGTTATACATATACATATGTTCCCACATCTCTTCCCTCTTGCGTCTCCCTCCCTCCCACCCTCCCTATCCCACCCCTCTAGGTGGTGAGAAAGCACAGAGCTGATCTCCCTGTGCTATGCGGCTGCCAAACCCCTTATTTTTAATCCTCACAGTAACTCCAGTGGGTGAGGGGTGGGGTGGAGAATGTCCACTTGCAAAGGGCTGGCTCACTGGGTGGGGCTGATTATCTGGGTGAAATTAGAGTAGGTCAGAGACATCAACACTGGCTGAGACCCCTGACTGCACCAACTTGCTTAGCTGGGCCCATCTCACATCTTAACCGAGTTCTTACGTCAGACCAGAATGCCACCGAATTTGCTTATAATAAGAAATACCTATTGTTGGGTCAGTGATCAGCCCAATTCTCCTCCTAAGCAGACCTTGCCGTGGACGACAAGCCAGCGGGTGGCTTGTGGAGCGCAGAGTCACAACAAGGGAAATTTCTTAGTTGACGCAAACGCTTGCTGGCATCAGCCCGAGGAAATACCCATAATGCTCCCATTCAGCAAGTTGTGTCTTAAAAGGTTTACGTTTTATCGCATTTAATCATTTCAGCCATAGGGCCTTTTGCACGTGTCAAGGTCAGACCCTCCTATCACAATCCTACTTTTACATTTATGCCTTTGACGACGTGATTAATGTCTCACTCCTCCCCAGACTGTGCCTTTATGAGGCTGAGATCTCTGTGGTCTCGTTCATGGCTGTATCCTCAGGCCCAGCATAGAGTCCGGCGTAGGGCAGAGGCCCCGCTGCTCTCTTGCTGGACGCGCTCGGGAAGGTCCACGTGCCCTCGGCTGCCGAGGCTTTATGGAGCCCCACGCCTTCTCCTTAGGTTCTGAGGAGTTTTCTCTCCACCCTCCATCCCCTCTTCTATAAAGAGCTTTGTTAAATTGCAAAGAGGCAATTTACTCTTTGTCCTGAGAAAGGCTTGTTCAGAAATCATATTCTTTTCTTTGTGAAGCCTGATGGGTTTATTTACTTATAATGTGAAGTATCAAAGTTGTCATTCTGGAAAGTTTCAAGGCAGGGAGCAGGTGGGGGAATGAAATGGCCTTTCAAGGATATCAGGAAAGGCTGAGGGAGAAGGTGATGCATTGTAGTGGATTGGAGTTGGGCTCCAGAGCGAGACGGCCTGGGTTCACATCCAAGCTTTGCTACTTACTCGTTGTGTGACTTTGGACAAGTGGCTCAACCTCTCTGTGTTTCAGTCTCATCCGTGAAATGGAAATAGTATCTGTTTCTTGGGGTTGTTATGAAGACTAAACAGGTTAAGGCACATAAAGTGCTTAAGTGCAGAAGAGACATTATGTGTTAGCTGTTATTTTGGTATCATTAGAGTATCCCCCTCCTCCCTCTCATGATCATCCATGGCAGCATTATTAGAGCTCATAATAGGAGTGAGGAACATGGCCATTGCATGATCTGTCAGTCAGGAGCATTTGGTTGCTGCTAACAAACATCTAAAATAATAGTGGCTTAAGATGAGAATTTATTTACCTCTCTGGTTTGAAAGTAGGTTGTGATGGCAGCTCTGTGGTGTTAGTTAAGACCCAGGTATTATTCTTGTTATTTTGGTTTTTGTTTTTGTGGTTTTGCTTCTCCATCTTTAGCATGTGGTTTCCATACCTAGGTTTGCCTCATGGTCAAATATGGCTGCTGAAACTCCGGACATCAACTCTGTGTTCCAGGGAGGAAGAAAGGGACTGGGAGTGTAAGAAGAACTGCTGATGACTCTCACTGTTCTTATATAGGCCAAGGTTGCCCTACTGTAAGCCCCCATGACTCTGCCGGAAGATTCACTCTCAGCTCAGGAACAGGAGCTGAAAACAGGAAGTACCCTCAAGCCGTCCTCAGAGATAAACAAGAGCTGGCGGATAAATACCTCAGCTTCTTCGCCTCCTGGTGGGATAAGTCTGAGAGGTGTGTTCTGCACCGTTTCCCCGAAGGTCCCAGCAGCACTGAGTCGCTGCCCACAGCAGTGACTGCCCATCCGTGTGCTCTGCACCGTTCCTCCCTTTCTCCGACTCACCTCCCCATGGCGCTACTCTGAAAAAATCCATTATGCTTGAATCCTTGACTCAGAGTCAGCTTGTGAGGGAACCCAGTCAATGACAGGGGACAGGGCAAAAGGGGCACCCCTGGCTGTCTGTCCACCTCTTAAGGAGCCCCTCCTCCCACAGCTCCGGTCAGCATCCACGCTCATTTCATTGTGCTCGAGCTGCAAGGGCAGCAGGGACCCGTAGGCCATTAGCTGGGATCTGCTGCTCAGGAAGGAGGTGGGGAGCGTGGCCATGGGGCGGCAGCCGGCACTCTCTGCCGCCGTGAAAGAAGGAAGAACTATGGAAAGTTTCCGCCTTCCTCTGGGACCAGATCTGACAAGGACCCGTCAAGTCTCTTGCACGCTTCCTGAGAAATGAATTCATTTATTTCATTCCACCAATGTTGGCTGAAACCTACTGAGTGCTCGGCTCTGGAATGCCATTGAGAAGAAGACACGGTTCTCACTGGTGTGAGGTGATACCTCCACTTAGAATGGGCATCGTCAGAAAATCTACAAACAACAAATACCGGAGAGGGTGTGGAGAAAAGGGAACCCTCCTGCACTGTTGGTGGGAATGTAAATTGATACAGCCACTATGGAGAACAGTATGGAGGTTCCTTAAAAAACTAAAAATAGAACTACCATACGACCCAGCAATCCCACTACTGGGCATATACCCAGAGAAAACCATAATTCAAAAGACACATGCAGCCCAATATTCATTGCAGCACTATTTACAATAGCCAGGACACGGAAGCAACCTAAATGCCCAACGACAGACGAATGGATAAAGAAGATGTGGTATATTGGAATATTACTCAGCCATAAGAAGGAAGGAAATTGGGTCATTTGTAGAGACGTGGATGGACCTAGAGACTGTCATACAGAGTGAAGTAGGTCAGAAAGAGAAAAACAAATATCGTATATTAACGCATATATGTGGAACCTAGAAAAATGGTACAGATGAACCGGTTTGCAGGGCAGAAATAGAGACACCGATGTAGAGAACAAACGTATGGACACCAAGGGGGGAAGGTGGCGGGGGTGGGGGGGTGTGATGAATGGGGAGATTGGGATTGACATGTACACATTAATATGTGTAAAATGGATAACTAATAAGGACCTGCTGTATAAAAAAATAAATAAAATTAAATTAAAAAAAAAGACGACACGGTTCTCAATCTCACGGGGTCTGCTGGCGCCATGGGGACAGCTGTGGCCAGAAGCAGAGAACGGGGCCAGTGGTGGGAGACCAGGCCGGCAGGGGCCTGGCCCAGCTGCCCAAACCCCTAACCCCTGGGTGGGAGTGACACGGAGCACGTGTCGAGGGAGGCTGGGTTATTCTTCCACAAGGGTAAAGACGAAGAGCCCAGTTCTCCAGGGTTCAAAGCCACATGTACATCTCGGTTGGGAGGGGGCTCTGCTCATGGGGACGAGGTCAGTGCAGAGCCACCATCTTGAATGCGGCTGTTCAAAGAAACGTGGCCAGAGAAAAGAGCTCGCGGGGATCGCCCAGTATCCTGGGACACTGCTGCTCACCACTCAGGGGCCAGATGTGGTCACATGGTCCCACCCTACCTCAAGGCAGTCAGGAAGTGGAGTGGGTCGGAAGTATTTGGAGAACAGCACGGTGGCTGCCATCCACGGGGATCAGTTTGGTGCGTTCCTTTGGAGGCGCCCTACTACGTGTTTGCATATACTTATGTGTGTACCCAGGGCGTCCCTCGTTCAGCAGGTGTAACTCTGTTTCGTGCCTTTAAAGGCTGTAGTGGACGTCACCGTTTGGACACCCCATAGTTTATTCTACCAGCCACCTACGGAGGGACTTTTAGGATGTCAGTCTTTGGTATTGTGGACAGTCCCACAGTGGATGTCCTTGCCTGTCTCTTTAGTGCACACATCTCAGAAAAATGGAGGTGCTGGGTGCTGACTTGTGTATTTAAATTTCCACAAATACTGAAAAGTCATCCACCAGGTGATTATCAGTATACACTGCCATTGGTAGCATATAGCAATTCCCCACATATTTGCCAAAAAGCGATATAATACAGTTTGAATTTATTTTTAATCTCATTGGATATTCCCCCCCCCCTTTTTTTTTTTTTTTTTTTGCGGTACGCGGGCCTCTCACTGCTGTGGCCTCTCCCGTTGCGGAGCACAGGCTCCAGACGCGCAGGCTCAGCGGCCACGGCTCACGGGCCCAGCCGCTCCACGGCATGTGGGATCTTCCCGGACCGGGACACGAACCCGCGTCCCCTGCATCGGCAGGCAGACTCTCAACCACTGCGCCACCAGGGAAGCCCTGGATATCCCCTTTTAATGTTTTAAATTAAAATTTAAAAAGTTACTTTTAAAAAATGTAAACAGCAGAGAAGTACGCATGGAGCAGAAATCAGAAGTCCCCTCTTTGTTTTTCTTATTTCTCACTTCATGCCCCATTCCAGAGGAACCACTGTTAAAAGTTTGTTGGGGGGCTTCCCTGGTGGCGCAGTGGTTGAGAGTCCGCCTGCCGATGCAGGGGACATAGGTTCGTGCCCCGGTCCGGGAAGATCCCACGTGCCACAGAGAGGCTAGACCCGTGAGCCTTGGCCACTGAGCGTGCACGTCCAGAGCCTGTGCTCCGCAACGGGAGAGGCCACAACAGTGAGAGGCCCGCGTACCGCAAAAAAAAAAAAAAAAAAAAAGCAAAAAAGAAAAAAAGTTTGTTGGGTATCTTTCTAGCTTTTTCTTTCTGCATTTACATAATACACATTCATAAACATGGATTGCTTTTTAAATGCGTAACTGTTGTTATCACTGTATCATCTAGTGTCCTGGACCTTGCTTCACCACCTCTCTGTGCACCCCCTTAATTTTTCGCATCTTTTAGTGCCCTGTTGTTCTGTCTTCTCACACATCTACAGGCGGGAGGAGGGGGAAAGGGAGGGGAAGTTGATTATGGGGCTGTCTGCTTTTTCCCTTTCCTTCCCAGAGTTGCCTGGGGTGGGGTGACCAGTGTCCAGACATGTCTCCGGGGTGAAGACAGGAAGAAGAGAAGACAGGCTGTGGCCGCAGAGTCTCCGAAGAGGAGAAGAGAGGCAGGAGGCTGGCTGAGGAAGGGGATGCAGCACAGACTGGAATCCTTCCAAACTCCTGCGGGGAGGAAATCTCCTGAGGCGAAATTCAGCAAAATGCGATTAAGGATAAATTTTTTATTCTTCTGTCCTGCAGGCAGCTCGGGAAAATACCGTAGTCTCGGCATAAATGAACTCCCCCGTCTTATTTTAGTTTGAAATGACACTTGGAGCACCGGTTCTGACTCTGGGATAATGGCGGAGTCCCTGCAGCAGCCACGGCCACCGAGGGTGGCAACTGCACAGCCAGGGCGCTGGGAGCAGCGGCGCGAGGCCGGCCCGCGCGCCACACCCTCGCCCCGAAGGGAGCCGCCATCTATCCAACGCTGGCCGAAGAAAAATCAAATACATCAAATACAGACCGGAAACCACCCGCACCCTTTTCACGAAAAATACCTAGATTCGTTCACTTGTTCACAAACTCTTAGGTGGTGCTTTTGTATGCAGGGCACTGATCCTAGTGCTTTAGAAATAGTAATTGATTTGTTTCCCACAAGTTGGTGTGGGACGATTACCGGGCCTGTTGTGGAGATGGTGGGGTGGGTATAGCCGTGCAGGTGGTGCGGAGTGAGGGCGCCAGCCCAGTTTATGTGTCACTCCGGGCTCCACACGGTCCCACCTGCTCCTGGGGCCTCGGATGCTTTCCCCAGCAAAGCAGCGTTCTGTCCCCAGGGCTGCAAACCACCAGCCGCCTCCCTTGTTGTCACATCCCTGCACCTCTGCACGCCCCACCCCTGGACCTCCCGGCCCCTGGCGAGGGTCTGGCTTCAGCGAAGCCCCCGTTTTGCCCTTGGACTTGGGGGCCCAGGTTCACACAAAGGGGACCCTCAGATGCTTTGCTTTCTCCAGTGGCTGTCCCAAGCAGCACGGTCTAAGAGTATGGGGGGGCAGTCGACACCCACCAGGGTAGAACACTGACCAGGTGGGACAGGAGATGAGTCAGCCTCGCCTCCTTCTGCAGGCAGACTGGTCTGGGAGGAAGGGGTCTCACGGCCTCTCCCGGGACATCCTGCCTGAGCGAGCAGGCAGCGGTGGCTGGCTTGGTGATGCCAGCCTCTCCCTCTTCTCACTCTTGCTTCCTGGGACTGCACTCCACAGTCAAGTGTCAGGGCCGAGCTCGGCCTCCAGCTCTGTTTTCCAGGGAATTCCAGCTGAGCCAGAGAGGCGTGTGCCGAGTAACTTCAGCTGCCATTTCTGTGGTGCTCTCCGTCACCAGGGACCTGCTAAGATCTCCACGGCGTCCGTTTCTTTCATCCTCGCAGCAGCGCACGCTTTACATAGATGAAGATTTGGCTCCACACGTGCCCAAGGTCACCAGCCCAGACGTGGAGGAAGCGGGCAGTTTGGGTCCGGAATCTGTGCTCTCAAGCGTCCTGCTAGCTGGAGCCGCAGGTGGCGTGAGGGCTGGCGGTCACCGAGCAGTCGCCACCGGCCGTACCTGACTCTGAGGGCTTCACATACAGCGTCTCAGGACCCCCGAAAACCCTGGGGAGGGGGGACTGGGATTATCATTTTACAGCCAAAGAGCACTTGGCTCGGAAACGTTTGAACAACGTCATTTATTCATTCAACACGTATCCACTGGCTTCCTCTTCCGTGCTTGGCAGTGTTCTCCATGCTGGGGGTGTGACAGCAGGAGCTCCCGGTCTGCTGGGGGGCTGGGGGAGGGGCAGAGAGCGAACAGTCACAAACACAAAGTAATGACAGGCCGTGGCCATGCCACCAAGGCATCAAGGGCGGAAGCGCCACCTCTGGTGTCTGGAGGAGACGCCAGCTTTGTTGACACCTGAGGGCCCCAGCCTGCAAGGGGTCGGGTGGGGTGCGGAAGAGCCTTCCAGGCAGAGGGAATGGCACGTGCACAGACCTTGAGGTGGGAAACATCTCAGAATGTTTGGGGAAAAGGAAGACGGCCCACGTGGTGGGAGAGTAGTGAGGCCTAGAGGGAGGACACGGGAGCAGGGCCGGGGCTGACCACATGGGCCTGGTTGGCCTTGGGAGGGCGATGGGAAGGGACGGGGCCTGTCTGGCTGTTGAGAAGATCCCGGGGGCGGCGGGGGGGGGGCGGTCTGTGGAGAATGGACTTGCGGGGCAGGATGGGAAGGAGGATGCCAGCGAGGAGGGTGGTAGCCCTCGTCCTGGGTGAACTCGGCACCCCTCAATCCCTCACCTCCGAGCCCTGCAGAGAAGCCAGGGGTCCAGCTCCTGGCAAACTGTAACAGCTGGAAAAACCAGGGAGCCCCAAGGTCTGGATGCCTGGTTATTTGAGGGGGGAATGGGGAGGGGGAGAGGGAGGGGAAGGCTTGGGGGCAAGTCGTGGGAGGGCTCTCTGTCTTCCAGTCTTCCGCAGTGTGCCTCTGGGATAAAATCTAGACCATTCCGAACTCCTCAGCATGCCCTGTGCAGCCCCCGCTGACTCCTTCAACGCCTCCCACCCGTCTCGTGCCTCTCTGCCTCTAGCACAGGTCTGCATCTCAGCCGTGGGAGAGCTCCAGGCCCCCCAGAGGCCCCCTCTCACCCCTGGACCTTAGCACATGCTGTTCGCTCTGCCTACAAGCATGCCTCCGCCTCCCCCTGCCCCTCAAGATAACTGCCCTAACCTCCCAAGTCTTATCTCAAGACTGTTCCCTCTGGCAAGACTGCTGCTCCCAAGATCAGGTGAGGCCCCCTCCTTGGGGCTCCCACAGGCCTCCCCTGGGCTTCTAACTACCTGCTTGTTTGCATGTTTGCCCCATTCAGCTCTGAGCTCTGAGTGCGGGGACTGGGTTGGTGCCGTTCACAGTTGTACCCCCGGCACTGAGAACAGAGCTTGGCCCATTGTAGGTGCTCAGTAAATACTGCTGAGTGAACGAGAGATGGACGAATGAGTGAAGGTCCGAGGGGAAGAAGGAGCCGGTGCATCTCTTGTGCTTCCAAAAGGCAGAACCAGTTTTAGGGGCTGAAAAGGACATAAAAGCTGCTTTAATAACTGATTTCTTTGGGGGTGATGGGGAACCTCCATCCCGTCATGGAAGCTTTTAAATGGGTGCTGGGAACAACCTGACAGGGTCCTGGGGCTGAGAGGTCCCCGTCTGTCTCCTCACAGCACAGCAAACCCCGGGGTTGGGGCAGGGGCTCAGTAGGTACCCATTGGATGGATGCATGTAGTGGTCCTCCAAGCCCAGAACATTCTAGATTTGTCCAGTAAGGCATCTTAAAATGTGGCTGGTCTGAACTGAGCTGTGCAGCAAGTATGACATACGTGGTGGATTTCACAGTCTTCGTATTTTCAAGTGAAAATGTCAACAATTGGCTTGCACGTTGAAAGGATAAGATTTTGGATATTTTGTGTTAAGTTCATATATTATTAAAATTAATGTTGGGAATTCCCTGGCGGTCCAGTGGTTAGGACTCGGTGCTTTCATTGCTGGGACCTGGGTTTGATCCCTGGTCGGGGAACGAATATCCCTCAAGCCACATGGCGTGGCCAAAAAAAAATGATGTCACCTCTTCCTTTTTACCTCTTTTTTTTTTTAGAAGGGATTACTAGAAACTTTTAAATGTGGCTTGCATTACATTTCAATCATGCCGAGCTGGCCTAGAATAGCAGTTCCCAACAGTTCTGGATTCACTCCATTCTTTTGCATACGTACAAATAAGGAGTTTTCAGCAGTGTATTTGAAAGGATCAAAGGACTCCACACAGCAATCAGCTGTGACCACTCAGCGTCGTCCTCAGGACATTTGCTGGGCTGGTGCAGCCCGGTCCCGCCCCCCTCCCCCGCCCCAGCGGCCTGGTGGCGTGTGGGTGACGACGTGGGACCCATCACTGTGCAGGTCCTGCTGTCTTCTCTTCTCCTCTGCAGTTCACACGCCACCCATCTTTGCAAAGGAAGTGCCTTCCTGCTTGTGGACACAACTCATGGCGTGTGTTGTGCACTGAGGCCCTCAGCTCACTCAGCCCCGAGGCCCCGTGCATAGAAGTCAATGTAAGATTTTTGTATCATTTGCAGAAAAAGAAATGCTGGTGATTTATATTAAAAGAAGAGTGCACATCCCTAACTGAACAATCCTGTCTGTACAAATGGATCTTAGAGAAATAAAAGCCTGGGGACTTCACCGTCCCAGGAGCTCTTCTCAGAGCTGGCCTCCTCTGACCGCCCACTCCAGACACTGGAGGCCACCTCCTTCCGACAGGATGGTGCCGCGCAATTACAATTGTTCAGTCTCTTGGCTTTCACACCTGCATACACAGATGTCAATGGCAGGGTGGTTTGTAGTTAACAAACAAAACCAGGAACAGCCTAAATGTCATGCGCAGGGTAAAGTGAGGAATATCTGCTGCTATGGAAAGTCACAAGTTAGGGCCGCATGAATAGATCTGGGAAGATGCCAGCACAGGTTTCTGTAAAACAGTTCTGAGTGGTGTTTATTGCGCGACTACACTTTGCGGGGTCTTCGAGGGGTGTTTGGGGGGGAACAGAGAAGAGGTGTGGATGGCAGAGTGTGGGATTGGGAGTGGGGGAGGGGAGGGACGGGAGAAGTCAACTTCCTCTTCATGCATCTTGGTCACCTGGCTTGTTCCGACAAGTGTGTGATGCGTTTATAATTGTAAAACAGTAGGAAAGCCGGGTGCCTCGCATTGATGCGAGCTGGGGGCCCTTGTGAGGACTGAGTGTCCAGCAAAGAGACTCCACTGCCTGCCTCAGGAAAATCAAGCACCACTGCGGCGGCCGCCACCTCTTCCAACCCCAGGAATCTATTTCGTTTCTCATGCAGATTCTTCCGTGCATGCAGTCTGCAGGGTGGAAGATGGGTTCTCTGCCTGCGCTGACACTAGCTTCCCTCATTCTTGCCTGGTCTGGGATCCCACCTAGACATGGGGTCAGAACCAGGAAAAGCAACAAGGAGAACACGGCTGAACGCCAGCTGGGGCGAGATTCAGGGGCGGTTTCGTTTAAGGGTGAGGGTCCTCTCGGCTCTGCTTCCCATTTGGGCCTGTGGAGACACTCGTGATTCTTGTTCCATTGTTTAACACCCAAAGAATTCCAGAAGCAGAACGCCTTCCCTGGCTGGGAGCCGCCCCTGGCTCCGTGTGTCGGAAACAGTAAGACAAGTTTCCTCTTGCTCCCCTCGTGAAGGTTTATCAGTCAGGCTCGGCGATGGGTGTCTGACGCTGTACCCTGGACCGCAGTCAGGTGAGGAATTCCTCGAGAAGATAAATCAGTGCGGAGACGGTGGAGACCAAAGCTGGGCAGGGCTCCTGGGTCCAACAGGCCCTACGCATTGCCAGGGTCGGCGAGCCCAGACAAGAAGAGTCAGACCCAGGAGGCCCCTGGAGTGGATGCTTTGTTGCTGGAAAAGCCCGCGGGTGCCCGGGGACTGAGTGATGTTAATTCTGGGGACTCACCTTCATTAGGGAGACTAGGGCTCAAGGGACAAGCCCACGCACAAGACAGGCAGCGTGGGTTGGCTGCCCCAGAAAACTCAACTCCAACTGACTTTAATAATGAAGGGAAGGTTTGGGGACCTGCTAAACCTAGAAAGTCAGAAGCTGCTGTGGCTTCAGCAGCTCCAGCAATACGGCTGGGCCAGAGTCCCCCACCTGCCGCTCTGTGTCCGCTGTGTTGACATCATCCTCAGACCAGCCTGCACTTGGCCAAAGGTGACAGTCAGTGTCTCTTGTCACTGTTTTCTTCCAGGTTTAAAATAGTAGGAAAGAGAAAGTTCACTTCTGCAAGAGCCCAAGCAGTTCACTTCCGTCTGGGGCCAGGGACCCCTCTTGGAAGCAGGGCCTGTGGCTGGACCGGGACCCAGGGCTGCTTGGCTAACCTGGCCAGGGCTTGTCCCCGAACAGAGCATGGGCCATGCTCAGCAGGGGGCCAGGTAAACTTGAATTCCTGATAAACAATGAAGAATTTTGAGTACAAGATTTTTAGAATGTCCAACATATAAATTAACAAATATATATATATATATATTAAGCCGTACGTGTAATGTATTATAATTTATATTTACACTTATATATTATAAGTATACATAGATATGGATATATATCTAAACGTATTAATGTTATTCACTGTTTATCTGAAATTCAAATTTAACTGGATATGCTGTATTTTGTCTGGCAATCCCGTGCACACAGGAACTTCGAGGCCCTGAGAGGGCAGTGGAACAGGGGAATGGATGCTGTCTGGGCAACCAGGAGTGTCCACTGCGGACCACGGAGAGGGCTCGGCCCGAGCCTGGATTTGCCAAGATTGATAGCATAAGGCCGGCAAGGCGATGCGTTCCATGCAGAGCTCGGACGCCGGATGGAGCCCTGGCCTTGGGACCACGTTGCGTGGAAAATGACATCTTTAAGCTGCAGCGTCATCCTTCACCCGCGGGGTGCTCAGCTCTGAGCAGAGGAACTGAGGAGATGGCAGCTCAGCCTCCGGCTCAGATCTGTGGGCCGCGTGCTGGAGGGCTCGGCCCCTCCTGATGGGCATTTCCCTCCACGCTTATTCCTGGGGAAGCTGAATGCTTATACTCAACTCCCCCCGTAAGTCTGCTGTGTGTGTGAGAAGCAACCCGGGGTTCATTTAGTGTCATTCTGCTCTGCTAGACTGTGCATCCCTAGGAACGGTAGCCAGCTCCTTGCTGCTCATCAGGCAGCCCCCGAGCCTGGCCCGGGGCTGGCCCCAGGAGAGGTGCCCAGCACCCACCTGTTGGCCGATGGCCCAGCCGGTAGGGAGCAGAGCGAGGGTCTGCCTGTGGCTCCCTCACTCCCGAGCCGGGCTCTTGGTAACTTGCCATGTCCTTGAGATCAGGCAGCCTGCCAAGGGGGTCACAGGGGCTGGGTGTCCCTCTCTGCCCAGGCTCAGACCTGCTGGCCAAGCGGGCCCTCCCCCTTCCTGGGCCTCAGCGTCTCCATTCTGATGATGTTCCGGATCTTTTCCATCCTGGTGTCTCAGAACCGGACTCTGTCTTGCCCTCGTGCGTTTGCAGGAGGCTGCAGGTGCTCTACCGTGTCTGCTGGGAGTTGGCTGACGTGTACTGCAATACAGCAGCAGCAGAGCTGGGAAGTGGGAATTCAAAGGACATCGACCCACATCATCACTGAGCTCCCTGCACTCTTCTTGGCCGTGTGTGTGTGCCTTGCACGGATGTGTGCATATGCTTGTTGGGGTGTGTGTGTGTGTGTGTGTGTGTGTGTGTGTGTGTGTGTGTGTGGAGGGGAGCAGTGGGGCAGTTCAAGACCAAGCAGGGCCACGCAGCAGGGTGAGTTCATCCATGGGGTGCTGCCCCCAGGTGGGCTTTAAGCTCATGAGAGGTGAGGCCACCGTGGGCCGGGGCAGTCTGGGAACCCCTCCTGAGGACACAGGTCTTGTTTGAGCTCCACAAACATTTAATTGAACAGACATGGCCTTAGCAGGGGTGGGAGCGGACCCAAGTCGGAAGGCTGGGTCCTACTGGTCCCAGCGTGTGACCTGACATTGTTCACATCCTCTACGGAGGCCCAGAGTCGTTATCTGTAAAATGTGTACCAGTTTCCTCCGGGCCGCTGTGACAAAGTGCCACAAACTTGGCTTCAAACAACAGAAATGTATTCTCTCAGCGTTCTGAAGGCCAGAAGTCCCAAACCAAGGCGTGTGGGCAGGGCCGTGCTCCCTCCCGCAACGGTAGGGTCTCCTTCCTTCCTTGCCTCTTCCTGGCTTCTGATGGCTGCCAGCTGTCCTTGGTGTTCCTTGCCTTGTAGCTGCGCCGGTCCAGTCTCTGCTTCCGTCATCCCGTGCCCCTCTCCCTGTGTGTCCGTGTCTTCACGTGGCTGCCTTCTTACAAGGACACTGGTCATATTGGATTATGGGGCCCACCCGGCTCCCGTTCCCGGCTTGCGTGGCTGCCCTGACCAGCTGGCTCCTCTGCAGGTGGACTGGTGGCCGCATGCCTTGGGCCTTCTGTGGATACCTGCTCAGGTGTCTGCCCTTGTCTGTCCCCTCCTGTCTGGTGCCACCACTCACTGTGACCTTAGACGTCCCTGCAGGTGCAAACCCCAGGCTTCCCCATTCAGGGCTGGGAGCCTCTGAGGAGGTCCTGGGCCCCACCTGTGGAGGGAGGACCCAGGGAGCCCCCAGCCCTGCCTATGGAGAAAGATGGGGCCTGGAAGGAAGAGTGTCCCCCTGGGGGAGCAAGCTTTCCAAACTGCACACGTGCTCCTTCTATGAGCCCTTCTGCGGCTCGTCACAGCCTTCAGGACAGCCCCGGCACCCAGCCCCATCTGCCGGGGTCCTGCCTCTCTGCTCTTTTCTCCTACCGCCTGATCTCTTCACGCCCAGGCTACGGGTGCACTGGACCTCTCAGTTCCTCATGTGGACCCACCATCTCCCACCCACAGGCCCTTGCTCGTGCTGCTGCTTCCTCGGACAAGAGTTCCCCATCACTGCCACCTCCCAGCCCTGCTTCAGCTGCCCAACCTCCCCAGCTCTCAGTGCGGCAGTCACCACCGACAGGAAGCCCCTCCTCTGCCCCCAGTCCAGACTCCTCAGGGTGCCCCATTGCAGCACGGAGCTCCGGAGGGCAGGCCCTCCCTGGTGTGTCAGGTTCACTGACGGCTTGCGGGGCTTAGAACAGAGCCTGGCACAAAGTAGGTGCCCCGTTAATATCTGTTGAGGGATCCAGCAGGATGCCCCTCGGACTTAGGTGTTAGGCTTCTGTGAAACATCGTCTCCCAGAAGCACTGAATTGCATTCCAGGAGTAAGATGAGCTCTGGCCTGGGGAACGCAGACACAGGCACCGCAATTGTGGCAGGGCAGGAGGGACTGAGGGCAGGGAGTATCTTCCCATTCCTGCCCAGGATTCTCTCCTGAACTGTGGGTGAGGCCAAGCAGGAGGGGTAGAGGAACTCCCTGAGTATGAGGTTGGGCAAGTCACTTGAGTGCCTGGGAGCTTGGTTTCCCCATCTGCAGAATGGGCTAATAGTCATCTCTATATTTCAAAGCATGGTTGTGAGGATGGGTGCCTGCGTGTGCCAAGTATTCCACAAATCATTATTGTATTTGTTTCCTGGGGAAGTTGTAACAACGTAACCACAAATAGAGTGATGTAACAACAGACTCTTATTCTTCCATAGTTCTGAAGATAGAAGTCTGAAATCAAGGTGTTGGCAGGACCAGGCTTTCTCTGAGGAGAGAATACTTCCATGCCTCTTCCTGGGTCCTGGTGTTTGCTGACATATCTTGTCATTTCGGGCTTGTAGGCACATCACTCCAATCTCTGCCTCTGTCGTCACATGGATTCTCTCTGTGTATTTCTCCTCTCTGTTTGTTATGGATTAATTGTGTCCCCCACCCCAATTGTCTATTGAAGTCTTAACCCCCAATGTGATGTTATTAGGAGGTGGAGTCTTTGGGAGGTAATTAGGGTTAGATGAGGTCATGAGGGTGGGGCCCCATGACGGGATTAGTGCCGTTATAAGAAAAGACACCACAGAACTTGCATGCTGGCACCCTGATCTTGGACTTGTGACCTCCAGAACTGTGAGAAATATATGTCTGTTGTTTAAGCACCCCCTGTCCACCCCATCTGTGGTCTTTTGCTATGGCAGCCTGAACTGACTAGTTAACTCTCTCAGTGTCTGCTGTCTCTGTTTCTCTCGCCTCTCCTTCTGAGGACAGCTGTCATATTGGACGAGGTCCAGCCCTGCTCCAGGATGCCTCATTTAACTCGATACACCTGAAGGGACTCTAGTTCCAAACAAGATCACATCCTGAGGTTCCAGGTGGATGTGGATTTCAGGAGGACATTTCAACCCGGCACAGAGGTTATCTTGTTTAATGTTTCATCCAGTCCAACAATTACCCAGTGAGATCAGAATTATCACCACCATTTCTCAGATGAGGAAACTGAGGGCGCAAACAACTGCCGAGTGACAGATGTAGGACTTGTACCAGACATGAAACCAGGACACGAATGAGAAGGTGGGGAGTACCTGGGTCCTGAAATTCACGGTGCCTCTCCAGCTCTGCAACGTACACAACTGGCTATAAAGAGGAAACCTGAAGGAAAAGAAAGAAAACTCAAATTGTCTCTGTATGTTTACAACCAAAGGGCCTCTCTGGGAGTAGCATATGAAATTTTAATATTTTAGGCAGGCAGGCAGTACTTCTTGTCTAGACATGGAGAAATGTTGAGATGCAGAATTATTTCCAACGCTCCAGCCAATGCAGCATGGTTCCTGCCTGTCCCCCCAGATTATGGGGTGTCATTTACTGTGCATCTGTGGACATACATCACAGAGGCCCCAACTGCCCGCGGGTGGCCTCAGCCGCTGCGTGTCACCGTGATGCAGTGGGACTGAGAGATGCCGGCTGGTGGGTTGTCTTTTCCCAGACAATTGAGCTGCTTACAAATCAATAAAAACAAGGTTGATTGGGATGAGGGCTTTACCAGAGGCTCGCACCACTGTTAGAACGACAGTGACTGTGTAAGAGGGATCATTAAACCTGTAATTAAGCTCTCAGAAACATTGGGCAGGGAAGGGAAAGAGAGGAAGGGATGGGGTCGGGTTGGCGTTTCCCATTGTTTGGCCATATTTCTCTCTTATTTGCTATCTGGAAAGGTAAGCAGAGCAGGCTCCTGCTGGCCACTCCGCTGGGATGCTGAAGCTGGGGCTGGGGCACCTGACCCGCCCTCCTCTAAGCTGTGTGATCTTCAGCCAGTTCCTTCCCCTCTCTGTGCCTCCAAGTCCTCGTTTATAAAG
The DNA here is from genome assembly GCF_011762595.2 of Tursiops truncatus. Classification (NCBI taxonomy): domain Eukaryota; kingdom Metazoa; phylum Chordata; class Mammalia; order Artiodactyla; family Delphinidae; genus Tursiops; species Tursiops truncatus. The sequence goes on from NC_047048.1 coordinate 81,237,722, forward strand.
CGGGCTCATGAATGGGCAGAATTAGTCTCTTCAACCCCAACAGTCCCCATGGGACCCAGACTGGAGATCCACGGAGGCAGCTGAGGATGAGGGCAGTCCTTGCCGCTCTTGGTGCCTCCTGCAGCAGCCATTTAAAGAGGGCACACTGTGTGCTCAGCAGCAAGGGGTTCTCTCACCTGCAGATGGGGAAACTGAGGCTCAGAGCCGAGCAGCGGCAGAACCAATGCTCGGACCCCAGCTTCAGTTCCCTCCCTGCTGCATCTTCATTCACCGAACGTTTCCTTACATTGACTGTGTCCCGGGCCACGTGCTGCCAGACAACGGCGGAGCCCCATATAGCCACCAGGACAGTGGGGGCTGGCAGAGCAGCTGGGACCCCACCTCACTAAACCTCTCTGCATCCCGTCGTTACTCAGATGCAGACTGTCAATCAAGCAGCCACATGTGCCCAGTGCCCCGTGTGCTCCAGCCACCAAGGGCTGCGCTTCTAATCTGGGACGAGTGGACAGAGGGATGGCGAGTGGGGTGAGGTGTCAGTAACCCCCAGTGTCCTTGTTACAGAGCTGCCACCACCCTCCTGGGTGGCTCTGGCGTTTTTCCTTCTCTCTTGGGCCCTCCCATGGGGTGGTGTCTGGTAAAAACATACCCTCTCCGCCTTGTCCAAATGGCAGTCACAGAGGTAGCCCCGGGACGTGGGGCATTGCACCCTTGAGTCCTTATTCTATTCGACATTGCTTGTCACCCAAACCATGTGCTGCCTTTCTTCCAACATAACTATGAAGCTCCTCAGAAATGCTCGTGAGTAAGTCCACAGATTCTGAGGCTGGTGGGTGACCTGTTCACTTGCTGAGCACCTACTGTGTGCCAGGCTCTATGCTGAGAGCTCTCCTTTCCGCCTCAGCATGATCCTTTGAGGGACAAATGCTACTGTCCAATTTTACAGACAATGGCAGTGAGGTGAGTGTGGTGGGCAGAATAGTGGCCTCCCAGCTGTCCACAGCCGAATCCCCACAGCCTGTGAACATGTTACGTTTCGTGGCAAAGGAAGATTAGGTGGAATTAAAGTTGCTAATCAGCTGACCTTGAGATGGAAAGACGATCCTGGGTTATCAGGTGCCCCAGCGGAATCACAGGGTATTCATAAGTCAAAGAGGGAGGCAGGTGGGCAGCGTCAGAGTCATGTGATGTGAGGAAGACTCGGTGGACATTGTTGGCTTTGAAGGTGGGGGAGGGGGCCACAGTGAAGGCGGGGGGCCGGCTCTGGAAGGCAGCAACGGCAAAGAAAGCGGTTCTCCCCTAGAGCCCCCAGAAGGAATCAGCCCTGCCAACACCTTGATTTTAGCCCAGTGCTGCCCATTTTGGACTTCTGACGTCCGGAACTCAGGGATAATAATTTTGTGTTGCTTCCAGCTACTAAGTGTGTGGTCATCTGTCATCACAGCCATGGGAAACCGACTGCAGCTAAGTTCCTCATCCTAGGTCACATATAGTAAATGGTGGGGCTGGATTTAAACCCAGACCTCAGGGACCGGTTCAGGGATGCACACGCGAACAAGGCTGGCAAATCCAAAGCAATCCTTGGAGTTTCCTTGGAACAAACAGGAAAGGAAATCTCTTTCCATCAGGGCTGCTGAAGACACAGGTGCTAGAGCCTGGAGGGGGGATTAGCTGCCACTAGGTAAACGTCGTTCTGAATTACAGAACTGGGGTGAGAGGAAAAACAAGGTGGTGACATTATTTGAGCCCCTGGATACCACCATTCCTGAAACCAACACATCTTTACATTCCGGGAACAACTAAACATGCCTTTTTGCTCAAGCTGGTTTGAGCTGGGCTTTCTGTCTCTTACAACGGACAGATTCCTGGCAATCTCAGGATTTGGGCATGGCTTTTGAAAACCTAAAGGATTAGAACTTGATTTTGATTTCCTCTGTGCAAACAACACCCCCCACCCCTTCCCCCCCCCCCCCCCACTACCCTTTAGGTTTTCAGAGAGAGAGCAAAAAACTCAGATGCCAAGGAGCCTTTGAATCGTATAATCCTACAACGGCACAGCCTCTAGGAGACTCTTAGTCCTTAGTTTTACCCTTTTTACACGGATACAGAGAGTGGGAGCGACTTGCCCACAGTGACACAGCTGCTAGGAGACAGCCGAGACCAAAATCTGGGTCTTTGCATCCCCACTCTACCCCTTGGCCTTCTGAAGTTCCACGAGAAAGGGCTCTGAGTGCACACTTTCTGGATGGTTTTCCTGCCGACAGGACTCAGGAAAGAACTGGGCTTGTCCAGCCTTGACTTTGCCGCACTCGTAACATGGCTCACGTTTGCTTGTGGTCGAGCCTTTAGAAGGCGGCTTTCTGGCTGAGCCACTCTCCAGCCCCGGACTCGCCTGGAAGTCACTGTGGGTTCTGCCTGTCTGGTCAGCTGTGGGTGTGCAGTTAATATTTCCCAGACTACGCTTTCTTCCTGGTCCCCAAACTCTCTGACCCCCTCAAAGCTCTGAGAAGGGAGGAATGTGTCAGGGGTGGGTCTCCCAGCCATCTTGGTTTCTTTGCTGGTTACCTGTCCCGCGTTGAGGAATCAGATGGCTTCACTTAATGAGCAGCTGGGAGCCAAGAGGTCCAGACCCCAGGTTGCTGCTAAAAATGCCAGCTGTGTCCAAAGCGGGCACCAGCTCACACCCAGCGACCAGCCCAGGTGGAAACACACCCTCTACTCCTCCTCCCGGCTCATGCTTTTGTTTTTTCCAGCCTCGCCACCATTTACAAAAGATCTTTCTGCATCCCCTGCCGTGTTCATGGTGGAGGTCCTTCCTCCTCTTCCTGGGAGTGGTCTGAGCAGATTCCCAGCCTCTGATCATGAGCCGGATATTTACTGAGCACTTACTAAGTGCAAGGAAGCTTCTGTCAGTATTAGTATCAGTATTAGTTTAATCCTATGAGGTGGATACAAGTCTCGTCCCATTTGAGATCCTAGGGAATGCGCCCAGGTGTGTGGAGTGACTCCCCCAGGACAGCACAGCTGGGAAGAGGCAAAAGTGGAGGCAAAGCTGGCATCAGTCTTACTCTGTCCATTTTACTGTTGAGGAAACTGAGACCCAGAATGGGGAAGTGACTTGCTCAAAGTCACACAGCAAGTGAGTGGCTGAGATGGGCTCAGAGTTCCTGTTTCCTGACTCCCAGTTTTCTGTCTCCCCCAGGGGTCCCACAGGCCCCCAGGCAGCAGACCGGGTAGAGCATGTGGACGGCCTCCACCATGGCCACCAAGGGTCCCTTCTGAAACCTGCCTCCGCTAAGGTGGCTAGAAACCCTCCCCAGGTGGGGATCCTGCCCCGCAGTGGGCGGTCCTATCCGGCCCATGGTTCGCAGTGACCCCCTCCACCAGGGCACCCCACCTGCCCCATCATGACCCCCAAGAACTGCAGGGCTCCTGGGGTGGGCTGTGGAGAGCACAGCCTGGTGCTTTGCTTGAAGCTTTAAAAAAAGATTCCATTCAAGGTGGATTCTGTCCTCTTGGAAGGAGAGAATCCACCTTCTAATGGGAGAAGCAGATCGTTGCTGTGGCTACTTCCCATGAGGAAGTCGTGAAAACAGAGCAGGAAGCTGGGCTGGGGGGAGGGGTCGGGGAATCTTGAGGTGAAGGGGCAGGGAAGGCCTCTCTAGGGAGGTGACATTGAGATAAAACCTGAACAATGATCCGGAGGTGGCCATGAAAATATCGAAGAGCTCCAGGCAGAGAGGACAGCAAGTGCAAAGGCCCTGAGGCAGGAATGAGCTTGTCTTACTGAAGAATCCATAAAGTCAGTGAATGAGGGGGTGGGTGGTCAGAAATGGAGTCAAAGAGATAGACCTTCTTAGATAGAGAAAATAACCTATCAGTGATGTCCTCCACCACCCAAATATCCAGGGTGCGGGGGGAAGGGGACTTAGGTTTACGGCAGGTACATCACGTGACACATACGGCATTTCGTGCTGCTCTTGTATTAACTGGTGAGGTGAGAACTCTCATCACCCCCATTTAGCAGAAGAAGAGCCTGAGGGTCCAGGAAGTGGGAGGCCCGTGGAGCTATCGCTGGCCAGGCTGGCTGCTGATGGGGCCTGTGGGCTGAAGGAGGCTCTTTGCTGAAAAGGCAAAGTCCAGGGGAGCTTGCTCGCCCGGCGTCTCAGCTTTCCTCTGTATCACAACGTAGTTCCACTTTTCCTATTTCCAGCCAAACGTTTTGGAAACTCTGGGAGGTGTCAACCCATACAGGCTCCAGAGGCTTCTGGGACTGCTTGTGCAAAACTGGTGGGGGGCGGGGACTGATATCTGCCAACCTTTCCTCGCTCAGACATGGGGCGTTGCGACTCTCCCCCTCAAGGGAGAGGGGATCTGGGGATGTGGAAAGCACCTCTCTGGGTGCCGGCTTTCCGGAGAGTCTGAAACACAGCGTCCCACGGTAAGGAGCTGAAGGAAGCAGGCGCTGTTTTGGCAACGTGTACGGATCACTCACAACTGGTTTGACGGGCGATGGCGCCCGGGAGGCCCAGGAGCCCTGGCACCCAGCCTGAGGACGGCTCCTTGCATGTTTGCTGGGGGCGTGTAACCCATGGAAGCTGCGTCCGGCATCTCCCGGGGGCTCCCCTGTGCTTGGCCCAGGTGTGACGGGACCCAGATCGACCTGTGCCGGGTGGGAAGCCGGGATGGGCACGTGAAAAGATCTGGTCTTCTGTTCACAAATATTTCTTGGTACTTCCTTTGTCCCAGAACCTATCAGCACCAGGATGCGGCCACAGGCAGGACTGATGGAGTCTTTTCTCCCGAAGCTTGTGTCCTACTGGGAGAGCCACAGGCCATATAAAGAAACAAATAAAAATACGCTACCCAGGAGTGACACGTGATGGGAGGGGATGAGGTGACCCGTGGAGAAAGGGGGGTCATGGAAGACCACTCTGAGGAGGTGGCCTTTGTGGGGAGACCTGAATCGAGAGGGAAGACCCCCCCCCACTGGGGAAGGACAGAATGACACAGGGCCTCATGCACCCAGTTGATGCTCTCTGTCAGCTGTGCCCCCGCCTTGAGGCCCATTTCACAGATCAGTAAGCTGAGGCACAGAGAACCAAAGTAACTTGCCAAGGATATAGAGGCAAGAAGTTGAACCGAAGCCCCCTGGCTCCAGGGCCCACACAGAGAACCACTAGGCTGCACAGCCTCCCGAAGATACCTGGGGACACAGGGTCCTGCCCAGGATTCCCACCGTAGCCTGCGGCTCCGAATCAAGTCGCTGTGCGCATCTGAAGACCACGTGGGGGCGGGTGCTGGGCAGCACCAGCCTGATCGATGGAAAGCTGGCCCTACCCCCTCCCTCGTGCCATGTGTCCCCCCATTTCTGGGTGCTCTCAGTGGGGACCTCGAGCAGGTTCAGAGGGGAGGCTGCCAGTTACAGCTCCCCACAGTAAGTGTGGCAGAGGGCTGAGTATTTTGTTTCCAATCTGCCAGAGACCTGGAGGTAACCCCTTGGTGCCCAGGCCTGGCTATGCACGGGTCACGTGCTCTGATGTCACTGCGGCGTCAAATCGCTAGAAAGCTTTTTAAACACTCTCATCATGAACGGGTAACAAGGTCCCGAGGTGAGATGTGCGAAGCTAGCGTCCCTGCACAGCATCCGTCATCCACTGGCCTCCAGAGTCTGGCCGCACTGGTTCCCTCCAGCAGCCTGAGAGCCACCAGCCGGTCTCACCAGTGGCATCTGGGAACGAGAGTGCTGGGCTGAGGCTCTGTTCCTAAACGTCTCCAAAGCCCCGGGCCTCTGGCTCCCGGAGGGGTGTGAGTTCTGTGCTTCTGGGAAAAGGCAGGGAGCGATGCCCCGCTGCTTGCTCTGGCCGCGGACTCTATGCTGGTCTTTGCGAGACCCGGTGGACAGGCACAGCTACTGTGGGGCTGGCTTACCGATTCAAGTGATTCCATCAACTTCCGGCCCTTAAGCAGCTGTCCACCAGCCAACCATTACTACGTTCCCAGCCACTGCGCCTTGCCTCCAGCTCAGTCTCACATCAGAACTGCCCCTTCTCCCGGGAACACGCCTCTGGATGGCCCACCCACCCACGCGGGAGGGAGGGGTGGGTCCGACCGCTTGCCCCAGCCCAGCCAGCCCCAAACGTCTCTTCCCTGGAGCCGGGCGGCCAAAGCAGCCTCAGGACTGGAGGGCACGGTCAGCCCCTGGCCGGAGAGGGTGGACGGCTCCTGGCGGCCCAATGGAGCAGAAACATGAGAAAATGAAGTGCATTGCACTAAACTTCAGGCAGGAAAAGCATTGACTCATCCCCCTGCCCCCAGCCAATTTTTTTTTTTTCCCCCAAAAAGCAACCACTGAACTTTTTCTACTTTCAGTCCCCAAACGAATTCAATCATGTATTGGGTTTGGGTTTTATTGGGAGACGGACCCCAGTCGTGCTTTGTTTTCTCACTTAGGTTCTCAGTGATCTCATCAACCAAGTTGGGGTGTCCTCAGGGCTGGGACCTCGTGGGCCTCCTCTCTTTGCCCCAAGTCCCTCTCTGTTTCAGAAACAGTCAAAAGTAATCCGCCAGCATGAGCTCCCGGGAGGCTTGGGGCTAACAGGAGTTTGACTGGGTCTTGGCACCAACGCTGTGGATACTTCATTTTAAAATAATTAATTAATTAAGTATTTTTGGCTGCGTTGGGTCTTCGTTGCTGTGTGCAGGCTTTCCCTAGTTGCGGTGAGCTGGGGCTACTCTTCGTTGCGGTGCACGGGCTTCTCATTGCGGTGGCTTCTCTTGTTGCGGAGCACGGGCTCTAGGTGTGCGGGCTTCAGTAGTGTAGCACGCAGGCTCAGTAGTTGTAGCTTGCGGGCTCTAGAGCGCAGGCTCAGTAGTTGTGGCACATGGGCTTAGTTGTTCCGCGGCATGTGGGATCTTCCCGGACCAGGGATTGAACCCGCATCCTCTGCATTGGTAGGCAGATTCTTAACCACTGTGCCACCAGGGAAGTCCCGTGGCTGCTTCCTTTTAACATGGGAATGTTATAAAGTCAGTGGCAGCAGGACCCCCAGGCCCAGGTCCTCTGGAATGTCTTGCTGTAAATCAACACTGGTGTCTTTGGCCACACGTGTCCCTAGAGGATGTTCCAGAGCTTGACCCTGTGTGAGAGCCATTACCTTGAACACGGAACACAGGACGGTGTGCGGCAAGGGTGGAAATGGTTGACTGTCTGGGACTACAGAGGCCGCAGGCTAAAATATCACCAAAAAAGGCACCGAAGTGCCCGGAACCACCTCAGTTAAGGGTGCTGGGAGGGTCTGCAGGTTCCAGCACCCTGGGCAGAGGGGTGAACTCAGGCTCACCGCCCAGATGGGAGTGGTGCTGTGTGGTGTTTAGAACACAGAGTACTCTCCAGAACTCTTGCCTTAGGCTTCCACAGCTCTTGTAAGTTTATAAGAATAAATACAAACATGCTAGTCGAAAGATAAAGAAATAAAATAAATGTTATGAAGTCATTTTGAAGGACGGAGGGGAAAAGCTGCAAAGGGACACGTCCATTCTTTATAAGACACTTTATGATCACCTCCTTTCTGAAATGTCTACCGGAAATACGTTATATGAGGATGCAAAGTTGTTTGTCCAAGTTATCACTGCAGCTGAAAAACATAGTATTTTTCCCACTTTTTTTTTTTTTTTAAACTCTCATCACTAAGAAAATTGAAGTAGAAAATCCAGCAGACAATTATGCTTCGTGGAGTGGTGTCACGTCTGCAGGCTTCTCCGATGCTCACGGTGGCCTCTAATTAGATTCGGGGTTCTCTATATGTGGGGGCCTCAGTCTAACGCAATTTGAAAGCTAATCATGCTTAATTAGGTTGTACTATTAGGAAACAGCCAAGCAAACGGAAGAATTGTGAGTCATGCTTGGGAAACTTACAAAAGCAATATCACAAAACACACTGTTACTACCGGAGAGAAGCGCAAAAGTCACTCGCCTTCTGTTTGAACGACTGGATACGCAACCATGCTGGAGAGGCACTGAGGGTCGTCCCTTCTCTAGGGGGTCAAGTTCTCAAGGTGTACTGGCTACATCTGGCTGCCTCCTCTCAGAATGGAGGGGACTTTGTTTCAGGAAGTGATCTGGAGAAATTTCTTGCGCTTTGCTGCAAGATGTGAAACAGACACCTTTATGCCTCATTTTATTGGGGCACGTGGTTCAAAAGCAGCTGAAACCCGGGGTAGAGGGAGGCTGTCACTGTGCTGATACGTCCACGTGTCATGGTTTTTAAGGACCTGCAAGAAAGTAGCTGAAAGACATGTGCCTTGTAGACGGCACAAGTCCAAGCTCAAGGTTAATTCACCTCCGGACAGTTGGGAAAGCTCCGAGGCCTGGAGAGGAAACCTCTTGTGTTTCCAGCTCTCTGAATTTATATCACCAGGTTCATCTTCACAGAAGTGAAAAGAGGTTCTCAATTCCCCACCTGTTGATAAGAGCATAAGGATTCCAGTTCAGCCATTAGATCAATTTCTGACCAAGGATGCTGAAAGAGAGCTTCCACTCACCTCCTCTGTGCTTTTATTTTTCATTTTGGCAAAGTGAGTGTCAGAAAAATGAATGAACACATCACTCTTCATATATTCATTGCCAGGCACTGGGATTAAAATAATGAATAGACATGTTCCTGTCTTCAAAGAGCAGGGATCCTTTAGAAAGCAGAACCTGAGGCAAGGATTAGGTGACTTCTGATGTACTGGGGAGGAGCAAGCCCAGGGCAGTGGAGGTGATGGAGAGGGAGGTGAGGTGATGAGGGAGGATTTGATGGGCGGTGTTGCAGGGCACTGGCTGCCACACCCAAAGTGCTGAGGAGGGACAGAGTGGGCTGCCCGGCAGGTGTGTTCACCCAACACACGAACTTCCCTGGAAGGGCTTCAAGGAGGAACCGCATCTCCAAGAAGTCACGGGAGAGAGAAAGGAGAAGGCGTTCTGCCCGGCTCAGGGAATCCCCCCTAACACACTTCCTCCCCAGGCACCTCATCCAGCCCCTCTGGGCTGCTAGAAAAGCCAGGGTCCCCTCTGTGTGGTATCTCACGTATGGAAGTGGAGGTGTGGGGTGGTGTCATCCAAGAGGGAAGGAAGGGGCACCTGGGAGAATCTGAGAAGGGACACGAAGCTTGTGACCCAACACAGGGAGACAGACAAGTGAAGACACAGGTGCATGTGTCCGAGGGGTTGTGGAGAGGGAGCATCTCACAGTCTGCGAGGTTCAGACAGACCTTATTCCAGGAGGAAGGAACATGTATCCCGACACTGGAAAGATGAGTGGGATTTGGCCAGGGGAAGGATGGGGCAGGGACAGTGTTCCAGGCAGCAGGTCCAGGTAGGCAAAAGTAGGTAGGCTGGAAGGTGCAGGGGGAGACTGAAGCAGGAAGAAGGCTAGGATGAGCCTGGAGAAGTGGGGACCACGAGCCAGACCACGCCCGGGATCGTCAGTGTGGGAGGGGCTTGGGTTTTACCCCCAGCAGTGGGGAGCTCCCTTCCAAGCAGCTGAGGCCCTGGCCCTTGGCTCTCAGCACCGGGAATCTGTTTCTCTTTTACGTTTCTGGCTTTGCTCTCCTTCCCTCTGGGCTGGGAGCTCAGGGGAATTTAGAGCAGCTGTCTCCAGACACCAGGGGTGAGAAAGTCCAGTCTTCCCCATGCTAGCCTCATAACAAGTCACCGTCACACCTCGCCGGCCTTGGGGGACATCAGCACTGTGCCAAGAGCTGGCAGCCTCGCTCGTCTGCTGGCCCAGGATCAGCAAAAATGAGGGCAGGGAAGCAGGTGTGGACAGGGCTGGAGGCGTGGGCGGCCGGCTCTGCTGTCCTGCCTGGTTGGCTAAGGAGGACCCATGATGTGAGGCCAGCTCAGCCTCTGGTGAGGGACCTGGGGATGTGGCTTTGGTGGGTCCTGTCGTCTCTCTCAGGTCCCCTCTGGAGTTAGCTGAGCACAGAGCCACTTGGTTGCTATGGTTCAGAGATGCCCACCAGAATTTCCCTCCTCTCTTCCTGGGTATTGGATGAGGGATGGGCGTGTGACCCACCCTGGACCAATCAGAAGTCTGAGATCGAGGCTCTGAGATGTTGCACAAATGAAGCTCAGTCTCTGGGTGTGGTGGGCAGAATAATGGCCCCCAGAGAAGCCCAAGTCCTAATCTCTGGAACCTATGAATATGTCACCTTATGTAGCAAAAGGGACTTTGCGGACGTGATGAAGAATCTTAAGATGGGAAAATTAACCTGGATTGTCTGAATGGGCCCCATGTATTCATAGAGGTCCTTATAAGAGGGAAGCAGGAGGATGAGAGAGAGAGAATGTGAGGCCAGAAGCAGAGGTTGGAGTGATGACTTTGCTGCCTTTGAAGATAGAGGAAGCGGCCACAAGCCAAGGAATGCATCAGCCTCTAGAAACCGGAAAAGGCAAAGGAGCAGATTCTCCCCTAGAGCCTCGGGGAAGGAAGACAGCCCTGATACACCTGAATTTTGGTCCAGTAAGAACCACTGCAGAATTCTGACCTCCTGAACTCTACGAGAATACATCCATGCTGTTCTAAGCCACTCAGGTTGCGGCAACTTGTTAGAGCAGCAAAGGGCACTGAACACGCCGGGCACATGGGTCCTTGCTGTCGGAGCGCCTTCATTTCAGAACAATGTCACGCTCCCCTCGTCAGAGATGTGGGGCTTGACATCGCTTGTAGGAACCTGGGGGCGACGCCTTTGCGTTGCCCCTGGCTTGTGGGCGTCCCTGCAGCCAAGCGTCTACGCTACCTGATTCTCCCTCCGGATCGGCCTCCTGGAGCCGCAGCGTATTTGTGCTCCACTCCCCTCACTACGAAATAGCTGACGGCTGCTGTGGGACTAGCCTTGGGTTTCCTCGTCCGCAGTGGTTGAAGTTTCCCCGAGTTTGGAATCAGCTGTTACCCTGACGGCACTTTCGGTGGGCCGCTCTTTTCTGCTGTGTGACTGTGACCTGGCGGGTGGCCTTCCTCCCTCCTCCCCTCCCTCCTTTCTTCTCCCTGTGAACACACACAAAGTGCACCCTGATGAATTTTCACACGTGTACACACCTGTGTCATCACCACCCAGGTCACTCAGACCGTTTCCAGCACGTCTTCTGTTTAAGCCCCCAAAGGTAACCTCTGTCCTGACTTCTATCACTGGATCTGTGTTGCCTGTTTTTTTTTTTTTTTTTTTTTTTTTTTGCGGTACACGGGCCTCTCACTGTTGTGGCCTCTCCCGTTGCGGAGCACAGGCTCCGGACGCGCAGGCTCAGCGGCCGAGGCTCACGGGCCCAGCTGCTCCGCGGCATGGGGGATCTTCCCAGACTGGGGCACGAACCCGCGTCCCCTGCATCGGCAGGCGGACTCTCAACCACTGTGCCACCAGGGAAGCCCTGTGTTGCCTGTCCTTGATCGTCACATAAAGTGAGTTGAGTTGGGAAAACTGACTCTTGTAAAATGTGCATCTGGTTTCTTCCGCTGGGAGATCCATCAGTGTCTTGTGGACCAGTAGTTCCTGCATCACTGCTGGGTAGTGTTCACTGTGTGGATGTATCGCAGTTTGTCCATTCTCCTGTGGATGCACGTTTGGGTTCTTTCCAGATTTGGGCTACAATGAATAAAGCTGCTTCCAACATTCATGTGCAGGTCTTTGTCTGGACATTTGCCCTCTTTTCTGTTAGGGTGTTTCTAGGAATGGAATTGCTGGGTTGTAGGGTAGTTGTCTATTTGGTCTGAATTCTTTTTTGATGACTCTCTTGCTGGTTGGATCTCACTGTGAAAAAATTGACTCCAGTTCTCTTTCCAAAACTCTCCCAAGGAGTTCTCCAGGCATGTGTGTCCTCTTGTGTGTGGAGCATCTAGCCACTGTGTTGATTTGAACATCTTGCCTACATGTAACGTTTCCAGGTCACATCCACGGCCCGTCTGGAATTTGTGGAAGTTGTTTTCTGGTGCAACGTGTTTCTGTGGAAAAGCCAGATCAGCTCAAATATTTCCCTCCTTTTCCCTGATCTGTTTTCCTGCTTCAATGTTTGAAGAAGTCTTTCTCTGTCTTTGGAATTCAATTGTTCAATTACAGCATATCTCGGTGTTCAGCATTTTAAAGAAAAGTTTCTTGGAACATATGAGTGTTTTAAGTATAAAGTTTCAGAGGTTTTTCTTCATTTCAGGGAAAGTTTCCTGCTTCATGTCTTTGAATATATTGTCACTGTTGGGCTTTGTAATCCAGGGACACCCCCAAACGCTTATATCGCGTCTCCTGCGACAGGCCTCCACCTCTGTTAGCTTCCCTCAGCTTTGATCTCTTTGCCCTTTTCATGTGTATTCATTTCATCTCATGCCTTTTCTCTCTGTTAATATTTGATTTCCAGCTGTATCTGTTGTGTTCTCTGTCATTTAAAATTTTATTTCTTAGTTATGTAAAAATTTTTTTAAAAAGTCTGTTCCCTTTGGTCAGTTTATATCTTAAATAGGATTTGAAAATCATTTTGTCTTCCAGCATTTGTTTTACTGAATGCATAATGTTTATTAAGTTTTTCTAGAGGGTGAAGCAACGGAGAGAAATTCTCTTCTGTTTCTGGAGACATATTTTCTTCTTGGTTGGGCTCTTTTTTTTTTAATACATTTATTTATTTTTTATTTATTTATTTTTGGCTGCATTGGGTCTTCATTGCTGCACACGGACTGTCTCTAGTTGCAGTGAGCTGGAGTTACTTTTCGTTGTGATGTGCGAGCTTCTTATTGCAGTGGCTTCTTTTATTGTGGAGCACAGGCTCTAGGCGTGCAGGTTTCATTAGTTGTGGCACGTGGGCTCAGTAGTTATGACCCACGGACTCTAGAGTGCAGGCTCAGTAGTTGTAGTGCACGGGCTTAGGTGCTCCGCGGCATGTGGGATCTTCCCGGACCAGGGCTTGAACCCGTGTCCCCTGCATTGACAGGTGGATTCTTAACCACTGCGCCACCAGGGAAACCCTGGACTCTTTTTTAAAAATACCTCTTTTCGGCAGAAGGGGAGAGGCAGCACATCGAAAGGAGGGCCTCTGGAGTGTGGAGTTCCGGAGTTTGGAGTTCTGCAGAAGGGGCTAACGGATACCTTTGCTGATGTCCAGGTCTCTGTAGTGGATTGCCCTAATTTGACTAAGGAGCCATTTACCTTTCCCGTAAAAGGTATCTGTGGGAAAACTAGAATTGCAGAAGTAGGAGGTGTGCCTTACTTATTGCCTCTTATAAATAAAAAAAAATTATGATCTAAATAAAATCGCAGGAGAAATCCAGCTTCCTGGAGCTTTTGTTCTTGGAGCAGAAGCAGGCCCATTTCCGACTCTTGGATTCAATTCTGAGTTTATGCCAGTTGTTCACACGGAAAGTGAACACAAACCTCCTGTGAATGGACGTTACTTTGCTCATGTTAACTCTGCAGATGGAGGGTGCCTACTAGGGAAATACAGTGAGAAATATCACGATTTGGGGTTTGCATTACTGGCTAATCTTTTTGCCAGTGAAGGCCAACCTGGAAAGGTGATTTTGTTTTAAGAATGCAGTATTCTCCAAAAGTTCTCAGATAGCTAAAACTTTGAATGCTTACTGCAACTACTGTAGTTTTCTTCAGAAAATCCAAAGCTACCCAAGTCCCAAACCTCTTTAAATAACCCAGTTATAAAAGATTCAGAAAATACTACAGGCAGAGTGAGAGTCTCATTTAAAACTAAGGTTAAGAATAATACGTTGGGCTTCCCTGGTGGCTCAGTGGTTAAGAATCCGCCTGCCAATGCAGGGGGACATGGGTTTGAGTCCTGGTCTGGGAAGATCCCACATGCCGTGGAGCAACTAAACCCATGTGCCACAACTATTGAGGCCCACGCGCCTAGAGCCTGTGCTCCACAACAAGAGAAGCCACTGCAATGAGAAGCCCGCGCACTGCAACAAAGAGTAGCCCCTGCTCGCTGCAACTAGAGAAAGCCCACATGCAGCAATGAAGACCCAATGCAAACAAAAATTAAAATAAAAAAGATTTTTTATTAAATAAAATAAAAAAATTAAATAAAATTAAAGAAATTTTTTTAAAGTAAAATAAAAATTTTTTTAAATTAAAAAAATTAAATAAAAAAAATATTTAGTAAGCGATAGCATTTTTCCAAGGAACTAAAAGGTCATTGAGGTGAAAGCCAAAAGAAGAACTGGAAAACTTAACTTCGTGACTTGTATAAGACAGACTCTTGAAAAACATTATGGAGATAAGCCTGTAGGAATGAGAGGTACTTTCGTGATTCAGAAAGGAAAAGTGAAGACTCACATTATGCCGGCAGAATTTTCTTCCTGCCCATTGAACTCTGATGCTCTATCACATTGATAAACCAATAGAGACCCATTCATTTAGGTGAGATTAAATCAACAGATACTCGTTTGACTGATTAACTCATTAATTGATACTAACATAAAGCCTAATAGAAATGATCTCACTACTTAAGCTCTATTTTTTTTGGCCTTTGAAATGAAAGGTATGTCGACACTGTGCTCTGTATTACTTCACAGATCTATCTGAAAGGGATTATTGGGAACAAAGACACATGATGGAGATGTTTTTCATTCTTTTTATTCTAAAAATAAATCTTATGTTTATAATTAAATATAAACACGATTAAGAATCAAGTGATTATTAATAAACCTACCTAAGGAGACAAAAGACCTGTATGCAGAAAACTATAAGACACTGATGAAAGAAATTAAAGGCGATACAAACAGAGAGATATACCATGTTCTTGGATTGGAACAATCAACATTGTGAAAATGACTATCATTGACAATAGCCAGGACATGGAAACAACCTAAGTGTCCATCGACAGATGAATGGATAAAGAAGGTGTGGCACATATATACAACAGAATATTACTCAGCTATAAAAAGAAACGAAATTGAGTTATTTGTAGTGAGGTAGATGGACCCAGAGTCTGTCATACAGAGTGAAGTAAGTCAGAAAGAGAAAAACAAATACTGTATGCTAACATATATATATGGAATCTAAAAAAAAAAAAGGTTCTGAAGAACCTAGGGGCAGGACAGTAATAAAGATGCAGACATAGAGAATGGACTTGAGGACATGGGGAGGGGGGAGGGTAAGATGGGACGAAGTGAGAGAGTGGCGTGGACATATACACACTACCAAATGTAAAATAGATAGCTGGTGGGAAGCAGCCGCATAGCACAGGGAGATAAGCTTGGTGCTTTGTGTCCACCTAGAGGGGTGGGATAGGGAGGGTGGGAGGGAGACGCAAGAGGGAGGAGATATGGGGATATATGTATATGTATAGCTGATTCAGTTTGTTATAAAGCACAAACTAACACACCATTGTAAGGCAATTATACTCCAATAAAGATGTTAAAAAAAAAAACCAAACACCTCTTTTCTTCTTTCCCCCATCCCTCTCTCCCTCCTTCCCTTCCTTCCTTCCTTCCTTATCGTTCTGACTTTCGTTACTCTGAAGTCTGCTCTGTCTGAATTTAAATATCCACTCCTGCTTTCTTTTCATTAAAAAGAATGATCTATCTTTTCCCACCCTTTTATTTTTAATGCATCTGTGTCATTACATTTAAAGCAGGTTTCTTGTGGACAACATATAGTCAGGTCTTGTTTTCTTATCCACTCTGTAAGTCCATGTCTTTTAATTGGTGTATTTAGACCTTGATGTTTAAAGTGATTATTGATATAGTTGGTTTAATATCTACTGTAGTTGTTTCTATTCATTGTACTTGTTAATTTTTGTCTTCTCTTTTTCTGCCTTCTCTGGTTTTAATTGAGCATATTCTCTATGACTTCATTTTTCTCTCTTCTCTAGTATATCAATTATGCTTCTTTAAAAAAATTTTTTTAATGGTTGCCTTAGAGTTTGCAATATACATTTATAGCTGATCCAAGTCCACTATCAACTAACACTATCTCACCTCATGGGTAGTGAAGATACCTTATAACACAGTCTTCTCAATCCATTCCTCCTTCTGTTTCCTATAGTATTGTTGTCGTTAATTTTGCTTATTCACAAGCTATAATTACCCAATGCATTTTGCTATTATAATTTTGAAGTTATCTATTAATCAATTACAAGTAAGGAAAATACAAGATTCAATTTTACCTTCATTTATTCCGTTTCTAATGCTCTTTCTTTATGTAGATCTGAATTTTCCTTCTCTCTGAAGAACTTTTAAAAATATTTCTTGCAAGGCAGGTCTACTGGTGACAAATGCCCTCAGTTTATTTTCCCTTCAGATTTGAAGGATAATTTAACTGGATACAGAATTCTAGGTTGTCAGGCTTTTTCTTTCAACACTTTAAATATTTGACTCAAATCTCTTCTTGCTTGAATGGTTTCTGAAGAGATGTCCGATGTAATTCTCATCCTTGTCCCTCTGTAGGTAAGGTGGGTTCCCACCCACACCCACCGCCCTGGCTTCTTTCAAGATTTTCTCTTTGTCTTTGGTTTTCTTCAGTTTGATATGCTTAGGTGTAGATATTTTGGTATTTAACCTGCTTGGTGTTCTCTGTGCTTCCTGGTGTCTGTCATTAATTTTGGAAAATCTCAGCCATGTTATTATTCATATATTTCTTCTGTTCCTTTCTTTTTTCTTCTCCTTCTGTTATTCCCATTATGCTTATGTTATGCCTTTTGTAATTGTCCCACATTTCTTGGATAGTCTATATTCTCTTCTGTGCTCTCTCTCTCTCTTTTTTTTCTCTTTGCTTTTCGATTTGGAAAGTTCCTGTTGACACATCTTCAAGCTCACTGATTCTTTCCTCAGCCATGTCAAGTCTACTCATGAGCTTGTCAGAGGCATTCTTACTTTCTTTTGTAGTGTTTTTGGCTTCCAACATTTCCTTTTGATTCTTTCTTAGAGTTTCCATCTTTTTGCTTTACTGTTCTTGCATATTGTCCACTTTTTCCATTAGAGCACTTAGCATATTAATCATAGTTATTTTAAGTTCCTGGTCTGATAATTCTGAAATCTCTGCCATTACTTAGTCTGGTTCTAATGCTTGCTTTGTCTTCTCAGACTGTGTTTTGTCTTGCCTTGTAGTATGCCTTGTAACTTTTTCTTGAAATCTGGACATGTTGTATTGAGCAACAGGAGCTGAGGCAAACAGGACTTAGTGTGAGGCGCTATGACAGTCTGGGGCTCAGAGCTGGGCTGTGTTTCATGTTTGTTGTAAACATAGGTAAAAACAAAGACTTCAAGTTCCTCTCACGCCCATGTTTTCATCCTCTTGTTGTTTTTGGTTTTCCCTGGAAATTCTTTCTTAAATTGAGTCTGTGTCTCATGGCTCTCACTTGTAACCTCCTGTTATTATACTGGAGCTAGTATAGTGATGTGATAGTAAAGTAATGAGGAAAGGACCTATTCTGTAATCTTATCATCAAATCTCTGTGGGCCAGAGCCTCTGGGCTGTGACCTTCAAAAGAGTTTCTTCCTCTCCCCTAAAGTGAGATGGAAGGCCAGAAGGGGCTCCAGCTATCTAGTTGCCCTTGACCTAGGTGATCAGGCTCTGGTAAAGTATTTTCCCTTGAGTGCAGGCCTTTGCTAAGGAGAATAGAAGGTTTGGGGCATATTTCAGAAGGGTTGTTTCTCCCTCTCCCTGTTGGAAGCACAAGTGGGACTTCCGAAGGGAAAACTCCTGAAAGTGTGGGACCCGTCTTGAAACGGGACACCCTGGAGTTTTTCATCTCATGCTAGCCCACACTCAACCTCCAGCAATTAGTCAATTGCTGTTAAGGAGTTCCTGCCCACTACTGGCTTTAGCAGCTTCTGGTCCCTGTAAGTTAGCACTCTGTATCTGCCTGTCTCTCCCAAGTTTCTGGGGAGGCAGTCTGCCCTGGGACCTCAATTCCTTGAAGGATCTAAGAAGAGATGTTGATTTTCAGTTTGTTCTGCTTTTTTCTTGTTGTGAGGATGAGAATGATGAGTTCTAAGTTCTGCATGTTGGAGCGGAAACTAGAAGTCCTCAAATACATTTTAAAATCAAGTTGTAATGTATTTTGTTGTCAGTTACTTGAAACCTCTTGAAAAATTCAGATCAAAGGGACAAATTATTTCTTGTGTAAGCAATCTGCATAATTGTCTCAATTACCCCTTCTGCATGTGGGGGCATGTGACCTTAGGTCAGCCTCAGAACCCAGCCAGCACGTCCCCCAGTGCAGGTTGTGAGTGATGTGTGATGGGTCGGGTGCAGGACTGCAGGGAAGCTCATTCCAGGGGGCGGAGTGCACAGAGCCATGAGCAGGGCCTAGACCAGGGTGAGGCAAGTGAGGCACTCAGGGTGCAAAATTTAAGGAGGCCTGACTCTCAGGCACCAACTTTGCACAGGACCAACCCTGAGAGTGACATCTCCCTAAATTTTAAACCTGAGTGCCTTGTTTGATCACCTGAGTCCCAGCCCTGGTTACCAGCACAAGCTCTGAGTCCAGACTGCCCAGCCTCATCCATGTCTGCTGCCTGCTGGCTGAGTGACCTTGAGTGAGATTAGAACCTCTCTGTGTCTCAGTTTCCTCACTTGTAGAGTAGAGATAAGGCTAGTGCTTACTAGTGGGTAGTATAGACTGAATGTTTGTCTGTAGCAAAATCCGTATGTTAGACTCCTAACCCCCAGTGTGACAGCATTCAGAGATGGGACATTTGGGAGGTGATTGGGTCATGAGGGTGGAGCCCTCATGAATGGGGTTAGTGCTCTTATAAAAGAGACCCCAGAGAGCTCCCTCAGCCCTTCCATCATGAGAGAACTGAGTGAGAAGGCAGCCATCTATGAACCAGGAAGCCCTCATCAGACCCCAAATCTGCCAGCGCCCCGATCCTGGACTTCCAGTTTCCAGACCTGTGAGCAATAAATTTCTATTGTTTGTAAGACATCCAATCTGTGATATTCTGTTATAGCAGCTCACACAGACTAAGATACTGGCAAATAGTAAGCCCTCAAACATGTCACTTGTCTTTATTCTCCTCTCTTGACTCCTGTAGCAGAAGCTGCTTGTCCGCTGGGTTCCCTCAGCCATTCTAATTTCTCCTGCAGCTCGGCCAGCCCATGTCCCCATCCTCTGCCCCCTGTTCTCAGCCCGGCTGCCTGCTGGCTCTTTCTTGCACCCCAGAGCTCGTCCAGCCCATCAGCAGGGGTGGCCGGGAAAGGCCCCTGGCCGCCCTCAGCCATGAGTCTGAGTCAGTGGGTGAAGACCCCGGGTGCCTGGTCTCAGCAGGGCGGTTCCGAGGTGCCGCCCACAATTCCTCGGAAGGAGCAGCTGCAGCTTTATCACCCCTCTTCTCTGACCCCTGCTTCCTGGTGTCACGACCCTCATCAACTACCTTCCTCCATGGCTTGTCTCAGGGTCTGCTTCGGGCTGCACCCAAATGGGGCGATTTGTCAGGGATGAGTTTCGTCTCCGGAAAAGCCCTCTCTGTGGTCTCCCAGGACATCTGTCCAGTATGCGTGTATGTGGTGAGGATCCATTCGTTCAATATCACGTCCTGTGCACCTCCTGGGTGCTAGGGCACCCATCAGGAATCGCAGGGCCAGATTCTTGGGGCCATCAGCTGTAGGACCTATAATGCCCCCTTTGTGGCCAACACTGATTAGAGCAGGTAGCGGTCAGTGAGGAAGGGAGTGAGCTCTGGACTCTGCCTTCCAGGGTCTGGACCTTGGCTCCAGGCCATGAAGCCATGTGATCCCGGACACGGCTAATACTGCTGAGTGTCAGATGCTCATCTGTGAAATGGGCAGAGCCCAGAGGACCTCGTAGGGCTGCAGTGAGCATGAGATGAGTTGATACCCAGGCATCTATGATGAGCTCGTAGTTCAGTGGGCACGTTGCAGTTCAGTACCAAGTTTAACAAGCCCATTTCTCCCCATTACCTTCTGATTCGTGAGTGAGTTTTACGTCTATATAAAAACAAAATCACCTTCACACCAATCAAAACTGCTTTCCCTTTAGGAAAGAGGAAAGTGATTACTGACTTGTAGAACCCCCAAAAAGACCCGAAAAGACATTCCCTAATTTCCCATCCTGGCGACTCACTGCCGAGTCTGTCTTGTTGAAAGTTAATCAGAGCCGACATTGTTGCCCCAAAGAAAATAAACTTCTCCTTAATGATGTGACAGAGATACAGAGGCAGGAAATTTTATCCAAAAACTCCAAAGGGATGGAAGATTCTGACTTCCCCTTATACCAAGCATCTGTAATTTTGACAGTTTGCTGATGAAAGAAAAAAAACAAAAAAAAACAAAACACATCTTCTTAGCAGTGAAGAAGTCTGTCTGGTGAGGGAGGTTTCAGGGGAAGAAAGTGGAAAATTTTCCTCCGACCCCTCCTTTCTCGGGTTGAACACTAGCCTACGCTGGTTTCCGTTCCCACCTCCTCTCTCTCCGCCTCTGTCCTGTCTGTCTATTCTCATCCCTCTCTCTCTCCACACTCATAATTCCTGATTCCTCAGCCACGTTTGCTCACCTTGAGACCCAACTGTCACCCCCTCCGCTGCCTTCTGAGACGTCCCCAAGTTCCCCCATCACTGGGTCTCTCTGCCGGGTGTAAGCTTGCAGACCCCACCGTGCACCCGTACTTAAAATGCTGCTGAGACCTGTCACAGTCCTGGGAGGACCAACTTGTCTGCACCCAGAGAAGCCTCCTTCTGAATCTAAGGGTTTCCCTCCTCCAACGCAAACCTAGCCCCCGGAAGATTCCAGGTTTTTCTGACACCCTGGTGTGGAAGCCGTGAAGTGTTGGGTGTCAGGTTAATCCTGGCCCCTGGCTTCCCTTTGTTCAGTCTGTTGAGCCCCCAGAGCCACTCCCATGACGAGCCAGAAATGAAAGCCACCCCACCCTACAGAAACCACGTGCCCGCTGTCCAGGGACGGTGCAGATGTTCATGAAGACCCATTGGTGGGTGGATTCAAACGCTGTTGTGGCCATCAGGCTGCCTGTGGCTGTCTAGAAAGATTTTAGGGCTCATAGGAGTGGGAAGCTCCTCATTGCCGAGCTGTGGTCCCTGCTCTTAAGCCCAGAGCCCTGCCCGTATTATTCTTCGGGGACACTGAACCAGGTTCAAATGTTGTTGTTGTTTGCCTGGTAATAGTAAAAGCTCAGTGTCTCCAATTATGTTCATTTATCACAGGACTCTTTCCATTTCCAGTAACAAAAGCCCAACTCAACCTGGCTTAAGAAAAAATGTTCAGAGATCTAGCCAGCTTCAGGAACGGCTAGATCCAGGGGCTCTAACAATGTCACAAAAAATGTCTCTCTCTCTCTCTCTTTCTCTCACCATCCTTTGACTATGCTTTTGTCCATGTAAGTTCTGTCCCAAGCAGGGCCTTCCCCTGCCTTGGCTTCCCAGAGCTCCCAGCTTCCATTCCTGCAGCCTTACATCCCCTGGTGAGAGAGTGCATCACTCTCCCAACTTCTGTGGCTGCTTCTCTGGAGCCCCATGCACATCCTTGAACCAATGACTGTAGTCAGGAAGATGACAAGAACGAACAGCCCTGATTGACTAGGCCTGGGTCATGTGTCTTCCCCAGGAATTAAGGGTGAGGTCAGCCCCACCCCATCCTGCACATGGAACAGGAGTGAGAAGTCCCCACAGGTAAGCCAGGTGCTGTTGGTAAACAGACTGGGAGTGGATGCTGGACAGCAGACACAACACACACGGCACGTGTTGATGCGTGGAGTGTTGGGTTAGCCTGGAATTGTGCCCTGGTGCTGCAGTCAGTCCCACACGGGATTCCTTCACATCTTCTGAAGACCCAGAACCCAGCCTTGATTGGGAGCGAGGATTTAGGGGTCAGACAGAACTGATTTCATAACCCAACCCAGCCATTTACCAGCAGTGTAGACACTTGCACAAGCTCCCTGACCCCCCTAAGCCTCGGCGATATTAACCAGCACTGGCTTCACGGGCCTGCCACCTGGGCAGGCGCCCAGGGCCCCGTGTTCTAAAGGGTCCCGAGCTCAGTTTAATGCTTTGCTGTCACCACCTTGAAATCCTTTTTTCTTTTAATTTTTATTTATTTATTTCTGGCTGCGTTGGGTCTTTGTTGCTGCGCACGGGCTTTCTCTAGTTGCGGCGAGCAGGGGCTACTCTTCATTGCCATGCGCGGGCTTCTCATTGTGGTGGCTTCTCTTGTTGCAGAGCACTGGCTCAGGCGCGTGGGCTTCAGTAGTTGCGGCTTGCGGGCTCAGTACTTGTGGCACACGGGCTTAGTTGCTCTGCGGCATGTGGGATCTTCCCGGACCAGGGCTCGAACCTGTGTCCCTGAATTGGCAGGCAGATTCTTAACCCCTGTGCCACCAGGGAAGCCCCACCTTGAAATTCTTAACAATTTTTGAACAGAAGGTCCTGCATATTCAGTTTGCACTGGGCCTTGGAAATGCTGCCGCGGATTCGGACAAGTCAGCTAAAGGGTTGGGAGGTGGCACTCGCTTGGGCAATCCTGTATCTGTAGCCGGGAGACACAGCGCGGTGGTCTTCAGGGCTGGCATCTCAGAGCCCTCCGCTTGTGTTTCCATTTTCTGCCCCATTCTCGCCTCCCTCTGTCTCGTCCGGCTCTTGGTCTTCATTCAGTCTCCCCGCACACTTTGCACGCCCATGCTGCTTTGTTCTGAGTGCCCACCTGACGATCCCTGCCTGTCCTGGGGCTTTGCTGCCCACAGAGCACCCACAGGGTCCACACAGAAAGTGGACCAGGTGAGCCTATCATGCCTCTGGCCCCTGTCAGCACCCACGGGGCACAGGAGCCGGTGGGTAAACGCCTCCCCCGCCATCCCTGTTCCGGGGGCTCTGAGCCCCCGATCGGTCCCAGTGCAGCCAGGGCCCCTGACCTCTTCCTCCCTCGCTTCCCACCTGCCTCCCAGCTGCACTCCGGCTCCCCAGGCCACTTTTCAGACGAGCTGCCTGCACTCAGGCCTTTGCTTCGCTGCTGGGGGCAGAGGGGGCCGCATCTCCCCCCGACCTAGGTCATCACAGGCCACTCTGAAGACAGTGCTAAGTGACATTACTGTACCGACCCCCTTCGCCCTCTGCAACCCTCCGCTCTTCCTTAAAATGCAACGGTGCTGGGAGCCCTGCGCCAGGAACTGCTTGGGCGGAAGGGACGTGGGACCTGGAGGATCCCCACTCAGGTGGCCCCCCCAGGGAGGGCCGGAAAGCCCAGGGGTCGCTGGGATTTGCGAGTGCACAGCCCCACCCTCCCCGTGTGGCTCGGCGTCTTGGGAGGATGAGTCGTGAGGACCGTCCCCTGAAATCCCGGCTTGGACGGCCTTGGGGGTCCCACGTCAGAGCCTTCGCTGGGGCAGCCTCTGGGCTCCTTGAGAGCCCGAGGCTGAAATCAGTCCACACCAACCAAACACTCAGCTGGGGGCCTGGAGGCCCAGATGAGGACAAAGGGCTCAGGGCAGTGAGGGGGCTTCAGGGCCCCCCGGGCGGCCTCCCTGCTGGCCCAGGGCTGTCCCCACTCGACGCCGACGCTCCAGCTTCCAGGTCAGCAGAGTGAGAGTTTAGGAATGGAGACCTAGAGGCTGGGGACCCGGTCTCCTCCAAGCTGGGGATACCGGCCAGAAACTGCTCTTCCCTGGGGGCCACGGTGGGAATAAAGGAGACAACGTCTGAAAAGCACTTATGCCATAAGCTCTCAGTTAAAACGGACGATGAGGATGGAGACTGGTCTCTCCATTTTATTCCCCACAGTGACTTGGGTCCTCAGGGCCTGCCTTTCCCATGATCCCCCAAACCCGCAAAGAAGCCTGAGCCCCTAGGAGGCCCCCAGCAGTGGTCTCCTGTTTGCCCCACAGAATAGGTACTTTCTGGGGCCCGGAACCCAGATCCTGTGCCCCAGACAAGAGCTGAAGGTCACCCCGCTGCCTGCTCCTGACTGATCCACAGTTTTATCTCATTTCTCGGCTTCAGGCACAGCCAAACGAGGTGCTGCATCTGAGGGCAGCGGGCAGGGCCCAGCGGGCTGGGGGATCCATCCAGCAACAGAGAAGCTGGCAGTGTCGCCGTCCAGAAGAGCCTCGTGGCAGGACGTTGGCAATTTTCACTCTCAAGGCTGTGACACAGTGTCTGTGAGCCCTACAGGGTGCAGCCCTGCTGAGAAGCCCCCCTTCCTAATGTGTCCCTGCAGCCCACCTGCCCACCCCTCTCTACCCACCACCCCACTTACCCTCTTGGGCTCAGGCTGGCGTTTGAGGTGAGGGATTTTCCCTGAGACAAGCCCTCTGACGCAGACCGATGTTTACTTCCCTGTTTGCTTTGTCTTGGGTTGGGTTAAGGAATGTTATAAAATGACTGTTTATGCCCTAAATGAAACCTGAGTGACAGTTCCTCTTTCCCATGAATACTTCTGAATATTTCCAAAGTCCGTTCCAGACCTCCAGGGGCATGTGGGTGCAGAACCGTGTGGTCACAGGCCCCAAGGGAACTTCTTTGACCTCAGGAGACCTCAGTTTACACATGCTGTGAAATGGGGCTGGGACATGCCTTCTCTATGGGGCTGCTGGGAAGCAGGATGGATTCATGCTAAGGATGCCTCTTTGGAAAAAACTGCCTGTCACTTCTCTAGGGGTTTGTGGAGGGTGGAGGTAGGAGACGGTCCACGTCTGCCTGAGTTGCCTCCATTCAAGGATGGCCCCTGGGGGGTGCTGCTCTGGGTCTGCACATTCTGGAATCCAGCCAGCTCGGCTGACGGTGGCCCTGCTGAAGGCTGGTCATGAGACCAGGGCAAGGTCCTCTGGTCTAGGCCCGCCAGCTTGCCTGGTTTTCAGCGTTAGCACCGGAAATCTCACATCCTAGGCAACATCTCAGTCCCGGGCAAATCAGGACAGTTGGTCACGGGGCCTTGGCTCGCTCGTGAGCAGGGTGGGGATAATAACAGGGTTGTTGTAAGGCCTAAATGAGATCACGCACGTGAAATGCATATGGTCAGAGAGAGCTGTTATAGTCGCCGAACAATGCAGGGGGAATCGGTGCGACGGCAGCTGGGGTGGCAACGGGAGGACGGCCTCAGCTCTCTCTGCCTGTCCCCCCCAGGCCGCACTCACAGCCAGCATTAACTGTGTGCCTGCTGCAGGCCAAGCGCAGGGCTCAGTGCTCTCCATGGAGCGCTTTCTGTTCTGCACAACAGTATTCCCATTTTAGAGATGAGAAACCAAAGGCCCCCAGAGCTGAAGCGACTTGCCCACAGCAAGTCCGCCAGAGTTGCTCACCCAGGTTTGTCTGACTTCAAAGCTCTCACTGTTCCCAAGCTTCTGCATTGCCTCCAGGAGGGAAAGAAACTTCCAGAACCAAAGTCAGAGATGAAACCCTGGAGGGCATACACCCTCATGGACCCTGGAACCACACTGGCCCCAGTGGAAACGTTCAGTGGGTCAAGGCCACGGGTCTCGGTTTCTTCCCCGCACTTACACACCGAGTGGGCCGTGTTCTGTGACCAGTGGGCATGGCTGCGGCTGAGTGAGGCTCACTACTTACCCGACCTCTGATTTTCCCTCTGTCTGCGCCCATACTGGCCTCCGTACCAGCCTTGGCTCAGAGTTTGAAACCCAACTCCTGGCACAGATTCGGCTTCCTTTGCCCTGCTCTGATGTCTGTGGTCCTGGCCAGCTCTGCCCAGGCTCCCAGGGCTGTCACTTCTGAGACTGTCCATCCCTCCCTAACACCCTCCTCCCCACTCCTGACTCCAACATAGTCCGAGGGAAGAGGGCTGGGTGGGTCTCAGTGCAAAGGGGTAAAGTGACGTTTCTTTAGTTTCCCAGAAATAGTCCTAAACTATTTTTTATTCAACTCATCAGCTCATGTCAAGTCATCTCAAGCCATGTCAACTCAGGTTAAGTCCATTAAAATCAACTTGGATCCGATCAGACCAAGTCAGCCCACCGGTCCCCAGCCCTTTCCATCCCACTCAGATATTTATTGGGGATGCTCATGTGACAGGCCCGAGGAGACTCTGGGAGGGTTGTCAAGGCCAGGAAGATGGTCTAGCGGACAGCAGTGGTGCAAAGTGCTTCACCCATAAGTGGGCAGTTTAGGAAACAAGAGACCAGGGGCACAGCCTCTGGACTTAGACAGTTAGGTTCCAATCTTTGCTCAGAAATTTAACGACCACGTAACCTGAGAAAGGGGCCCCAGCCAGGCTGAGTCTCACCTCCTCCCCTTCTCTATAAAATGGGAGTAGTGATGGCATCTCCGGTGGGAGTCCAAGTAAGGATGAGACAAAAGGTTTCAGAGCGGCACCTGGCCGGCGGCAGCGTTGGACACATGGGAGCCGTCACTGTGTTTGTTACTATTGTGATGATTATTCCTCCAACTCCTCTGGGCAACCCTGTGCCAGGCAGGATGACTCGAGAGATGTGGAGAGAAGCCCTGTCTTCTTGAATCTGGAACTGGTTCCCTCTGCCAATCCCATGTTGACATCAGATATCGTCAAGTGCGCTCCCCGGCTGACCGTAAGCTCTTTGAGGGCAGGAATCTTTGCTCAGACTTGTGGGGTAGCAGACCTCCAGGACCACACCAAGTCCCTTCACTCTGGCACGCTCAGAGTGACTCCCAGGGGGTGGCAAGGATCCTTGGAAGGTGTTTGGAGCCCAATACAAGGGAAGAATTTCCAAGTGGAACATCTGAACGATGGAGGACCTGCCTCAGTTTCCTAGAACTGGGAGTGCTCAAGCAGATTACATCACTGAATCAATGGTGGCCCAGAACCTTCTGTCCAACCCACGGTCCGTGGTGGGCAATCCAGAACCCCGGCAGACTGAGTGTCTCCCCGGCACTGACCCCTGTGTAGTGTCGGGACGTTTCTCTCCTCCCTGAACCTGAGATGCCCCCTGGAAATACTTCACAGGGATGCTTCATGGGCTGATGGGGAGAGGCGTGTGGAGCGAAGACAGATGGGGTCTGCGTCCTTGTCTGGCCACCTGCCATGTGTGCTTACAGTCACTTAACCCCTAGAGCCTGGGCGTCCTCATTTTTTCTTTTTTATTATTATTATTTTTTGCGGTACATGGGCCTCTCACTGTTGTGGCCTCTCCCGTTGCGGAGCACAGGCTCTGGATGCGCAGGCTTAGTGGCTCACGGGTCCAGCCGCTCCGCGGCACGTGGGATCTTCCCGCACCGGGGCACGAACCCGTGTCCCCTGCATCGGCAGGTGGACTCTCAACCACTGCGCCACCAGGGAAGCCCTGGGCATTCTCATTTTAACTGAGTACTAACCTTATAGGGCTGGCGTATCAGTGTCCTGTGGATGCCGTAGCAAGTTACCACAAACTAAATGGCCTGAAACAACAGAAAGGTATTTGCTCACAGTTCTGGGGGCCAGAAGTTCAAAGCTAAGGTGTCAGCAGGGCCGCAGTCTTCTGAAGGCTCTAGGGGAGATTACGTCCTGGCCTCTTTCAGCTTCTGGTGGTTTCTGGCTTCCTTGGCTTATGGCCACATGCCTCCAATCTGTGCTTTCATTTTCACCCGCTCTTCTCTGTGTGTCTCTTGTCAATGGATTTAAGTTTCAACTGGATAATCCAGGATGATCTCATCTCAAGATCCTTAAGTCCATCTGCAAACACCTCTTTTCCAAATGAGGCCACATGTACGGGTTCCAGGGAACAGGACGTGGACATATCTTTCTGGGAGCCACCCTTTGATTCACTCCAATTCGTCTGAGAATTACATGAGACGGAGCGCAGAAACCCAGGAGTCAGGGGCTTACATTCAAATCCTGGATTCATTGCTCTACTGTGTGACTTT
The DNA here is from genome assembly GCF_011762595.2 of Tursiops truncatus. Classification (NCBI taxonomy): domain Eukaryota; kingdom Metazoa; phylum Chordata; class Mammalia; order Artiodactyla; family Delphinidae; genus Tursiops; species Tursiops truncatus. Next base: position 81,265,489 of record NC_047048.1, read on the forward strand.
CCAGAGTCACTAAACCTCTCTGCCCTAATTTTTCAGCTGTAAAATCCCAATGCTATTGGGATTCCAACAGAATCTATTTTAAGGGTTGTTTCTGATAATTAAATGAGTTCATACATGTCTAGGGCTTAGTCTAGTCTTGGCCATAAACATAAAACGGCCACTAAATGGAGGCCAACGTCGTTGTTTCTAAAATAAGTCTGGTATTGTATGTGCTGAGCCTCTGGCCCTCCCTTACCTAATCCCTTCTCTCCTCTTCCCTGCGATGGGCCCCCTTCTGTCTGAGCTGCCACAGAGCCCCCTCCGCACCTTCCTGCGGACACCTGCTTGCCCACGAGTTCCTGGACCCATTTCCCCTGCAAGCCTCTCATGGGGGAGCCTTCTATCAATTAAAAATATTGCCACCACCCCCTTCCCACCGCCTTTGGGGCAGAACATTAAGATGCAGTTTCTGCAAAGCCACTTTATAAAATGAGAGTAGCTGAATGCTCTCGGGTGTAGGAGTAATTATAATTCCCAAGTTTCTCTGAACATTTTTCTAACTGGATCTTTTTGTGTCATCTCAGAATAGACACGCTTGTGGGCTTTCCTGGGCTCAAAATAGTTGTGAGATAGGAGTTGAAATCGACATCTGAGTTTGAATTATAACAACTTGGGTACAACTTTCGATTGGATGAATTTCACCAGCCAAATGCGGCTCCTTCTGCAAATACAGCTTCCTTCTATGGAAGAGCAGAATTCCTGCGCTCGGGCTGTGCCTCACTGCAAGTGGCCCTTCAGCAGCATGGTGGCCCCGGCCAGGGAGCGGGGACATCCACTCCCCCCAGGGCCTCTGATGGAGGCAGAGCAGCCAGGCTTAGGGGGTCTGAAGCGCCGACAGGTCTACGTCTGCCTGAATGGGGGCCTCCGTGCCATCTGGGCTGACGCTTTGGTCCACGTCCCTGGAGCACAGGGCTCAGGGCCTTGGCTCTGAGGCTGTCAGATGGGGTTGGAATTTTACATCCTCCACTTATGATCACTGTGATTTTGGGCAACTTACTCGATTTCCCGTGCCTCAGTTTCCCCTTCTGTCGAGTGGGGATAACTGTCCCTAGTTATCTCCCTGGGGCGTTGTCAAGACTCAGTGAGCTGATACGTGGAAGGGTCTTAGAACAGTGACCAGTGACGGTCACGGGGTCAGTGTTGCTGGTTTTGATTGTTTGACGCACGGTGGGTGCACAGAGAAGGCATGAGGACCCAAATCGAGTTAGAAGTCACTGGTCCTCCTGCTTCACAGGTCAAGGTACCTCAAAAGAGACTCAGGGGTCTTGAACGGGGTAGGTTCCCCTGGAGGCCGGCAGGAACGCATGAAGGGTCGTGGGGTGGAGACGGCACCGGTGCGGGGCCAGCTGCAGATACGCGAGGGAACGCAGACACGTTCCATCCCGGACTCTGCAGTCCTCTTCTTCAATGTGACAAAAATGCACTTGAAAGGCTTAAAAAGAAAAGCTGTCCCTCGCCCCCTGCCGCTGCCTGGGGTGAATTCATTCTACATGCAGGAAACCTAGGCACTGATTACCTTGGGGGACCTGCATCTCTGGCAGTGTCCTGGGGCAAGCCCTACCCGTGGAATGGAGAGATAATGCACTCTAACTTCATTTTTTAAAACAATATTTTATTGATTTCACTGAAGCTGTCTAGTCAGTGGATCCCCTCCCTCGCTCCCTGAGCCATGAGCAGACAGGGGGCGGGGGGGAGGCCTGTCTGATGTGATTAACCCTTTCAGAGTGTGACTGAGAGGGACTCTTGGAGAGCCGGTGGGATGGCAGCCCCAGGTCGGGTCTACACTGCCTGATCCCGGTGCGGGTCCCCTAGTGGGTCCCCCTGGTGGGCGAGGCTGAGGGTGTCTGCACTTTCTGAGGCTCTGTGTTGCCCCAGTCAAAGCAAAAAGCAGTACTACTTCACATCCAGAGAGCTCTTCAACCCCTCAGAGGAGAGGCTAGGAAACGGGAGAGGTCGAGGCACCAGCCCGGGCGGCGCGTCCCCTGAGTCACTGCTCCAGCCTCTTCTCAGCTGGGGGTCACTTTATCTGAAGAAGATAAGACCCGTGCCTTTGCTTACAGCGTCCCTGCGTGGAGTCTGGCCAAGCCTGCGGCTCTGGGGCGAACAGACTCGTTACAATCGCATCCCACTCCTCCGAGTTCAGGCGAAGCAGGAATAAATATGGAATTTTTTCCTTTAAAAAAGAGATAACATTCCTTCCCTGCTGCTAGGGTAAAAATTGCTCTTTTAAAGTCCCAGCATTCTCTGCTTCGCTGCCCTGTTGTCATTCTGCTTCGTGCTCAGAACAGCGTCCAAGGGCAGGGCCATCTTTTTTTCCGGCCTCTCTGAGCACTTGGCGAAATGTAATCAGTCTTTAAACAGCAAACCACAGGCAGGAAGAGCCACCCAGGGTAGGAGCTCCTTTGAGACCCGGGCCTTCATTGTCCCAAGCCAAATCCTATGACACGCTGTATTGAACCGCAAGCATGTGCTACTGAACATTACCTTTTTTCCCCCCCTCTAATGCTCTTTTTTTTTTTTTTTTTTCCTTTTTGGATCTAAGGTGGAGAGGTTTGAATACATCTAACTTCTGAGCTCAAAACTCTCCATCTTCCCGTGTCCCCGGAAAGCCTCCACGTCGCTTCGTATATTCTCTTACTTCCCCTCCCCTTGCCTCCATCCCCGCTTTGGTTTCCCATCTCCCGCCTCTCCATGCAGCCCACACCCTGGATCGGATGTGTATCCTCGAACGGTACCTGTCTTTCTGACGAGAAAAAACCCGAGAACACACGATCACCCGAACTCTTGCCCTTCTGGCTTCCTTGTCTCCCTGCCCCCCGCCCCCCTCAAAAGCTCTGTGTTTATTACCAAAATTCCTGCTGCCATCTTTGGGACCCCAGGGAGTGGGAAGCTTTGAGGCCAGAGGATTGAGTTGTGGTCACAGATGTTTCTTGTCACCCGCATCTGGGTCTTTCTCTTCGCACAGAACAATTTTAAGATGTTACTGTCATAAAGTCCCCGCAAGATTGGCCAACTGCCGCTGCCAGTGCTGCATCAGTTCCATCCCTTGGAGTCGGCTAAGAAGACTCCCGCTTAATTACCTCTGGGGTGAGCCAAGAAGAGGGGCTGCAGAGTATTTTAATAATCAGGACACAGCTTTCAAATCAAAGCGATTATCCTAGCCAGGATCAACCCAGGTCTCGCACAAACACTCGGCCAAAATGAGTTTTCAAGGAGAAGTTCTGTCTTAAATTATGTTTATGGATCGTTCTGGTTTTAAGGGAATATTTAGACTACAGTTCACAAAAGCCTCCCTCTTTGGTGGGGAAAAGAAAACTGGCTTTCATGTTACAGTTTTTGTCTTTGTCAGCATTTCTAATGGCAAGAATGACAAACTCTGCTTGGGAAACGCCAGTGCTGACAGCTGTGTTTTATTATTGAATATTTCTGGTGGCGAGGTTGGCGGCCGCTCTGTTTATATTGCTCGTAAGATTTCATGCAAGACTCTGCGAGGTCCTGGGCTTCAACCGAAGTGTCTGATCCACTGGATAATTCATTCCATCCCCTCCATTCCTGGTCTCTTTCTTTCAATTTTTTCCAAGGGCAAATTGAGCACTTCCAGAAAATGGAGTCTGACGGAGGAATGCTGCAGACCCCAGGCCCCAGCACGGCTGAGGTCTCCTCCTTGTCCCAGGAATGTGCAAGGTGACCTACAAGTGCTGCTTTGCTGCTTCTCCACTAAGTGCTGGTTCGCAGGTCAAGCAAGTCAGCTCTGGAATTCTGCCTTGACATAGGCTTTTTTTTTTACATCTTTATCGGAGTATAATTGCTTTACAATGGTGTGTTAGTTTCTGCTTTATAACAAAGTGAATCAGTTATACATATACATATGTTCCCATATCTCTTCCCTCTTGCATCTCCCTCCCACCCTCCCTATCCCACCCCTCAGAGCACAGGGAGATCAGCTCGGTGCTTTGTGACATAGACTTTTTAGCAAAGCACTTCCTGCCCTCAGCCCATCAGATCCTGCTGCTGAGATTTTGGGAAGCTCTCTGCTCAGCGACAGAGGGGAGCTGCATTTTACCTTTCAAAAACTTTCTGTCTTACTGAAAGCCAGCCAGCCTGTCTTGAAGCGTTACATCTGCCTTTGGAGGTATAAATGGGGTCTCGGCCTTGTCTCTTCCCCCTTTTTCTTCATAAATATGAAAAAAAAAACCCCACAAGAGCTGACACCTGGCTAACTTGGGTCATTTGTTTTTTCATTTGTTTTGTCAACAGACTTTTGCCATCGGCTTCTGGGTGGGTGTAGAACTGGAGTACAGATACCAGCTGCGATCCCCCTGCCCCCTAAGAAAAGATGGTTTCCAGCCCCCCTCCTTGCACACCCAGTGTAAGTCCAAACTCTCTGCTCGATGTCTGCAAATTTGGGGAAGGGGCGTCAGTTTGTCACGGTCCCCTCTGGTCTGTCCCCATAATGAATTGTGGGTCCTCCCATTATCTTGGTCTCCATCCTTCATGGTGCTGATTCATGTGAGGGATTCAGCCTGTCCCGTATTTCCGCCGAAAGCTGTCACTCTCATAAGACGTGCACATGCGTGGAAGATTTTCCTGGGAGTTAGAGACACTGGGAAGATTCACATCCTAAAGGAACGGACAACAGTCAATTACCATTTATTTTTCCTGAGCATGTCTCAGCCATGTCTGCAACATGGGTTGCCCATGTCGTCTATTCCTTTTATGTTTATTCAGCTCCTGCTATGTGCCCAGGAGACCACCATCCCTGCCCTCAGCATCTACTGGATTGGGGATGTGCAGGGGGTATGGGGCGGGCGTTTAGAAGTGGGGAGCTCTGTAAAGGACCACGCCCCATACGGGGGCATGAATCGGCGAACTCTGAGCCAGCCCTGAGAAGAGGACGGTCAAGGGTCAGGCTGAGGCTGGCAGGACAGACAGGGGAGGGGAGGGGTGCTCCTTGGGATGAGGGTGAGTGTTCTAGCCACCCGCTTCTAGTGCCCAGAAGCGGGTGGGTTCGCTGTGCAGATTCAAGGGTGGGAAATGTCAGGAGGAGCTCAGGGAGGGAGGCTGGCGCCTGCCCTGGGATTCCCCGGGGATCCAGGGCCCTGGGCTGGGCGGCTGAAGGGCACGACCCCAGGGCTCTGCCCTCGGGGGACCCTCCCACCTGCCCCCAGGTCCTCCCTTCCCCCACATCCCCCGCACACGCCCCTCGGGCTTCTGCAGCTGCAGGGGGTCTGTGCGCACATAGCCCGTCACGGCGGCCCCGACGCGCTCGCCTCTTCACGTCTGCCGAGGTCATGGGCTATTGGCGCCTGTGGACCAGGCGCTCTGGGCTCAGATGTCTGTCCTCATCTAACAGCTGGAGTTGGGCCAGGTAAGGAGTTGCGGGCTGACACGTTCCGTGTGTGGGGGAGCGTTTCTCGCACCCTCTCGGGCTCTTGGTGGGCAGTCCCTTTGCCCCGTCCTCCCAGCTGGCCTCAGAGACAAGCCCACGGGGGGCTTCCATTTCAAGGGTCCGACTCTCACTCCCACGGGGAAACGGATGGGTGGTCACAGAGTCCGTGCAGCCTGGACAGGACTGCTGTTCGGGGGCCCAAGACGTCCCCTCAGCCCTGCACTGCGTGTGGTTCCGGGGCCCCTCTCTGGAGTCACTTTTCTTGCTGGAGCTGAAGCCCCCGGGTCCCCCCACTTCTGAGAAGCGGCTGCAAGAGGCCCCCGGGGTCGCTGTGCGTGCCCACACGTGGGCCTCGTTGGATGGTATTTGGAGACCGAGTAGGTCGCCGGCCTCCACCCCGCCCTCCTCTCAACCTGGATCCTCCCCAGCTGAAGACAAGTCGCCTGCCTACTGACAGTTGACACCGAATCCCAGAGCAGGAGGGGGGGGTCTAAGCTCTGGAGATGTCTAAACCCCCCTGTGCAGACACTTTCCCGCCCATGAAATGGGAACAATACAGGCGCTGAGCCCTGTGAGGACGGGATAGGATCGTCCCACGGGGAGGCACTGCCACTGTGACTTCTCCTTACAAACGGGAACCGCGGCTGCGCTGGATCTGGTGACCAGATTGAGGCCCGGGCTGGGAGGGTCCCTGCCGGACTTCCCCCGAACGCAGCGCCCGTTCCTCTACCCCGACTCCCCACCCTCTGCCCACAAGCAGGACGTAGAACTAACCGGCCCCCAACACACCTCTGTGGGAGGCACTGTCTGTGCTCCGTGCTCTGTACCCTCCTGGTCCTTGCAGACACAGGCGCTGTCCTCACCCCATTGTTCAGGTGGAAAACTGAGACCCCGACACGGGTAAACTGCCCAAGGTCAACAACTGGCAAGTGGCAGAGCCCGGATTAGGTTTCCTGCCCTTCCCGCCGCACCAGACTGTGACGTGGAGCTGAGTGGTCCAGGCGGTGTAGACGCTATGCCCTCCCGCACCCCTCCTCCCAAATCCCACACAGGATCACAGGATCAATTTCCACAAGAAATTCTCTTGAGCGCAAAGGACAATCAATCAAGATTAACAGCTCGAATCGCCTGGAGGCCCCTTTGGTTCCAGATGCTTTTTGCTAATTCCAGATGGTTGTTTTGTTGGTGGTAAACTAGCGCCTTCGTGCTCTTGGATTCGGTTTGCCCGAGTGTGATTTCTTTCCAGCCCCAGTCCTGAGGCTCTCGTCCTGGAATCCAGGTCACAGAGGCACAGGCTGCCAGATGTTTTGTAGCCCTCTTATGGTGTTAAGAGGCATTATTCAAGCTTGGAAATAAAAGGAAAATATTGCTGCGTGTTCTTTCAGAATCGTACTAGAACAGTATCTAACACACCTGACTAAAACTGATCTGATTTTCTGATCTGTGACTGACTATAGATTGGAGCCCAGACTGATAGTAAAGTGAAATGTTAGCTTGTAGAGATTAAGAAGTTGCAATGACTGTCCAGAAGAGATGGAAATGATTAATGGCTAATAGAAAATATTATCTCAGAGTTTACAAATTTTTTTTGCCTTGTGGGACACAAGACATGAACCAGTTTTGTATCTCACCTGTATCCAACTCTCACATCCTCTTGAATCGACTTTGCCATCCTATTTCGCTCATTAACAAATATAATACTTGTGACATCTACTCACTGTGTGCTTTATGAGTTGTGTTTTTAATTTTTTTGAATATTATACTTTTACATTAGTCCCCTTTCTCTAGTCTCTCTGGCAGTAAACTTATTTTATACCCCTCAGGTTATTCCACATGAGAAGCCCAAACTTAAAACATGTGAATATCATTGCGTAAACGTCTCTTGATTTTATATCCTTTTTAATCCTTCATTTTTTTTCAGAACCCAAACTGTGGCTTTGAATGTGACCCAAATAACTTCTATGCTCCACAAGGCTCAGCCTCTGCTAGTCAGAGAAACACAGCTAAATAGTCAAGAGGAAACAAAATGTAATTCCAATTCTCACTTTCATTTTCAAAGGATATGGAGGGGATGCAAATCACAACCCAGAGGACACTTCTGAAAAATGCCTTTTGCCTCCACCCCAATTCTCTCACACTCAGCAAACCACTTCCAAGCCTCTTGTTCAGCACTGCCTCTGTGTTCACTCACTGCCCTAGTTGTCCGGAGCACACTCCTCAATGGCTGGTGCTAGGAATGCTTTTGATTGCAAGCCCTAGAAAACGCAATAGACCTTACGGTTTAAATCATAAGAAGATTGTTTGTTCCCTTAATCAGGTACCCAGAAATACTGGGTCACAAGGCAGGCTCAGACATTCAACAGTATCATCAAGGATCCGGTGTCCATTCTTACATCCAGTGAAATTTTGTCCTCATGCTTGTTGCCTCATGGTCACAAGATGGCTACCACAACTCCAAACATCACGCCCTCATATGCAACATCCTCAGCAGGAAGAATAGAGTAGGAACTAAGGACTTTCTCCCCAGATGATCCTGTCTTTTTATCCAGAAAGAAAATCCTTCCCAGATGTAATCCAGCAGACATTTTCCTTTCTTCTCATTGTTTAAAACTGGGTCACAGGGCCACTCCTAGTTATACGGGAGGCTTAGAAAGCAAGCATTGGACAAAGTAGAAAGGAATCATCATGGCTGGCTTCGACCAGTCACCGCTCATTCCCTGGGGCTGGGAACAGCACAAGCCCATGCAGGTGGGGTTCTGTTAGCCTTGGAGGCAGGAGGGGAAGCAGTTCACACTGTCGGTCACACTCTTAAAGTTGGTGAAACAACCATAAGACAAGTGATGAGCTTACATACGTGAAACACTAACTACAGCCCCTCACAGGGCACATCCTTCGGGAAGAATTGCCATCCTTGGCACGCAGCTTTCTCATCTGCCGAACCTGTGGCGCCTTGCAGCAGCTCAGCTTAGCTCTGTAGCCCCAGAAAGTCCTCAGCAAGTCAGAGCTCAGAGGTGGGAGCCTTCCAGATGCATCACCTCTGGCCACCCAGGAGCTAGGACGGGTCTCTACAGCACAAGCAGCCACCACACCTGGAGCCGTCACTCTGCACCCAGCCTCAGTTCAAGCAGCACGTGTTGCTCTATTTCTAACAAACGGCACAGTGTGCAGCACTGTTTTCTGTCTTACGCATGAGGGATAAAGAAGGTCGGAGGAGTTAAGTGACATTGTCAAGGGCAGCTAGTAAGTGGCTGAGCTGAGATTTGGCCCAGCTCCGTGACTTCGGATCTGTTGTTGTTTTAAACACTTAGTACCCTATTCCTTCTCTTAGCAGAGGAAGGGATGGAGAGAAAGTGGGTCCCTGGGGCTACGGGTGATGGACCAGGCTTTGATGCCCAGACCCTTCCAGAACCTTGGCCCATGGCATCTGGGGCCCATGTCTTACACCCTCTTTCTCTTGTAGAGATTGCCAAGGCCCCAGCTCATCTCTTTCCTCACAGGCTCTCACTCACGCCTCCTGCTTTTTGAAGGTCCTGGAATCCATTCCATCACCACCTAATTCAGAGTTCCGAGGCGTGTGACCAGCCAGGTCATCAGAGTTGGAATGATCCTAGGAGTTGCCCTTATCTTCCAGGGCTAGCAGTGATGGAGGGGTGGGATGAATGATAGGGTTTCAACATTAGGAGGGAAAGAAAATGTCAAGATCACTCTGGGGCCCACTTAGGCTGAGTTCTGATGGCCTTTAAGGGACTGAATTTTGAGGCAATCCCATCACTGTTGGGGTGGGCAAAATGCACTGGGGACCTGGCTGGGCTCTGGCTCTGCCTGGAGCAGAGAGGCTGCCCTGGCCAGGCTGCATTTCCTCCCGCTCCAGCTGCCTAGGAAAGGGGGCTGTGTGCTGATGAAGACACCAACTTTGGAGATCTGGGTTCGAGGCCCCGTCCCCCACTCACGGACTATGTGGCCTTGGGCAACTCAGTCCAGCTCCCCAAGCTCATTTCTTCCCCCATGAGGCAGGCAACGGCAGTAGTGCATCTCACTGGGAAGCGGCACATTTGAAGGCACCCGTACAAGAAAAGCCCCCTGTCCTGCTGGGCATGCAATTCAGAAACTGGCCACCATGACAACTGTGCCTAAAATACTTCCTGTGATTAATCTTAGGTTTGATAAACCATGCAGTCAATGACCCAGAGCTTTCCCCCACCCTGCCCGACTTTCCTTTCTGTGCCCTGAATCCTTTCTTTCATCCACTACTGTGGGTGGTGGTGTTTGTCTCTCCTGGAAGGATGTTCTGGGCATGGTGAGCAGAACAAACCCAGATTCTGGAATCCTCCAGGATCTTCCAGAACCCTCCAGGACCATCTAGGCTCTTCCAGAATCCTCCAGCATCTTCCAGACTCCTCTAGGATCTTCCAGGACCTTCTAGGATCTTGCAGAATCCTCTAAGATCTTCTAGGAGCTTCCAGAATCCTCCAGGATCTTCTAGACTCCTCTGGGATGGTCCAGGATCCTCTGGGATCTTCCAGAAGCTTCCAGAATCCTCCAGGATCTTCTAGGAGTTTCCAGGCTCTTCTAGGATCTTCCAGAATCCTGCAGAATCCCAGTCCCCCTGCTCACCTGTGGTGGGACCTTGGGCAGGTGCTGCACTTCCTTACACCTCAATTACCTTTTCTCCTGAGAATGTAAAATGTCTTTCTTGGGGGCAGGGGGCGGTGGTTTGGAGAATGAAATGTGGTAACACCTCGGAGCCCGCCCGTCCCTGAGCCTCACTGGAATTTGGTAGAGGTCAGCCCTGTCACCCCTCTGGGGCTCCTTCTTCCCCATTCACACCTTGGCTGAGATCCTATAAGAAATGGTCAAAAGACTGAAAAAATGAACAAACAGCCCGGTACCTAGTGGGGCCTGATGGGAGAGCTTGGGGGGGCGGGGATTTCCACATGTGAGGGAAGGAGGAAGGCCTTGGCATTTAGCAGGTTGCTTCCTGAAGCTGTTATCCCCCCGGGAGGTAGTTGTCCCCCTCGGTACCCCACACTCCAGCCTTGCCCGGAGGACGGGGATGTGGAGAGGACCGCAGAGGAGGGGCTGGGGCTTCTCTGCTGCACCCACCTGGGGCGCTGGCTCTAAAGTATGGCCCGGTGAGCACTGAGCCGGCAGATTTATCTGCATGGGGAATGAAAAACTCCATTTTCCATGCAAATAAATCCGTATAGGCTGACCTCTATAGGTGTTCCCCACTTGTGCCATTCAGGGATTTGTAAAAGACCTTGAGTTAAATTTGACCTTGAGCCCTCCTGGCATTTGCTCCGTCCCCTCCCGTCCCGGCTCACCCTGCCCCTCACATCAGGCTGGGCACTCGGATAACTTGCTGACTGATGATTTTGGGGTTTTGTACAAGACGTTTATACAGATGTGAACACGCTGGAGAGAAATTCTCAGAAGCGGCTGTAGTCACTGTTAGTCTGGCGACGCGCTGCCCCATGTGGCAACCAATACATGTGCCTATTGAAGTTTAAATTGAAACTAAATAAAATGTAAAATTCTGTTCTTTAGTCCCACCAGCCGCATTGCCGGTGCTCAGCAGCAACATGTGGTGAGTGGCTGCTGTATTGGTCGGTGCAGATGTAAAGGGCGTTTCCATCACGGTAGAAAGTTCTAATGGACAGCACTGGGCTTGAGGAGAGCCCTGGGTTGTTTTTTTAATTCTAGATTTTATTGGTGTTTTTTGTTAACAAAAGTAACAACTGTTTGTCGGAAACCGTGTGGAAAATACAGAAGACCATAAAAGAGAGCAGAGAGGGACCCGGGCGCAGCTCAGTCACTGAACGACTGAACCTCAGAGGGACACCAGCGTCCTCACCATGGGCATGGCCCTCCTGGGTCCTCCTTCCCCCAGCCCCCCTCCCGGCCTCCTATTGCCTCCACGCGGATGGCAGCCAGTGGGCAGGGCAGCCTGGGAAATGTAGTCTCAGGGGAAGAGCGAGGGTGGATGTGGGAGCATTTACTGACGTCCTGGGCCAGGGACAGAAGTGGGTCCCCTAAATTCCTGTGTTGATGCCCTAACCCCAATGTGACGGTACATGGAGGAGATTAAGGTTAAATGAGAACACAGGAGTGGGGTCCTCATCCGATAGGAGCAGTGGCCTTAGAAGGAGGAGAAGAAGGGGAAGAAGAAGAAGGGGGAGGGGGAGGGGAGAAGACAGGGGGAGAGAGAGAGGCATGTTCCATCCCTTCCACTTGTAAGGCAGGAAGGAGTTCTCAGCGGAGCCCACCATGTTGGCATTCAGACTGATCTCAGACTCCCAACCTCCAGAACTGTGGGAAAATGCATTTCTGCTGTTTAAGGGCCCCAGTCTATGGTATTTTACTGTGGCGGCCTGAACTAAAACATTCTGCAACTTGGAAATCCATCTCCACAGACTGGCTGTGCTAGGCAGCACCATGGCCCCCAAAATGTCCACCCCTAGTCCCCAGAACCTGACGGAGCAAAAGGGTCTTTGCAGATGATCCTGGGCTAACTAGGTAGACCCCGTGTAGTCACTAGGGTCCTCATAAGAGAGCAAGGGAGACAGCGGGTCAGTGTCAAGGAGGTGATGATGGAGCAGAGGTTGAAGGGATGAGGCTGACAGCTTTGAAGGTGGAGGGAGGGGCCACGAGCCAAGGAATGCAGCAGCTTCTAGAAGCCAGAGCCTCCAGAAGGAAGGCAGCTGTGCCCACACCTTGATCTTACCCCAGTAAGACCCTTTTCACGCTTCTGGCCTCCAGAACTATATGTGAATAAAGTTGTACTGTTTCAAGCTGCTACATTTGTGGTGATCTGTTACAACAGCAAGAGGAAACTCAGACACTGGCACAAAGTCTGTGAACCCGGAAGGTGGGCAGAAAGTGGCCAAGACGACAGATTTGACGGGCATGCCCTCCTGGGTTTCGAGTCCTGGCTCCGCCACTTACTAGCTGTGTGTCCTTGAGAAAGCCACTCACCCTCTCTGAGGCTCAGCTTTTCTGTCGGGACGTGGAGGAGAGTGACCAGTCCTGCCCCGCCTGCCACCGTGAGGTCAGGCTTTCCCTCCTAGATCGTCGGCCACGTGCCTGTCACGGTTCCAGGTGTGAGGAGACTGGTGTCCCGGAAAGCAAGCTCCCGACTGCCAAGCCCACACGCCGGCGGGTTCAATAATAGGACGTCATTCCAGCACCGTACCGGGTCTACAAGAGGCGCTCAAGCATTGCTGCCCACAACCTCCTCATCGAAGAAATCACAGACGAGTCACCATCTTGTCAAAGTCAATGTGAGCAGGTACCAGCTGGAACTGGTCACCAGGTTTCCTGCCCCCAGAACCCGGGGGGCTCGAGAAAGGGCTTCTCTCGCATTTCTGATGCTGTCGAGCCTTTATCCTCTGGTGGTTAGAGTTTGACTCACTGGGGGCTTGGCTGACCCAGTGAGACAAAGCATAGTTTCCTTTCAAGACACTTAAAGGACTTAGTGTGAAGAGTCCCCAAAGTGTGTCCGTCAGTGACAGCAAGTCCTGGGGGGCCCAGGCCCATGGCCTCGTTCCCTGACATGGCCTGAAGTTCCCAGGAAATGGTCTTCCTGCACTGCCCTCCCCCCCATGCATGGGGGTCACGAGGTCTTAGAACTCTTGGGAAATCACTGGAAAAGCCCCAAGAACAAGAGAAGATTTGCTTCTCCCAGGCTCCCACGGGCACGGCTTCTGGAGACGGCGAGGCAGGAAGCCGAGAGCCTGGGGTCTGTCTCAGGACTGGGGGAGCCGCGGGGGGACCGGGCCACTAGCTGGGGCCGAGGCCAGAGCTGGTCCTCAGATGGGTTTGCCTTGACCAGCCCAATTTTTAAAATCAGAAAAAGATCACGGGCTTTAGCTCCTTTTAAAAATAGAGTGGGGTTGATGGGGGACCGGGCAACATCAGGGCTTCAGCCCCAGTGGGGCCCCCAGTTCACCGCAGCCCCGGGCGTCCTGGGCCTCCTCTGCCCCGTGTGAGACCTCGGGCCCTTGATCTCAGGCAGCGGTTCTCGGGCACCGGGGTTTTGCCCTCGGGGGCATTGGGCAACGTCTGCAGACATTTTCGGGCATCACGAATGGGGCGGGGCTGCTCCTGGCATCTAGTGGGTGGAGGCCGGGATGCTGCAAGGTCCAAGGCAGCCCCCATCACAGAGAGCGACCCACCCCGTGTCAAGGAGGCTGCAGTGAACCTGCTGGAAGGCGGCGGGTCTTGGTTCGTGTCCCCAGAGCAAAGCTGGAGGCAAGACTTGGGCACAGGTGGTTTTATGGAGGGTGGACCTGAAAGACAGTAAAACGGGGAGCTCCGTGCTGCCGGGGGCCTTTGGGGCGCCTCAAGGACGTGCTCAGAGCTGAGCACAGATGGGGCTGGGGGGACAGAGAGGATGGGGCATTGACCTCTGACTCCCGCCCCTTGGGTGAGGGTGGTCTCCTCAGACCCCTCGCGCCAGGGCTGCATCTGCTCAAACTTGACCCCTGAGCCCCACTCCCTGGCCAGCTTACCCTGCCCTCCACGGGGGTCCCCTACGGCCCACAGACCTTCAGCCTGGACGGCCCCAAGCCAGAGAGTTGTGGGCAGGATAACCTCAGCTCTGCTCTCCATGAGCCCGGAAGCTCGCCGTGCACCTGCCCTGACAAATTCTAATTCAAAACTCAACGGTTCTTTAATCTTCTGGCCAAGAAAATGTGACGCAAAGAGAAGACATCCCAGCACCGGCTTCCAGGATTGGTGGGACGGGGGCGCTCATGGCCCCAAGAACTTGCCAAGGTCCTAATTTACTGGCAAAATACGACTTGAATCCCATCAGGTAAAGAGAGCTTAGCTTCACGAAGTGATCTCTTAGGCGCAAACAGAGGAAAATACGGTCAGACAGCTCTGGCCAAACAAACTCATAACTTTCTGCTCGGAAATTCCAGGCATTCTCACAGAGCCGGCAATGGCCTGCCGCTTGCCCCCCTCCTCAGGGACAGACCTCAGCCCAGCGTGCGGAGCGCCGTGCTCCATCCACCCCATATCTGGGCGTGTGCGTGGACCCCGCTGGGAAGCAGCCTTCTTGCTGTGGCTCCTTCCTGCGTAATTACTTTCTGTAAGCTCGAAGAGCTTTATCACGCAGGAGGCAGAAAGCCCTGGTGGGCGAAGAACAGTGTCGTGGATGAAGATGTGACAGCGGGCATGGAAGGAAGGTGTGGTGGCCAAGGCTGGTGCCTTTCCCTCCATCCTCGAAGCGGCCATGAGACTCAGTGTCTTTTTGTACTGGGAAGGAAAGGTACAGTGTCCCAACGTTTAGGACCCTTTTACCCCTCCTGCCTCACATCTCAGGCTTGCTTTCGATTTGCTTCTTTCCATCAACTTTGCAAAGGCGTGTGTGTTCATGCACCTTGAACTTGAATTACCTTCTGCAGCCCACACTGATGGGCCCACGATGGCCCAGGTGCCCTGCTGGGTACTGGGAAGCTGAGATGAACGAGCCCAGCTCTGTCCGCACAGAGCTCGTGGTCTAGGAGGGAGACGTTACCACCTACATGGCTGCCCACATAATTATTTAATTATCGAATACAGCAGAGAATGCGGGAAACAGGGAGATGGAGCACAGAAGAGGAGATCTGGGAGGCCTCGTTGTGGAAACAACATTAAAGTAGAGACCTGAGTAAAGTGAGGGGAGAGAGACATGTGAATATGTGGGGAAGGCGTTCCAGTGTAGGGACAGCATGGGCAAAGGCCCTGAGGCAGGCATGTTCCTGGTGTGTCTGGGGGCAGCTGGAACCGGTGAGCCGGGGGTGTCCCCAGAGGTGAGGTCAGAGAGAACAGAGAGCGGTCAGCTGACATGGCGTGGACTGTTTTGAAGGCATCCCTCTGGTTGTTGTGAGACGGCCGGAGAGGGACCAGAGACCGGATGGAAGCTACTAGGTCCCCTCAGTGGGCGATGCCAGGGCAGGAACCAGGGTGAGAGCAGGCCTGTGTGGGGTCTTTGCAAGGCCTGGACCATGGATGACCCAAGGCCGACTGATGACATTCTTCCATCTTTCTCAAGCCTCCTCAGCCCCTCCCTTTGCAGGAAGGATGCTGGAGCCCCTACTTCTTAGGTCAAAGGGGCCCTTGTTCCCAGGAATTAGGGAACTAGAAACTCATTTCCACACACCACCCCCGGGGCAGAGCCTCCAGCATCCTCGAGCCAGTCCAGGACATAGAAGGATGAGGCCCCTCAGCCTGCCAAGGCCAGACCATTCTTCACTTGGAAATATCATAGAGCCCTGCCCCCACTGCCCCCTTTTTCCTCCACCCCGCAAGGCTATTCATGAAAGAATTAGCCCAGCGCTAAGACAATCTGAGTAATAAATGTGCTGGGGCAACCAGACAGCCATTTGGAAAGAAGATAAAATTAATCTATTTCTCATCCCAAACACAAGAATAACTCCACAGGGATCAGTGATCTACGTGTAAAAATGAAACTACGCGGGCACTAGAAGGAGATGTGGGTGAATTCCTCTAAGCTGGGTGAAAGGGAAGACCTTCTAACTATCATGAAAATCAAGACTGATACATAATTAGATACATAAAAATGAAAAATTGTTTCATAGTGGAAAACACCATATGCAAAGTCAAATGGTAAGCTGGGAGAAAATATCTGTAATCTATATCAGAGATAAAAGGTTAATGTTGTTTAAAATACACAGAGCATTTAAAAACTGAGAAAACCAGACCAAAAAGACTATGGGAAAATGACCAAAAGACATAAACAGACAATTCACAAAAGGAGATTTAAAATGGCCCATAAACATGTGGAATGTGCCAAGTAAGGGAAATACAAATGGAAATTCCACCAAGGTATCATTTCTTAGCCATCAGAATGGCAAAGGTCAAAACTTGACACCAGTCTCTGTCGGAGAGACTGGGAAACAGACACTCTCTTGCATGGCTGGTGGGAATGCAGCATGGCAGAATCTCTACAGAGGAAAACTGGGCAATATCGCACAAGATGATACACGCACTTGCCCTTCGATCCTGCAATCGCACTGCTAGGAATTTACCCTAAAGAGGTACCTCCGATTATAAGAAAATGCACACGCACATTGTGGACAATTGCAGAATATTGCAACCAACCTGAACACCTATATGCAGGAGCAAGTTGGAGTAAACAATGGCATCATCTGTGATGTGGAGTACTACGCAGCTGTGAAGAAGACTGAGGAAGACCTCTGTGAAGGAATAGGGAGTGATTTCCGGGAGAGGTTGCTGGCTGTAAATAACGAAGTACAGAAGAGCACATGTTGGACATATGCTACCTTCTGTGTAAGAAAAAAAGTGGAGGGAGGGGCTGCCCTGGTGGCGCACTGGTTGAGAGTCCGCCTGCCGATGCAGGGGACACGGGTCCGTGCCCCGGTCCGGGAAGATCCCACATGCCGCGGAGCAGCTGGGCCCGTGAGCCATGGCCGCTGAG
Organism: Tursiops truncatus; assembly: GCF_011762595.2. Taxonomy (NCBI): domain Eukaryota; kingdom Metazoa; phylum Chordata; class Mammalia; order Artiodactyla; family Delphinidae; genus Tursiops; species Tursiops truncatus. The sequence continues at coordinate 81,282,363 of NC_047048.1, forward strand.
CCTGCGCATCCGGAGCCTGTGCTCCGCAACGGGAGAGGCCACAACACTGAGAGGCCCGCGTACCGCAAAAAAAAAAAAAAAAAAAAAAAAGTGTGTGGGGGGGATAAAACATACACAGGAAGAAAAACATGGAAAGGATAAACAAGAAAACAGTGAACTTGATCCCTATGAGGGATGGAGTGAGGGGAGGATGGAAGGGACCCAGGAAGGAGTGCTTCTCTGGATGTGCCTTTTAGCCCAGTTTTGAAATTTAGAAGCATGTTTATATATTCAAGAACATAAAATTAAATCAGTAAGGATGGGGGTGGGGAAACTAGAAAGGAAAGGAAGCTAACAAATGAACTCAAATGTATTTCAAATGAACACCATAGCCACACTGAAATGAGAAGAGAAAAAGAGAATCAGAACCCATCCTACGAACTCACAAGCACGGTCCTTGGCAACTCTGGGGCGGGAGGTTGGAAGAGATTTGCAAACACACCAAGCTCTTTTGAATGGATGCTTTTGTGGTGCTATGAGCAACACAACTGCGGAATTGTTTTCGATTATAAAATTGAGTGTATGAATAAGTGTGGTGTTATTTTCAGGAGCCAGGTTCTCACTGGGAAAGAAGGGAGCATCAGCTGCGGAACCGGGAAGGCAAGAAAGACCTCCAGGGTGTGGGCTGGGGTCGGAGGCGCATGCGTGGAGGTGGGGTTGGGAGTGCACAGGGTGTGGAGGAAAGGAGGGGTGCAGGGTTAGGCAGCGGGGCTGTCAGACTATAGGCAGACTCAACAAGTTCTGTCAGCCTAACAGAGAGTTCCAGAGCAAGGACTGTCTGTGGAGGGGTCCCAGATTGGGTGGCAGCAACCCGACCCTTGTAGCACTGCCTGCACAGCCATTGCTTCCCCAGAGGAGCTCCAGCTTCAAAGCTGCGCGGGACCTTGAGCAAGCTGACAGCTGGGGACTGTGCTCTGCACAGCTGGGGGTCTGAGAGGCAAACTTCTTTGTCTGCACGGAGGTATCAGGCGAATGCATGATTTCCAAGATAAATTTATGTGTGTGTGTGTGTGCATGTATATGTTTATATGCAAGTGTTTCTATATATCAGTTATTTCTTAGCTCTGTCTACTAGAAAGGCCTAGAAGCAAAGACACCCCAGTAGCAATAGCAGCGCTAATGCCCAGATCTAGGTTTCTAAAACCATTCACTATGAAAGGAACAGGATCCTCAGAGAAATGGCCATTTCCAGGGCTGGGGCAAGGAAGGTACTAGATGAACCTTGAAAAGCTTATTATTCCAAAAAGTAAGGAGGTATTAAGAAAAAATGAAGATATATCGTAAGAACACATCTTGAAGGGGCTCCAGGGGCCAAATCTAGGACAATTTGAGCACCAAAATAATTAAGAACAGTAATGAATTGTAAACCATTGTGGAAACGTGGTTTCCACACGTTTCCACTCATCCATGAGCCCATACAAATACTAAATAGATGAGTGAATGAATGAGTGAGAGAATGAATGAGTGAGTGGATGAATGAACAAACGAATGAATGAGTGAATGAATGGGTGAATGAATGAATGGGTGAATGAATGATTGAATGGGGGAAGAAGGGCTCTTGCTTATGGAAGAACACCAGATGCTGACTGAGAACTGGGGAGGGCGCTGGACCTAAAAGCATTACTTTGCAATCATGGTTGTAAAGATGGGTCAGGGCCAGGGTCACCAATGGGTAATTTGGGAATTTGTTGAGGGGCTGGATATTTGCATGGTCTTAAGGAAAATTCGTAATTAAGCAGTGGAGAAATCAGGCAATATCCTGACCAGGTGATAAAAATTAACATCTCAGCACAGAGCCAATGGGCCCCTGAAGGGCACACACATCACCATGCAGTCAGCTGGCAGAAATCCCATCCTGCCTCTAACTATGTGGAGAACATCAGATCCATCCAGAAAGAGTAACACACTATTTTTTTTAATGGGGTCAGCGGGGGAGGGACTGTATTTTTCAAATATGTCAATGTCATAAAGACAAAGAAAGACTGCGGAAACGTTCCAGCTTGAAGGACGCTAAAGAGACATGACAACTCAATACAAAACCGGGTCCTGGACAGGACCCTGTACGGCAGGAGAAAATGCTAGCAAGAACTGCATTGGGCCAATTGGCCAGACTGGAATATGGATGGAAAATCAGAGAAAAGAATCGCATGCATGTTAACTTCCTGGAGTGAGTAACGGTATGTGGTTGTGTATGAGAATATCCCTTTTCTTAGGAAATGCACACTATAGCATTGAGGGGGAAAGGCCTCTTAAAAGGCTTAGAAAAATCTATACAAATGGGGGGGCAGGCAAGAGGGGCAGATTGAGGTTGAGAGACAAGGAGGGAGAGAGAGCTCGCAAACGATGAAACAGAGATAAAATGTTAGCCGTCAATCTGGGCAAACAGTTATATGGGGGCTCTTTGTACAATTCCTATTCTTTCAACTTTTTGGTAAAGTTTGAAATTATTTTCAAATAAAAACACCTTTAAACATGAGCCCTTTGTCTGCCCTGGCCGGTATCGCATAGAGATTTACCGGTGGGCCAGCCTCTGACCCTGGGCGCCCCTGGGGCCCCTTGTGGGCCCACCTCAGGGCTGAGGACAAGTGGAAGGCAGGACTCATCGTACTGTGAAACCAGGGGGACGGCAGGGGTCCCGCGGCTCCGTGAGCCCCGCAGGAGGCAGCTGTCAGCCTTCCTTCCTTCAGTCCCTGGGTGGAGGATGTACCACATGTGGGCAAGTCACCCGCCACGTCCCTGTCCCCAAAGCTGACCCTCCTCCCTACTGTCCTCTTGGGAATCCACTTGCACCCCAGCCTTCAAACACGCCTCGCACAGAAAGCACGCACAACCCCTTCTCACTTGCTTCTCGCGGCGTGCTCCCTGGCCCAGCAGCTTCGCACCCCCGGTAGCTGCTCAGACAGCTCAGGCAGAATACCGGGCCTCACCGCAGCCCTGCTGAACCCAAACCTGCATTTTAACAAGACCTCCGAGTGTGTGTGTGGGTGCGTTAAAATCTAAGAAGCCCTGAGCTAACCCACTTAACTTTAAAAAAAGGTCCCATCTAGAAAATGGGGGCTAAGGTAGCAGTTTCTGTAAGTGTGCAGATTACAGGGGCTGGGACTTCTCTGTGCTGTTGACTCTGGTGGGCTGAGGGCACCCCCAGGTCTCCCCTGCCGGGTGGCAAGGCTGCAGCCCCCAGCCCCCATTGTGTCACATCTGTATACAGCAGTGGCATAATACGTGGGTGATGCTTCCCATATGTGCACAGACACACACGTACACACACACATGCATACACCTGGGCAGGAGAACTCCTCCTTGGACTGAAGTGTAACCCTATTAAAACCTGGGCCCTGTGTTGCCCCACTGATACCCTAGTCATACGTGGTTGCTACAACCAACAGTCGGTCAAAAGGCATTTGCTGGTTACCTGTGTCTCTCCGAGAACATCAGAGGATCCCGTTCACGACCAACAACGTGACTTGTCAAGACCGTATGCGCCCAGAGAGCCTCGCCTTCAACAAACTCCTGCCTCTTTCAAACTTGCTGCCTGTTGAGTTTTAGTCTCCCTTCCTTCTACCAAATCTCCGTCATTTCTTTGTGGACAAACTTGGTTTCTCTGGGCAGGTCCTCCCCTCCGCTTCCTGCCTTTCTAGTCCTATCCTTCTGATTCTGTGTCACGAAATTCTGAGAGGTGGTTGGCAAAGAGTAGTCCTTGATGGGGGGCTGGGATCAAGAGCTGGGGCAGGAGGTGGGCATCGTCACACATTAATAAATGTCGCTTACTTCATGTTGTACCTGGGGCTCCAAACCGAAGAAGGCTCGGGTGGAAAGATGCCAGCTCCGTGTGTGCACACACACACTCACACTCTGTCTCTCTCTGACACACACACACGTTTATAGTGAAGCCCTTACAGCCTGAGTCCCAGGGCCTCTTCCTCTCGTGGCCCTTCCAAGGCCCTGGGAAAGGCCCTAGCTGCCTTCTGATCATCACGCCGTATCCATGATCTCATCGAAGGCCCCCCAGTTGTGCAAGCACCCGGCCCTGCAGTCCTTCTCCAACAGTAGAGCTAGGAGACCTGCCACAATATGGGGGATCTGGGCGGCCCCCCGGCAAGTGTCTTTTGGGTGCACATGGCAGCCATCTTGGTGGTTAATCTTGTTCAAGGGACATGGGACCTGCTTTAGCCCATGGTCTCCATCACCAGGCTGCTTCCCGGTCACCCTTGGGAACACAGTCGTGATCCCGGGGTTACCAGGCCCCTGGAGATCCATCCTTTTCCTCCTGACAGCAGGTAGGAGACAAGGCTGGCACGTGACCCTGGGGAAGGCGAGGCGGCCTCCACGGGGCCTAAACGACGGCTTCATCACCTGGCCTCCACCTCCGTCACACAGCCCGGAGGCACCGACCAGCCTCGCGCTGCCCCATCCTAGCTAATCGGCTCTGTCACTGGCCTCGCTGGCTGTTCCCAGGCTCTCCGAGCCCCCCGGGCCTCTGTCGCTCACCGATTTGGGGAACCGGGGGCTTATCTTTAAGGAGCAGATGGAGAAGTTCTCATTTTTTATTAAAGCCATCCAGTCTGCATAGAGAAAGTAATCTGCCGGCAGCTGCTAGAATAGCTATTTTAGATGCATTTCCATAGCTCCTCGGCTGTCCAATGATGCTGGATTTCTCTCTCCCTCTGTTCTCTTGGAACACAGCCAAGTTCTGGTGTCCTGCTCATAGCTGGGGGCCTCCTTCACGTTGGGGGACAGAGAGGGAGCCACCCTGAGTCTTTGCCAGTGTCTCCTATGGCACGGAAGACGAGGTGCCCAGTGCCCAGGACAGGCTCTCGTGGAAGCTGGATGCCGACTGGGTGGAATCTTGGGAACACGGGGAGAGTCAGGGCATCCCTTTCAAGCTGACCCCCTCCCCCGCTCATCCATGGTCTGGCTTTGTCTTCATTCATCCATCCATTCATCCCTCCTACAGGCATCCTTTGAGACTACCATTGCCACACTGTTCTAGGTGGAGCTACTGCAGTGAACAAGATGGTGAGGCTTCCTGCCCTCACGGAGCTCACCTTCTGCTCCAGGAGAGACCGTGGCCGAGTAAACACAGGCTCAGAGAAGGTGACCTTCGAGAGCTCTGGGAGCTGACGCAGCACAGCTGGGCCAAGGGGCAGAGCACAGCTGCCAGACCGGGGAGGCGCAGAGTGAGCCTGGGCTCAGGCATGAAGACAGGAGGGATCTGGCCCTGTGCACGCCTGGGGGAAAGGATTTCAGGCAGCGGGACCAGCACGTGCAGAAGCCCTGGGGGTGCAGAGAGCCCAGGGTCTGTGAAGGGAGCTTGAGAGAGCCCAGATATTATTCGGCCAGAGGCAGTGGAGCCTGGGAGGACTCGCCTGCCCCTGCCGTGAGAGAAATAGACAGGGGCGGGCGGCGTGTGCGGGACACGCGTGGGTGCTGTGACTAGCGCTTAGTCTGGGCTCCCCCAGAAGCAGACCCTGGCACGGGCAAGAAAACGGCTTCCTGGAGAGTCCACCCCAGAAGCATCGGTGCGGAGGGGGAGCTGAGGCAGGCCGGGAAGGCAGCGGATCGAGGCCGCTGCTGTGGGCACCGTGGTTCGTGTGAGGGCGGTGGTGCTGGGCCGCTCCAGGAAAGGGGGCCCAAGGGACAGGGCAGTTGGAGGGAGGATGAGAAAGGACATGGGGGAGGGACGTCAGCGGCAGAGAGGAAGGGACGGCTGCAGCCCCACCATCTGCTCCCCTCGGCGGTGGTGCTGAGCCCCGACACCTCCGGCTCTCCCACAGGGATACTGAGGGTTTGCTCAGCTCCACGCCTGACTCCCTCCTTGGGGCCCTCAAAAGCCAGGACCTCCCGCCCCCCCCGGCAGGCCCCCAGCAAAGAAAAAGGCAAAGAAAAAGGGATGTTCCAGAAAGAAGCCAGAGGGCCCCCCTGGCCGTCTGTTGGGCTGGTCCTGAGCAGCTGTGATTTCCCTGGGACACGTTGTCACCGCCGCGGACAGAGGGTGGCCGCCGCCCGACCGAGTCTCCGTGTCCCCGTCTGTGAGATGGGCATCCCTGGGGGCACTGGGGGGAAGGAGTGGGATAATGGGCATGGTCGGACCAGGCCACCACTGCCTCTTGGTCCTTCAGGATGCCCCACACCTGGGCACCTCCTCCTGCCCGGCCCACAGGGCTAAGGACCCTCAGGGCCCAGTCCCACTGCAGGTAAGAGAACCCGAGGTCCAGGCCACATTCTTTAAAACAGGACACATGGAGGGAGCCACCCTGTCCTCTAGGCACATGGTTGTCACTGCTGGGATGGGGTGGGGCTACCAGCATCATGTTGGCAGAGGTCAGGGAGGCTGCTAAGCTCCCTATATAGCACAGGGTAGCCCCCGGCAACAGAGAATCATCCGGCCCAAATGCCAACAACGTCAAGGTTGGGAAACCCTCCTCTAGTAGAAACATGAATGTTCTGGAATGTTCTAGAAACATGGCTTGACTCCTGCCACCTGGAGACTGCCTGGCTTTGTGACCCAGGGTAAGCGACTTGCCCTCTCTGGGCCCCACTCCCTCCATTGCTCTCTCTGCATGTAAGACAGTTACCTCCCCCATGAACTTTCTCCCTCAACTCTTCCCAGGGCGAATAAGGCTCTTGTAGGAATGAGTCCTGATACATAAAGGCCTGATTTTATTTCACTGCCTCCAAGAGAGAAAAAATAAAGTCAGCTCAGGCCCGAGGCTGAAAGAGCTGCTTCATTTCTTTCTGGAAATAATCTTCTCTTAAGCCCCAGCCAGGAGACTGAGCTCTAGCATCCTGCCCCCTCAAGGTCAAATTGGTTTGAACGTAGCCTTGTCTCTTCTTCAAAGGTTGGCAGTCCTGGCTCCTGGAGCAGGGAGCCTTTGCAGGAAACCCTTAGAATAATGAGGCGATTCAGCCGGTACCTGGACAGGTAACCTTCTCAGAAGGGAGTGAGCTTTCTCCTCTCAAAGGATCTGAAAAGGCCCCGTCAGGCAGCTCTTCCTAATTTGTCTGGCAGTTCTCCCCTGGCTGGCGGGGTTTTTATCTGAAGGAAGTTCCTGAAAGCCCCGGGCAATGCTGAGTCTCCCAGACAGCCTGGTATTTGCTAACCCAGTGAGCAAGGACCACAGGCCTCCCTGGGCGGCAGCTCTTGATTGAGAGGAGTGAGACAGTTGTGCAACATAAGGAAATTATTAGAGCTCAGAGAACGGGCAACCTTCTTGTCCCATCGGAGACACTCTGTTGATATTTATACACGGATAAATCACGGTGTTAGGCAAGGCCCTGTGTTCAGTGGTAGCCAAAAGGATGGGCGGGCAGGGGAAGAGAAATGATAAGTCATCCATTTATTTCTCCTTAACCCCTTGTTCCCTTGAGCTTACTTTCACCTGGGCCATGCATTCACAGAGTCCCTTTGGAGTAGAAATGCCAGCATTTTCCCAGGGCTTCTGTTTAAATTCTGCCAAAAATGCAAAATACCTCCATTATGTATCGACTTCCATCTTCTTTCCCCAGTCCACGTCTCTCTGTGTGTTGGGAATGATTGAATGGGGGAAAGGGGAGGCCATTGTGGGTGAAGGGCTCCGTCACTGGGATCAGGTGGCCTCGCTTTGAGTCTCACTCTGCTACTGGCCAGCTGTGTGTCCCGAGGCAAATTATTCACCCTCTCTGAGCTCAGTTAGCTCATCTGGGAAAAGGGTATAGAAGGGTGCCCCTCTCACCCCAGTACTGGCGTGAGGACAGGTGTGTTGGGAAGCTTTCGGCACCACCTGTGCCCTGGGCCTGGGAAGCTCAGAATGGCAGGAAGAGGCTTTGAGAGTGAACAAAGGGGGCTGCGCCTCGCCCAGGACTGGGGCCTGCCCTGGGCTCCGGGGGCTGCCGCCACACTGGGAGGGGAGAGACAGGCGGGCAGTGTGGTCCACAGGCTGCTCCCACGTAGGGGCGGCTGGACCAGTCCCTGCTGGCTGCTGCGTCCGTGTGAGCTCAAAGTAGTCTCGCTGTGCAAGAAAGGGAATGAAATGAAATTTTTATGTGCAAGCCACAGATTTTTAAACGTTGGGAACTCATTTAAAGTTTTTTAACATAGTATGATTCAAGCAAAATGTGTGTGGTGGGCTCCTGTGGCTGCCTGGAGGCCAGCATCACCCCCCCTCACCCCAGCCCCTACTGTCACCAGGCTTGGAGAGGCCGTCTGTGAGGTGTTCACCCAGCACGTTCACCATGACCGTGGGCTGGACAGACCCTTTGCCCAGGCTGTCCAGGCCCTGGAACTCAGGGCACACAAGGAGGGACCGGCTGGCCCCGTGGCCAACCAGAGAATGTGTTGGCCACAGCCCTGAGGTGGGGACTTCACAGAGCCTCTGGGATCAAAGCAGAGAGGGTGACAGGAAGGTCAGGGGCCAGGGGACTGTGGGACTGGGGTCTGCGGGACTGGGGTCTGCAGCCTGGCTGCATGCATTGATCTCCATCACCCATCACATGACCGACGGTTGTCAGACACGTCACCTAGGCAAGTCCTCTCTCCTTGTAGAGCAACTGGGATCACAGGACCCAAGTCCTCCATCCTCGGGTTCTCAGCCTTGGCTGCCTGTTGAAATCGCCAGGAATGTGAAAATCTCCGATGCTGGGACACAGACCCAGAGATTCCCACATAGTTGTTCTGAGATGTGGCCTGGCCATCAGGAGGTTTAAAACTCCCGCGTGAGCCCAGCGGGTGGCAGAGGTGAGGACCGCTGACTTGACGGGTGACCGTCGAGAGTCAGTTCTTGGTGCTGATTCCTGAGAATAACAGAGTGTTGGGGGCGGGGGTGGATAAAAACAATGACAACAACACAACACAGCACATGGAACTGCTGTGTTGAGCCGTGAGCAGGTGCTAACAAGCTCTGCGTACGTTATCTCACCCAACCTCCATCACAGCCCACTGGGAAGGCTTGACTGACATCCCCATTCACAGATTCACAGGTTCATGTCACTTGCCCAAGGTCCATAGCAAAGGGCAGAATCAGAATTTAAAACCAAGCCATTTGGCATGTTCTAGAAAGGCCTGGAACACTGTGAAGTTGGGGAGACAGAGGAGTCTTAGAACAACTGGCCCATGAGTGGACAAGCTAAGAGGTGGGGACTCACCCTCCCTTCCTCCATCTCAGGGTCTTTGGAAACCTGGACCCTGGGGCTTCCCTGGTGGCGCTGTGGTTGAGAGTCCGCTTGCCGATGCAGGGGACATGGGTTCGTGCCCCGGTCCGGGAGGATCCCACATGCCGTGGAGCAACTAGGCCCGTGAGCCACAACTACTGAGCCTGCATGTCTGGAGCCTGTGCTCCGCAACAAGAGAGGCCGCGACAGTGAGAGGCCCGCGCACCGTGATGAAGGGTGGCCCCCGCTCGTCGCGCCCTCGCGCAGAAACGAAGACCCAACACAGCCAAAAATAAATTAAAAAAAAAAAAACAAACTGGACCCTGACGGCGCCTTGGAGGATTGGTTTAGAGGCGTCCTAGTTTGATTACTTCTAGGTTGTGAAGTTGAACTGCTGAGCGCTCAGGAGTGTGTTTTCGTTTTATGTCTGTCTTTGGTTTTTTTGCTCATGAGTCTTTAAAGTGTGACGGGACCAGGTGAGAAATGTAGAAAAAGACCGAACATTATCAGCCTTGAACGCTTGATGTAAATTAGTGTCTCTGATGCAGAAACAACAGGGCAGGAACCCTGGGGTCCCACAGACCTGGTTTCAGGTCCTGGCTCTCCTCCTTCTAAGGTGTGTGACCTTGGTCATAGTCATAGGACAGCTGTTCCGAGCCTCGGCTTCCTCGTCTGCAGAGTGGGGATCGTGGCGGTCCCCATTTCCTGGAGTTGCCGGGACCAGTCCGTGAAGGGATGCTTGTTACATGTCTTGTGCAGTGGCTTATGCATAGCAATCACTGAAAAACTTAAAATTGTGTCTATGATTTCAGATTTACTCATCCACAGAGAATGACAGCACAGGGCAGAAAGCAAGCCCTTTACTTTAGCTGTAAAGGGTCATAGAGAAGGCTGTTCCCTAGCTCCACGAGGTCAGGCTGAAGGATTTTTTATAACAGCCAGAGAGCCAGTCCCAGGCATCCCAGTGTCTGCCGGACACCATCCGCAAACGATGTCTCAGTTAGCGGCCACATCCTAGTCTGCCCTGGGCAGTCCAGGTCCCCCGCTGCTGTCCTGGCATAATGGTTAGATGTGCTTCCTCTACACTCCCTGTAGTGGCCAGGAGTGGACGACACTTACGTGGTCTCCCTCACCTTCCACCTGGACAATGCAGAGCCCGGGCCTCTCTCTCCCAGGCCCCCCTCTCCCAGGCACCCCGACAGAGCGTACCACCCTATTTGGCATCTCCCACCTCCATCCTGAGACACAAACCCTGGACCTCCTAGCCTCCTTCCCTGATTCTTGGCAGTGACAACCCCAGCCCAGCGTCCTCTTCAGATCGCTGAGGGCCCCTCCAGTGCAGAGGAACAAAAACCAGCTCACAAAGGCTGACAAACGACCCCTGTCCAAAACCACATCAAACAAGACAACACAAATTCAACCGTGTCCGCAGGGCAAGCATTTCTCTGCTTCCCACAAGAACTCAGCAGGTATATGCCATCCCTAAAACAGCTAAAAGGGTTGGGTTTTTTCATTATTACTTTTATTTAGAAGGTTTTTTCCCCTGCCATAGTAATATTCGTCATTATCATACAGAATACCACAAACGTTTCTACTGATGTGCTACAGGGGTCCTCCGGGTTCAGCATGAGCTGTTCTTTTCTTAAATCAAAGACAATAAAAATAATAAGCTCTAATTAGTTATCGGAATAATTCAGGTCCATTTCGATCCAGCCAAGCCCAAGTCTTAGTGAAAGGATTGCTGTTGTCTTGGGATTTTGTTGTACTGAAATTCTGTTGAAATGAATATTAGGGCCCATCCCTGTGGCCTTGACAGTCTGGGGGTGCCTCTCCCCTCTTGGTCAACAGAGTGAAGAGGAACAAAAACCAGCCCACAAAGGCTGACCAACGACCTTTTGTAAAGGTTTAAACGTCTTCAGCCTGGAGAAAGTGTTGGAGGAAGCCTGGTGCGGACTCAGTTTCGGGAGGTTTGACTCTTTCGGTAAAGGCGATTCACGAAAGATGATTCCGTTTAGAGCCCTCTGCAAAACGTTTTATACAAACAGTCTCATATTATCACACAAGATATTTTTAGACCTTATGTACTAACTTTTGATAACAAGAAAATGCATATCACTAGGATAAAACTCAAGTAAGCTATTTATTCCCTTTAAGGTAACGGAAAAAACTGAGGCTTGAAGAACCCAGAAAAAATTGTAAAGGTGCCTTGGAAGGAACTAGTGGCGTAAGAGCTGTGGCGTCAGGCAGATCTGAACTTACCTCTCTAACCCCAGCCACCAGACCGCACGTTCAGAAGCCTCTGACTTTGCAGGCCCTAATGTCGCGAACATGCAATGAGGTCAAGTGTGGAACAGCAAGGCACACAGTAGGTGCTCTGACAAGGATCGTGCATTCATGGTGCCCCGAGCCCGCAGGACTGCATCCCACAGGCCCATCCAAATACTGTAGGACGGGCGGTGGCACCAGTCTGTAAGCAGGAATACCTGGCCCTGGGCTCGCAGGATGGAGGTTTGAAATGCGTTCCAGAGGGACAATTTATTTCTGTCGGCTGATGAATTGATAACCATGAATACTTTACGTCTGTGTCCGGGCTGCCTAGCAAACCAGTGTGCCTGGAACTGGAGAGAAAAATGGAAAGGGCAGCAGGGCCAGGGGAGGGTGTGGAACAGGCGTGGCGGGGTGAGACCCACCTCCTGCCAGGGCCTTTGTGGAGAACTGCCTGAGACCATGACCGTCATCCAGGAGGCTGGGACAGGGAGACAAGTGGACAGATTCTGGCGAGAACTTGCAAGGTGTGGATGAGAGAGAGGGACAAGAGTGACCCCAGGCTTCCGGCATGAGTGGTGGGGTGGCCGGTGTCGCCGGGCGCCGGGCGCTGCAGCGTGGAGTCGGACAAACCAGGACACGCGGACTGGCCAGGTGGACGGGAGGCGTCCTGGTCTTGTGGGCACCACTAAGCAGCTGGTTAGAGCAGGAGGGATGGTCCTGGGTCGGCTCATGACCCAGACACACTGTCACTCGGGGAACCAAATCTGGGAAAGCTGGACTGTCCCCCTCTGCGCGGTGTGATGTGTGGGGGGTGACTCCTGCCACCCCCATGCCGCAACAGTCCCAATGGGGATGGGTGCAAGTCTCCCTGGGGCTTCTTTCCCGTTCAGCTTGAACTAGGCCCCTGAGCAACCCCCTTTCAACATTGCTTATGAAACGAGGTCACTTTTTTATCTCCGCTCGTCTTAAAGGCGTCCTTTCAGTGGTGAAACATCAGTCCGTGCCCTGCCTCCTGCCCCGTCCAGATGTCCTGGGGGAGGGGCCGTAGCCTCCAGCTAGTGATGGACGTGACTGTCTCTCCTCCAGGTGCGCAGCTGGCCCGGAGCGTCATTCGCTCCCCCACAAACATGAACTGAGTGCCAACTACGTGCTAGGCGCTGGTCCAAGTGCTGGGGACCTTGCCAGAACCAACAGCATCCACAGACCTTTACTTGGCCCTTTTCCAGACTCCACCTTTCGGGATTGGAGAGCCCCTTTTTAGCAGGTCAGCACAACCTACAGATAGCCAGGGTCTGGGGCCCACTCTGGGCTGCATCCTCTGTCCCTCCTAGTCTCTTAACATTCTATTGAACACAGACATTCCTCTCCAACTAGAATTCCCAATTTCACCTATGATGGGATGGAATTAGAGGGCTTGCCCAGGGTGGCCTGGCTCATGAGAGCCATCCACGTTTCCTAAACTGTATGAGGACAGGAGAGGATCGGTATTTAGGAAAATGCTAAATAAATTGGACCCAGCCCTGGTCCTAGTGCCTCCTGTTGAGCCAGAGAAGGCCCTGTATCTCTTTGTTGTGTGTCTCTAACTTACTGTTACATCCTTGATACACAGCATTTCTCCCTGTGCTGTGTTGATTCTCTTCTTGCCAACCGCTGTCGGTAAGCTTGGAACACCTGCTGGACGCCTGTTACCATGCCGTGTATATTTTCACAACTTATTTAATTTAATCTTTACATTGGTCTTGAAGGGCTTTACTATAATCCTCATTTTCCAGGTGGAAAGCTGATTGTCTCTGCAGCACTTGCCACTATTTGAAACTTCCTTGCTGTTTTAAGTGTTACCCATGCCGTTTGTTTCCACCATTAGACTGTATGCTCCTTGAGGGCATGTGTCTTGACTTTTTCCTGGCTAGGTCTCCAAATCTGGAATGATGCCAGGCACATAGGCAGCTCTCAGTAGAAGACAGATGAATGAATAGATGAATGAACGAAGGGAACAGGGGTGTGAGTGAGAGGTGACTAACACCCCAGGCTCCTCTGAGCTGAGAGGGAGGCTGCAGCCCCACATGCTGGTATCCTTCCCCCCAGGGGGCATGTCCGTGGTGTCAGGAGGTGATGGGGCTGAGTTTCTCAGCTCATCCTGGGGCTTGAGCTCTGGGAACTCAGATGGCATTCCTGTGCCCGGCCAGCTCCAGGTGGCTCTCACCAACCTTATCCAAGCACATCTTGGAACTGGGACCCAAGAATCTTTCTCCTGAGAAATCCTGGCCCTTTGCCTCATGCAGAAGCTTCTGCCGCTCATTCATCCCCCTTTTGCCCTTCTGCCCACTGCAGCCCTGAACCAGTGGTTCTCGGCCCTGGTTGCACGTGGGAATCACTGGGGAGGTTTTAAGACCCACTGATCCTCAGATCACCATCCTGCCAATTAAATCAGGCTGGCTGGCCACCGGGTGGGTCCCAGGCACCAACAGTTTCAAGGCTCCCCGGGGCGAGGACCAGTGAGTAGACGTTCATGGCTAGAGAGTGTTGCTGTGGATGGCTGCTTCCGGGTGCGTTCCTCACAAATTCCCACTAACTAGTCCACCACCAGATTTGCTGAAAGGCCCTTTGAGTGGACCCAGGAGGAGAAGGTAAATCTGTGTCTCACTACTCAGGGGACAAAGCCTCATCCTGACTCCTCTCCATCTCTAGACCCCTTCAAGCCCACCTAAGCGTCTTTGCATATTTATAGTTTTTCAGGTTTCTAGAAATATTGAAACTTGGTTATTAACTCCGGAAACTCTGGAAAATGGGCAGGGTGTTTGGGAAGAAATCTCATCCCAGGAGGGTGCTCCTTCCATAAAGTTGTTGGGGAAACACGGCACCCGCTCTGCCCCCGCCGCCTTCCTCTTCACTGGCAAGTCTTGCGTCAGGAAGGGTCCATATGGGCTGGAAGCTCCAGCAGCAATAGTCAAACCTGCCACTTGCTGGGGTCTCCACACGTGACCAGGGCTGTGCCTCGCAGGAGCATCTCTGAAATGGGCTCTGCCAGCATCACCCACTGGCCCATGAAAACACCGGGGCCCAGAGAGGTTCATTAACCTCACACAGCCAGGAAGCAGTCCCACCAAGATTCCAGCCTGGTTCTTCCACACTAGGGCCTCTGCCCTTTAAACCATTGCTCTGTTCAGAGGGTCGAGGGTCCAGGTGAGGGGGTAGTGGGCCCTCAGCCAGCGTTTTGAGTGACTGCGTGAATAAGAGGATGAAGAGAGCTGTATTGAAACCCTTGTGCCTCTAACTTAAGTGTTTTTCTTCTTCCAGCCCAGGTGGTAAATCCTAATGGGATGGTGGGGAAGGGCTGCCTCTGTACTGGTATTCTATTTGGGTTTTACAACATAAATGTTCAGCAGCCAAAGGTGGGATGTTTTCACAGAGACATTTGGCGTTCTAGCAGGCGGGACAGGTGGGACTTATCAGAGGGCTGGGGGTCCCAAGTGTTGTCTTAACACCTATAAGCTGAGCAGAAACCACCCATTTCAGCCTGGCCCACACCCCACTCCTTCCTCACCTCCTCTCTGTTCCTCAAGACACACGGTGCCCCGAGGACGCCCCGGCTTTGGGGTTCAGCCACCCAGACACCCATGTGCCATTCTCTGACTTGGAGAAGATGGGGGTCGGGGAGCAGCAGTGGGGATGGGGATTCAGGGAATCGAGGTTTCACAGCTGATGATTGGCGGGGCCGGCGTGAGAACTAATGCACTTTGGGGGACTTCTGTCCCAGTCCCTCCCAGGCCCCTGAAAATGCCCGCAATTCATTCTCCTCCAACAGGTGGTATCGGGGTGGATTAGAGGAGGAAAGCTTGAGGGACGGGAGACCAGCGGGGTCACATCCCTGGGCCTCAGTTTGTGCATCTGGTAAACGCAGTAATCTAGAATTACCCCCAACACACATGCACATGCACTCATGTACACACAAGCAAACACACATGTACACGCACGCACGTGCGCACGCGCGCACACACACACACACACACAAACACACACACACAGAGCCAGCTCAGGCCTGGCAGGAGCTGGGAGCTGAATGGACTCCCGCTGTAGGAGGCTGGCAGCTTGGAGCTGCAGACGTGCACACACACATGCATGCACACACACACGGGGAAGGTTTAGTGAAGCGTAGTCAATACTCAGAGGATGCTTTGGTCACTATTGGTGGAAATTCCAGTGCATTGAAAGACTGGACAGTCATTGGATCCTAAGCATTAAATTATCACCTATCTTGGAATTAAGGAAAACGTGGCCCCTGGTGATCTCCCTCTACCGCTTCCTCTGCGGGTGGTTCCTCGCGGGTTTTGTGGAGGCTGGGACGTGACCTGACCTCTCAGCTCTCACCCCTCATCTGAGAGCCTGGACGCCCATCACGTCCCCCACTTCGCAGTTAGCTGGCAGTCGCCCCAGAGGCCGCCAGCCCAATGCTGGGGATCCTGATTCCAGGATGCACGGGTCTCCTTCACAGCTCCCAGAGGCTGTCTCAGAAGACAGGAAAGAGGGGACATTGTGTGCGGCTGCCAGAGACGGCGGCCGCTACCTTAAAATATTCCAGTCACATCGCCGGCGGCAAAGCCGTAACCCGGGTGCATTGTAACAGAGGCAGAATTTCATTTTGTTTTTGAAATGCTGTTATTACACACTCAAGGAACCCACAAAGGCACCTTGGCAGGACAGGATCAAATAAATACCTGAACTCCGAGTGCCGCAACATTTACTTAGCAAATGACATTTTAATGTCGCCAGTCGAATTTACATACTAATTAAAATTTCCCTTTAAAACATGGAGACGTCTGGCCTCTCCGCCTACCCACGGTGACAAAGATTAAAAGACTTTTTATTACGTCCTGTCAAACGGAGCTCACTGGGAGAGGTGGGAGCGCGGTGGCCCTGTCCCCGCCGCTTGCGGCGACTCGAGTGTGGCCTCGGGCACCCCCTGCCCCCCAGTCGGGTGTCGCCTGTAAGGAGTTGAGGCGGGTGGACGAGAGACGTAGTGTCCGGCTCAGCGCCTCCAGGGAACACTGCTCCTGGGCGTCAGTGGTCCTGGCATAATTTAAAAACATTCCAAGGCCACCCTGGCAGGAGAGACTCCAGAGGTTTCATTTTGCCTCTTCCCTCTTTCTTTCTCTTTTTCCCAAGGTTGCTTTTGGCCGAAAGGAGTGATTCTTTGAGTAGCAGCCCCTTCCGGGTGCTGGACAAGTCAGGGGGATCCAGGTGCCCCCACTGGTACCTACGGCCACGCTGGCCTGCCATCAGCTTTGCTCTTGCACCAGGAAAGCCTCCTTTTCTCAAAGCCTGTTCTCGGGTGGCTCTGCCTCATGGGTCCCCGACCCTCTGCTCAGTCACTGGATGAATATGTATTGAATACTTGCAGTGGCCGAGCAGTGTCCCAGGAAGCCTGGCGGACCCCTCTCCCACGAAGCTAGCGTTTCAGCCAGGAAGATGGACATCCTGTTCGCGAGATGATCTCAGAGTGGGAAGTGCTGTGATGATGGCAGAAATCCCTGTGCTGCAAGTATTATACATCCACCACCACCGTCACTCCCATTTCACAGATGAAGAAATGGAGGCACAGATATGTTAAGTAACTTGCCTGAAGTCACACAGCATCTAAGTGACCCTCTCAAAATTAAGCCCCCAAATATCTTCGTGACTCCCTCTCATAAGTAATTACAAGGAAAATCAGATGGGTTCTTGGGATAGCGAGTGTCTGGGGTACCGGCCTGCTTTATTTCTTTTTATTTATTTTTTAAGTAAACTTTAATAGAAGTATAACTCACATTTGGAAAAGTGCGGAAACCATAAGCATTCAGTTCTGTGAGTCTTCACTACGTGACCGAACCATGTCATCACCCTCCACGTGAAGAAAAAGAACCACCCAGCCCCAGGCTGACCCCCAGGCCACATCCCCGCCCCTACGATCACCTGTCCCCAGGGATTAGTTTTATCTCTTCTTGAATCGTACGTAGAGGGAACCACGCTGCATGTGCGCTCCACTGCGCCTGGCTTCTCTCAAACGTAAGTCTATGAGGTTTGTCCATGACGTAGGTGTCAGCGATAATTTATTCCATTGTATGAAACACGGGCACGCCTCGGAGACATTCGGGTTCATTCTCAGACCTCCACAATCAAGCAAATATTGCAGTAAAGCAAGTCACATGAATTTTTTGCTTCCCCAGTGCATATAAAAGTTTACACGATACTATAGTCTATTAAGTGTCTAATAAAACAATTACAGGCCTTAATTTTAAAATACTTTATTGCTAAAAGATGCTAACCGTGATCAGAGCCTTCAGCAGGTCGTAGCAGTAACATCAAAATCACTGATCACAGGTCACCACGACACATATAATAATAATGAACAAGCTTGAAATATCGCGAGAATTACCAAACTAGGGCACAGAGACATGACGTGAGGAAACGCTGTTGGAAAAAATGGCTCTGATAGATTTACTCAGTGCAGGGTTGCCACCACACCGCAATACGTAAAAAAACACAATTATCTGCAAAGCTCAATAAAGTGAAGCGCAATAACATGAGGGCTGCCCATACACCATAATGTACCCTTTTCTGAGGGGTGGACATTTGGGTTGTCTCCAGTTTGGGGCTATTGGAATGGTGCTCCTAGGAACTTCTCGTACACGTCTTGTGGGCATGTACGTACACCTGTTGGGTCCACGCCCAGGAATGGGACTGATGGACCTAAAGTAAATACGTTTAGCTTTACTAGATGCTGCCAAACCATTTTCCAAAGTCAAAGCATTTTACGCTCACACCAGCATGTAGTCCCTCTACATTTTAGCCCACACTCGGCGCTGCCTGGGTTTTAAAGTCGAGTCAATCCAGTGGGCATGTGTAGCATCTTAGTCTGGCTTTGATTTTCATGTCCTCGTGGCTGAAGAGGTGAATCCCCTCTGGTACGTTGCTTGTCTGCTGGAATGTCCTCTCTGCCTTTGCAAGTCTTTCCCCCATCTTTCTTGTGGGTTGTCTAGTTTTTTCTTACTGGTTTGTAGGAATTCTTTATATATTCTATACATACAAATCTTTTGTTGAATATCTGTATTGTGGGTGTTTTGCCCCACTCTGTGGCCTGCCTATTACTCTCTTAATGGGTTCTTTGATGGCTAGTTCTTATAATGTAGTCAAATTTCACAGTCTTTTCCTTTTTGGTCAATGCTTTTTGTGTCCTACTTCTGAATTCTGTGTCTCCCCAAGTGTCAAGATCATTTCCTACGTGTTCATCTTGAAGCCTTATTGTTTTACGTTTAGATTCACACACACTCTTAGAATTGCTTGGCATTTGGAGTGAGGGAGGCGGGTTCAGAGAAAGCCCCTCTGAGTCGGACAAGCCAGAGCCCGTTCTGGGCCGGGGCAGACTGACTGGTTTTCGGTGAGGGAGAGGCGGGGAAGGGAAGGCGGTCTCTCTCATGGGACACTGGGAAGCCACTGCAGGTTCGAAGCAGAGCAAACAAGACATGGCTTAATTAGGTTCAGAGAAGACGCTTGGGCTGCTGGGTGGGGAACTGTTTGTAAAACTGAAGGGTCTGGGACTCCCCTGGTGACACAGTGGTTAAGAATCCGCCTGCCAATGCGGGGGACATGGGTTCGAGCCCTGGTCGGGAAGATCCCACATGCCACGGAGCAACTGAGCCCGCGCACCACAACTACTGAAGGCCATGAGCCTAGAGCCCGTGCTCCGCAACAAGAGAAGCCACCGCAATGAGAAGCCCGCGCACCACAACAAAGAGTAGCCCCCGCTCGCCGCAACAAAGACCCAACGCAGCCAAAATAAATAAATTATAATTTAAATAAATAAATAATTTAATATTAAATTATAAATAAATAATTAAAAAACCAAAAACCCTGAAGGGTCTGGTATGTTTGAAGACCAGCCAGGCCTGCTCCTGGCTCCTCTGATGACATCACCTCTGAATGTCCTGCTTGACCCACTGGTGTCTCCTCCCCTCCTGGGGCACCCTGACCAGGGGTCTCTCTGCTCTTTCTCTGCCCCAGGCTGGCTCAGCCTGGTCTGTCCAGGGATCCAATCACATTCTCCATCCTCCGCTCTCCCCTGGCAAGTCCGTTCTCCCCCTCCCGCAGTATTTGAGGGTCACCCAAACCTTCCCCATCAGTCGCTCTGAAGTCCCTCTTCTCCTTTTCAACATTTTCATTCATCCAACTGCTGGGTCCCCTCCCCTGAAGGAAACAACCACTCCACGAGGGAGATGGAGTTTCTCCTCCTCCAGGTAACATCTGCCTGATCCTGATGGGTTCCTGCCCCAGCCATCCATGAAGTAGCACAAACACATTCTCCCAGGGACTCGGTCTGAGAAAGGTGTCGACGGGAGCCCTGGGGAAGCCGCCAGCAAGTATTAGATGCTGAGATGTCATGCGGCGGGCCCGGACGTCCACGATGTGGAGTGAATCTTCACAGAAGGAGGCAGAGCCCCGCTGTCCCAAGGGCTTTTCCACTGGCAGACAAGACCCTCACAGCCCAGCTTCGGGGCAGTGAGCCACTTCTGTCAGCCAAGAGATACATCGTAGCGACAGATGACCAGACAGGGGTCCTCTGCTTGCCAGAGAAGACCCAGCTTTCAACCGTGAAGCTAAGTCCGCATCCATCCCCATCTGGTCTCACATCCAGCATCCTCCCATCGAAGGCGAGCTCCAGGCTGGGACCATGTACTGAAAAGAAACGGCAGTTTTTCTGGTCTCAGAGATCCACGCTCCCCACCCCCAGCCCCTGCCCCAACACACACACATTCTAGAATGCTTCATTCCTACTAAACATAGTATTTTTCCTAATTTTCTTAACTGATGTTCTTAAAAATATAGGTCTTGCATTAGGGATTAGAATTTTCCAGCAGTCCCATGGGTAACAAAAACCAGCTGAGAGTCTGTTTTGGAAAAATAAAAGACCGCAAGGAAAGGCTCTCCAAAACACAAAACCAGAAGAAAGTCTCTGCCCCAGAAGTCCCACAGACGTGCTGTTTATCTGTTTGCTTTTACTCAGAAGAGGGCTTTAGAAGAGCAACGTCTCTTGTGGGAGGATTTGCAGATGTGATGAGTGGGGGCAGATGTGGCGTTATTTAAATGTCTGAAAGTATTGTCTTCTCTGCCAAAGCTGAGGAACCCCTGTTCTGGCTCTGTCTTGCTGCATAACGAACTACCCCAAACATCCTGGCTTAAAATAACAATTGATTACAATGTATCCGGGTTCTGTGGGTGGGGCAGACAAGGCACAGCAGGGATGCACATGTCTGGGATGTCAGCGGGGCTGACTCCAATGGCTGGGGCTGGCCAGGCATCTCTCCCTTGCTCTCTCTACACGGCTCTCTGTGTGGATAGTTTGGGCTTCCTCACAGCGTGGCAGCCCGAGGGTAATCGGACTCCTTGCATGGCGGCTCAGGGCTCCTGGAAGAAGGATGTGGAAGCTGACAGTCCTCTTAAAGGCAAGGCCCGGAGCAGACAATCTCTTTCACCATACCAAGAGGTCAAGTCATCACAGACCAGGCCAGATTCAGGAGGAGGCAACATGGAGCTTACATCAAATGATTAGTAGCCATCTGTAATCCCCACGACCCTGAACCTCTCGGTACGTGGGAACTTGCAGAACAGAAATGGCAAATGACAAGAATCAAACCCAAAATAAGTAGAATGATCAAGGTGGGTCACAAAAAACAGAAAGTAGAAAATGCAACACGTTGCCTCCATACGTCCTAGGGAAAAACTAAAAGCCATTCATTCACACATTCATTTACTTATTCACTCATTCATTCAACAAAGGGAGGACCTACTATGTGCGAGGCACTGTTCCAGGTGTTGGAGATACAGCAACAAACAAGCCAGACGAGGCCCTGCTGTCAAGGAACTTAACAAATAATTTGTCAAGAGGGGAAGACATTAAACACATAATTACAAAGATACTTAACTATCAAAAAGCAAAGTCATGGAGTCATAAAACCATGTACGGGGGGATTTGACCCAAGCAGAAGGTCAGGGGATGTTCCTTTGAAGAAAAGCTGTTTGAAATGGACATAAAAGACACCTTGGGGTCTTCTAGGTGAGGAGAGGAGAGGGGAGAGGGCACTCCTGGCAGAGGGAGCCGCTTGTGCAGAGGCTTAGAAGCAGGAAGACAGAGAGACAACCAGGGTGGCTGGAGCCCAGAGTGCGAGAGAGGAAACTGGACATGGCCGGAGCCTGATGGTGCAGCCTGGTAAGAACTTTGTCCTGTCACAAGGACAGTGGTGATTTCTTGGAAGGTTTTAAGCAGAGAAGGACCTAGCCAGACTTGGGTTTTCTAAGCTGATCCTGGAGGCTCAGAGAGGAAGCTGGGAGACCCGGGAGGAGCTGGCTTGCTCCAGGCGGGTGGGGTGAAAAGGGAGAACATTTGGGAGGTAACACTGACGGTCCTTGTTGATGACACAGAGCCTGGTCACGGCAGTCTCCCATTCATATTTGTGGAATAAGTGAAGAAATGAATGAATGGGTTAGAGTCAGACATGAGAGGGAGGCTTCAGGGTAGACCCCCAGGTTTGGGGTTTGAGCCCCGAAGTGGGTTTTAGAGCTGTGGGTGCAGCAGCTCGGTGGGAGGAGGAAGGGAAAGCTGAGCTCAATCTCAGACCCTGTGGGTTTCTGGGGTCTCGGGAGCAGCCACCTCTCCGCCCGCAGGCTGAGGCTCTCTCAGGGGTCTGGGGTCACTGGATGCTTTGTTTCTGGGCATCAGCACTGAGCCGGGTGCCTGGCTGGATCGTGGCTCCCCTCGGGAGGTGTCCTAGGAGAAGGAACGGGGAGGAGACCGGGAGGAAGCTGTAGCTTCCCCAAGGGGCAGACTGGCATCTTGGTGTCTCCTGGACGGAGCCGAGCCTCCAGCCCCCACATCTGATGACGCTCAACGGGGAGCACGCCCAGCCCTGGGCCTCCAGCCTTAATTATATCCGAGACTGTTTACAGTGTCTAATTATCGCCATTAATTGACTGCGGGAGGCCACGCGTCCCCCGGCTTTCTGACACTATGATCCACCATCCTGCATGGCTGCCTGCAGCGGCAGGAAGGAGAGGTAGCTGGGGTCTGGCTTTATTTTATTACCAGGAGATATTATTTCTGTGACTTTCTACAAGGAGGGGAAACAATCGTAATCATCAGATAAACCAAAAGAAACGCACACAAACACACACACACACAAAACAAAAACAAACCCCAATTCATTGTTTGAATCGTATTCTACACATAAGAAATAGTTTCTGCCTTCCACGGCGCTCCCCCTCCCTTCCTCCTTCTTTTCCTCCCTTCCTTCCTGTCTCTCTAATCTATTTTTCCACATCTACATCTAGAAAAGTTCAGGAGTCTTAGTTTTGTCATTTCTATCTATCCAATCTATCTGTCTGCATACTTGTCTATACTGGTCTGTGAGCCTTAGTTTTCTCATCTGAGAAGCGGAGGACAGTAGGCTTGTCATGGAAATTAAATGAATATAAACGTTTCCCATGTTCCTGGCGTGTGTGTGTCCTAAAGACATGCAGGACGTTACCTAGATCGTCACGGACACAGGTCCTGTCTTCTGGGTCCTGCTCAGGAACTGACACATCTGTCAGTTTTGAATTTGGAGCGTTCACATCTCAGGGGTGGAGAGTGTGGCACGTGCTCTGAGCTCTCCGTGGAAGAGAAATGGTTTCAGGACAACAGAAAGTCTTCATTCACGGCTTACCTGCTCGGGGCCTCACAGCCAAGCGAGCGCAGAACGAGCTGGGCGGACCTCAGCCCGTTATCCGTAGGACCCTCCTTACGCCTGTAGGAGGCTCTTACCTCCACGGCAGGTCAGGCTGTTTATGCCTCTTTGCAGAGGAGCCAGCAGCTCTCTGTCAAGGTGAAAGTGAGGTTAGGGTCGCGCTGCTGGCCGGGGCAGGGAACAAGGGATCCAGACCTGGAGCCACGCCTTTGGACTCCTGGTCCAGCGCTCCGTCCGTGAGCCACATTAGGCTCGGGAGACATGCCCCATATGCTCTCATTACCAAATATATCCACCCAGAAGCTGAGGTCTCCCCAGAATTGTCCCTCGAGGAAGAAGGCGTCCCCCTGCCTGGGGACTCACGTGTCCCCAGGTGGCCAGGTTCCTTCTTGATTGCCCTACTTGGACCCTCAAGGCCGACGGCTATGGAAGTTGTGTGTGTGGGGGGGGGGCACAGAGGATGAGACGGGTCAGGGGTGATGCGGCAGGCTCCGTCTCTTCACCTGTGTGATGGGAATGCTAATGAGACCATCTCATGCCGTGACTGCCTGTGGTCCATGGGAGCCTTCCATTCAGGTGGAGTTTGAAAAGGAGGTTCTTTTCCGCTTCCACCATCAGACAAGTGAGGATGAGCTAGAGCGCAGGGAATGACCTCTCGTTAACCCCTCCGTCTAAATCCAGCCTCAGAAAGCCTATGGATTTGGACAGGATCGCAGGCCTGTGCTCTGGCTGACGTCTGGGCACTTAGAGATGCCCTGGGTGAAGCGTTCACACGCTTCTCCTCTCTCCTTTCCAGACCCTTTTCCTGGGTGGGCTGCCCCTGAGGGTTTCTCAGGGCCCTGGAAGGAAACTCCTCTAAAGACACTGTGTGTTCCCCCCTCCGCCATCTAAAACGTGTTTGCCGCACTCGGCAGCAATGCCCTGCTCTGGGCAGTATTTCACTCGAGAGAAAACAGCTCTCAAGTCCTACCGTGTTTCGTGGGGTCAGACTGTGAACGCGCCAGCAGCCAGCCTGGGGCACATATTTCAAGTTGTGTAATTAGACTAATGATAGTAACTGGATTCACTGACACTTTTTGAAATTGGACTCTATGTTCTGTTATTAACACCCCCATTCTACAGATGAGGAAACTGAGGCTCAGAGAGGTAAAGTACCTCCCTCAAATTTACCAGCTGCCTCCACTTCTCGGCAGCCTCCCAGCCAGGAGGCCCCGTGGAGGGACCAGGAGGGGAATCAGCATCTCCTCTCCTGCTCAGAAGGGGCGTGGTCTGCAGCCAGGGTTCCCTGGGCCCCTGTCCCCTGCCCCATCAATGAATTAGTGAAGTAGAGCCTGCCAGGGGCGTCAGAGCTCATGGCAAGCTACAGGTGGAAATGCCAACTGCCACGTGGGGTCGCATTAGAGGGGACTGTGGTAGTTCGTCATTTATTTCAGGAGTGGTTATTTTTTTCTTTTTTTTCCCATCGGTGTCTCTGGAAGCCAAGGTCCTGCCAGCCCCTGGATGAGGCTCTCCCTGGGGGGAGCCTGGGACACTCCAGAGCATTCGGGGTCCTGGCCAGACCAGTGAGGTCTGAGGGTCCTACAGACCATGTTCGTGGCCAGTTTGGACACCCACACCCCCCTCCCCCCATGAAGCACCATTGCTTCTCCAGCCCTGCTTGAATGAAGAGCTGATGACTAGTTTTGAAAGGAAGTCCTATATAGCACAAAATGCTCTTCCAAACTTGAACAAAGCCAGACATCTGCTGGAGGATGTCGGTTCCCCTGAAGGAGGGGAGAATCATAGCTGGGTGATGACATGGTCTAAGACCGCCTGCAGCGTGACCCCCCTCTCGGAGGTCAGCCTTCACCATCTCTGCTCCTTCTCTGCCGGGACTGGGCCGTCCTGAGTCATTCCCGCAAGAAGCCGTGGGGTCAGGAATCAGCACCTCTGAATTGGAGCTTCTGCCTTGTGATACCTGCTGGGGGTTCATAATTTAAATCACCATTCCTTTCACCCGACCAATGGGACAGTGAGCTCATCCAAGGGGACCCACGTCTTAGTCTTCTAGGGTCCCCATGGCCGGCATCACTTCTGGCCCTGGGGGTCTGGTGAGCAAATGCAGACTGAGAGAAGGAATGCCCATTGCCAGGTTTGGACCTGAGACCCCGGGCCACCATGAGTAACGGGGTGAGCCTTGTGTGCCTGGCGAGGTTCAGTCTCTAATTAATAAAATGAAAGACAGGGAGGGGAAAAGGGAAACAAGGAAATCGTAAAATCAATAGGCAACTGACATCAAACTTTACTATGCTATCTACGCTATTGAAACACCACAGAGTCTGGGTCTGAAAACGTTAGCATTTCCAAAGTGCTTGAGTACGGAAAGAGGAATTTCACTCCGCATTAGATCACTGAGCAGTCGCTGAAATTTCTGCCTTTTGCTGCCTAGACAGTAAGTCCTTCCTGACATCCTTATGCATGGAGCTGTCTGGGGGCCGTTTCCAAAAGCCACGAATAGAGTCAAGAAGTAATTTCCCGCCTTGGGTGCTGGTTCTCGAAAACTGACTTGCGGCTGCTTTTCAATTTCTAAGTCAGGTGACAATGTAATTACTGATGTCAAGTGAGATTTTTCTTTTCTGAAAGGAAGACCCATGGACCTTGGAGAAGATCAGGTGGAGGGTGCAGATCCCAAGTCCAGGCAGTTATCCCCATTTGGGGCATTCTGGGAGAAACCACCGCTGTAGCACCCAGTTGCAGCAAGAATCCTGCTGAGACTCCTCACCCTCAACGTCTGATCCCTTGGATATCTGACTGGGCTCCTCCTCCCCCATCATCCCCCAGGCAATATCCGATCACTCCTGGCCTGCCTGCAGCAAGAATCCTGTTGGTTCAGTTTAGCCAGAATCCCCCTTACGCTGTTTCCTCTTAGTGAGTTTCCATCCTCAGACCCCACCCCGCTCCTTGTCTGTAATTCCCCAGTGGCCCTTGCTGTGGTCGGAACTGAGCCCAGGTCTCTTCTCCCCTATTGCAATAGTTCTTGAGTTTTTTGTTTTTACCATTTCAACAGTATCTTGGAGTCCTGAAGGTTTTAATATCTTTGAGAACCCTCAGTAGAAATGTACCCCTTCTGTTTCCATCCTTTGGCAAAGCATGCCATAGCTGACCCCCTACCCTGAGAACTCACAGAAGGTCCCTCTCATTCTTCTCTGCTGAATTTGCAAAAGCTCCGAGACTTTCAGGCTGCACCAACGTCAGGCAGAGGCCAGTGGCCAGGACCATGGAAGTCACAGGAAAGGTGATGCTGCCCTTTCTCAAAGCCCGGCACAGCCAAGCACACAAAATGCTGTTCGGTTCTCAGGGGAGGGGCCCCGTGGGCAGCCTGGTGGACGCCTTGTCCTTGCCAACTGAGTCTGCCAAAACAAAACAGGGACATTAACTTATGTGAGCAGACGTGCGCTCACGGCGCCAGATCAGAAGGCGCCGACGTCCTGTGTGGGTGCGTACCCAGAGGAAACGTGGACCGAGGGAGGGGTGCTCTCGTCAGCACCGTTGGCTATTTATAGCCAGGCGAGGGTATCAGACCCTCCAGTCACGGCAAGAAGCTTGGCCAGCAGGGGAAGGATCCAGACCCAGGCCAGGCAGGGCAGAGGGGGGCGGGCAGAAGGGGCCAGGAGGACTTCAGTCCTGGCCCCACAGGTCTTCCTAGTTTGCGAAACCCCGAATGAAACATGCAACTCACGTGGATATGTCTCCAGGCTGGTGGATGCGTAGATTTCTGCAACCTTTTAATTCTGCCGGTCAGATCCCCGCCTGAAACATCGTTTTAGCCGAGCCGGACGGGCTGCTTTCTCAGGGCTAGTCAGTCTGGATCCATCTCACCTGCTGTGATGAAGCAGAGAGGAAATGAATTGTGGACAAAGGCTGGCTGTCCTCGGGCCTCCCTCCTGAAAAGGAGCCGGGTGGCGGCCGACTCGGGACTGAGGCTAAGTCGCACAGCTCCGCTGCTGCAGGCGGCAAACACCAACAGTCCCCAGGGAAGAAGGGTTTTGTGATTCTCTATGTTAACCGTGAGCAAGGTGGTCGCTGTTTTTTAACCAAGCATATTTTTAAAGGGCATTTAATGGGACTGCGCCCGCCGTATACCTATAAACTGTGTGTGACAGCACACCAGCTCCAGCGAAATGAGATATACAGGACTCCAAACAAATAATCATATCTGACAGGCAATTTCTCCAATAAATCCAGAGAAAGATGTCCCACTGGGTAGAAGACAGCACACACAGAGCTCCCAACAAACACTGGCACGATCGAGGCGGGGAGCGGGGGGTGAGGTTCGTGTCCGTGCTGGCTTGGGGCTGCGGGGAGAGGGAGATTCATTAGGAACTTAAAAGCGCAGATGTGGGTTTCCCTGGTGGCGCAGTGGTTGAGAGTCCGCCTGCCGATGCGGGGGACACGGGTTCGTGCCCCGGTCCGGGAAGATCCCACGTGCCGCGGAGCGGCTGGGCCCTGTGAGCCATGGCCGCTGAACCTGCGCGACCGGAGCCTGTGCTCCGCAACGGGAAAGGCCATAGCAGTGAGAGGCCCGCGTACCGCAAAAAAAAAAAAAAAAAAAAGCGCAGACATGATCAGCCTTCCACTCACCACCCAGGCATCTTTCTGGGCACGGGTTGGTTTGAACATTCGCCCCAATGAGCCATGGGGAGACCTGTGGGAAACTGCTTTCTTGCAAGTGGCTGTTGGCAAAATGGGGTTCCTGGACCCTGGGGAGAGGCCTCCTTGTGCTCAGAAAGTCAGTCTGTTGCCCCTCTGCTTAAGAACCAAGTTGCAGAAGGAATCTCACTGGCCCGGCTATGTGCCTGCCTTTCTCTGGGGGAGCGTGGGGCCCCTTCTCACAGCTCCATTGGGCAGCAGGAGCACAAACAGCTGCTCCGTTCAAGCAGGTCGATCCCTTGGTCCTTGGATGCTGCCTGGGTAATCCCCCTCCTCCACCCCAAGAGTTCCAGTAAATCCTCTTTCACCTAGGTAAGCCTTGGCTTTCTGATGCTTGCAACCCAAGAACCACAACTGGTATAATCTATGAGCCTCATTTTCCTCATCTGTGAAATGGGCGTAATAGCCTCCAGTGATGATTATTATTGGTGCTTCTGTGGCAAGTGCGAGATCAGAGATTCTCAAACTTTTGTGCTGAGGACCGCTTTAGCCTTTTAAAAACTGCTGAGGATTCCAAAGAGCTTTTGTCCAAGAAGGTTGCATCTATCGATATTAATGGTGTCAGAAATTAAAACTAACACATCTTTAAAAGGCAAGAATCACAAGCACACATTCCATTAGCTGGCAGAGCTATGATGTCATCATGCAGCTGCTAGAAAACTCCATTGCACTCTCGTGAGAATACGAGGGTGAAAAAGACAAATGATTCCGGACATTTGTTTGGACATTTGTATTATTTAGGATAATTGTTTTGACCCTGTGAACCCTCTTTGCAGGTCTCAGGAACCACCAGGGGTCCCTGGACCACACTGTACTCAACCCACAATCACATCCCCACTTTCTGCAGTGGGTTCATTACGCACCTTCCAATATGCACACTGTATCTGAGGGGTGCATTTCTTAATCTAGGGCATCTCAAACTCTAGCTTGTGAAAGAATCCCCTGGAGAGCTAGAGGGAGCACGGATCTCAGACCCCGCCCCCAGGGATTCTGACTTAGTAGGTCTGGGTGGGGCCCAAGGGTGAGCATTTCCTACCAGTTCCCAGTCTGTGGACCACACTGGAGCAGAACTGTGCTGACCTAGAAACTCAGTCCACACACAGACAAAACTGCCTTTCTAAAAAGTCTTTAAATCACCTTACATCTGACTCTGAGCTCCTGTCACTCATGGCTGGAGGCAAATTCAACCTTGGTCATCCCAGGACGTGCAAAGGCCCTGGGGTCTTGCACAGAATCGAGTATATGTGAGCCCTTCTTATCTTCAGTCCATGCCAGCCGCCCCTGAGGTGCTCATTGCCAAAGCCCCTGTGGCTCTTGGAATTTGGGAGGGCCCCCAAATTCTTAGAGTTTCTGTGCCTCACTTGGGGCCCAGGGCCTTGCCCAGATGGACCATGCTGTCTGGCTGCTTGTTCCAGCAAGTTAAACTTCCAACAGGCCCCCTCCCCTGCTGGGCGTCCTGACCCCAAGTCAGAGAAGGGTGAACATGACAACCTGTGATGCAAAGAAAGGTCATCCCTAAGCTACCCCGGGATTTGTAAATCCAGACAAGCAAACCAATACCTGGGGTGAATAAAACCCCAACGAAAATGTGTTTATGTAGGATCTCCCAGAGTAGCCATACTGCTTTACATCCCCACCAGCACTATGTGAAAGGCCCAGTTTCTCTGCATCCTTGCCAGCATTCAGTGTTGTCACTATTTTTTAATTTTAGCCATTCTGATAGTTGTGTAGTTTTGCATCACTGTGTTTTTTTTTTTTTTTTTTTTTTGCGGTACACGGGCCTCTCACTGCTGTGGCCTCTCCTGTTGCGGAGCACAGGCTCCTGATGCGCAGGCTCAGCGGCCATGGCTCACGGCCCAGCCTCTCCGCGGCACATGGGATACTCCCGGACCGGGGCACGAACCTGAGTCCCCTGCATCAGCAGGCGGACTCTCAACCACTGCGCCACCAGGGAAGCCTCCATCACTGTGGTTTTAATCTGCATTTTCCTGATGGCTGATGATGTTGAATACCTTTTCATGTGCTTGTTTGCCATCTGTATAAATCCTTTCCAGTGAAATGTCTCTTGACCATTTTCTAATTAAATGGTTTTTCTATTGAGTTCTGAGACTTCTTTTTTAAAAAAAATTTTCCCCCAGAGTATTGTTTATCTTTTAAAGTTGCTTAGTTTTTTGCTTTGCTTTATTTTTATCATTATTATTTTGTTTTGGCTGTGCTGGGTCTTCGCTGTTGTGCACAGGCTGCGTGCAGACTGTCTCTAGCTGTGGCGAGCGGGGGCTACTCTTTGTTTGTTGCGGTGCACAGGCTTCTCACTGTGGCGGCTTCTCTTGTTGCGGAGCAGGACTCTAGGCGCGCGGGCTCAGTAGTTGCGGCTCACGGGCTCTAGAGCACAGGCTCAGTAGCTATGGTGCCCAGGCTTAGTTGCTTCGTGGCATGTGAGATCTTCCCGGACCAGGGCTCGAACCCGTGTCCCCTGCACTGGCAGGCGGATTCTTATCCACTGCGCCACCAGGGAAGTGCCTTGCTTTGTTTTATTTTAATTAATTTTTTTTTTTACTTTAAATATAATTAGCCTACAAGACTGTGTTAGTTCCAGGCGTACAATGTAGCAATTCAGTATTTCTATACATTACAAAATTGAGAGTTCTCTCTGTGTCCCAGGTACTAGTCCTTTGTCAACTACATAGTTTATAAATTTTTCCTGCAAGGTTTTTCATCGTCTTAAGAGAGTCTTTTGCAGAACAAAAGTTTTTAATTTTGACCAAGTCCAACAAACTGATTTTTCCTTGTATGGACCGTGCTCCTGGTGCCCTGGCCGGACATTGAGGAACTTTATCTGCTCTGGACTCCTTTTGGCACCTCCAACAGGCCACGCCCTCCCTACCAAGCTTCTTTGCGCTGTGGGTGTTTTCTTGGCGTAGAACTCTGGCAAATCCTTAAAAAATGATATATATATTCATCACACGACCAAATAATTGCATTTCTGGACACTTGTTCCGAGAAATGAAAACGTACGTCCATACAAAAGCATGCCCATGATTATTTCCAGCAGCTTTGTTTGTTATAGTCAAAAACTGGAGACGTCCCAAATGTCCTTCAATGGGTGAATGGTTAAACAAATAAAAAGAATAAAAAGAAACGAATTCTTGGTATACACAACAACTTGCGTGGATCTCAAGGGCCTTTTGCTGAATGAAAAAAACCAAGCTTGAAAGGTCACATATTGTGTGCTTCCATTAATGTAAGTTTCTTGAAATGACAAAATTACAGAAACAGAGAACAGATGAGTGGTTCCCAGGGAGAGAGGGGAGGGGGAGTGGTGTGACTCTGCAGGGAGAACTTTGTGATGATGGAACCGTTCTGTGTCTAGATCATGATGGCAATTCCATGAATCCATACGTGGGGTAAAGTTGCATAGAACTAAACACACACGTACACACACACACACACACACACACACACACACACACACGTGCACATAAAGCAGGTGAAATCTGCAATAACACCAATGTCAATTTCCTGGTTTTAATTTTTTTTTTTTTTTTTTGCGGTACGCGGGCCTCTCACTGTTGCGGCCTCTCCCGTTGCGGAGCACAGGCTCCGGACACGCAGGCTCAGCGGCCATGGCTCACGGGCCCAGCCGCTCCACGGAATGTGGGATCTTCCCGGACCGGGGCACGAGCCCGCGTCCCCTGCATCGGCAGGCAGACTCTCAACCACTGCGCCACCAGGGAAGCCCCTGGTTTTAATATTGATAATAGCTATGAAGGTGTTACCATTGGGAGAAGCGATACATCAGACCTCTCTGCACCATTTTTGCAAGTTTGATGAATCTATAGTTGTCTGTAAATCGATCTATCAGGGAGAGAAGGCATGGAGCCTTGTAGGGCCTGATCAAACATGTGGAGGCAGGTGTCCACTGGTGGTGGGTTGAACGCCAGGCGTGTGTAAGCATTATCCCTCAGGCTGCTTGGGGGTATGTGGTGGGAGGGGGCCGTGGAAGGAAACAATGAGAAGCGGCTGCAGACGCGTAATCTGGAAGCACTTACTGGGGAGAAGGGACGGGGCTTGGTGGTCCTCTGGAGTGTAATGGTTCACGGGACCAAGAGCTGACCCTTGAAGGTATTTTCCTGCTGGATGGGGAGTTCTAGAAACACAAGAACCTAGGTTTCGGGAATTCCGAGGCCCGACTTAGCACAGAGCAGACAAAGGGCTGTGGGCTGGATTTCTGGAGAGAAGACCAAGACGGGGTGCCTCTCACCTCCACGGCCAGCCCCGCATGACGTGGGCGCCACCTGTCTTGATCGCCTCGGAGTCTGATGTGTCCCCCAGAGTAGATGAGCCGTTGCTCTGGAATGCTCCTGGGAGGCCAGGAACAGAAGTCCTGAACCCCGAGTGTACATTCAATACATACGCCTGAGGCCGCCGGCAGCGTTGGGAAGAGGGACCGGAGCTCGCGGCCATATGGGGATGTCGCTGTGGGAAAAAAATATTTATAAAATGGCTTTTCCAAATGTTTAATCTACAGCAGATGCATCTCACATTAATCTGTTTGACTTGGCTTCCGCTGTGCAGAGATGCCGTTTCATCGTGCAGGCCTCCTGGAGCAGAGGAAATGGGGGCTGCTAAGAGATTCCTCTGCTTGTGACTCAACTGGAAAGGGAGGTCTTTGGGGGCGACAACCTGGGGTGGGGGGAAGGGCAGCAGGGAGGGAGGCGCAGGGCCGGGACGAGAAGGGAATGAAGTTCCCCCGCATCCCCCTTGGCTCCCGGGAGGAACCAAAATTTTCATTTTCATGTCATGGATGCTGTGTGTTTAATCTCCCTCCTGGAATAATAAACCGATGGCTGAATCTCTTACTAAAAAGTGATGCCGTCGTGTTAATTACCATCGAGTAATGGGGCCGCACTCCGATTCCTAACTCTGTTATTTCCGTGACTTTCACAGAAGGGAAAACAGTCCCTTACTGAGCAAGCTTAACATCCTAGATGTTTCTCGAATGGGAAGTGGGAGCACTGATTTCTCCAGCCTCTTGCCACCTTCACCATCCCTCGGATCCCGGGATCACCCCCCACCCGAGCCCCTGCCAACCTCAGGGACTTCGCATATTCTGTTGCCTCTGCTGGGAAGCTCTCCCCTCACCTCTGCCTTGAGTGACTCCTGCTCTGGGCTTAAGCATCAGCATCTCAGCAAAGCCGAGGTTTGGTAGGTTTGGAACCCTGGGGTCTCCTCCTCACTTGAACACACTCATAACCGCACTTCAACCTTGTGATGCTGCAGTTCTGTCTCCCACACAGGACCTTGTCCACCACTGGTGACACCTGCCTGACACCTGGTGTGAAAGAGCTGCCCAGTTGGACAGACCGAGAGGGGCTGAGTGACACGTGACTCTCAGGTGATTCGTCTCTGAAGACCCGGGTGAGGAAACAACAACAGCAACTGCATTTTCATTAAGATGCTGGAGGTCCTTTAAGCCCCTGGATGATCACTTCCCACCTGGTCTGAGGAGAGAAAAGGGGACAGCACCCCCCTAAGCTCTCCAGGTCCATTTCAGCTGCTCAAGTGTGAAAAGCAGAACAATGGCCCCGAGGTGTCCATGTCCCAATCCCTGGAACCCGTAAACCTGTTCTCTTACATGGCAAGGGGACTTGGCAGATGTGATTACATTAAAGTTCTTGAGATGGGAGGTTATCCCGGTCATCTGGATATCTACCTGGGTCCACTCTAGTTACCTGAATCCCCAAAAGCAAAGAAGCTCGTCACATCACAAATAAATAGGGAAATACAGATCAAAACCGCAGTGAGATACCACCTCATACCCATTCAGATGGCTACTGTTAAACAACAACGAAATAAGTGTTGGTGAGAATGTGGATAAATTCGAACGCTTCTGCTCTGTCGATGGAAATGCGAATTGGTGCAGCCACTGTGGAAAAACAGTATGGCAGTTCCTCAAAAATTAACAATAGAATGACCATATCACCCAGCAATTCCACATCTGGGTATACACCCAAAAGAACTGAAAGCAGAATCTGGAAAGTATATCAATATTTGTACACCCATGTTCGTAACCGCATTATTTACAACAGCTAAAACGTGGAAGCCACCCACGTCCATGGATGGACGGACGGATAAGCAAAATGTGGTCTGTACGTACAACGGCATATTATTCAGCCTTAAAAAATGAAATTCTGACACGTGATACAACATGGATGAACCTGGAGGACATTATGCTGAGTGAGATAAGCTGCTCACAGACAGACAAACACTGTATGATTCCACCTGTAGGAGGAACCGAGGCTAATCAGACTCATAAAGACAAGAAGCAGAATGGTAGTTATCACAGCCTGCGGGGAGGGGCGCATGGGGAGTTACTGATGAACGGATTCAGAGCTTCAGTTCTACAAGGTGGAAAGTGTTCTCAAGGTGGATGGGGCTGACGGTTGCACAATAGTGCGATTTGTTTTTTAATAGATCTTTATTGGAGTATAATTGCTTCACAATACTGTGTTAGTTCCTGTTGTACAACAAAGTGAATCAGCCATATGCATACATATATCCCCATATCCCCTCCCTCCAGAGCCTCCCTCCCACCCTCCCTATCCCACCCCTCTAGGTCATCGCAAAGCACTGAGCTGATCTCCCTGTGCTATGCGGCTGCTTCCCACTAGCTAGCTATTTTACGTTTGGTAGTGTATATATGTCCATGCCTCTCTCTCACTTCGTCCCAGCTTACCCTTCCCCCTCCCCATGTCCTCAAGTCCATTCTCTACGTCTGCGTCTTTATTCCTGTCCTGCCCCTAGGTTCTTCAGAACCAATTTTTTTTTTTTTTTAGATTCCATATATGTGTGTTAGCATACAGTATTTGTTTTTCTCTTTCTGACTTACTTCACTCTGTATGACAGACTCTAGGTCCAGCCACCTCACTACAAATAACTCAATTTCATTTCTTTTTAAGGCTGAGTAATATTCCATTGTATACATGTGCCACATCTTCTTTATCCATTCATCTGTCAATGGACACTTAGGTTGCTTCCATGTCCTGGCTATTGTAAATAGAGCTGCAATGAACATTGTGGTACATGACTCTTTTTGAATTATGGTTTCTCAGGGTATATGCCCAGTAGTGGGATTGCTGGGTCGTATGGTAGTTCTATTTTTAGTTTGTTAAGGAACCTCCATACTGTTCTCCATAGTGGCTGTACCAATTTACATTCCCACCAACAGTGCAAGAGGGTTCCTCTTTTCACCACACCCTTTCCAGCATTTATTGTTTCTAGATTTTTTGATAACGGCCATTCTGACTGGTGTCAGGTGATACCTCATTGTAGTTTTGATTTGCATTTCTCTAATAGTGATGCTGAGCATCTTTTCATGTGCCTCTTGGCCATCTGTATGTCTTCTTTGGTGAAATGTCT
Source organism: Tursiops truncatus (assembly GCF_011762595.2). Classification (NCBI taxonomy): domain Eukaryota; kingdom Metazoa; phylum Chordata; class Mammalia; order Artiodactyla; family Delphinidae; genus Tursiops; species Tursiops truncatus. The sequence goes on from NC_047048.1 coordinate 81,317,657, forward strand.
ATTAAGTTTGTTTTTTTGATATTGATCTCCATGAGCTGCTTGTATATTTTGACGATTAATCCTTTGTCCGTTGTTTCATTTACAAATATTTTGTCCCATTCTGAGGGTTGTTAATGCCACCTATATATATATATATATATATATATATATATATATATATATATATATATATCTTCATTTGAAGATGAAGGACTTCCCGGGAGGTCCAGTGGTTAGGACTCTGTGCTTTCACTGCTGAGGTCCCAGGTTCAATCCCTGGTTGGGGAACTGAGATCCCACAAGCCATGTGGCATGGCAAAAAAAAAAAAAAAAAGGTTAAGATGGTAAATTTTATATGTATTTTAGCACAATTTAAAAAGAATTTTTAAAGTGGAGAGCGTTTGCCAGTGAGAGCAACTTGAGCTCCAAACAAGGGTTAAAGAGATGCACAGTGTGTGGAGTCTACACCCTGCTGCCGGCTCTGAGACACAGCAGCCCACGTGTAGGACGAGGAGCGGAGAGAGGCCCCAGCTGACAGCCAGCGAGGAAGCAGGACAGCAGTCTGCCAACCCCAAGGAACTGAATTCGACCAGCAACCCCAACGAGCAGGACACAGATTCTCCCCTAGAGCCTCCACCAGGATCACAGCCCTGCCGACACCTTGGTTTTAGCCCCGAGAGGCTCACTGCAGACTTCTGACGTGCAGAACTGTAGGAGAATAGATTCATATTGTTTAAACTGCCAAGTTAGCATTCATTTATTTAGGGCAGCACAGGAAACTAATACGCCAAAGAAGCCCAGTGTAGGGCAGACAGGGATACACCAGGGACCGGAGCCCTGGCTCAGCCACGAACTGTGCAGCCGCGTCCCTGGTCACATGGCTTTGGGGTCCCCAGCCTTACAAAAAAGAGGTTGGCATGAAGTCACATGCTTTTCTTTTTTTTCCATTTATTTGGCAAGAGAGACGTTTTCTTGAGTGATATCTTCTGTGAAAGCCCCCAAATGGGTGCCAGACAAAATATTTTCAAAGGTCTGCTTTGTTTGAAGTGAGGGTAGGGGTCTGGGCCCAGCCTCCCGGGTACTCTTCCCTGGGCCCGGCACCCCCAGCTCTGCAGAGCCCTGGGTCTCCACCTGCTGCATTAACAGGAGACTAGCCTGGGGCTCCCGAGGCCCCTGGCTCTGACACTTCGGATTTGTTGTTTGACAGTCTCGGTCTTCTGGAAATACAAACTTGATCACGCTCCCGCCTCCTCTTTCCTGTTCCCCCGCCACTGCTCTTGGATAAGGTGAAACCCGCCAGGTCCAGCTTCTGCTGTTCTCCCACACCCATCCTCAACTCCCAGGGCCAGTCCCTGAGCTCCACATGATGCCGTCTCAGACCCCTGCAGAGGAGGGGCATTTCTTGGCTCTTCCAAGCCCTTTCATTGAGACCAGATGGACACCTGCCCAAGGCTGTCCCTGAAAGATGCTGGTCCAGCCTTTAAATGAATCTGAAGGAAGAGCCAGGACCGAGAAGCCAGACAGATCCAGTTTCAGTCATGTTTCACCCTATGACCCTGTTCCAACTACTTAAGCTCCCTGAGCCTCATTTGGCTCCTTTGTGAAATGGAGACATTGGTGTCACCTCATTCATGGGCTCATTACCTGTACACAACACCGCAAAGTGTGCGCCCGGCACAGTCCCGGCCCCGGCAATGTTAGCTGCGATTATTATTAACGAGGAGCCTCTCAGCCTTAAACGGCCACTTTCCTACCCTGTTCCCCCTTCAAAACATCTCTTTCAGCCCTAGCTGAGATAGAAATGAGGAAACGAACCTGACACCCACTGTACACGTTCCTTTGAAGAGAGTCACCCTCCAGGAGGAGAGACCTCATCGAAATGTAATTTTTTTCCCATTAATCGTCCACCGAGACAGCTCTTGGGTCTCCAATTCTCTTAAGCAAATAACAACGAAAAGAAAAAAACCTTTTCTTCCAACTCGAAGTGCAGATTTGTATAATAAAAGCACGGCATTGAAGCTGTTATCTCTTCTCATCTGGCCTTCCCTTTCATAACTCACAAAGGGTCTGGCCCCTCTCTCTCCCTCGCTCTTCTCTTTCCTTGCTTTGAGGCCAGACCCACACATGGCACAGGTAGCATCACTGCAGAGCCCAGCTCTGAGCAGCCCCGGGCCAGCCCCTGCTGCACTGTTCCCTGGTGCTTCCACCCCTAAGGCTTGCTTCCCTGGCCTCTGTATTCCCGACCTTTCCTCTTCCCAGGTGTGCGGCCACAAGGCCAGACCCGCAGCGGAACGGAACACGGTGCAAAGTGAGCCTTCAGAACCTCAGACCAGTGTTCAAATCCTGGCTCAGCTTTGCAGTTTAGGCGAGTCACTGCCCCTCTGCAAGTCCAGCTTCACCTTGTAAGGTGGGCATGACAAAACCAACAGCCCAGCCTTACTGAATGGCAAAGGCTGCCGTCACCGAATGGGTCAATCCACCAACTATTCACGGCACGTCTACTGTGTCCTGGGGCCCAAGGATGCAGAGTGAACAGGGCCCAATCTGAGACCCTGGTCCTTGCATCCCAGGGCCAGTCACAGAAGAGGTGCTCTTGAAATGGGCATTGAAGGGTCCAGGGGACCCCGAGACCACCATCATGCGGACAACAGCTGCAAGTCTGGGGCTCTCAGTTTTGATAATCCCCTGGAAAGACTCAGAACTCACTGAAAGCTGCTGCACTCACAGTTACAGTTTATTACAGCAAAGGATGCAGATAAAATCAGCCCAGGGAAGAGACCCCAGGGGACAGAGCCCAGGAAAGCGCCAAACTGGAAGCTTCTCGTCGTCCTGTGTCTGGGAGTCAGGAACAGCCCTAACCTCTCCTGGCAAAGACGTGTGAGCATGAAACAGAGCAGGAGCCTGTGGTCCTTGCCCCCCCCCCCACACCCCAGCGGGTCTTCTGCCTGCCTTTTGTCTGTAGAAAAACTTTAGCCAAAGTATAAGTTTAATCAGAGAAGTGAGAAAATAAAGAAACAAAGGAAAACTGTCCAACAAGACCAAATAATAATAGTTGAGTCATTAAGCAGGGTCAGGGCCCTTTGGTCCCTCCTCAAGGGCTAGAGATAATATTCTGAGCCATGTCCTGTGAGCTGTCCTGTAGATACTGAAACCCACACCAGGTGGAAGAAGTTAACTACATGATGACCAGACAGTAGCCATGACATAAGCTGCCACAATTCCGAGAACTGGCCTCAAAGAAATGGAAACACACCAACCGTGGAACTAAAGACTAATGTGAAGGGTTACCAGAGCGTGGCACGTTGGAGCAGCGTCTGAAGAAGGCACTCTTGCACACAGGGGAGGGGAAGCAGGAGGACGGGTTGGAAGGCAGCTGTGGTCATCACAAAGTCAAAGAGACGCTGACCTGGTACCCAGATGGCCTTCCCCGCCCTCTGCTCCCTCCAGCCGCAGCTAATGCAGGGGTGTGGTAGGGCTCAGCTCCTCCTGGCTGGTGAGAGCTCGTCGCTAAACAACCAGGAATCTTGTGAGCCTTTGTTGCACCATTGGTAGCTTTGAAATCGGTCACACGGAGAGAGTATTTACACCACGGAAATGGGCAAAAGCTACAAATCTGGACTTTCCTCTTCCTGTCCCCTGGAGAGCTGGTTTTCCAGCAAAACACCACTTCCTAAGACCACCCCCCTTCTCTGGAAAGGTGACCGTGATCAGGGGAGCCTCTCTGTCCATCGCAAGGGCATCCCACAACAAGAACCGACTCACAAGGGGCTTGGATACCTTGCTTCACGCCTGAGGTGGATTCAACTCTGTGGCGGAATCCACCCTCCCCATGGGAGCAGGGCAAGGTGTGCCCGGAAGAGAAGCGCCCATGGTGACCGAGGAGAAGGCTTTGGGAGAAGATTACTTCAGGGTGCTCCCCTGCAGGTGAGCACGCCCAGCTCCTGTACTCATCGTCAGCCCAAGGTTGGTGGGAAATGGTCAGGTGGGGACGTTTCTCTTCCATCACTGTCAGCAGCATCTGAGTTTCCTTATCAAATGCAGATTTGCTCCGGTCCTTCCCTTCCCTCACTGCCTTTCCAGCTTCTCCTGAGAGCCCTCCCTCGAAACCACCCCAGGACGAGAATGCCCATCTCAGACTCTGCTGCCGTGGCTCCACGCCCCGAGCTCACTCCAACCACAAGTGGAGACCAGCGGGACCAACAAGGTATCTCGGATATGGACGGGGGAAGCCCCAGAACTAGCAACTGTTGAAGTCCATGCTCTGCAGACACGGAGGACCAACCGCTCTTGTTGAAGATCTAGACCTTCATCTTGATGAAAGCTGTTCACAAGCCCCAGCTCCCCAGCGCTTAGAAACAAAATGAAATTCAGTTTGGAATAACAAGGCTTCTGTTGTCCGGGTGAGGTCACCGCGGAACCGCTGTGTCAGGCCCAAAGAATGTCTCCGTTTCCCTGCCTGTTGGGTGACCCCCTCGCGGGGGCCCACCTGCTGTAGCAGGTGACCAGATAGAGAGCAATTAATTTTTATAGCCCTCTGCTCCCAGTGGCTGCCACATGCTCGTGAGGTCACTCTTGTCGCTTTATTTTGGTATGTGTTAAAGATGTTGGTGTCTTCAAGAGGGAGGAGATATGGGAACATATGTATATGTATAGCTGATTCACTTTGTTATAAAGCAGAAACTAACACACCATTGTCAAGCAATTATACTCCAATAAAAATGTAAAAAAAAAAAACCAAAAAAACCCGATATTGGTGTCTTGAGAATCACACCTCCCCAATGAGCTCAGATCCCCAGGTTTGCAAAAAAAACTTCTCCTGCAGTGTTGGCTCTGCAGAGCTCCGCAGTGGGTTCCTGGAGGTGACAGCGAAGACCATCCCCAGATGCTGGGCGACCTTGGGCAAGCCCCTTCCCCTCCTTGGGCCTCCATTTTCTCATGAACCTAATGCAAAACTTCGACTAGATGAGCATTTCCCAAACTTCCATCGTTCCCCAGCACTGCCATGATTTTGGCCTCTTCTGCCACCTGTGCTAGGATGCGGTCACTACCTTTTCTTCGGTGAACCACCTCGCATTTTTAATTAACTGCATTTCATCTAAAAGGATTCTTGGTATCACCACCGTCAATGGAAATCAGTGTACCGTGCCGTTAATAGAAAGTAATTATTTACTTTCTGGAACCTTGAAATAATTATTTCTAAGTAATAATTGCTTGATTATTCAGAAATATTGAGAAATAATTATTTCTAAATGAATACTACTAAATTCCAGCCACGTGCTGCTGCCTGTGTAGGCTTTGAGCCTGGGGCCCTTCTCTCTCTGTTCACGAGGGAGATTAGAAATGTCAGGAGGTGCTAAGACTCCTAGTGCCAGAAGAATTTCGCCTTGGTCTAACCAGGGGGGTGGAAAGGGGAATCATTTTTGCACTGTATGAATCAATGTTATTTAACGCCACACGCATGCCTCACCTACAACCGCGTTGCCCTTGGCCATTGGCTTTGGAAAGCTTCGTATGCTATGTCTGCTTTGGAAAACACTGGTTTAAATCTTCCCTAAAAGTCTCTCTAATTTTGCGAAATACTCTGGAGCTCCAGAATGCTTCTAGGGCTTCTTCCCAAGCTAGCTCAACATTGCCCCAGGGTAGCGCACAGACCGACTGGATCAGTCACTCAGAGAGCCTGTTTCAAAGGTGGATTCCAGGACCTACCAAGTCAGAATCTTTAGATCGGGGGCCCCAGGATCTGCCTTTGTAACAAGGGCAACCCTCGATTTGAGCCTGAATTAGGGAAGCAGGACAGGGTGCTAGTCAGGAGGCTGACAAGAGCAGAGCCAGCCTGGGCCAGGTGCCGGGAAAGTGAAACTCAGCGAGCAAAGAGTCATTCTGCTTACGCTTTCGGTGTCACCGCTGCCCACACAGGCAGAGAAGAAACGCTGCTCTTTAGGATACAGGTTCAGATACCTGGTGGGTGGACTTTTCCTAAAAGACCCAGCAAATCCCTCTGGCTCTATCTTCAGAACGGCTTTGAATCAACCCACCACAAACGCATCCCCAGGAGAGACATCACGGGGCTGAATTTTATTGACGTCAGCAGCAAACCTTCCTCGTGACCCCAGGGAGGGCGAGGTCTGTGCCAGGTTGAGATGAGGTTCCCAGAATGTTTGACAAAGAAACAGTGCTTCCCACCGAGGAGCTGGAACCCCAGCACTCTTAGGCAGGCTGGACCCCTGGCACTCGCTGCTGGGCCCTTGGGCCACCAGGAGACCACCGTGTCTCTGCCACCCCGCCAGCGTCAGCTTGGAAGCAGCCTCGCGTTCCGACCCTCCTGTCGGCCTCCGGCAGCTCTGCTCAGTGTCTGTTTTATAACCAAGCCTGCTCTTCAGACCTATGAACACAGGGTGCTCTGGAGCCCAGCTCGTGTGGTCCGGCTGCTCTCCTGCCATTTTGAGAGAAACGTCAAAGGCGGGGTCCCCGCCACAGGCTCCCCCTTTGCAAATCAGATGAATTCAAAGCAAAAGCAAAGGCAGTCACACAGCCTGAAGGCCGCCTTCCCCTCCTCACTGGCCCTTCTTCCTGAGGAGCCTCAGAGGATGCGAGACCATCGTGTCTGGGAGGCACTGAGCCCCCAAATAAGAGACGCTGTTCTGGACTCAGCAATGTCCCCCCAATACTCATGTCTTCCCAGAGCCGTAGAATGTGACCTTATATCGAGATAGGGTCTTTGCAGTTGTAATTAGTTAAGGTCAGACTGGATTAGGGTGGGCCCTAATCCAATGACTGGTGTCCTTCTAAGGGTAGAGGGACACAGAGACATAGGGACACATGGGAAGGAGGCACGTGACGATGCAGGCAGAGGCTGGAGGTTTGCAGCCACAAGCCAAGGCACACCAAGGGTTGCCGGCAGCCACCGGAAGCTGGGAGAGAGACCTGGAACAGATTCTCCCCCCGAGTCCCCAGAAGGAAGCAGATTTCAGACGTCTGACCTCTAGAAATGTGAGAGAATAAACGTTTATTGTTTCAAACACCCAGTTAGTAGTATTTTCTTACAACAGCCCTAGGAAATGAATCCCGAAGCTAGTTTAATGAGCACTTACTATGTACTAAGCATTTTGTTTAACGCATTACAGACGCTCTTTCCAATCTGCCCAATGACCTCACGAAGTAGATGCCACCATTCTTTCCATTTTACAAACAGGGAAACTGAGGCTTAACTGGGTGCTCGTTGCCCAAAGGCACGCAGTTAAGTGACCAACCTATGATGTTCCAACTCCTGTGTCCCTGATTCGCAAACCTGTGTCAGTTCCATGGTATCACTCAGCTCCCAGAGGCAGGGACCGTGCAGGGCTCTTGTTATCCTACGGATCCCATGTCTGGCCATGTTCCTGGCACATAGCGGGCCCTCGAGAAAGATGTGAGGACTGCATTCTGTGACTCTGTAAATGGGCAGAGGATTTGGGAATCACGCCCTTTATTTGTTGAGCCAATCAGTATCTATTGAAGGTCTGCTGGGCACCAGGCACTGGGGGCAGAGCAGTCGTGGCCCTGGCCCCGTGGAGTTTGCAGTCCAAGGACGTGAACTAGGAGATAAAGAAGATGATTTATGTGCTAATAACTGTGCCGGTGCTCTGCAGGACACAAGCAGCGCGAGGTGATGGAAGAACAGAGGACGTCGCCCTGCAGAGACGGGGTCCCTGACGCCCGCATGCCCTCCTGAGGCCCCAGCTCCTGTTGCTGCGGCCATGGTGTTTGGGAGAGCTCCTTCTGGAAGGTTCCGGAAGGGCCTAAGAGTGCCTCCCTTTTATCAGCTGGACTGTTGGCCGTTTAGAATAAGAATAAGAAGATGTCTTGCTTCCTCCTCTAGGCCTCAAAGGCAACAGAGTTCACGCACCGAAGGGCCTTGGGTGGGCACTGGCAGTGATTTGCTGGGGCTTCACGAGCGCAGCCTTTCCAGGGAGGCGTCTGTGCTGGTCGGCCTGGGCCCTTCACTCTCCCCGGACCAGGTGCCCGACACAGGCAGTGAGCCTCCCACTCGGGAAGCTCCTCCAGGACGCACAGCGGGCAACCCGGTTCCAGAGCATGCCCGCTCCCTGGAGGGCGGCCGGCCTCTCCGCTCACCTCCACACATAGTATTGTTAACCCTGTGAGCCCTGGATCAGAAGAGCCGTGAGGGGAGATGCTGAAACATCTCTGGACACGGTCTGCACTCCAGGTCTCAGGAAGGAAGGAAGGAAGGAAGGAAGGGAGGGAGGGAGGGAGGAATGTGGGCAGGTGGCCTGTGGGGTGCACTTTGAGAAATGAGGGTGGACAAAGCCAATAAGGGCCACTCCTTCCCTGTTAGATGTACAACGGTCCGGTATATCCCCAGGTTCTGCATCTTTGGACTCAACCAATCAAGGATCAAAAATGTTGGGGGAGGGGGCGGGAATTCCAGAAATTTCCAAAGAGCCAAACTTGAATTTGCCGTGAGCTGACAGCTATTTACATAGCACTCGCATCGTATAAGGTATCACAAGTAATCTAGAGATGATTTAAAGTGCACGGGAGGATGAGCTTAGACTATATGCCATACTGCACCATTTTATATAAGGGACTTGAGAGGGTCCTCAGATTCTGATGCCCAAGATGAGGTCCTGGAACGAATGCCCTGTGAATACCAAGGGACGAGTGTGTCTTGCAGGGAGAGAACTTCAGCCAAGAAAAGACAGACTCTGGCAGAATGACGCAGCCCTGAGGGAAAGTGGTGCTTGCGGGAGCCTGTGAGCACGGCATTGCCGCCCTTCTGGAAATTTCTTCTTCGATCTCAGAAATCCTGCTTTGGGACAGGACTCAGAGTCACATCCACTTGGAGTCACTCCCAGGACTTGTTGATTTGCTCTGTACGAAACACTGTGTCAGTGTTTCAAACAAACTGGAGGTCAGAACTTATTTAAGCTCATGTTATGGCCCGGAGCCATTGACGAGGCCCAGGGAGGCAAGAGCATGGAAAGATATCGTTGAAAGCAGGCTGGAGACATGGGAAGTTTCCACGACCTTTCTGCTGCTGTCTCTTACAATCAGCCAATTAGTGTCGGGATCTCTCGTGAGAAGCTCCCCTCTGATTCTTGGTCATAAAAACAGAAACGCATCACACGCTCAGCCCTGAGTGTTCATCCTTCAAGAATGCGGTTATCCCACTGTAAATGCACCCGTGATCTTTCTGTTTGGTCCCTCAATGAGCAAATCATCTCTCAGGCTAAGAAATGTTGGCTCACATAAGGTGGGATCAGTGAAGCCCAGGCATGTGTTTGGAAGGTTAAGAAAATTCTGCCTAAATATTTCAGCCAGGAAGACTTACAACAGGAACTCATTTCTTATGGCTCCGGAGCAGGTGCAGCACGGCCGAGTTCTGGGCTAAGCTGCAGATTGCCGACTCCCCGCTGCGCCCCTACACGGAGAGAGGGTGGGGCCTCTTATGAGGACATGAATCCCATTCCCGAGATGATGACCTGATGCGCTCCACCGGCCCCGCCTCCTAACACCACCACCTTGGGCGTGAGGTTATCAACATACGATTTTGGGGGGACACAGACATTCAATCTAGAGCAAGGAGATACCGGGTGGAGCCAAATTCATACAGAAAGCAGAATGGTGGGTGCTGGGGCCAGAGGGAGAAGGTGGGGTGGGGAGTTCGTCTTTAGTGGGGACAGAGTTTTGGTTTGGGAAGATGAAAGGGTTCTGCAGATGGATGGGGGTGACGCTTACGTGACAGTGTGAATATATTCAGTGCCAACAAACGGTACACTTAAGCAGATAAACTTTGTGTTGTATATATTTTACCACAATCAAAAAGAAAATTGTTTGTCCCAAGGGCAAATCTGCAAGCATGACCCCTTCAGGGGTTAACAGTAGAGACTGATTTGCCCAACGCTTCAGTCACCAGCTAGAAAGTTTCAACTCCTGGTCTGGAGCCCCAAATCGCTAAAAATCGGGGTCTCGAGTTTCTCTGGTCCTTGTCACCCCATCACAGCTCACCCCACCCTCACCCCGCCCAGAGCCACCCCCAGTAAGTGTGCCTTTCTGACCACCGAGACCACAGCCAAAGCAACGTCTGCTAGCCCTAAGCCCTGGAGCTCCAGCCCTTACAATGGGCGACCTCTCAGAGTTCGTTCTCTGTTCTGTTTTACCAACAGGACGGGGGCCTGGAGGATATAACCCCGAGGGTCTGGCTGTTTCCACTTCTACATTTTAAAGAGTCTTTTTAACCTAAACTGAAGCCAAGTCTGGCTCAGGTAAATATTTGCTTTGGTTCTTTGTGTCCCCAGGGGACATCAGGCCTGGGGCCAGATGAAAGAAGCCAAGAAAAGGGAATTTATGCACCGAGAAAAATTGGGCAAGAAAGAAAGCCAGATGTTCTGGCCACAGCTGGTCACATGCTTGTGGACCGTGCTGGTCCGTTCACCATATGGGAGGTGGACCCCCGACATGGGAAACGCTTCCAAGCGGGTCATTTGTTTGCGTGTGTTAGAAAGTGAGGCAAGACTGTCTTGTGTGTGGAGAAGAGAACATGGGCTTGGAGTCGGAGAGACCTGGTGGCCAGCTCTGCCCTCTGAGCTACAATGAAGATCGTAGAGCTTATACTGAGGGTCCGCTGTGAGGATGCAATGATATAATGCACAGAACGGGCTCTGTCTGGAGCTTCTTGAACCATAATATGGGTTCAATGGACTTTTATGCTAATGAAGAGGGAAGAAGAGGAGAAGCGGTAGGGGTGGTGATAGTTAAACTCCCCCTCCAGCCAATGTTTGCACCCGTCCAGCTTTCTACTGCGTTTCCCAGGAGCCCCAGGCCAGCAACGTTCCCCAAGTGCTGGCTCAGCCTCCACCATCAATCCCTAAAGGCCAGGAAGGCAGGTCTGGTGAGGCAGTGGGACTCTTACCCTTGGTTTAGGGGGCTTCCGTTCACTAAGATGGGTGTCTCTTTCAGGACTCTCCTTGGTGTAACTCCCCCAATGCCCGCAAGAAGCAGAAGCCACTTCTAGCGCACCTCTTGGAGGATGCAGTGACCGGCACCCAATGTTCCTGTCCCACGTCTTGGTTCCATTCAATGCCATGGGCCGGTCACAGCCCTGGTTCCTCTTGTCACAGCAGTGGGCCCAGCAGTGCGCAGGTACCTTGGCCAAGCTAGTCAGGGCCCTTCCCTAAAATAGCTGTATTTGGAGCTGGAGGGAAGGGGTTTCTTTTGGTTGTGAAGCTGGGAGGACACACACAGGGGACAGCTAGGCTGCCATCCTACTATAAGGCAGGGCAGCCTCTTTTCTGAAAGAGAGCAGAAGCCAAGTAGAATCAAATGAAGAGAGACAGAGTCCAGAAGACAGAACTTGAGTCCCTGGATCCAGCTGTACCTGCAGCCAGTACTCCTGGAATTCCCGGTAAAAATAAGCCAGCAAATTTCCTTGTGTTTCTTAGCCAGTTTGCGTTGGGCTTCAAGACGTGCAGGAGAAATCCTAACCAATGAAGAGATTGTCTGGGAGGAGAGGACGATCTGCCGGCAGTGGGGTGAGAGGAAGGACCCCTTTCAGCTGTGGCCCCACCTGATCCGCTCCTTCAACAATTTACTGATAATCAGGAAAGAAGAGGCAGGGCTCATGGCGGTCCCACCACAGGCTCTGCAGCCAGCTGCCCTGTCAGGCTCGCGCTCTGCCATGTACCACCTCTGCGGCCCCGGGAGGTCACCTCACCTGTCAGTCCCGTCCCCACCCCCCTCAAGATGGAGTGATGATAATATCACCTGCAGGCTCACAGGTGCCCGATGGCTTTTTGCATCCTTTTGTGGGAAGATGCAAAAAGCCATAAGGAGCCCCTCAGACACCCCACCTCCCCCTTCACGCACGTGCCTCCCTGCAAGGGGCCGCTTGCGGATTTCCCATCTTCCTGCCTGAACCAGGAATGACTGGGGGGCAAGGGCTCATCTGTCCCATTCACCACGGAGCCTCCCAATTTTGTGTGTTTTCAGCCAGTCGATAAATATTTTGCTGGGACTTTGCACCATTGGCTTGTGAGGGTTTGCTCACCAGAGAAGTGCTTAACGTGGAAATGCCACCTCCTCCCAGGACCCTGCCCTTCCCCTCCCCCAACCCGCAAGATCATCACCTTGCTGCCGGGGTTCCAGGGAGCCACTGCTTTGGGTGGTCTCCCCTGCCCACCGGGGCGTGGTTTGGGGCAAGGGTGCTGTCTTGTTCATTAAGGGCATAGGGCAGCCCTGGGGGGTGACACAGTGGGATTTCACATTCAAATCCACGTTTCTGAAGTTCTCCCTGAGTGATGTGCACTGTGTGTTGAGGGGGGTCCCCAAAGGGGAGAAGCGAGAGACTGGCTGGGAGGTGAGAGGGCCACCAAGGCGGAGAGAACAGGAGTGGGCTGGCCTCAGAAGGGGCGATGGGCCAGCCAGGACTGGGTGTGACGGAGTCGGGGCCCTGACTCGGAACTGGGGGGACCCCACGCTCCTGAGCGCCACCACCTGCCGACTCACCACCTCTGACGTGTTACTGGTGTTCTCTGCGCCTCCTTTCCCACCAGTACAAAATGGTACTAATGCTAGAACCTACTGTGTCCAATTCTCGTGAAGATTAAACAAATTGATACGTGCAAAGGCTGAGGGCAATCCTCAGGGTGGGCCCAAAGCGAGGGTAACGCAGGGGTCTCCCGGAATCCTCATCTCTGCAGCCGCCTCCCAGGGGACCACGACTAGGAGACCCCGTGTCCTGGGCCGGAATTCTGCTGTTCACTATTTACGCCAGCACGCAGTGGGCAAGCTTCAACAGCTGCTTGAATGGAATCACATGAAACAGCAGCAGCTGATTACAGGAAAGCGGCCCAGCAGCCAGGGCCTCCTGCCGACGTCGCGTCCATTCAGACCCGACCTCCCTCGAGAAGCTACGGACCTTCAACCCCAGAGACCCTCTGACTGCTCCCACTTCCGTTCGCTACAGAAAAGAACAGTCGAAATTTTAATTTACAGTTCTCTATAAATTACCTCCTGGTCTGACTTATAATTCATAGTGCAATATTTATTTCTAACAGGAAATTAATTTTGGAAACTCAGTGGGTGATTAAAGTGCAAAACCATTCCACTTGCTTGGGAGGGGGGGACGCAGGTAACTGGTGATTATATTTAGAGATGAATTGGGAAGTGTCTAGACTCAGAAACCCGACCTGGGAAGAGGGGACACGGCTCACCCCTGCTCAGAGGAGACGGCCATCTTATTTACTACAGAACATCTCCCCTATACACATGGGCGTCACATAGTCACTCACGGCCTTTTCCCAATGAATGTGTCATCAAGGGAAAGGAAATAGAGCCTGAAATGAGTTGCATCCAGTGCAACTCACAGGCACTGTTTTTCCTCCACTATAAACTGAGTTGCGGGATAGACCGGGGAGAAGTTTTACGCCACAGCGTTAAGACAATTGGTCTCTGTGATGGTTAATTTCATGTGTCAACTTGACTGGGCTAAGAGATGCCTCGATAGCTGATAAAACCTTATTTCTGGATGTGTGTATGGAGGTGTTTCTGGAAGAGATTAGTATCCAAATCAGTAGGCTAAGCTCGCCCTCACCTCTGCAGGTGGGCATCCGTCAACCTGTTGAGGGTCTGCATAGAAAGGCGGAGGGAGGGCGAATCCCCTCTTTCTACTTGAGCTGAGACTTTGACTGGCACTCCTGTTTCTTGGCCGTTTGGACTCAGACCAGAACTTACACCATCAACCCCCCAACTTTCCCATCCCCCACCCCCGCCAATTCTCACGCGTTCAGATTAGGACTGAATTACGTCATCGGCTTTCCTGGTCTCCAGCCCACTGACCACAAATCATGGGATTTCTCAGCTCCCATAACCACATGGGGCAATTCCTGCAATAAATTTTCCATTATAAATATCCTATTGGTTCTGTTTCTTTGGAGAGCCCTGACGAATACAGTCTCAGAGAGGGACAGACTTAGGATCGAATCCCACCTCCAAAAATTTTTGGCTGTGTCACTATAAACATTAGTCCCACACCACGTCACAGGGCTCCAGAGAGATGGAGCCCCCGCTGCCTGCAGGGTGGCCATTCATCAATGCACCGTGTCTGCCTCCTGCCCTTCCTCCCCTCACTTCCTCACACCCTACGGGAGCTTCCTAGAATCACCTCCCAAACAAACAGGTGACCAAAATCTTTGCCCTGGGGCTGCTTCTAGGCCAGCCTCACACGCCCGTGGATTCCAAATACAGAGACGTTCATAATGCATTAGGCTACGCACACATACACACACACACACACATTACAGTGCCCAGCCCGTAATAGGCACTCGGCAAATTCCCCAAATAGATGAATGAATAAATGAATGGCCTCCTTGCATCAAGAATTCCCCTGATGTCATCAGTATCACTGGAACATCAAACAGAGGTGCCTGAAACTGCAGGCAGGCTCCCCTGGGAGTGGGGACCTGGGGTCATCCCAGGAGCCACTCTGCTGTCGGACGGGGTCTCGTCGTCCCCTCTGCCCCTCCAGCAGGCCAGCCAGCCTTGGCCGGGGTTCCCTCCCCCAGAAGCGCACTTGCTGGGCCCCGACCCCAGCCCATCTGTTCAGCATGTGCGAGCACTGTCAAATTGTTTGAAAACATTGTCATTCCGATGAAAATGTTTATGTCTGCGGGTGACTCACTAAATTGCACCTAAATAGTCTTATATTTGCTGTAGACGTTTGACATCTGTGTCTGTTCTCCATGCTCATGGCCAGCCGGAAGTCCGGACCCATCGGAAGCTCCCTCGCTCCCTTACTCACCCTGTGGCCACTCAGGGCTGAGCCAAGTGGACGGGGGGGAGAACAATACTGGGTTCTGCCCTTGACTAACTTCATGGGTAAACACACACGCACACAGCGCACACACGCCCATACACACACGTGCACACACAGAGGTATACGCACACATATTTAGTTTTCCTGAGATCACATTTAGATGGTAAGACCCTTGACAACTTCTCAACACTGGTCACAAAGTTTATAGTCTGCTAATAGTGTGAAGGCTATAGGACAACTCAAGGTGGAGTCCACATACACCCGGCATTCCAGCTTTCGTTGGTCAAACGTCAGCAAGATGCAGAACTTCCTGTGGTAACCCTCACTCTGCAGGATGGATGGATGGGTGGATGGATAAATTGATGTAACAGCAATACCATCCAATGAATGTCTGCTGGTATACATGTGACATTTCCATCCATTCTTTTCTAACTACAGTTGTGTTCATTTTCTATTGCTGCACGACGAGTTATCACAAACTTAGTGGCTTAGAAGACACATTTATGAGTTTCCATGGGTCAGGAGTCTGGACATGGCTTAGCTGGGCTCTTTACGCATGCCTCAGAAAGCTGCAGTCAAGGTGCCAGGTGGGCTGTGTTCTCACTCAGAAGCTCAGCTGGGGAAGGGTCCACTTCCAGGCTCACGGGTGTGGTTGCTGGTCGCATCCATTTCCTTGCAGGTGTAGGGCTGAGGTCCCTGCTGCTTGCTGGTTGTCAGCTGGAGGCTGCCCTCTGGCCCTAGATGTACCCACACCTCCCTTCCACGTACCCACTCTGTGGGCAGTTCCCAGCATGGCTGCTTGCTTCTTCAAGGTCAGCAGGAGAGCCTTGACCCCACCTGCTGAGATGGAGTCTTATATAAAATAACTTAATGAGGAGAATGATACCCCATTCCCTTCTGTCATATTCTGTTGGCGAGAAACAATTCAGGTCATGTCTGAACTCAAAAGGAGAGGATGATGTAGGGGTGTGACTCTGGGGGTCACCTTAGTATGTTTCCACCCTGGTTCATTTATGCTACAGACTTCCCTGAGGGCCCACCATGTGCCTGACCTGCTCCAGGTACTGGGGACCCAGCCATGAGGAGTGAAGCAGACAGGTCTCTACCCTTAGGCTGCTGACTATCCAGGGAGATAGCCCCAAATAGACGGAGACAATTGTCACAGTTGTAATCAATGCAGTGATGGAAACAAAGAAGGGCTGACAGAGAGCAGAGCAGGCTGTGGTTTGGGCAGAGTGGTCAGGACAGGCTTCCTGGAGGAGGTGGCATTTCAGTGCGTACAGACTAAGTAAAGGTTGGATTTTATTCTGAATGCAATAGGAAGTGATGGAAGGGGTCGACCTAGGATGCGGCAGGATTCTGTTTAGGTTTTTAGCTCACTTTTGTCTCCTTGGAACAGGTGTGGGAGTCGAGAGCCTGGGGAGGAGGATTTTGCAGAGAGAAGTGGGGATTGCCTTGGCCAGGGCTCCTGGGAAGCAGACTCTGAGATCAGGAGGGCGAGCACCAGGACCATTAACTGAGGGGCCCTTGGGACCCACACTGGTGGAAGGGCGGGGGAGGAAGAAGAGTGGGCAGGGGGAGCAGCCCCATGACAGCTTCAGCGCACCCCAGGGGAAGTTGTCCCAAGTAGGGCCGAGATGGCCAGGCCGTTATACCCCTGCAACCTTCAGTCGGTGGACACTGGCTGCCCTGGGAGGGACATGGCCTTGGACCAGACAGCCATCTGCAGCTAAGGCCATCCCCCAGGGCAGACCGCTGCGGGCTGCCTGCTGACCAAGAGCCCAGCTGGTGGGGTGGCCAGTCCCCCACTGGGGGGCTCTGGGGGCACCTGTGTGTCTAAGGCAGCATCACAGCAGCCCAGAGAACACAGGCTCCAAGAAGGCAGGCGTGATCCTGCCTCCAGCACGGCTGTGAACCCCGAAAAGCATCTGCAGGACAAGGCTGCAGGGAGGCGGCACCAGAGCAGATCTGGGCTGGGCAACGCGCTCTTTTAAAATGTCAGCTGCAGCCTTGTGTCAGTCACTTCGGGGAGCTCGCCACCTCTTCATCGCCCCCTCTGTCCTCCCACCCCACGAGGCCAGCGACAGCCCCGGCTCCTTGCCTGTCAGACAGGGCTCCTTACAGGTCTTCCTGCTGGGACTGTGAGAGGAGAAGGGGCCATCGCACATGCGAGGGTCAGGATGCAGCTGGCTTACGGACAGTGCCGGATCGCTAGCCGACAGGGACGCCAACGAGCTTCACCCAGGCTGCCCGCCCACCGTGGCCCCAGCACCTGTGCTTCGCCGCATCCACACTGCTGACACTGGGGCTGGGTATTCCCTGCGTGCGGTGGGGCCGTCCTGGGCTTTGCAGGGTGTGCAGCTCTCGTCTCCACCCACTTGATTCCAGGAGCACCCCTCCCCCAAACCAAGTCTCAACAACCAAAAATGTCTCCAAAAACTGTCAAACATCCCAGGAGGGCAGGAAGGGGCGGGGGGGAGGGGGCCGGGGAAACACTGCGCCCGCGCCCGGGTAAGACAGACAAGGCTCGTGACAGATGCTGGAGAGAAGGGCCTCGGTCCTAGTGGGAGGAAGCCCTCGACCCGTCCCTAGGTCTGGAAGGATTTCTGAGATGGAGAGGGAAAGAGAGAATATTCCAGGCTGAGGGATGAGCACCAGGGAGCCGGGTGGGGCCCCAGGAGGCTGGCCCAGCGTTTACCTCCAGGCAGGTGCTCGGTGACCTCGGGTGGGCTGAGTGACACAGAGGCACCCGTGATGCCACGCTTGTCTCTGCTGCCCTGACCCGTCCTTCCCTGTCTGTTTTTATCTCCCTCTTCTGTCCTTTCTCTCTCTGTCATTCCGGATTATTTACGGATAATTGCCTGTTAGGGCTCCCCAAACACTTGCTTCCCAGGAGGACGCAGATGCTCAGAAAAGCCACCTGACTTCAAGAGGTTTCTCTTTGCACCAGCAGCACTCCCCTCCCCCAGCCCCTCAGCAGCCAGACGTTCCTCCCAGCCCCCTCTCTCCAAGGGCCGAAACCCAGTCCACAGGAATGTTCCACAAGGGGACTTGGAGTGTCCCCACTCCCACAGCCTCCCCCCAACTGCCCTCCCCCTGCGCCGCTCTGTGTGGAGGCCCCTCTGGCCTCAGCTGAGATAACACTGGACACCCTCCTTCCCCACTGATCAAAGGTCTGTGGGACGGGAGACATGGAGACAGCCGAGTCCCGCTTGCCCCGCTTAGCCTGGGAAGCCTTTGAATTTCTGTTTACCCTACGCGGCTGGCCAGCGTCAGGCCATGGGGTGCTGGCTCCTGCTGGGCCCACGGCCCTCGCCAAACAATGGCTTGTCCTACCCAAGTTCAAGGCCTGTTCCGCCAGCTGGAACACCCCCACCATGGTGGCAGAGGGGGAGGGGCTCCCCAAGGCCAGGTCAGGAAACGCGGTGACCCCGACTCAGTGACAGAAAGCAGGAGTTGTCCTGGACTCTCCCACCCTTGCTTCCCACATTTATGCGGCTCTGAATTGGTCAATGAATAGATTCCGAACATGAGCACTTCTTTCAGAAGATCCTGCTCTGTGCAACCCACACTATCTCTCACCCTGTTACTGCAGCCCTCTCCTCCCTGGGCTCCCGTCTCTCAGCTCAGTGGCCAGAGGGATCCCATTAAGATGCAGGTGAAGTTCTGTCACTTCTCTGCTCCTGGTCCTTCCAGGGTGCCGCATTGCATGAAGTCTTGGCCGAGGCCTAGGTCCCTGCCTCTTTCCACTCTGTTCCAGCCCATCTGCCTTCTTGCCGGCTCTCAGCCGCCAGCTTCGTTCCTGCCTCAGGGCCTTTGCACTGAGTCTTTCCTCCGCTTGAAATAGGCTCCCTGCCATTCCAAAGAGTTACTCCTTTATTTTTAGATCTTTACACAAATACTGCCTTCTCTTTGAAACTAACCACCCTACATTTAAATTATACACACACACACACACACACACACACACCCCACCAGCACCACCAGGCCATCTCCCCCGCCTTCATTTTTCTCCATAACACTTATCACCACCTGGCAGCAGAGAGTCCAGTAGCTCCCTGAACGCTCACATTTTGGAAGCAATTCTAGTTCAGAGTTCCCCTTGCCTTTCTGTTTATTAACTGCTATGGGCTGGGCGGGTCTCTTTTCAGTGGGTCCAGCTCCACGTGACCTAAAACTCTGCGTAGTAGCTGCCATTTCTTGCAGCTTCACTGTGTCCCAGGCTCCATGCAGTGTCTGAATACGCTGTCCCACTAAACCCTGGAGACGGGGAGGGTCCTCACTTCATAGATGAGGATGTCGTCTCTCCAAAGCATTTAACTCTTGGAGACTTAAACCCACAGCAGTGGAATGACTTCTTGCACCTCAAGTCCAAATGCCATGCCTCTACCTCAGAGCAGGGCAGGGGGGTTCCCAACCCAGGAAACATGCCCCCTCCTCCAGGCCTAGTGCAGGCCCCCTGACCGACTGGGACAGGCTCTGCCCGGGCTTTCTTTGGGCAGGGAGACCCTGTGGGGGGCTTTGGGGGCTGGGCTGAGTGTGGAGGCCTGGCTGGGGACACGGGGCAGGGCACGGGGCAGGGGACTTAGACGTGATGTTCCAGCCTCCTGGGTCTTGGCCGACACCCCCCCAGGCTCATGGACTCCAATTCTGTCCAGGACTCCTGAGAAATTTCTTCAGGGCTGAGAGGAAAGATCCAGGTCCCTCAAGCACAAGGGCACTGTCCTCCAGGGACATTTGAGGGTCACATGAGAAAGGAGGAAGCCGGCTGGGAAAGCAAACCTTCATCCACAGTCCTTGAAGGATCTGGAGACCAGGCAGGACAGTTTCAGAACCTTTAGAGCCTGCCTGTGAGGGTGCATGTGTGTACACGTAATGTACAAATGCCTTAAACATACGTGGGCATTTATTATTTAAAATCGTAGTGGAAAATATCTCCAGCTTTTCTGATGATGCTTCACGATAAGCGTGTGAAAGTGTTCAGCAGTGATCGGGCTTAGCACTGAACGGGGCTTGGGACGTGTGTTTTGTTCTCTCACCAAACACTCACAGCGATGCTAGGAGTAGGTATGGCTACACCCCCATCCTACAGGTGAGGAAACTGAGGCTCAGAAAGTTTGAATAACTTGCTTGAGATTGCAGAGCTGGGGGGGGGGTGGTGACCGCACCAGCTTTCCCTTCTAGAATCTCCCAGCATGGGGGTCCAGCCCCCTCATCTGCCTGAGAAGAGCGGGTTGTGGTCACCCCGCGCGTGATGTAGGCACCGAGAAGCCCCCAAGAAGACGCAGGCGGCACGCAGGCAGGGCAGGAGGGAAGACTGGCTCGCAGGGCAAGCAAGCTCGTTCCTGCGGGCCTCCCTCCTTCAAGGAGAGAGCCTCCACAGGGCACTAGCCTGTTTAACCCTGTTCTGACACTCAAATAAGAGCAACCGCAAAACCTCGTGCTCAGAATCTGCACAGACAACCATTCCAGCCGGACACGTGAATAACTGGCCGAGCCTTCTCTGCACTTATTTTTAGGGGTCCTGTCTATTCGCGGCATGTGATACCGGTTTCCCAAATATTGCAAATATATAATGTTGCCACTTTTCATGGATTTGACTTAAGAAAGCAAAGTGACGTAATTTAAAGAGATATATGAAATAAATAATAGTTGTACCCAAATCACTGAGGTCGATTCGATCCTATCCTATCCCAAATTCTGCAATTTTCAATTCTAGGGCTGCCAGGGAAAGGAGAGACACGTAACCAGCTGTCATGGACCTTGTGGTCAAGTTTCCTCTATCTGGGCCCTACCAGTGTTTGGGTGAAGGCTGTGCTGGGCACTGCGGGATGTTGACTAGGTATCCCTGGCCTCTACCCACCAGATGCCAGAAGCACCCCTACTGCCGCCAACAGGACAGCCCCGAATATCTCCGGACACTATTACACGTCCCCGGAGGAGAAATGCTGGTCTAGCTGCAGGGTGGGACCCCAGGGAGGCCCTGCACCCTCTGGCCATTGACCTGCCGAGGAACACAGCAACACAGATACAAGCTAAGAAGCCTCGAGGAGAAAGGGCAACAGGCCCACCGGCCCAGCAGCATCCGTGTCTCAGAGCTGCCCAGGGTCACTCTAGCACTGTTGGCCCGTGCAGGAAGGACGGAGACACCAGAGCTATGTAGGATCCTGCCATCTTCATAGGGTTTCTACAGCTGGCTTCCCAGAGAGGCTGCAGCTGCCCAGTCAAAATTAGCCTCGCAACTGTGGACCACAGTTCATCTGTGCGGGCTGAGGGCACTGCAAAAATGCCTGCGTGCGTGTGTACGTCCGTGTGTCTTTGTGTGCACGTGTGTGTGTCTCTGTGTGCACGTGCGTGTGTGTGCATGTGTGTAGGGGTTGGGGAGAAGTTAGAGGAGAAAGACAGCAAAGCAAAGACCTTTACAAAGCGGGATGAGAACTAGAAATAGAAAAGCAACATGAAAGCCCGGGAGGATGGAGACGTGAGTCTCGATTTGTCATCTGAGAAACAATAAGACGCAAAAGAAATTCATTGAAACAAAAGGAATAAGAAAAAGGACAAGAGGGAGTTGATCCCCACAGCTTCCGTTCCCGTTCCCACCGGGAAAGCAGGGGCTCTCAGCTTTGACTTCAGGGCACAGTAGCCTGGGGGAGCTTTCAGATACCACCCCTGTCTGGGGCCCTCCCTAGGCCCGCCTGGAGCCAGGCAGCTCAGCATTTTTTCAAAGCTCCGGAGGATTCTACGGCAGGAAGTGAGGACTCCTTTCCTGAAACTCCAAAGCCTCCCAGGTGAGTCTCTGGTATTATTTCCATTTTACTTCTAAATTACCTATCTTTGCATGACGTTTCTGTTTTCTTTCCTGTGGTCCACCCTGCCCAGCGCCACCACTGCCCCGGACCCTCCTCATTCTGTTTTGTTTTTGTTGTTTGTCATGTTTCTGGCTGATTATTGCCATTTTAGGGCTATGCCCAAGCTCTCTGCAGTAGGAAAATCCTCCTCATTCCTAAATCACCCCTAAGCTCCCAGCAGCAGTGCCTCTGGGTGGGCTCGGTACCAGCAGCCTCCGGCACGGTCACACAATCCCCCGAAACACGGTTAAGCTGCTTCCACGCAGCTTCACATGTCTTCACAAGGAGGAAGGAAGGAAGCTTGCCCCCGGAGAGCGACAAATGAGGAAGGTGCTGGGCCCACCAGCTCACAGGAAAAGGTACAGACCAGCCTTTCTGAAAGTGGACCAGGCAGAACCTGTCTGGCCAGATGTTAACAGATGTTGCAGGTCAAATGTGGAGATGCCAGACAGAGTCGACCCGCCGGACTAGCCCGAATCTGATCTGTACACGTAGGTCGTGAACCTCTCCAGGGCCCCAACTTATCCAGCGTTTTCTGAGTCTGTTTGACACAGCACCGCTTTTTCTCTTGGGGCAAGTGCCCCCAGGAACCAACTATTTCTGGAAATTCCCTGGTGGCGCAGTGGTTAGGAATCCGCCTGCCAATGCAGGCGACACGGGTTCAAGCCCTGGTCCGGGAAGATCCCACATGCCGCGGAGCAACTAAGCCCGTGCGCCACAACTACTGAGCCTGCACTCTAGAGCCAGAGAGCCACAACTACTGAGCCCGCGTGCCTAGAGCCCATGCTCTGCAACAAGAGAAGCCACCGCAGTGAGTAGTCCCTGATCGCAGCAACTGGAGAAAGCCCACGCGCAGCAACGAAGACCCAATGCAGGCAAAAATAAATTTATTTTTAAAAAACAAAATACCCCCAAAGATCAACTACTTGTGCAAATGCTGAACTGGGGAGCCGGGTGTGCCCAGGAACACCCCAGCTGCACCCAAACACAGACGCGTTTTTCTACCTTCCCGTCTGGTTTTATTTGTACAAAACCTCGAAGCTACTGAATGCCAGACATTGAGAGGGACCTCGTCTGTCTGGGCACTGCTGTGTCCCCAGTGTCCAGCTTGGCATCTGGATGGCCTTTTAGTAACGATTTGGTGAAAGTGAATAAATACATGAGACGATGATGACACCCAGAATGACCCAATTGTCTCTATATTAGTCCCACACGAGGTCTTTGAAGAGGCTCTGTGAGACCCTCAGCTGCTTTGATGCACCTGCAATGATACTGGGCGCGGCTGGCGGTACAGTAGGGGGGCAGCCATCTGGCACCAGCTGTTACTTTTACTCCGGAGGGTCTGCTCCCATCTCTCAAAGTAGGGTTCATAGTGGGGCCTGGGCAGGGCTGGGAGGAGGCTGAGGAAGACACGGGTGCACAGTGTAAGGAACTGTCACCTTCAGAGTCGTGCGAGCCCGGGATTGGCACCAAGATGGGGGCCTCCTGACATCTTGAGCCCCGGGATCCTGGCCAGCCTCACCCTAGTCCTGGCCCCCGGTTCCAGGCAGCAGGCAAAACCCAGGGAAAACACAGCTTGCCTTCCTGGAGCGTCAGTTTTGCCCAGAGAGTTGCCAGGGGGGCACTTATTTTTCTAAGAAGATACAGACATACACTGGAGAAAAATGCAGAACTTAGAAGAGTTTTCAAGATAAAACACAAGCTCTAAGTAAATTTCAACCTTGTTGCCATGCACCGGGGATTCAAGCCCTGGCTTTCACCTTTAGTAGAATCTGGGTGGAAAAGCTGGAGAAGCTCCAATTAAGCTGTTGATTAAAAGCTCACACGAGGGCTTCCCTGGTGGCACAGTGGTTGAGAGTGCGCCTGCCGATGCAGGGGACACGGGTTCGTGTCCCGGTCCGGAAGGATCCTACATGCCGCGGAGCGGCTGGGCCCGTGAGCCATGGCCGCTGAGCCTGCGCGCCCGGAGCCTGTGCTCTGCAACGGGAGAGGCCACAGCAGTGAGAGGCCCGCGTACCGCAAAAAAAAAAAGATCACACGACAGATCCTTTAGTTAGTGCTTCAAGCCTCTGAGAATCATGTAAAATGAGAAGCTGAGACAGTGCACGGGATGTGGACACTCGGAGGTCCGTGGCGAAGTTCACCGGCAGCACCTCTGCAGAGGGCGGGAAGCACATGGAGGGGGTGTAAGGACGGGGGTGTAAGGACGGGCCGGTGAGGAGACGGGCCAGGAGACTCGCATTCTTTTGAGCAGTTTAGCCGATTAGGAATGAGACAGTCAGTACAGTAGCTGAAGGAGAGATGCCAGTGGGGACACAGGAAGCTACCCAGAGCTCCTGACACACCTTGCTGTCTTTCACCTCCGAGCCATTTTTTCACCTGATTCTAAAAGAAGCTGAAACATCTTCATGAGCCCTAAAAGTCTCGGAGTTCCTGGGCGCTGTGCCCTAGGGGAAGGTGGCCCTACCCCAGGGTCCTGCTGTGTCCTGCTAGGATTTTCTCAGTCTGGCTACCCTCCCAGGGACTGGTCTCCTCCCCTGACCTCACCCACAGGTGATGCCCCAGGCAGCCACTTCCGGCTCAGTGCATCACGCCCTGTACTGGCCAAACTCAATTAGCCAAGCAGCTAGCTCCGGAAGAGGAAGCCAGCCAGCCCCACACTGGACAGCCTGCTGGAGCTAAATGAACATGAACACGGCCATCTGCCTGGAGAGAGAAATACTGCTGTCACCATAAAAGCACAAATGAGTTGTCGGTATTGCAGTAAACAGAGAAAGTCTGCAGCCGTTCGATGACCACAGAGCTGCAGTTTAGATGCTACATCTGTCACCAGGAGCCTTTATCTGGCCCTTGTGCTACTTCTTCTGGTGGCGGGTTTATCTTAGCATCTGTTTTGTCTGGGTCTCCTGCTAAGATTACTCCAACACAGCCAGCGTGATGATGGAAACCATGGCTTGATCAGACTTTTAAATTTCACTTTTTAGATTTTTCTTTGGAAAGCATTTTGATAGAGGAAGCAATGGAGAAATCACTAACATTTCACCCCAAAAAACTGTTCTTTCATTTTAAAAAGTGGTCTGCCTATAATTTATAATTAGAACTAAAAGTAAACATGGAGAAAGAAATGATGCATTTTGATATATATGTATATCATGTTAATAAATACATGTATACATATGTAGGTATCTATGTATCAATATATGTGATCTATATCATATACCAATACATACATATGTTATTTGTATATATATAAAATATACACGTACATTTTGTATATACATTATGCAACCTTACAAATAAGGTTGGTTGTACCAAAACCAATGTAAAAGAAAGGTGGGCCGCGATACCCCCGTTGCCAGTGATGATAATGCGATGGTGATTGGCACTGCGGTCACCAACGTCTGGATACTGGTCTGCTGGTCACAGATTTGCTTCTTTTTAATCATCACACGCAGGTGAAAACCCTGGAGGTCGGTGGCTTCTGACTTGCCCAAGGTCACCCTGCTGGGCTTGAACTCGGGTCTCTTGTCTCCAAATGCCACCATCTTTCTACCAGCTCCGTGGCCCCCCCGGTGGCAACACTTACCGCTTCTCAAAGCTAAACTTGTCCCAGACAGAGGGCTGCTTTAATTGATTTTTCTTTCCCCTTGCATGGAATTTAATTCATTGTTTAAACAGGGAATAAATCAAACTTGCAAAATTAATGAGGTGTCTTCTAGGCACTAGATCTGCTTTCTGGCTGATTGATAAATGCCAAGACAGTTCCTGAATTTGGACACATTGATGGATGTAGTCCTGGGAAGGACAGGCACGTCTGGTGAGCCGGCTGAATGGAGAGAAAAGACGCCTCCCAGAGGTTACAGCCGGAGGGAGTCATAAAGTCACGCCGGGTGAGGGGACACTGCCACAGCCGGTCACCCTAAGTTTTTCACCCCCAACTCTGCCATTTCGTATAAACTTTGAAAAGACATATTGGGGCTACAATCTGTTTGTTATTTATATAATCCTCTATGCAAACAGAAATGTTCTTTGGGCCCGTCACACCGCATAGAATCTGAACTCCGCCTTTGGGCAAGGTTTGCCCAGAAGCAGTGACCAGGTACCAACCAGAGAACAGTGTTTCCCAAATCATTCCCCCAGCCCCAGATCATCCGGCCCCCAAAACCAGACCAACACTCGCCATGCAGGTCCCCCAATGCCAGCACAACCTGAATGATCAGGCTGCTGCAAAGTGGAAAGGTAACCCCCTTCCCTGAGGCCACCGGCCTTCCCCGCAGCGGACCTGGTCGTGAAGGCTGGTGGCAGGCGTCTCAGTGGTACAGCGGAGGGTATGCCGTCCCGCTCATTCAGAAGGACAAGCTCTGATATCCAATGGAGATGTTCACTCAGGGGCTCTAACTTATGAAATTGTTAGTAAAAAAAAAATCTGTGAAGAAATAGATTTAGAATTAATCAATGTAATCGAAACAGTGAGAGGCCATCTAGAAAGTTAACTGAACAAAGATTTTAAAAAGTAAACACAACATTGTAAATCAACTATACGCCAATAAAATTTTTTTTAAAAAGCAATAATACTCAGTACTGGGGATGGCGTAGCACAGTGGACTCCCTCAAATGCTGTTAGAAGCACCTTCACCAAAAGCAAATCGTTGATTGTGCTTGTGTGTGAAAATGTATGAAATCATCTACTTCATTCAGTCATTCTCATCTACTTCATCTACTTCATTCAGTCATTCTGCTTTTGGGAATCTGGCCCCAAAAAATAATCAGGAAATGAAAACAGGTTAATATAAACAGACATTAATCGTGGCATTATTTGACTTTAAAAAAAATTAAATGTCCAACACTGCAAAAATGGTTAAATTATAGGATGTCCTTATGATGAAATATTTATGCACGTGTTAAAACAAATGTTTACAAAGCATTTTTAATGAAGGGGAAATGGCATGCTCATGACATAATGGTGAGTGAAACTTACATATATATACACATATATGTGTGTGTACATACATGGCACAATGTCACCCAGCATGGACACATCAAGGACAAGGGGTAGAATTAAATCTACTGAGAGATGAATGATGGTTAGAATATGGGGAACTTCACATTTTTCCTTCATACGTTTCTGGTTTTTTTCTTCCAAACTTTAAAAATTAACCTGATAACGCTGACCACTGAGTTTGCAAAGCCTGTGGACATCTGAGGACTCATCTCCAAGCCGCCCAGCTGTTCTGTGAGGTGGACGGGGCTGAGGAGGTGGTCTCTCTTCAACAGCCCAGGAAGCTGATGCTTAGAGGGTCCCAGGGGAACCAGAGTCCTTGAGGTAGCCCCATGGGTCTTAGGGCCTGGCCTGTGACCCAGTCCCTAGACTCCAAGTCCAGGGCTCTTTTTACTATCCCCTGTGAGATGGGCATGACTATGCCCATTTTACAGGTGAGGAAACTGAGGCTCCCAGAAGGCCAGGTGACTAACTCAAGTAACAGCAGGCAGTTCTGCCGTAAGGTAATACTATGGCTCAAAGATCACCATGCTACGCAAAATCACACAATAGAAACCACAGGGCTTACGGAAAAAGAGTCAGGATGGGAACACAACTCTCAAACCATCACCAGTAACGCATTAAAAAAAAAAAAAGATAAAAACCAGCTCGGTTTTACACACATTAAACGGACAGAAAATACATATATACTACAGTAAATATAGCACTTCATCTTGAAAAAGACCTGAAATTTGCCTGTGAGTGGGGAGGACACAGAGGAAGGAAGGTTGTCCAAAACAGGGAAGGAAGTCTTAACACCAGGTGTGGACAAATGCGGCTCCTAACCCAGGAGGTGAGCTGAGGTAGATGTTGAGATGAGTGTGTGTGTCTGCACACACGCACAGGCGTGTGCACCCGTGTGAGACATTTTTGTCCCTGTGTGGCTTGACCCCGCTGAGTGCAGTGTCTTGCGTTCACCCTAGTGTTTCTCGAGGACAACACTGCATACAAGCGAACACAAAATTCCCATCGTGCTCAGATTATTTGCTTGTATACTTATCACATTGGAAAAGTTGTATTTTTCCAAACAAGTTTTAGAACAGAATTGGCTTACTGGTAAGGGGTAGGGCTGCCATGGAAATACATACTGGCTTTTTTTTTTACTCCAAAGTGTTCTTTTCCACAGTACGTCTCTACAGACTTCTCCTTCTCTTTTTTTCTTGTATCCTGACTCCAGAGGAAACTAGGACGGAGGGGATGGCTGGGAGCGGGGGAGTGCCCAGGCAGGAAGAATTTTTTTAAATTGTTTTTTCTATTCTTTTTTTAAATTGAAGTATAGTTACTGTAAAATATTATCTAAGTTACAGAAGTACAAGATAGTAACTCACAATTTTTAAAGGTTATACGCCATCTATAGTTATGATAAAATATTGGCTATATTCCCCATGTGC
The DNA here is from genome assembly GCF_011762595.2 of Tursiops truncatus. Lineage (NCBI taxonomy): Eukaryota > Metazoa > Chordata > Mammalia > Artiodactyla > Delphinidae > Tursiops > Tursiops truncatus. The sequence goes on from NC_047048.1 coordinate 81,345,725, forward strand.
AATACATCCTTGTAGCTTATTTTATACCTGAGAGTTTGTACCTCTTACTCCAGATGGGAAGAATCCCAAGACTACATCTGAATCCAGCGGAAGAGGCTCACCATGGATTGCGTGCCTTCAAAGACATGGGATGAAGGAATTTCTGCTTCCATCCGAGATCCGTCATCTCCCAACTATGTGGGCTTAAGCAGGTTACTCGGTGTCTTTGGGCTCAGTTTCCTCCTCTGTAAAATGGGGAAAAAATAGTACAACCCTGGTAATGTATTGCTGAAGGTTAAATAAGATCAGGCATGTAAAGGCCTTAGAACAGTGACAGCATATAGTAGGTGTTCAGTAAACTCTAGTGGCCTCTCTCCCCCTCCCCCTCCTCTCTCCCCCTCCCCTCCTCTCTCCCCCTCCCCCTCCCCTCCTCTCTCCATTCTTCTTTTTCTCCTTCTCTTTCTCCTCCTCTTTCTCTCCTTTATCATCATCATCATCACTGTCCTCATCATCTTAGCAGCAGAGAACAAAACTCATGACCCACCAGTTCCCGAGACACTGAAGATGGGGATACAGGGCCAATTTCCCCAAAGCATCAAACTCTCCATGGCCTTCTGGGTCTGAGGCTCATCTCTTGGTCCTTCTAGAAGCCCCAGACTTAACTTGTTGCAGGAAGTGGCTCTTCCTTGAGGAAAACAGCAGGAGCAAAGCTCTCCTTGGCTTTGTTTCATCACATTGCAGAGTTCTCCTATTGGCTCCTGTGCTTGTGGCATTTCTTCCCAGGGCCCTGTAACTTGTGGGTATTCCTTGTGAGCAACGAATGACCTCAACACCACTTGTCCACATATCTGGAGCCAGGAGACAGTTCCAGGGAGGTGGGACGAGTCTGGAAAGTGGCTCAAGGCTTCGCCACTCAAAGTGTGGTCCTCAGACCACCAGCCCGAGCATCACCCAGGAGCTTGTTGGAAGTACAGAACCTCGGGCCACCGGGAATCGCTTCTGCATTTTCTCAAGGTCCTCAGGTGATTCGGATGCACGTCCTATTCATGAAGCTCTGGTCTTAAGGAACCCAAGAGGTCATGCCCACAAGTCTGGGTTCAAGAAGAAATGACTATCTCTCTGCATATGTCTCCTCACACCCAAATGCCTGTTTTTCTTGGTATGTCCTGGTGATTAGGTGCACATACCCTGGACCCAGACAGTATGATGTTAGGCTCTACCTGGCACTCTGGGTGGCCTCAGGCAAATGGCTCCACTTTTCTGAGCCTCAGTTTCTTTTTCTGGGATGGAAAATAATAATAATGGTCCCCAGATGACTGATATAAAGCATGAGGCTTAGTACACGAGCCCAGCATGTAGTAAAGCTCATGGTAAACAGTGACCATCACCATTATTGGAGGTGGAAACTGCAAGGTCCCTAGCCAATATCCACTCTCTTTGTCTTCTTCACTCACAGAGTCTCAATTTTTCTTAGACAGTAATGGGCCTTCTTACCTTCCTAGACCTCCTTGCAGCTATAAACGACAAAGTGTTCCGGACAGCGAGAAGTCGGAAGCAATCCTTTGTCAGGGTTTGCCTCCTTCATTTAAAAAATAGAGGAATTTTAGTATTTTCCCCCTTTCTACTCTCTTTTCTTCATTCCTGAACCAGGGATGCAATGTCTGGAGGTGAAGCAGCCATTTTGCTCTTGCAAGGAGGTAAGGCACAGTGTAAGGATGGGTGAGTGGACAGAAAGAGGGACGCTGGGCTCCTGTAGTATTATGGAGACATTGTCTGTATTTTTGGACTTCGTGTTATATGAGATGTTGGTGGGGTGGGGGGATGGGGGGCTGGATAAAGCCCTATTTTGTTAAGCTGCCATTGGGTTTCTGTTACATGCAGCCTAACACAGTCCTAATTAGTACACCATCATTATAATAGCTGTTATTTGACCATCACTGGCACTCACTCAGGGCTCAGCCTGGATCCTTGGTAAACATTTGCTGATTTTAATTGAGCAGCTCGAAGGAAACTTGATCTGGGAAATAGAACTGACTGCCCAGATTCCTTTAAAAATAAGAACAAAAAGAAAACAAAATCCAACTCTCCTATCCATTAATAAAAATGATCATTTTGACTTATAACTTTTGATCTTTCTTTTTGTGCAGACATTTAAATATACACCTAATTTGTCGTGGTATCATGCATTACATATAGTTTTGCTACTTTTTATGTATCTTATCTTAACACCATTTTTCATGTCATTAGACTTGCTTCTACAGTAAAAATCATAAATCAAGTAATGAGGTGAGCTAGATCCTTCAGTTACCTCACTTTTGCCTACCAAGAACGGAGTCTTCACATTTATTCACGTGGACATCCACCCCACCGAGATCTGAATGAACATTTCCTGTTCAAGGTACACTCCGAGCAGCCGGTGGGGAATATTTTCTGACGGTTTCTTGGGATGTCCTGAAATACATGTGGGTCCATCGTCCCCTTGATGGGTACTCTTTACATCCTTTGCAAATGTTGCTATGAAAAATTCACACCTATTTTCACAATGAATACAGAGTTTTGAAAAATAATAAGAGACATAAAAACTGATTTCTGCAACTCTACCCCACAATGCTCAAACGCAGCTCCTTAGCTGGGGTTAAGTCTCACCTGCTTTCTGCTTCGTTTCCAGTTCTGGCCCCAGATCCCCAAAGTGTGGAAATTCCTCTGTGGGGAGGGGCGTTGAGTCAGAAATTACTGGTGAAAGTAAATCCAATACTGATAACCAGTGTTGGTGCAAATACTAAGAATATTTTGCCCACTTAGTAAAATAACACAAGAAATGATTCCGAGAAACCTCCAACTCAGTGCTGCAGGAGCCAGGTTGGCTGGGGAGCCCACACCCCATCCCCCCACACCCCGCCCCCCCACACCCCGCCCCCAGGGCGCCGGAGGGGCCGCCCGTCCTCCGCCCAAGCTCAATGTCCACGTGTCTGAATGTGGATTCGGTGCTGCTAAATTTTTCAAGAGATATTAGAAACATCGATATTTATTTAAGATCTTCCAATTTTTAAGTACTGGCCACTTCTTAAAAACACAACAAGAGCCCCCAAATAAAACCAGTCCGCAGGCAGAACCCAGCCCATCACCTCCGGGTTAGCCCCCATCTCCGGCCCCGCCCCCCTAGCTAGTTCTGGAAAAAAACGCACTTTCGGAGGATTGCCCAAGGCCACACGTAAGGTAACAGCGCTTTTGTTTAACGTTGCTTTGCCCCACACCCTGTGCTTTAGGCACGAATGGGACAAATTAAGGGCGGAACGAGTGCATATTTTCTTCTGTTAAGGAGCTGAGTTGTTAACTGCCCAGGACTGTGGAAGGCGGGAGTCCCCTGCAACCCCAGGAGGCATGGAGGCCCCGTGACCTCATTCTGTCCCAACGCCAGTCCTCGGGACTCTGCACAGGGCTGTGACAGGGCTGCCCCTGCCAGCCCACGCGGCAGCAGCAAGCCCTAGGGGGGTTGGAGCTCGATATTTTTGTTCCCCAACTATTCAAGCCTCCAGACCCCCGTCTAGCACATCTTGAGGAAATTCCAAAGGGCAGGCTTGTCGCACTTTACTGATCGGAGCACTGTAACAATTCCCTCACTCACCTGCTTGCAGTAGCCCCTGCATGACACCCATTCAGTATTTCCTCAGTTTGGTGCCAAGGCCTCTTCTGGGTTGTCTTCCTGGGTTTAATCACTCAGGCTTCAGTCTATAAAGGGCCAACAACTGGTCCCAGTTCGCCAGGACTGAAAGCCCCACATCCCAGGAAGCCCCTCTGCACTGGGCAAACCAGGACAGTTGGTCACTCTAGGTCCATCCAAACCCCAGGGAATTGATTTAGAGTCCATCAGTGAGAGGTCCTACCAGAATGCAGAAGGGCATAATTAACAAGAATTGGGACGTGAGCTAAGTTTTAGCCAAATGAGTTGAGGCACGGAACACCCAGTTGGCTGATTCCATGGGTAGGAGAGCAGACCTGGCCACCAGTGGGACAGCGTTAGACGCAGCTGGCCACCCTCTACATGCCCCCTACTCAAAGTGTGGTCCCCTGGCCAGAAGCATCAGCACCACTTGGGAGCTGGAAATGCAGGCTCTGGACCTGCTGGGTCTGAATCTGCCTTTGGAGAAGACCCCTAGGTGATGTCAGTGCCCCGGGGCTTGAGCAGTGCTGTCTGTATGTTCTGTGTTTTCACAGCTCAATTGGATTGAAAATGACAGAGGAGGGGATTCCGCAGGAGTCTCAGGGAAACCAAGCAGGACCAAGTGGTCTGATTTCACTTCCCCTGTTCCTGGGGCAAGAGCTCTTAAGTTCAGCCCTCACACCTCAGCCCCCGGCAGACAAGGAGTGGCCCCTCCATCTGCCGGGACAAAGGGGCCACCATGGTTCCATGCTACATGTCCCTGATCAAGTGTGAATCTTTGAGGACAAGGGACTTTGTGCATTTTTAAACCTCTTCTGTCTAGATTTTCCAGAACCTTCCAGATCAAGTCACCGAATTCTGCATCCATTAGAAATGCTTTAGGCGGCAAGTAACACAAATGCCAGCTGACGGTGGCTTAAACAAACAGGAGTTTATTTTTCTTGCATGTCAAGGAGTGAGGAGCGGGTGCTGCCTAGAGGGCGCCCTGTCTCAGTGACTCCCTCAGGAACCGAGGTTGTCCTTGCCCTCCCCTCTGACATTCCAGGCACCTAGGTTTTTTGTTCTCAGGTTGGTGGCCTCATAGTGTCAATATGGCTGCTGGAGCTCAAAGCATCACACCAACATTTTCAAGACAAGAAGAAAGCAGAAGGGGAAGCCGGTGAATATGGTCTTTTTATCAGGAGAGCAAAATGTTTCTCAGCAACTCCCTGCCAGATTTCAACCTGTCTCATTTGTAGAGCTGTGGGGCCACCCCAGATGTAACAGAAGCAGGAAATAAGAGCCTGGCAAAGGGGAATGCGGTGGCCATGATAGACTTGGATCAATCCTGGTTCACTGCCTGGAGACACAGAGTGTGGGAGCTCCCTTGCAGGTCCTCAGGGGGCTCTGCATGGTGGCCGCTGTCTCGTGGGTTTGCCTGTTGGTTTATATTTCTGACCCTGCCCCCCGCCCCACCTCCGTAGATGACGGAACCCGGAACCCTTAACACAGCAAACACGTCCTAATTATCTCACTGTATCCCTGGTGCTAACACACCAGGCACAAAATAAGTGCTCACGAAATATTCATTAAATGAGTAAATGAAGGTACCTTTGGTGGCCATGAACCTTGTTGGATTAACTATCTCTCCCAGAGCCACTGTCCCAAGTATCTGCAAGATGGTGTCATTGGCTTTATCCAATGATGTCGGCAACCTTCCAGTTTGCCTCATAATGACGTATCTTTTCAAACCAGAGCCGGACTTCAGAGAACCAGGGCAAACACAGAACATTCTAACTTGTGTCTGAAGTTCCGGCTCCAAAAGCCTGGTTCTGGAGCGTGACTCCAGCTGGTAAACCCACCCATTCCCACAAAGCCAACCACATAAAGGAAGGAACAGAGTAACAGCCAACCTTTCCAGTCAGGCTGAGCCAACCTTTCCAGTCAGGCTGAGTTGTGTGTTCTCGAGGCAAAGCCAGACTGTGTGCTTGAGAGCATCGCTGTGAGTCGTGGCCCATGAAACACAGTGGGACGAGGGAAGGCCGGTCAGAGTATCCTGCTTGATTTGTACCATATGACGGGTGCTACGTCGCTCCGTCTACTGGAAATAACATTTCGTGGAGAACAAGGTAGGGACCATAGCCAAGAGCAGAGAGTCTCCGCCAGCCTCGCTGGAGAAAAAGAGGGGCTACGTGTCTCATTTCACGAGCCAGATCAAGGCATATAAAAGCTGGGGAGAGTGCGGGGTCTCCCCAGGAGCTAATTTAGATGGAAAAATAAAGACTTGACATGTGGCACAGGCACTGGATTGAAAATAGCAGGAATCTAAATCAGGTCCAGGGAGCGGGAGGAAGTGGTCCAGGACCAGCTGCTGATGGCGAGTGGGCAGGGGGTCAGGGCCCTATGTCTCGGTTCTAGAGGGGCAGGGGCGAGCAGTTAAGGGCACGGGCTTCAGTGACCTGCGTCTAATGGGCAGGTCTCCCCACAGCTCCATGCCCTCTGCTTTCACATCTGCAAAGTGATTGTGAAGATTAAAGACAGGAAGACGGACATCAACGGCCCAGCCCAGTGCCCGGCACAGAGGGGCTGCCCGATAAACAAACCACAGCACAGTCATTAACGGGACCGAGTCCCAGCTGGGGTGCCCTGGGGCCTCCCCGCAACCACCCATGGTCAGGTTGAGCAAATGAAAATAAAAATTTCTACCCAGCAAAAATCGCATTTCAGATAAACAAAGAATAATCCTTTTTAGTCGAAGTACGTGCCAAATATTGCATGAGACATGCTTACACTAAACATTTTTAAAAAAATTCCAGTCTAATGGGGCATCCTGTACTCTACCTAGGGATTAAGTGGGGAACACAGAGGCCATGGGTGGGAGATGGGAGAAGGGATGGGAACCTTAGGAGATGACTGAGCAGAATGTGGTCCAATGAACTGAAGGGACCCATATTCTGAGCGCTCACATTCAAGTTTCTAATGGATGAAATCTAACTCCCGAGGCCTAAAAGAAAAGAAAAAGAGTCCTCTTTAGGCAACAAGCAAACCAAGGAAACGACCCAAGATGGAGAAGAGGTGACCCATCTCCCCATGTTAGTTTCTTGGAGGAAGCATCCATCTGTGGGTTGCTCCCCAGGGCCAACCTTGCACAACAGGAGAGCGAGGTGTGGACAGGTAAAGCCGAGTGCTGGACTGGTTCGTGTCTGTGGCCCAGCTCTGCCTGACTCGTAAGCCAATGACCTTCACCAGGAGGCCCCACCGCTTGGAAAGTTCTCTCAGGATCCCTCCCTGAAGTCTGGCCACACAGCCCGCCCCTCCTCGAGGTGGAACTGTCGCAGCCGCACCGTGGGGAGACTCTTCTCTCACGCTTCCCAAAGGGGCCCTCACCAGGGCCCAGCGCTCTCCTCTCCTTGTTTATCTACCAGGAACAATGCAGACGCGGAAGCAAGTGCTTTTTCCGTTTGAAGCTGGGTCTTGAAGAGAACGGTTGTCTCTGCAATTAATCCACGCACATCATCGTTAATGACCCTGGACCACGCGGCCACCCAGAGCATCTGCCCATGGGAGGTCAGACGGCGGGGAATGAGATCGCCTCTGTTAAGTAATCCATGAGGCAGTGTTTCTTTAACCCTCCACACAGCCAGGACGCAGTGCCTTGCCCCTCTTTTACTGGAACTTCCTCTCTTCTCTTCCCAATCTGCTCTCTGCAGAGTCCCAGTTGACCAAAACGTCAGGGTCCCCGAGGGACACGAATGTGTCAAGTGCGTTTTCAGAGCCTGAGGGATTGTGTGTTTCATAGACCTCTGTCCATTTCACAGACGTGGCACCCAGGAGTGCCTTTCAGCTGAGAGCTGAGACTCCTCGACCCTGGGCTGGGAGATGAGAAAGTCAGGCACACGCTGGACCACTGGGCCATGGGTGCCCAGAGGGGAGGGGCAGGCGCTCTGATGGCCCCTCTTCTGGGCCAAAACCTGGCTACAGACCCTCCTTAGCCCTCCCTTGACCTTCACACCCCACGAAGGAAGATATCACAGCCCTGGGAAGTGACGTGGTCCACCCAAAGTCACCCAGCGAGTGGTAGAGGGACCCTTGAACCTACTGCCTCTATGCCAGACTGTGTTCTTTCCACTGCGGGACCTGGTCCCATTCGGCTCATACAAATGCCTGAAGCCCACTGCAGAGCCAGACTCAGGGACACCACGCACGTCGCTTTCTCCATGGCAGTCACCTTCTGTAAAGTCCCGATGCGGTTAGAGCCGGCGGTTTAATCACCCAACAGGACATCCACGTACCAATCTTTTTGCGTACGTCAAGGCATCTTTAGTTTTGCTGATTGGAGTTCCATTTTCATCTTCTTCCATAAACCATACCCATTTTTACATTACCTAGAATTGCTAGTTTCCAATCCTTTAAAGTGAAGTAAAACTTTGAAGGACGCTTGCAAAGATTCTGAATGTAAAGTCCTTCATTATTCGCGTAGTTTGTAATCTCTCCCACACCTAATTCTCCAGCGGTTTGGGGGGCAATTTGTATTTATCAGGTCATTCCAGAGCATACGGCTTATTTTTCATAAAACCAACTATTCTCTTTCTTTTCATACTCATAGTTTTTCACCTTGTGTATTAGTTCAATTGAATTTTGAAATTAAAATCATAAGTGTAACTGGTGTGGACAGGTTTGGGAACAAATCCATCTGACGCTGGGTGACCAGATGACTTAGTAGACGGGGGCAGAGGTGGGAGGGCTCTGTGATGTGAGCTGACCACTCTCAAACATTCAGAGTGCTGTGGGCATCCAGAGAATGTTTTCAGGGGCAGTGGAGAGGACTGGTCAGTCCAGTGTCTTGCTGCTGCGGAGACAGATCAAGAGAGCGTCTACACGAGTGTCCTGACCGTGGTCATAGGACCAGTGGCAGTGGCAGCGGCAGTAATTTCTACACATTAGTGTACCGTGCATTAATGTCTGTCTTCATGACAACGCTTTGAAGGGACCATACTTATAGTCGAAAGTTTAGCTAGTGCATAAGAAATCACTCAATTTTATCAGGAGGATTTTCTGAAAAATATTAACTATTACCCCAAATCTTCTTAGACGAGTGCCAAACAGGAGGACGGGGCTGGTGGTGCCTTTCCTGCCCTTCCTGAGGCCTTCCCACCTGTCTGCTGTAGGGGAGCGTCAGGGGAGGGACAGGGCACGCTGCTGAGATTCACTCCATTCAGTGGCCTGAGGCCGGCTTGATGGTGTCACACAAGGAGGCACCCGATGGACAGAAAATGAATTTTCTTTTTAGTTTTTCTTTTGTTGTTTGTGCTTTTGGTGCCATATCTAAGAAGCCATTGCCTAGTTCAAGGTCATGAATATCGACACCTATTCTACACGCTTTCTACACCTATTCACACACTAGTGTGGATATCTACGCGCTTTTCTTCTCAGATTTGTGTAGTTTTAGCTCTGACTTTTAGATCTAGGATCCATTTTGATTTACTTTTTGCACGTGGTACGGAAGGTCCAACTTCATACTCTTGCAAGTAGAAAAAACATTTTTTATACTGGCAAATGGAGTATTTTAACTTCATTTTAAAGACGAGGAAACAGATTCAGAAGCGAAGGGACTTGCTTAAGACCACACAGCTCCTAAGTCAAAAGGCTGAGGCTTCACCTCAGGTCTATCTGGTTCAAAATTCTGTGTGCTTTCTGTCGAACAACGATTGCCTTTGAGCTGGATCATGTTGAGCTGGGTTGGGGTGGTTTGAGTTGGACTGGGTTGGATTGAGCTGGTTTAGATTGAACTGTGCTGGCTTGAGCTGAGTTGTGCTGGGCTGGGTTGGGTTAGACTGAGCTGAGTTAAGCTGGGTTGGGTTGAGTTGGGTTGGGTTGAGCTGAGTTGGCCTAGTTTGGGCTGGGTGGGGTTGGATTGAGCTGGTTTGAGCTAGGTTAAATTGACCTGGGTTGAGTTGAGTCGGGTTAAGTTGGTTTGAGTTGGGTAGGGTTGGGTTCGGTTGGGTTAGGTTGAATTAGCATGGGGTGCATTGAGGAGTACTGACTTACACCGAGCCCTTTGCTGGGTCCTTCTGGTCCCGTAAGAAAAGGGTAAAACCTCTCCTCTACAGACTTTCAGCTCCTTGAGGGCAGAAACAGAGATAAATACAAAAGAAATAAACGAGCAGCATGTATGATTCACTGTTAAATGGTGGTCAAATTGCCAAGGTGGTCACGCTTCTCCCTGAGAAAGCACAGATTACGAGGTACCCTTTGGGGGGGGTGTAGCAAGGGGACCCTTCTGTCACATTGTCCCATAGAGCTGGACATAACTTCTGATTATGGGTCACAGAAGCCCCAGGACCAACCCCCTCACATGCAAATCACACAGCACAGCCTGTAAACTCAGTAGATGTTAAGAAAGAGCATGACCTTTTATTGAGCACCTGCTGTGTGCAAGATGCTGTCTGTACACCCTCTGTGTCTCAGAACCTCACATCAGCTTTTGTTGGAAGGTATGATCACTGCCTTTTCACACACAGAGAAACTGAGATGAGATAACTTGTCCAAGTTCACGCAGCCCTCGGGGACCAGTATTGTTACCGCTACTATTTAAGGCAGAAAGCACACTGTGCCTGGGAGATAAGAAAAGAGCGGTTGTTGACATATTTCTTAGTCCCCTCCTTCTCCAACATTATGTTATGTATAAAAATATCCTTGAAAAGTCATGGCCAAACCCCCACGTGGCTGAGAACCCCTTCTCTGTGGAGAGAAAGCTACCTGCAGACAGTAAGTCTGAGACCCTTTCAAATGCAGGCTGTCACAGGTGGACGTGTGGCAAAGCCGGCGTGCCGAACTTTTCATGGTAAACTCGAGGTGGTGAGTATCTGGGTGTCCACTGTGTAATTCCTCCAAGGTTCCTGTCGTTTGGAATTTTTTATAATAAAATGTTGGGGAGAGGGATGCATTCTGCCCCGGCTTCCAGGAGAGAGTGGGCTAAAGCTGGATTTCCTTGTATTTCTTTTCGTTCCTTAGAACCTTTTCCTCATCACCTCACAGTTTGTAAATGTTTGAACAATCATTACTGTCAGGTGCACAAACAAAGCACCCACACAGCAGTGTATGGTTCCACAGATGGAAACGTCTGTTAGATGAGATTATTTTCTTTTCTAACCTGGGGCGAGGAGGCCGCGGGTGTGTACTGATAAAACACGCAGCACACCCGGGCCTGCGAACAATCCCGTTGAGAAGATCTGGCTTCCCCTGCAGCCGCCTTTGTTTACCAGGATACAGGTTTAACTCTTTCTAACCAAAACCTTCTCGGCAGTGGGCACGATAGCCCTGCTTTCGCTTCAGTTTGGTTTTAATTCAAATTGTTTATCCTAGACAGAGGCCAGCTCCAGCCCAACTTGGGCACCTTAACGCCATGATGGACAGCTCATGGTTGAGGGCTCAGCCTCTAGCCAGGCTACCTGGGTTTGAACCTGGCTTTGTGATTGGCTTCTCTGTGCCTCAGTTTGCTCATCGGTAAAATGGGAACACCCTTTGTTTGGTTGTTGGCGGACTACCAGAGCTATTAGGCACAAAGAGCTGGGAACAGATGAGACCAGTGTGTAGTCAGGAACAGATTAGTAATAGCGGGGTAACGTTTCTGAGCATTGCTTTCCTTACCTGTAAAAGGTAAATGGAGGTTATGTATTAGGTTATTGTGGTGAACATAGGACCCTCCTCTTAGGGCTGCTGGAAGGATGAAACGACATTGACCATGCAGGGAAAATGGCCTGATAGGATGTCCCAGCTCAATAAAAGACTTCTACGTGAAAGATCTAATTTGAGATGTACAATGGGACATTGTCCTTGCCTCTGTGATGGGAAAGCCACACGCTGGAGGTTGCCAATGTGAGCAATACTATGAAATGTACGAGGAGACATAGATGCAGAAAGAGCCCCCAGCCTGTCTGCTTCTCATGTGCTTGGCCCCATCAGGCTGGCTCCCAGACTGCCATGACCTCGATACGGTGTGTGCACGGCCGGCTGGCCTGACCCCCCTTCTCACGACCGCCTGCCTCACTGGGGTGACCTACATTTCCACAGTGGCGGCCAGAACAGACATTCCAGAGTAATTAGCAAACACGCGCGTGCGCACGCGCGCACACACACACACACACAGCTGGCTCAGGCCTGGTAGTGAGTGGCTGGCACGCTCACTGTCTAGACAGGACTGCAGCTGAATGGCCTCGTGCTCAGGGCTGTAGCTGGCACGGCCAATGGCTCCTCACCACCTTGATTAGGGGTGTCCAGCCATGTCCCTTCCAAGGAGAGCACCCTCAGGAATCATCAGAGCCACGGTCCGGCTGCAGGAAAGCTCAAAGCACTGCTGTTTACAATCATGAAAAATGGGGACACTCCTTCCAAAAAGGAACCAGTTAAGCACATTATAGGACCTTCCGAAGAGGGACTTGGAAGCAGAAGCTGACAATCACGGTACAGGAGACGGTCTGCCAGCATATGGTGACTGTCAGCAAATACTGTTTCCAAAAAGCAGGATTCAAAACGTCATGGTATCGGGATTTCAGCTATCTTTTCAGGAGGTGCCTAGGAGAATCGCTGGGAAAGCAAGCCTGGGAAGTTCAGGGCTTCCTCTGGGCGTTATAGCTGGTCGCCAGGGCACCTTGAACACTCCCACTCACAGCTGATGTACAAATAAAATAAGAACCTGCACCTGAAATCCCAGTGCCCCCAGCTGGCATTCCCCAGACATTGACCAACGTGGGGAACGCCTTCATGACTTTGCCTACCGGTGCTATAATTTACTTAGAATTATTCTTTAAACAATGCACCCTTTTCACAAAAGCAAATTCATTTTAAAATAAAACCCTACGTCACGACTGCGGATGGAAAAACAAAAATAGAAGGTGACTGTAAAGATGAACACATCATTATTAAAGTTTAAAACATCGCTTCTGTACTGCTGGAAATCATCTCTCCTACTGATGACGGGTGTGCCCAACACTGGCCAACTAGGTCTTCCGTCAGCCACTTCATTTACAAACCGAGGAAGCTGCCGTTCAGGAAACACGCTTTCCTCAGGTCATTCGGGCAGCCAGGAGCCCTGGATTCTAACTCAGGCGCTGCTTACCTGGACCTTGCCTAAGTAGGATCTTCCTACCTTCCTGGCAGGACTCTGGCAGGATGGCAGGTCTGTCCCCATGGAGACAGGAGCAGCCCCACCTCCCAGGACTCTGACCCGTCCCCAGAGCTGAGCTCCCAGGCCCCTGACCCCAAAGCAAGGGTCCTGCTTTCTCCCTTCCTCCGCACCCTCCATTTGGGGCACGTCAGTGTATCAAAGTTTCCCCAGATGCTAAATAGAAAGCCAGACAAAAGTCTGTGAGCTTCCTATTAAATTATTTTTAATTTCTTGGTGCTCAGTTTCACAGCGAATTAATTCCATTTCATTTTCAAGGGTCCCATCTCCTTCTCTTTTTCTTTCTCCAGCAGTCGCAGTGATTTTCTAGGACCGCTTGGGGTTCTGTTTGGGTTTGTTTTTTAACCGTATATAAACCTGCGGGTGTCTTCGTCCTTCTTTTCCCATTTTCCTCATCCTCCTGACCACTGAGGCTGGACTCGGCTGGACAGGCCTGGGGAGTGGGCCTGGCTGGAGGAGGGATCCACTACCCTCCCAGGAGGCTCTTCTTCCTCTGGGGACCCCCTTTTGCCTTAACGCCTCCCTCACCGTGAGGCGGAGCATGTCACCCAAGCTGGCCAGGCAGAGTAGTCCATGACTTGGACCATCAGGGAAGGTCAGGGCAGTGGTCCCCAGCCTTTCCGGCACCAGGGACTGGTTTCGTGGAAGACCATTTTTCCACAGACCAGGGAAGGAGATGGTTCGGGTGCTAATGCGAGTGATGGTTCGGGCGGTGATGCGAGCGATGGAGAGAGGAAGATGCAGCTTCACTTGCTCACTCCTGCTGTGCGGCCCGGTTCCTAACAGGCCCTGGGTCAGGGGGCGGTCACATGGCCAAAGCAGGGTCAATCAGAATCCTTTGGGGGAAATGAAATGGATTCTATAGGAAGATGGTGACATTTCTCTGACTTGCTAGCTATGAAAGAAATGGAAGCCCAGAACTGCTGGAGGCCATCCCTGCTGTCATTTGGAACCCAGCTTGCCCAAGAATGAAGCCAACTAGAAATAAACACAGCCAAGAGATGGCAAGAGGAGAGTCAAGTCAAATGAGCCCCTGGATACAACTGTGCCTGAAGGCCGCCAAACTGTTCAAAGTTGCACATGTCAGTAAATTTCCTGGGTTTATTGTCGTTGTTGTTAATCTAGCTTTTTGTGTTTCTTTCCCTGTTCAAGTCACAGCCAAGGAATGTCCCTGTGGCTATCATGCCCACTTTCCTCCCCTTTCCCCCACCCCCATGTCCTGCCTTATCCAGGCGCCGCTTAGATGCTAGAGGAGCCCTGTTGGAACATTTGGTCCTTCAAGACGCAGCTCAGGCATTGCCTCCTCCAGGAAGTTTTCCCTGGTGCCCTAGTGTGCTCTGCCAGGCTGGTTTAAATCCCAACTCTGCCACCACACAGCCTTCTGTGAGGATAGTACCATGGATGAGAGCCAGGCTCTGGAACTCAGACATTCCTGATTGGAATCCCAGCTCTGCCACCTACCTGCTGTGCACCCTTGAGCAGATGAGTAACCTCTCTGGTTTTTGTCTTGTCACCTGTAACGTGGGAGTTCACATCAGTACCTACACCACGGGTTCGTTGTGTGGGTTAAACAGGTTCATCCACGTTACTGACTTGGAACGGAAGCCGGCAGGCAGCTGATACGTGGCATTGGCCATCGTGTGTACGGTCTGTATCGACCTTTATTGTAATTGTCTTTTACTTGCTTCCCTCAAACCACAGCCCTTTCTCATCCCTTTTACTGCAATACCTTTGCTCTCCTGGGCCTCACACAGTGCCCGGCATACAGCGAGCACTAACGAATGTTGGCAGATCAGCGTGTGTGCCCACAAATCAACGGGCAAATCTACAACTCCTGCCCTTTCCTCTCCCCGTCAAGAAGAACTCAGGCTTTGCCAGCTCTTTCCCAGTTCTTGTTTTTCAAATGGGATTAATGAGTGTGGAGGGGACGTGGGGGGACGGAGAAAAGCAGGGTGGGCTTGGAGCACATTAGGGGAGGTTCTCACACTTGGCTGTGCACTGGGGTCCCGGGGGAGTTGTAACAGACACTGGGCCTGCCCGTCCCGGGCTCTCTGACCTCACTGTCTGGTCGGGCTGGGTGCCTGGGCTGAGAACCGCTGGATAGAGGGTGTTAGAAAGCTTCAATGTGCATTGAGAATGGAAGCTCCTGGAGTGTTTCTGAGAGATTTCAGCAAAGACTGAATTGCTTTTCAATTATTTCTGACCCTCAGCCAGTTGTTTATTTGAACGTGACCTGGTTCTGAGACTGGGTGCCCAGGTGACCTGGCTTCATCTGCTCCAAGGGAGTGAGGTACCAAAGCAGCAGATGATGAATTCCCTCCCAACATCGCCCCGGGTTTCACAGGTAAAAGCAGCAAGAGGGGAGGCGAGATGCTCTGATTCAGGGACCCACAGGACAGCACGGTTTTCTGGCGCAGGGTGAGCCCATGGCTGCAGTGGAGCTCAGAGCAGAACTGCCGAGCTCCTGGGGTCCTGGAGAGATGCACCTGGGACCCACCTGAGCAGGAGAGGTCCATCTGGCTTCTGGTTTGGTGACCTCAAATGGAGAGGTTCAGAGGAGGGCTCTCCTCTCAGCTCTACCAGGAGCCTTTGCCCATGTGTGGGGAGAACTTAGCAGTGAACTTGACAAGTGCCCGTCTTCGTGGGAAATGCCAGATTCTCACCATCACGTGGGCGTTTGAGGCCGCGAGGTCTCTTCTTTGAAAGCATCCTTCTCTAATTCTGAGCTTTCTGTTACGTGTCTATTTCCACTGACCACACCTTGGTTTGAATTTAATTTTGTGCACCATTGCACCTTGAGTCATCTAAATAAAGATGGCTGTGAACTCTGGTCTTAACATGCCTGTTGCTCCAGGAAAGACTCCAAAACACCAGCATCCTCGCGGGTCAGAAGCTGGCAGCTGGAAATACCGCTTTCTTGGAGGGATTTCCCGCCACAGTATAGTCACTAGCTATGTGCTGGGTGCTCGCTACGCAGCAGACATCACGGAGAATCCAACTATGTGTCAAAAGTGGACCCCACTCTGGTTATGGCCCTAACTAGCTAAGTGACGCTGTCGGGAGGCTTCCCAGCTTGGGGCCTCCATTTCCCCGTTTACCAAATTCAGTGAGGACTCAAAGTCTTCTAGAATGGGGACATTG
Source organism: Tursiops truncatus (assembly GCF_011762595.2). Lineage (NCBI taxonomy): Eukaryota > Metazoa > Chordata > Mammalia > Artiodactyla > Delphinidae > Tursiops > Tursiops truncatus. The sequence continues at coordinate 81,361,669 of NC_047048.1, forward strand.
GATCTCTGTTGTTCTAAAGATCCAAGAGTCCTCTTTCCAGAACATTCTTGTCCATGGTGGAGGTGAAATGCCACCCAGAGACATTGTAGATTAGCCTGGACGCTCCAGGGTCGAGTGGCAGACACACGACTAAAGCTGGATCAAGACAAGGAAAGGGGAGTTTAGTGGCTCCTGAACTGGAAAGGTCCTTGTTGCTCTGGTTTCAGGCGCCAAATGTCCTCAGGGTCCCCGGTATCCCCCACCCCTAACTTCTCTGCACTGGGGGCGTCCTCTGGCCTCACTGTCCTCGGGAGGAGAGAAGGTTTCCAGCAGCACAGTGCCCGTGACGCACTAGCTCGCCATCGCCAGCGGAAAGAGAGCCTCTTGTCCAAGTATCCCACGGAGGCCAGGGCTCACCCCGCGGCATGACTGACGGATTGGGTCACGCCAACCAATCAGGGCTCACCCCGCCGCATGACTGACGGATTGGGTCACGCCAACCAATCAGAGCGGCTGGAGCAGTAGCGAGCACCGATGGCCAAGCCTGTTCACGAGGCACCTCTGGATCTTGGGGGTGGGGCTGGCTCCCCCAAGCACATGGATGGAATTCAAGGGAGGGCTGGTTCCCGATGGAAACTGGGGAGTTTCTAACCAAAAGAAAGGGGAGTAGATAGTGGGCAGACCAAAATAACTCTGCACCCTGCTGCAGACAGAAATGGGGAGCCGTTTCTGTCTGCTCCCCAAGTCTCTGGAACACAGAGGTCCCCTCTCCACACCTCCATTCTCACTGCCGCTGCTCTAGGGCCACCTCTGTCGCCCTGTGCGGGGGCCCCTCCTAACCCATCCCCCCGTTCTGGTCTCCCCACACCCCTCCTCCACACAGCTGAGGTCTTTGAACAGAGGTGGAAGTTTAGGGGGCTACAGTTTGGTGAGATTCAATCCACATAAGTGCTATCTCAGAGTAGTTAAGAATAGAGGCTTGGGACTGGTTTGAACCCTGTTCTCCCGTAAGTTAGCAAGGTACCCTCTGGGCCTGTTTTCTCATCTGTCTAATCGGCATAATCTGGGCGCCTACCCTAGAGGGTTATTGTAAAGATTAAATGAGTAAAGCACCCACAAATGTGAGATGTTGTCAAAACACGTCTTCAGTCTGTCCACTCGTCTCCACCTGCACTGCCACCACCTCATCAGAGCCACCATCATCACACCCCTGGGTGGTGCCCCAGGCTGCAGCCTCGTCCCTCTCTGACCCCTCCTCCACACAGCAGCCGGGGAAGAACAGCCTCGAAAAATACAGGACGCCCCGTTGAATGTACATTTCAGAGCAAAAATGAATAATTTTCAACATAAATGAATAATTTTCAGCCTGCAATATTTGGGACATACGCTAAACAATTATTTGTGGTTTATTTTAAACTAAAACTTAACTGGGCAACCTGCATTTTTGTTTGCTAGATCTGGGAACCCTAAGCCGGGGGGACTTTTGTAAAGTACCAACCAAATCGTTAGCTCCTTGCTCAAAACCTTCAATGATTTTTCATCACAATTAGAATAGAATCCGTACCCTCTCCTGACCTACAGGGCCAACCTAGCCTGGCCCCTGGGCACTGCTCTGACTGCGTTTTCCTCGTGACCTAACAGTCAGGTCTCGCGCTGTGCCAGCCCCCCGCCGGGGGATCGGTCATCGTTTATCAAGCAAACGAGCAGATGATCCCACGGGGACCCACAGGCAGGAGACCCTGGGGATTTCTGGGGCCAGAGCCTCCTCTAGAGCCTCAGGCACAGCCCCGCTGAATCCTTGATTTCAGACCTCTGGCCTCCAGAAAGATGAGAGGATAAATTTCTGTTGTTTCACGCCTCCAAGTTTGCAGTCATTTGTATGGCAGTCTTGGAAACTAAAGCAACGTTTTAAAATCCCCTCTGGCTGAAACAGGCAGAAGAGGTTTTGGGGGCAGGAAAGGAAGCAGGGAGCCAGCCACATGAGACGCTGTCCCACTGATCCGCCTGGAGCAGGATGTCAGCTGAGTCTAGGCGATGACAGGGGGGAGAGAGAGAAGTGGGGAAATGAAACTATTTTCAACAATATTAAAGGCCAACATTTTACATGACTCTGCATATCCCAGCGCCATATTGTACTGGACTTACGCAAACGATCACATTTAATCCTGAATTAAGCCTGAATATTTGCTATCATCACTGTCACCATTTTATAAATGAGGGACCAGAAGAACAGAGAGGTGAAGCAACATGCCTCACTTCACACAGCTAGAAGCGGCAGAGCACAGATTCCAACCCAGGCAGAGTGATCAGAAGCCCACATGTTTAACTGCCTGTCACACAGTCATATTAATGGCCCTTACTGGGCTAATGACAGAGGAAAGGAAATAAGAGTGGCTTATTATAAATCAGCAATAAGGAAATAAGTGCAGTGGTGCTATTTACAAAGTTGGGGCCTGGGACTTGGGGCGGGTTGGGGGCCTGCTTGGCCGACTTCAGCTGAGGACCTGTCGGTCTCCAGAAGGAGGATGTCCATTTTGCTCCCGGGAAGCCCATCTGGGCAGAGGACTTCCTGGAACTGTGTTCCTTGAGACCGTCCCTCCCAGCCCCTCCAGGTTCTGCGCTCAGAAACCCGCTGCTGTTGTATTTATTATAGAAGGCAAACAAAAGCCTTCAGCTGACCCGCCAGCAACACGAAGACCGTCTGCAGAAAATGGGTTTTGACCACGTGTCGTCGGTGGGTTTTCACGAATGTTTTGCACTCTGAGACTGGTGTTGGCCTCGCTGGGAAACCATTGCTTTTCCAGTTCCAGCTCCCTCTGTAAATCCTCTTTCTCATGAACGTCCTACTTGGAGAAAAGAACTCCAGTTTCTGAAACAATAATACGGGTTACCGTGGAAAGATAAGTCATTTCCATCCCAATGCCACCCAGATAAACTGTCAGGCACCTTTGGTCACCCTGCCTGCCCCCAGCTTGGGTCTCGTGACTAAAAGATTTGGAAACGCTTGAGAAGCTTACGTTCCAGGGCGTCCATTTCCTAAGCGGGTCGGAGCTTGGAGGTCTTGGCCCTTAAGGGTGCGTCAGTGAGGGCCAAGCATAGAAATGCCATGAGCGAAACAGGTCTTCCTCATTCTGAAACTTTCCGAAGCTCTATCCGGATGACGGAACCCTGGTACACCTGAAGTACGAGGTCAATTAGGCGTGATCTTATTACAATATTGATTGCTGTCGTCAGGCATCTCAATTGTAGTTTTTAGCCTTGATCAAAGGTGAAAATGGCACCTGTTCAAGTTGGAAAATCTTACTTTCTGTGAAAATTGAGCTGAGCTGAAGAAGGAAGGTAGAGGGAAGAAGAAACCATGGCAGATCCTCTGTTGGGGGCAAACCCACATCTTTTCAATAGACACAGGAATGTCGACAGTGGCTGTCAGTCAGTAAATGTTCAGGGACGCATAGCAAAAGAACATAGTAGGCTCTCAATATATACTGAGGTCCCACCAGGCCACAAGTTCTATGTTAAGTCCGAGAGGAGTGTAGAAGGTGCTGGAAGGAAGGTAAGATGCCTTGGGGAAGGAGCCCAAGGAAAACAAGGAAATGCCGTCTCCTGTCAGCCTGGTGCAGAGCAGGTGCTCAGCGGATAGGTTGGAACATTATCCAAACTGTGAGGCATGAAAAGGAGTGTGACTGGAGAGGGGAGTCCTTCAGGGATGCCTGTCCTGAAGGAAGGGTGAGAACTAACTGCACAGGTGAAAGCAAGGTGGTGGAGGACGGGGGAGATGGGGAAGAATGTTCTAGGCTAAGGGAGCCGTCTGCCGGGATCTTTCCGAGAACAAAGGTCTCGTGATGAGAACGCCTGTCCCGGGGAGAGTCTATGTAGGACACAGGGAGGGGCGTACAGCGCAGGGAAGAGGCTCTTCACAGCCCAGCGGTCGCCCGGCCCAGGGCACAGGGAGCTGGAAGGGTGAGGGAAGGAGGGAAGGGGAGAGAGGATGGGGTGAGGGCCCTCCTGTCTCAGGAAGCCCCTTTCCCCGATGGACAGCGAAGTCAACCTCATTGAGATGCAGCTTCAAAGGCAGCCGCTGTTGGAAGAGTGACGATAACTTCTCCTGCCGTTTACATTTCCCAAGAGGCTGGCGGGGGACAGGCACCCACAGCGCGGGAGGTGCCCTGTGCCCTAAAGGGTTTCCCGAGCCAGAAAAGGAGAGGGGCTCAGGCCCGCCCCCGCACGCCCACTGAGGTCTCAGGGAGAGCGGATTCTCCACCGGGAGCGGCTGGTGGACAGGTTTGGGTGCGGGAAGAAATGGCAGGCTTTGGGTAGTGGGGCTGGTTGAGCGGGGCCTCCCACCTGTGGAGGTGGCCGTGGGCCGGAGCTGCTGCACGCAAGATGGCCATTTGGCCGAAGCCAGATCGCCACGTGAAGCTTTACACACGGCTGCAGAGCTACCCTGGCAGGACGGGGAGAAGAAAATATACATAATACACCTTCAACTCTGTGCCCTGACCAGCACACACTAAGAAGTAGGCTTTGGGAGAGCTGGGATTATCTTGCGAACAGTGCCAATTATATCCAGGGATGTGCTCTCCAGAATAGGGGTGGGGGGGGGGGGAAATGCTGCTGGCTCGTAGGGTTTGCCAGTTTCCACAGTGTAGATACTCCCATGATGGTCAATGGCAGGCCACCTGTGGTTGACTAACAGTCAACTCTTAACTCTTTAACAGCTGGCATTGTCTCTGTTTCTGCACCTAAGTTATTATTTATTAAATGTAAACAGGTGAACTATGCCCCCATTTTGTAACTCCCATGAGCCTCAAAAGATTGAAAGGGTGGCGCAGAGTCTCTCTTGACCTCAGAAATGACACTCGGAAAAATCTCTCTGCTCTACCCTGGTCAAGCTGTTTCTAACCCTGGGAAGTCTCATTCTCCATCTACAAAAGTCCTCTCCGTTCTTCCTTCCCTCCACAGTTATTATAACACGACTCTGTCTGCCCGTATCCACCGTGAAAACGTCCCCATCCATCACACATGGTAAGTGGTCCACGCACACTGTCTTCTCCCACAGGACTCAGGTTTGACCCTAGGAATCCATCACTCATTCACTCGAGAAGTAGGCACTGAGATTTATTCTCTACAATGCACATTCTAGTTGCCAGGATTTAATAATAAATCTATCTTGTTTTAAATAAACTTCGGGGGCATTGCAATAGCGATACATATTCACAGCAAAGCCTTTGGAAAATGTAAAAAAGAATAAAAAACAATTTTGTAACCTGCACTTCCATTATCCAGAGATAACGACTATTAATATTTCGATGTATTTTTTCCAGTTATTTTTCCTTGTATAAAATGCATGTTTAAAAAACCTTATCATAACCATTTAATAACACATCAGGAAACTTTCCATGTCATCAGACATTTTCTGTACAATATAATTGTAATCACTGTATAATATTCCACTGTGTGACTGCGCCGTAATATGTTTACCCAATTTCCTTTGTTAAACACTTGGATAATACTCCATTTTTTTTTTTGCTACTTTGAGCCACTCTGTAATAAAATTCTCCTGATTAGTGTTTACACATGTCCATGATTAATTACCTAGGACAAATAGTATTTTCCAGCTCATTTATAATTTTCTCTTTGGCCTAAAAGTTATTTAGGAGATAATTTTCTAGTTTGGTTTGTTGCGTTTTATTTGTAAATCTTGTATTTTTAGTATACTTTTTATTAAAGATTAACATACATATAAATCAAATACATATCAAATCATAAGCGTCAGCTCAATGAATTTTTACCAAGTAAACACACCCGTGTAACCAGAGCACTGATACAGGAACAGAATACTGCCACCACCTCAGAAACTCCATTTGTGCGCCCTTCCGGGCAGGCCCTGCACTCCCCCGTCCGGGGAGAACCATTGCCATAGCCTTTCACGCCACAGATTAGTTATGCCTGGTTTTGAATTTTACATAAAGGGAACCCTAAACCGTAAATTATTTTGTGTCTGCGAGATTCAGCCAGGTCGCTGTATGTGGTGGCATTCACCTTCCTTGCTGCAAAGTTCCGATGCAGGGAAAAAAAACGCCATAATGAATTTATCCTTCACTGTGGATGAACACCCAGGATACTTCCAGCGTGGAGCCGTTATGAACAGCACTGCCGTGAATATTCAATCCACGACTTTCGATCACCGGTATACTGGCAAATGTTGAACAATGGCTCTTCAGAGAAAAGCTCTGACACGTGTCTGCCAATTTCCACGGTGTAAATCCTCCCACCGTGGCTGACTTCAAGCTGCCGCAGTGAGGTAGCTAAAAGTAGAGCCGGGAAGAGGTACAGACCACGGGCTCTCGCCAGCACATGGTTGCTGTGGGAGAACATATGCAGGCGTTTTTCCGGGCAGGTACATCTGGCGATAAAGACGCCGGGTCAGAGAACAGGCATACGTTCAGCTCTAGAACAAACAGATCCTCTCAAACAGTTTCCCAAGTGGGTGAATTACAAGTACTCATATTCTTTCGGGTATTAATTTTTTCACTCGTTTAATCGGGGTTTTTCAATATTATGCCAAAATGTGCCTGCATTATTTTCTGTGAAGGGGATTTATTGTGGTTATATGGTTATTTCTGGTTCTTTCCTGGTAACTATTCCATGGACATCTCATGGAAGAGAAAGCATATTCTCTACCTTTCCATTTCGTTACCCAGACATAGGATCAAATTTGTTAATGAAATTATACCTCTGTAGGTAGACTTTTGTCTCTAGATCTGTGAATAAAAACTGGATGAGTGGTTAACATCGCCCGCTGTGATGTATGTCATAGAGGTGAAGGATTCAGCTCAAGGCCACACCCCCCCCCCCCCCCGGAGGAGTGGGGAAGGTCCCAGCCCAGCCACCTTGGACAGGCATCTGAATTGCATAGAGCTCACTGCATGCTGCGAGGGTTAAACGTGATGAGGAAGTTGCTCATTCTCACGTTTCAGGTAAAACACTCGAAGGGGCTGGATGAATATTGAAGGAATCAGAAATGGATGAATGAATGAATGAATGAATGAACACGCAAATGAACCCAAAGACCCTCCACTGTGCATAAACGCCCAGCCGTTCTATAGAAAGGAACCTTTGCCCTTTGCAGACAAGACATGTTTGCTTGTCCTGAGCCTCTGGGGACTCTGTGGAAGTGGCGTCGCCGGGGCAGCAGGACCTGTCCCCTCGCCTTCCTGCTGAGATGACCGAGGCTGCAGGGGTTCTGGCTAGCAGCTGCAGCTGCCAGCCCAGCCCAGCGCAGCCCAGCCTCCGTGTGGCCCTGGCCCTCTGGGGCTCTGGAGCCAAAGAACAATGGTGGCATTGTTGCCACTTCCCCATCCCCTCACTGTCCCAGTTACTCATCAAGGATGTTGGCGGCCCAGCCCCGGGACACAGCGTGCTTGTCCCTTGATTAAGCACAGACACACTCAGACAGTGGCCCTGCAGGAGGTGGGCGATGAGTTCATCACTTGGCCATTCAGACGACCCAACCGCCATGGACTTGGGCAGAAGATGGGTCAACGGAAGGTCATGCCGCGTGGCCCCTTCCAGAGGCCACCCCCAAAGGGAAACAGCATCCTTTTCCCAGGAGGGGCCCCAGGCGAGTCAGATGGGCAGGGGTGGGTCTATGGCCTCCTTGTGCGAAGGCGGTTCTTAGACGGGCCCATGAGTGTGAACAGACTGGCGGCTGCCCTGGCAGGACTCGTGTGTCTCCAACTGAGATGCGGCTTCCTTAAAACAATTGCCTTTTAGAAAAAAAAAATCAGTGTTTTCTCACCCTCCCGCTCAAGCCCTGAGTGCCCCCCTCTGCACTTGGAATCAAATCACAAGCCCTCCATGATTTGACCCCCATCTTCCCTCTCCTCTTTTGTTCATGGTGTTTTACACACTTGCCTGAAGTCTGGCCCTGAGACAAAGGGGTCTGCTCTCCCACAGGCCCTTCCTTTTGCCTGGATGGGTCTCCCCTCCCCACTCCCAACCTGGTTCTCCGAGTGGCTGGTTCCTGGGGGGACTGCAGCTCCCCATGACACCAGTACGTGGAACGGTGACTGCCCGCGGGAAAGCTAAGAACGACACAGAAAGGGCGCCTCCTAGGATCCCCTTTGAGCCAAGTTCCCCACTTTGGCCCTCCCATCCCACTGCCTGTGGCCAGATGCACCTCGTCATCCACCACCCAAAGCATCCCACCTCCCTGAGTCGGGGGACCACGCCCCAGAGCAGCCCCTCCCCTAACCTCTGACCCTGCTCCAGGAGAGGATCAGTAGTGAGGGCATCCATTCGGGTCAAGATAACTAACACACCATTGTAAAGCAATTATACCCCAATGAAGATGTTAAAAAAAAAAAAAGATAACCTGCCACTGCAGACCAGTTGGACAATCCCACCTCTTCATTTCCGCAATAAATCCTTTTGAAGGCCTGCCATGCTCCGAGCACTGGGGGAAGTGCTGGGTGAACACACCACCCCCACTTCAGGGCGACCCCAGTCAGTGGAGCTGGGTGGACAGAACGAACCGGACACGTAGGATTAATCGTGGAGCCAACCTCTGTGTTGCCCACTGGCCCTTTAAACCCGTGCGCCGGGACAGAGGTTTGCCCCGACCGGATGTGAACTCAGGCAGTGAAGGTGACTTTGCTGGACCCTCCAGCAGAGACAGCCCTGTGGTGAGTGTAAGTCGCAAACACAGTCTCATGCAGCAATCGATGAAGCCCAATCCTGGAGAAAAATCAAAACTTGCTCTTTGGTTGAATAGGAACCTGCTTCCTGACAGGTCTGCAGTGAGCTGGCTGCCTGCGGTAGGGGAGTCCTCGCCCGGGCGCAGGGATGAAGCAGGATGGGGAGGCCAGGCGAGGTGGACCACCCTGCACCGTCTGGGCCTCTCCCTCGGGGCAGGGGCAGGGCTCAGCAGAGGCTCCACCGTGGACTGACACTCCTGGGGGATGGCTCTGGCCCTGGGTACACCCCGGGGGCCAGTGTCCGGGAGAGCAGCCCTTTTTCCCTAATGCAGTCCCCAGGGTCCTGGTGCCCACGACTCATCCAGCTCTGATTTCTCAGATGTAGCCAACCCAGGCCGCCTTTGCCCCATCAGGCGCGAGTCCCCTGAGCCCTCCAGAGGTAGGACCCTGAGGGGTCCCAGGGAGTCCCCCACACGTGTGAAGTGAAGGCCTCTGCCTCCTCTTTCCTCCTCAGAGGGTGGGACACCCTGTACGGCTGCAACGCACAAAATCCCTCCACACCTGCACGGAATCGGGATGCTGGGCTCCCGTCCCATCTGCCAGCCCTTGGGCAAGACAGTCACTTCTCTGAGCCTCAGTTTCCTCATCTGTACCATGGGAAGGGCACCGCCTCATCAGGCCCCTGGGGGTGCATGAGATCGTGTGTGCAAGGTTGTGTAAGGCTCCACGGGAGCATTTTTATTATTATGGGATGAGCGGTCTTGGTGCAAATTGAAGATGGGTGAAATTCTCCAAAGCCTCCCTGACCCACAGCCCGGGCCCAGCCAAGGGCTGACTCCAGGCCCTGAAATCTCTGCCAGCTCTGAACTCACTGTGTTCCCAGCCTGATTCATAGCCTCAGAGCCCTGGCCAGGAACCGGGTTCAAGTGCCTTGAAGTGCTTCCAGGGCTGGACCGGACTCTCTCCTGACATGTCCAGGCCACTGTTTTAACAAGAAACAAAGCGTCCCCATCAGAACCAGTGAGTGTAACATTTTGTGGTCACAGAGTCATGGGCATCCTGCTGCAGACCAGAAATTTTCCATGGGGATCACGTGACCTAGACGGCGGGCAGGTGCCCAGCAACCCGGGCAGAGACGTCCCGGAGTCCAGCGGGCACCGGAGCAAGCCTGCCACATGTTCCCTCCAAGATGTCTCTGAATCGGAATTCCTGGCTGCGGGCCCTGGGCTGGAGGGCAGGCCGTGCTGTGGTGGAGCTCTTCCGCAGAGAGCAGGAAGAGAGAGGGCTGGCCCTGGTCCCCAGCCCCACCCATCCAAACTCCAGGGCATTCATTTATTCACTCATCCACAATTATGAACACAACCCTGGGACACGCAAGGTGGATGAGCAGAAATAAACAGGATCCAAGGGATTTCTATGATGCAAGGGAGAGAGAAAAAACAATAAACAGGAAGCAGATACATCAACAAGGTAACATCCAATAAAGACAAACAAACACAGAACCAGAAATGTACCAGGGGTCTGGATGAAAGTGACAGTGGGGGAGGCGCCGCTGTAGCCTCCCTGAGCAGGTGCAATGCCCACAGCATCCCAGCCAGGAGGCGCGCCAGCCACTGGCAGCTGTCCAGGCAGAGGGGCCGACATGCCGAGAGATGGGGGCATGGCCTGGGTGGTCTTCAAATTAGCCATGAGATGAAAATTTCAGGACAGAGCTCAAAAGATCAGGCAGGATTTCCTCTTCGCCAGGGAGCCCCAGCTGTGCTGTTAAGGTCCTTCCACGGATTGGACCAGGATGACCAGACCGTCTAGGACAGTCTCCCTTACTTAGAGTCACCTGATTATCGACTCTGATGAGCGATGGATTGAAGAACTGGGGACGGGGGCTCACTGGGTGGACGCCTCAAGCTGACCTTCACAATGACCTACCAGAGCAATATTAATGCCCACATAATGTCAACCTTCTGCTGGTGGGATTTCTTCTTTTTGGTCTGAGTAGTTCCTGACCCTCTTTTTGGAGGGGTCCCATAGTGCTGGACCCACAATCCGTGACCTTCATTTACAGGAAGGGCCCCTGCCTCCTTCACTACACGCCCCGGGGAAGGGGCCACAGCCAACCATCACCTGGACATCTTTTGAGGCTGGCGTGGCGTGCAGCCTTTCCTGCTCCCCAGGGGCTATGTCAGGAACGGCCGCAGGCAGGCCACAGGACACTTACTGGAATATTTCCGGTCACCTTTCTGGGATAGTTACTTGTTACCATCAGCAGAATTTTCTTAGGGACGATACGTAACATAATCCCAAATGACGCTTCCCATGGTGGAGGGAAAATACGGGGACTTTATAACGAAATTAGAGGAGCTTCATGTTGACAAAGAGAAGGCCTTCCAGAAAAGCCCACACTTTCATGTTTTTTCAATCGATTAACTTGAGATGGGCTGTTCCTTGAGCAGTAAATATCCTTTTACTCAACACACTAATGTAAAATTAACACGATGGTTGGTGGCCTCTAGTTTGAAGACTATTTGCTTGGCAGCCTCATTAGTACTTCAAGGTAATAACATTGAGTGTCACCAGGGCCAAGTCCTGTGTTTCTAAGTGAAGCTGCCTTTTCCATGGCAGTCTAGAGACTTCCACGTCCAAGTCTTAAATGGACCTGAAATTTGTGTCGTGTATTTGTCTAGTTATTAGTCCTTTTTTTTTTTTAGGACCTTGCTACATGTACTAACTTTTTATGTAACATCAGTCACGATCAGGAGGTAATTTGTTTTTATTTTCTTTCAATCTCGTTCCCGTGAGGATAGCAGTGGAGGTGGATTCTCCTTTTCTTCTCCATGTTCTCTACCCAGAAATGATACGCTTGGCCCTCAAGGAACATACATTCCTCTGAAGAGCATCACGGAAGCGGGGCCCTGTGTCCTTTTACTAGGAGGCCGGAGAGTCATGTCTGGTGGCTGGGGTCTGCCTTTTATACCGGAAGAGAACCGACCAGCTCAATCGCTTCGCAGTCTCTAGAGCATGGCGACCAGTCACACGAGGGGGGTTTGTGGATTTAGGGGCCTTTCTCCAGGGAGACATAGTTGGAGGCTGGTTTGGCAGAAAGGCGTGTTGAAAGCCCCTTGGGTGAAACCCCCTGAGGCTGGCACTGTCAACCCCAGTGTACAGATGAAGAGGGAGCCTCAGACAGGAGAAGGCGTTTGCCTGAAGTCAAGTTGCTGTTGGACCCAAACCCAGATCTCACCAAGCCGCAGGCCCGCCGTCGCCACAGACCCACTGCCTCCCGGGGAGGGAAAGGCCGCGGTCGGGAGGACCTCAGAGGCGGGCTGGTGGCCAAGGCCGTTCCCGGGGTCCGTGTGGCCGTGGGAAAGACACTGTCCCCTGGGAACACGGTCAGCAGGACACGTCTGGCTGGGAAGAACTTTGAAGCTGGGCGGCCAGTCCCTGGGGCTCCCCGGAGGCTGGGAACCCAGGCCTCTGTTCAGACACGCTGTTCAAGGGCCCTCCAGGCCCTCTGTGTGGGAAAGGGGACGGCCCAGCCACCGGAGAGCGGAGTGTGGACGAGAGAGGAGGAACCGCGTTCCAGAGCCTGTACATCGGGATGTTCCGCAAAGAGAGGTCCCCGGGGGTCAAAGGGCCAGTCCCGGGTTTGTCCGCAAAGGCAGGATGCGTGGCAGCGGTGGTGGCTCAGAGAGGCCCCGCCCTGTGCTGCGTGCACGTGGTTGCAGGAAGCACAGGGAGACGCTGGGAGTGGGAGACCCGGTCTGGGGCCCGGCTCTGCCGGCTCCTGGCCGGGTGGACTCGGGCAGCCTGAGCGTCCTCTTGAGGTGGGAATAATAAGACTGCCGACCTCGCTGGAGGACGCACTGGCTGCCGTGTCCGAGGGTTGCAGCACGTTTTAATAGTCATAGTGCGTATTAGTAATAGTATGTCATCACCGTCCCCACGTCTCAGGTGAGGAGTCTACGGCAAAGCCAGGGAGGAACCAGCGCGAGGGATGCACTTGGGCCAAAACCAACTCTATTGCTACCAGTTCTCTGCCCCTCTAGCAGGACAAGGAGAGGAAGTGACCTGCCCGAGGACACAGAGAACCTGATGGGAGTAGACTCTGACCCAGACCTTTCGGCCCCCAAACCCACCACTGTAGGGTGGAGAACTCGGCTGTGAACACCAAACGAGGGGGGTGGGCGTGTTGGGAGCCGAGGAGCTGGCGGCCCCTGACCCTTGAGAGGAGATGTCTGCCATTCAGTTCCAGCCACTTGTTTCAGGCAGGAATGTTGGCCCAGTAAGGCCAGAGCTTAAAAGTTTTCCAAAAGAGGGACCTCCCGGGCGGTCCAGTGGTTAAGACTTAGCTTTCCAGTGCAGGGGGTGTGGGTTCGATCCCTGGTCAGGGAGCTAAGATCCCACAGGCCTCGTGGCCAAAAAACCCAAAACATAAAAAACAGAAGCAATATTGTAACAAATTCAGTAAAGACTTTTAAAAGATGGTCCACATCAAAAAAAAAAAAATCTTAAATAAAAAAAGGTTTCCAAAAGAGTCAAGAGATCTAGATTTTTTTGTGGGAAACATCCTCACTTTTAAAGCCGACAGCCAATTCGATGAAAGTATACTCCACTTGCCAACTGACTACAGTCTCCAGGCCTCTGGTTTGAGACCTCTTCTCTACCCCTACACTGTCTTGAATCTAGAAAACCACATTCTCTCCAACTGTGCCTCACAGTGCCACGTTTGGAAAGCCTTAAAGAGAGCTCACCAACTCCAGGAAAGGCCTCTTGGAGAAAGGTTGTTCATACCTCAATCCAGCCACGCATCTATCCATGTGCCCATCATACACACACACATTCACTATTCCGTCCACCCATTCCTCCACTCACCTACCCACTCATCCATCCATCCATCCATCTACCCATCCACCTATCCATCCACCCATCCACCCATCCATCCATCTACCCATCCATCCATCCATCATCCACCCTTCCATCCATCCATTATCCACCCTTCCATTCATCCATTATCCATCCATCCATCCATCTACCCATCCACCCATCCATCCACCCATCCACCCATCCATCCATCTACCCATCCATCCATCCATCATCCACCCTTCCATCCATCCATTATCCACCCTTCCATTCATCCATTATCCATTCATCCATCCATCTACCCATCCACCCATCCATCCATCACCCACCCTTCCATTCATCCATTATCCATCCATCCATCCATCTACCCATCCACCCATCCCTCCATCCATCATCCATCCACACAACACCTCACGCATGCACGTATCCATCTATTCATTGACCCATCCATCTATATTCATTTATACATTTTTTCATCCATGTATACGTCCATCTTTTCATAAAAAAAAAAAACCCTACCATGTGCTGAGGCTGGAAACACAGAGATGCCAACTGTAGTATACCCACACGATGGAATATGATTCAGGCTCAGAAAGGAGGGTAGTTCTGTAAATTCTATGCCACAACGTGGATAAACCTTGAGGACATCATACTAAGTAAATAAGCCAGTTGCAAAAAGATGAATACTGTATGATTCCACTTGTATGAGGTCCCTAGAGGAGTCAAAATCACAGAGACGGAAAGTAGAAGGGTGGTTTCCAGGGGCTGGCAAGAGCGGTGAAATGGGCAGCTATAGCTTAACGTGGGTAGATTTCCACTTCTACAAGATGAAAAGCATTGGATGGTGGAGATGGTCGCACAGCATTACGAATGTGTTTAATACCACTGAACTGTACACTGAAAAATGGTTAAGATGGTAAATTTTATGTTATGTGAATTTTACAGTTTTAAAAATTGGGGAATAAGGGGGGGGGGCGCTGAAAGGAGAAATTCCCAGGTCCATCTACCTGACCACTAGTGAGGCCAAGGATAGAATCAAGGCTCTTCCCCTAACACCGCAGACCGACCCTAGTCCTCCACGTCTCACTGGCCTCCAGGGCAAGGCCAGCATCATTGCCTCTTCTGAACTGTGCACTCCCAGCCTGGCTGGCCTCCCTGTTTCCACTTCCCCTCTTTCCAATCCATCCTCCACCCTGCAGTTGACCTTTGCAGAAAATTTCATTCATTGTTTTACTCTCCTGCTTAAACTCCTTCAATGGTCTCCCTTTATTGTAAGGATTAAGACCCAAATCCACGGATTATGCCTCCAAACTCAACTTTCACTATTCTCCACTGAATGCCACACACTGGCGGTGGTTCTGTCCCATTTCCTGCTCCAGGGTGTTTGGTCAAGCCATCCTCTCTGCCTGGAATCGCTTCCTGCCCCCCGAATAGATCCTGCTGCTCTTTCAGGATTAGCTTAAATGTCGCCACCTCTGGGGCCCTTTGCACACTGTCCCCCAAATCCACTTCCTTCATAGCGTTATCACAATTTCTGATTAGACATTTACTTCTTCGTTTATTTTCTGTCTCCTCATAGTAGGACATAAGCCCTGTAAGAGCAGGGACTGTACCTCGTCTGCCATGTTCCACCAGCCCCGTGACCAGCATGCAGTAGGTGCTCAATAAACACACACTGAATAAATAGAGAGATGGGCAAATGAAGAACAACCCCTTTCTGTGCTTCCAGTGGGCATGAAAAAGAAAGATTGAGATGTGGAGAGAAGAAAGGGAAACCTCCAGGGAATTATTCTGGGTATAGGTGACATCGTTTGGGGCGTTTGTTACTTCAGAGGCCATGAAGAAAGCCTCCAGGGCTCAACGATTTCTAAACTTCTCTGATTCCATCTCTGGGTTTGGAAGGACTTGGCCAAATTTTGTACGTCACTTCCTGTCTCTAGGAAATTTAAGATTCCTCTTTTAAAATGACGAAGAAAATGGAAAAAGGATTAAAGTTCAGGAGAGTCAAGAATTAGGTGAGGTGTCTCTTTCTATGTAGATGTTTATGTTTCTCTATTGAACTGGGAACTTCCATTAAGCAACACTATGGATTTCCTTAAAGTATATCTGGGTGGTTTAAATATAGAATTTTATTGGAAAAAACAGAATCGAGTGGAAAATCATTCCCTTCTCCCTGACATGTCGGGCAAACCACGTGCGATTCTTCACCGCCAACTCTACAAAATTGGGCCAAGAGGCATCCTTAAGATGCAGCAGCCTCAGGACCCAGAGGAAACAGGGCAGCCACACAAGCTCAGTCACTAACGGTAAAAGGCACAGCTACTGTCCAGCCACCTAACCAGGTCCTCAGACAGTCAGCATTTGAGAACTTGCAGCAAAAATATTCGAACTCTGTGCTTCTCCTTTCTGCAGACCTCCAGCTCAGCTGAAAAGTTTGTGAGTTTTTGCTGAGCACAAGCATTCAGCATTTCATCTTTACTAGAATTGTATGAGTTCATACTAGCATTATCCCCATTTTGCAGGTAAGGAAACTGGGCAGAAGAATGCTGAGTAGTTCTCCCTTGACCAGTGGTCAGTAAGGATCTGAGTAGTTTGTGCCAGGTCATACTACTAGTTAGTGGTGAAGCCAGGAAAGGAGCTGGAGCAGGTAGTCTTATGAACTCTTGAAATTAACCCTGTCTTGGAAGGGTTACCTTCCAAGGTAGGAACTGCTGGGGGTGGAATCAAAATTGGCCCATACAGGAGCAGCGGAGACAAAGGAAAATATAAGGTGTATATAAAGGTGGGTGGAATAGAACCAGGATAATAATTTTTAACACTACATAGAAATAACAGAAAAAAAGAAGATCTGGCGGGCTTCCCTGGTGGCGCAGTGGTTGGGAGTCCGCCTGCCGATGCAGGGGACGCAGGTTCGTGCCCCGGTCCGGGAAGATCCCACATGCCGCGGAGCGGCTGGGCGCGTGAGCCATGGCCGCTGAGCCTGCGCGTCCGGAGCCTGTGCTCCGCAACGGGAGAGGCCACAACAGTGAGAGGCCCGCGTAACGCAAAAGAAAAAAAAAAAGAAGATCTGGGAACCACACATCTTTGTAAAAATTCAGGGAAGTTAATCTCATGTGGAAACAAGTAAGCTCAATTGACCTCAGAAAAGCACTGAGGTCAAATCCCACGCAGAATTATAATACAAAGAAATAGAGAGCAAGATAACCTCCCCACGGAAATGAAATCATGCCACTGTGACCTTCTATTTCCAAATAGAAGCAAAAGATATAAAGAAAATGATACAAGACATGAAAAGACAATGTAGGGGTTCCCTGGTGGCGCAGTGGTTAACAGTCCGCCTGCCAATGCAAGGGACATGGGTTTGAGCCCTGGTCCGGGAAGATCCCATATGCCGTGGAGCAACTAAGCCCGTGAGACACAACTACTGAGCCTGTGCTCTAGAGCCCACTTGCTGCAACTAGAGAAAGCCCGCGTGCAGCAACGAAGACCCAGCATAGCCAAAAATAAATAAATTAAATAAATAATTTTTTTTAAAAGACAATGTAAATCAGAATTAGAAAACATTCAGGAATGGGGTAACAGAACTCAGGAAAGAATTAGAAATAAAAGAAAATAATAACTACAGAAATAAAGAGTAAACTAGAAGAAATATACACATGTATAAACACAGCAAATGATGCTTAGGAGAAACAGAACATGAAAAGGAGAACATTTTTAAACTCAGAGACACAGGCTCATAGCCAGGGTGGCGCAAAGGGAACAGAGTTATGTTCCTGCCCGAAACAACTCAAAAGCCAAACAAAATACTTGAAACCATAATTTTCAGATGTTGGAAAACAGGCAGCACAGGACAGTGAGTTGCTGAGAAAAGGAAAGAAAAAAACAAACAATGCAGTGAGCCCAGCTTATTGACTGAAGAGATTCCAGGGCACAGTGCTAGGAGGAGGAACCCAAACATCTTGGCAATCTCCTTGGGTTGAGAAGACAGAGTGGACAATTCAGGGAAATCAAAATGGCTAGAACTTATAGCAGTGTAGCAGCAAACAGAGAGCTGCACAGAGAGAACATTCCAGAAATCTGCAAAGGGTTTCTCTCAAGCCTTCAGGTAAGTACTGATCAGTGCATGCGAAGAAACGACCCAAAGCTAAGGGCAGAACCACCAGAAAGGAACAGGCAGAATGATTCCTGGAGCTCACACAGGGGTGGGAATAATTTGTGCTGCCACCAGCCAGGATGGAAAAACCCAGTAACACACAGGACGTTGCATAGAGTACTCAGAAGGGCATTGCCTCCATCGTTGGGCCAGAGTAACCCACACTGTGCTGTTCCCACCTAACAAAGACTGGAAACAAACTTCAAAAGGATGGAAATGTTTCCAAGAAATGTACCTGCATTCCAGAACAAAGTTCATTAATTAAGGGAATATAAAACTATCCAGTACCCTCAACAGGGTAAAATCTGTAATTCCAATTGTAAAAACAGGAAAATAATGAGAAAAAAGCTAACCAATAGCTGATAGAACCAACAGATGATAGAATTTGTAGATGATATTAGAAAAGTTATTCTGATTACATTCCATATGTTCAAGAAGATAGAGGAAAGCATTAAGGAGATACCTAGAAAATATAAAAAGAACCCAACTTCTAGAGTTGAAAATAATCACATCTGACATATACAATACACAGGATGAGATTGCCAACAGATTAGACACTACCAGAAGAAAAGATCTGTGAACTTGAACACAGAGCCATCGAAAATCCCAAAATGCAGAGAGAGGAAAACAGTAACAAAAAGGAGAGATAAAAAGGATTTCAGAAAAAAGTGACACCTATTGAATATTGGCAAAGAAGTTCTAACAAAGAGTAACTGAGGAAGATCACCAAAGCAAGGAAACAGAAACAACACTAAAAATAATAATAATTCAAGAAACCTTTACTGAAGACAAGGAGATTTGAACCTGCATATTGAAAGAAGGATGGAAATATTTTATATCTTAATCACAGTGGTGGTTGCATGACTGTGTCAAAACTGACACAATAGAAATGGTCAATATAAAGAATGCATTTTACTGTATGTAAGCTATATCTCCGTTTAAAAAATGATTTGAAATTACACACTGCAAGAGTACACAGGGTAAGTATCTGAGAAGATTGACTCAGAAAGACTATCACTGAGTCATATTCTAAAGTAAAATCACAGGACTTTAAAGAAAAAACAAAATCCATTGGCCATTTAGGCAAAAGCAGCAAGTGATTTATAAGAGAAGAGAAAATTGTCACACTTCTTGACAGCAATGTTTTATGCCAGAAGACGATGTTAGCTGCGGTTGGTCTTCGTTGCTGTGCGCAGGCTTTCTCTAGCTGCGGTAAGCGGGGGCTACTCTTTGTTGCAGTGCACGGGCTTCTCATTGTGGTGGCTTCTCTTGTAGCGGAGCACGGGCTCTAGGCGCACGGGCTTCAGTAGTCGTGGCTCACGGGCTCTAGAGCGCAGGCTCAGTAGTTGTGGCACGTGGGCTCAGTTGCTCTGCAGCATGCGGGATCTTCCCAGACCAGGGCTCAAACCCGTGTCCCCTGCACTGGCAGGCGGATTCTTCACCACTGCGCCACCGGGGAAGTCCAGCATAATATTTTTAAGGCATTGCAAGGAAGAAAACATGAGCTAAGGATTTGAAATTTCACAAACTGACTTTTATGTATAAAGGCTACAAACAGTTAGCAATGTGCAATGGGAATACTGTTCCCACGGGTTCTTCCCAAGGAATCTACTCGAGAATGGGATTCAGACAACCAAGATAACTAGAGAAAGCTTTACATAAAGACCAAGGGTGAGTATTAAATACTGGCTCCCTTTTAAACTAGCAATAAAGAGGGCTAAAAGGGAGAGGATATAGTTTGTAACGGCAATTACTCAGTCATACAATCTCACAAAAGTGGGGAGAGAGTAGGAGGAGTGTATGCAAAGAAATTTTAAACTGCTCTCAGTAATTATATTGTTGGTGTTAGTATCGGAATTATCTGAGATGGTCGTGGGTGTTCTGCAAGATAACGTAAAAGAACAACCATGGGATATATTAATTCTGTCATCACCTGTGCCCATGAATATAGGGGTATTAAATAAAACATCTGTAGTCTTAGATTTGAATGTGAATACTCTTAAGTGTTAAAATTCCTTAAAAATAAGCATCAACCTGACAGCAATGAGCATCTGAGGGACCCAGACTGTGGTGTCAGAATACCATTTCCCAGTACGAGCAGCCAGGCTTCTTGGAGAAATGGCTGATTTGAGGTCTAGGGCAGGAAATGTTCACAATGGACCCAGAAGAGCAAGAAAACAAGTGTACTAGTCACGTCAAAGGACAAAACAGAACTCGAAGAAGATTCCAGCAGCCGAAGAGAACGCAATTCGAGCTTCAAAAGTAAACTATTTGTAATGGATTAAAACCTAGCAAATAGTTTTAGATCTATGAGTTCATAATGGCATTTAAAAACTAAAGTTGATCATCTTTGGAGGATGGTGGGAGATCAACTCATTATCTTGGAAATTGACGCACGAAGAAAGAATCAGGTATTTATCCGATCTTTCTCTTGTGAACTGTACCACTGGGTAATCAGATAGATGAGGGGAAACAGCTCTTTATAAAAATATTCCAGCTAATAAATGAAGGAGGAATAGCAGAATTAAAACATGACCATTTTGCAACCCCCGGGGAATTAATGGCTCTAAGAACAGAGCATCACTTGCTGCTAGCATCGGGGAAAAAAGACAGGGCTTGCCTCCTGATGAAAGAGCACAGTATCATCTGAGGTCAAGCTAAAAAGATTGAACCTGAGTCTGATCAAGCCACTGGACCAGCTTCCAATTTACAGAAAACACAGAGGACAAAGTACATGTTAAACTGCCCAGAGTTTGCAATCAGCCAAACCCCGGCCGTGGGAAATTCTTGGATCAATTTTCTTGGATTCTTCCAGACTGTAACAAATTAAATGGCAAAAGGCGGGGCGGGGGGGGGGGGGGGTGGAGGACAAAACTGTAGATTACAAGGGACTTAAAAGACATAACGAAATATTTTAAACAGGCAAGACTAAACCATAGCGGCTAGGGCAGCACACCAGGGCAACAAAACTCCAAAGAAACACAAGAGAGAGGCTGCTATAGAAGGCAGGTAACGGCGCCTTTTGGAGGAGGAGGTTGGACTACGTGGACGGTCTTTGAAGGTAGGAGGCGAAGTTATGTTTCTTCATCCAGGTGGGGCTACAGGGGTGTCTTCCTTCGAGCAATTTCTTCAGCCATGCAGCTGTTTGGTGTGGTTTGCAGTCTGTTTTATTTTACAGTAAGAAAAGGTTAAAATCCTGCATATTGCAGAGTCATGTTGACAGTACTTAGAACACATATCTTGGAAGAATGGAAGTAAATACACTGAAACAGTGACCGTGATCGCCGTTGGGGGAGAGGATTCTTCCCTGTGCTTTTCCGTGTTTTCCACTGTGGTCTTTTTAAGTTGAAGAAAAAGTTGTACGTCTATCTTCTACTTGTTTAATCTCTGAGCTTTTAATTGGATGTCCCAGAGGGAGGAAAGGTCTGTATTTGGATTTTTCTGTCTTATTAACCACAATATCCCCTGTACCTAAAACAGTTGCCGGAGTATAAAGGGCAGTCAATACGTATTTATCGACTAAAGGAACAAACAGATGGATAGGTCCGGAATGTTTAAACATCCTGGAAGGGGAAAGATAATTGGCACTCTCACCTCAGGTCCTTGCAGAAAACAATTAACTCATCCATCAGACCTCATCACCTCCTTCCCACCTGATGCTAGAGGTCCCCGGGCTGTACCGTCACGGCCTCATTAAGTGCTGGTCCCTCCGTCAGTGGACAGCTGGCCTCAGAGGCATCGCCGGATGCACTCTTGCCCATAAGCCATCCCCACAGAGGAAACGTCAAGGGCGAAACCTGCTGTCCTACCTGAGAGTCCCAGGACGCATTCCTCAAACTGCGACAGCCACACAGCAGACCCCGAAGCGGGTGGCGCTCTGTTCCATCGTGTCCCAGGGAGTACGAGCGTCAGAGTGAGGTTTAAGTCACAAAAACAGGATCCCCATGAACAACCCTCCCCTCGAGGGAAACTTCAAAGTGCTGGTCACCAATAGGTGTGTTGAGGCAGAAAACAATGGTGAGCACCATTGCATCATCTCAGCAATGGAAATGCAGTCAAATTGTTCTCGGTGTGCAAAAGTAGTGATAGGAGAGCAGAGCTGACTAAGCTGTCTGGAGTGTCTGCTATGTGCCGGGCACTGGGAAGTAGTTCATTGAATTCTACAACCGTGGTCCCATGGGGGAGGAACTATTATCATCCTCAGGGTAGAGGAAAGAGAACTGATGCTCAGAGAGGTTACATAACCTGTCCAAGGTCACACAGTTTTTAAGTAGAATAGTTGGGATTTGATCCCACTTCTAACTTGGAGCCCAAGCTCTTAACCCGATGCTAGGAGCTCAGGGGTGGTGAGGTGGGGGACAAGATGCCCCAGTGCTGTGTAACTGTGTCACTTTGGAGGAAACAGAAAATCTATCTCCAAAAGGCATGAGGACTTTTATTGGCTCATGTAACAGGAAATCCAGACGAGGGTGGGCTTTGGCAGCTCAGTGATGTCATGGGACCCTCCCCGGTGTCTTTCTGTTTGGTTCTGCTGTTCATCGTTTGGTTGGCAGGCCCTGGGTTGAACAGCACCTACTCAGAAGGGGAGAAGGCTGAGAAAAGCTAATGATGAGACTCTCTGCAAAGGTGTGAGAGCCACAAGAAGCAGGGCTCCCCTGTCCGCCCCTCCATCTACAAGCGACCACAGAAGGCATCACCCTTTCCCAAGGATGGGCTATTGGCACCTGGCAAGACCTGCAGCTAGTGGTCACCTGACAGAGGCCAAGAAAGGCAGGCGCTGCAACCCCAGCTCAGCAAGAGGGACCCAGGGACAGAGATGTTACTGGCCCCTCTCTCCTCTTGGCCCCTGAGCAAATGCGGGGACCTCCTATTGGCCAACCCAACCAGAAGCCAGAGAGCAAGGGAGCCTGGCTACGCAGCAGTCCACTGGGACATGGGCTCCCCTCTGGACTTGGTTTCTCCACCTGCCAAATGGGTGTGAACTGCTGGACAAGATGGTCGGGAGGGTCAAGTAAGGCGACCTTCACAAATGACCTTCGGAACCAAGTCCCCTTGGGCTCAGAAGGGGAGCCAGGCCTGCTTTCCCACTGCTGGGTCCCCAGCACCTGGCTCAGTGCCCGGCACACCGTAGGTCTCCACAATCGGTCTCTTTTAACCCCAGGTGTCACCTCTCTGCCCTCCCCCGCGCCCCCGCCCGCTCTGCCCACTCCCCTCCAGCCCCAGAGCCCCCGCTGCCCGCTCATCCTCACAAGCACCTCACCCCCTGCCAGCCCAGGGCCTTTGCACTGGCAACCTCTTCTGCCTGGACATTGCCCCCAGATGTCCACACGGTGTGTCCACTGCCTTTGGATCCAAGAGCAAATGTCCCGTCCTCAGTCCGACCATCCCCGGCCACCCTACCTGAACTGACCCCTTCACCCTGCTCTATGCTTCTTCATAGCAGCTGACCCCTTCCCGTCCCCTGAGCAGGTGTTTCTCCCACTGGAACCATGTCTGTGCCTCGCTCCGCTCTGCACTCCCAGCTCCCAGCCCGGCACACGGGCTTCTGTTACATGTTTGTTTTGTTAGCTATAGCTGTATTAACACATTGATGGTACATCCATTGTCATGGTTATTACTCAGTCTTTGGTGTCCCTGGCTCACTTCATCCTCCCAGCAACCGGGTCCTGCAGGAAGCCGGGCGGAAGCTCCGGGTCAGACCTGAACTCGGGGCCGTCCGAGCCACACCCTGCTCCCTCTGCTTCGACCCCTTTCTAGTTTTCAGCTAGTTGAGCTGTTAAGACGTTGACCGGCTGCCACAGCAAGAGCTTCAGTCGGAAACCTGGCAGCCTCTGGTCTTGAACCCTAAACAAAGAGTCCGATGCCGGGGCCTGGGAAGAGGACAGCGGCCCAGATGCCCGCGCACGGATCTCTAAGATCCCCGGGTTTTTTTGTTTTGTTTTTTTTACATCTTTATTGGAGTACAATTGCTTTACAATGGTGTGTTAGTTTCTGCTTTATAACTAAGATCCCCGTTTGTCTCATAGCTCTGCACTTGGGCTGCGGGAAGTTCACGGCCCGTCCGTCAGCGGAGTGTTAGCAGTAGCTGCTAAGGACTGATTTCGGAGAACGGCTGGGGCTCTGCCCGGGGACCCCAGGGGCCCTGCCTCCTGTCCACCTGCTGGCCGGGCGGGGGTCACTCTGCAAGGAAAGGCCAGTTTCAGGGACATCAGAGGGCCCTAGGCGTTCGGAAGAGGTTCTCTGGAAGCAGAATCCTGGCAGGTCCTGAGGCGGCCGTGGGCTGGGCGTTTCCAGACCCCGAGGCCCTAAGGGGCACTTGAAGGAGGTCACCCAGACGCTGAGCCCTTTATGACACGCACAATGTGCCAGCCTGGGACGCAGTGACCATTTCATCTCCTCCAAAAGCCTGCACAGAAGGGGCCATTCTGCCAGTGAGAGATGAGAGCCCCGGGCTGGAATCAGTGTCACCACCAGCGAGAGGCAAGACCTGGCATTTCTCCACCTACAACACAGCTCCCGACCGCCGGCCTCTGCCTGTGCTTCTTGCTATCCATTCACCACCCTGCAGTGACAGCCTTGTACCCAAAACTCAGACCTGATTGTGCCCTGCAGAGCTCAATATCCTTCAGTGGCTCCCCAGTGCCCTGGAAGAGAAAGTACAAATTCCTTAACTTAGTTCCCAAGGGAGCTCATCACCTATCCCCACTGGCCTTCCCGCCCTCACTTCAACCATCACCCACCCCTCTCATTCCTTCGTAGTCTCTCTCTGTCTCCCTCTGTCTGACTGTCTGCTCTAAGTTTCTTTGTTCCTTTCAGAGTCCTGGTCTCTCTTACTCCATCTTTCTCCTGTCACAACTCTTATCAGACCATGCAGTAAATTCTTTGTAACAAGTTGGTATTCCTACACCCAAACACACACACACACAGAGGATGATAAATTCCAGGAGAGGGGCAGGGACTGTATCTTTCTTGTCCACCACTCCACTGCCAGAGACCCATGTGGTACTTGACAAATAGCAGGTGGTCGAAGCATCGGTTATGGAAGTCTGCTTAGGGCTCTTTCCTCAACATGTTGGTGGCTTCAAAAGGTAACTCACTGTGCACTGGTGGCTCGATCTTCTTTCCCTCTAAAAATGCAACCCGTGGCTGAAAGTTAAGGGAAGAGAGGGCTGATAGTGGGGGCAGACTTTGGGGAAGGAGACGTGGGTAACTGAGCCAGCACCAGGGTTTCCCTGAGAGTAGAAGGAGGTTATACAACCAAGGCTCTTGGATTTACCTTCTTTTTCCGGGTATCTTAGTGCATTCGGGCTGCTATAACAAAATACCATAGACTGGGGGGATTGAACAACAGATATTTATTTCTCACAGTTCTGGAGCCTGGGAAGTCCAAGGTCAAGGTGCTGACCAATTCGGTTCCTGGTGAGGCCCCTCTTCCCAGCTGGCAGACAGCCTCCTTCTCGCTGTGTCCTCACATGGCAGAGAGAGAGATCCTTTCTCTCCTGTCTTGTTTTACAAGGGCACTAATCTCATTGTGGGAGCTCCATCCTCATGACCTTATCCCCTCCCAAAGATGCCCCCTCCTAATGCCATCGTACTGGGGATTAGATTTCAACTTACAAGTTTGGGGGACACAATTATTCAGTCCACAGCACCAGTGTTAACCCCGCTGCCCCAGCACTTCTTTCTGACCCTGCTGACTTGTGATGCTGCAGGGTTGGCATCATAAGAATCACAGGCCTGGGGAGCCTCCCAAGAATGCAGACTCCTGGGCCTTGTCCCCAGTATTTGGAGACTTTAGGGGGGACCCAGGAATCTGTGTGTTTTACAAGCCCCCCCACATCACTCTCATGAAGGTGGTCCATGCAGCACGCTTTGAAGAACACTGTCTAGGGTGTTGAGGATGCTTCCGTGCTGTGCCAGGCTCGTCATTTCCTTGAATTCACAAGCACTCAGCAACATGTGACGAGCCGTATAGATAAAAATAGTTGGTGTCAGCCATGCGCCAGGTCCAATTATGATTAATCTCACTTATTACTAACAATAACCCAAAAAGGTGATCTCCATTTTCTAGGTTGGGAAGCTGAGGCTCAGAAAGACACAGTTCCTTGCCCTGGATCGCACAGCACGCAAATGCCAGAACGTGGAACTGAACCCAGGTGCTGCCCACCGAGGTGCTCGTACCCACAATATATCAGGCCTTTCTTTTTGTTCTTGATGCCCTGTGGGTCTAGAGCCAAAATCAAGCCAGGGTGAGGAATCAAGAATGAGACTCTGGTGGATTCTTCTGGGCTCAGGCAAATACTCAGTGGGTCAGCAGATGGTGGACCATGGACACGAACCATGCTGACCCTGGCAAGTAACAGCTCTGCCTCCGTGTCCTAGTCTATGGAACAGAAATTGAATGTCAACTCCGTAGAGTTGTTGGAGGACTGCAATGTGTAAGGAGCCTGGAACATAGTAAGTGCTCAATAAACAGTAGTCCTTGTGATGGTGGCTGATGTGGTTCCCAGCTTATGTGGGGGCTGAGATGTCTTAGCTTAATAAGGTGGCTTTCCTGATGCGGATGTGGGATTCCTTTACGCTTTTAAACTAGTTAATTGGCTACTGAAAACATATTGAAAATTAGTAAAAAAAATAAAATTCATTTCTAGTTAATTAGCAACTCACCCTATTATTAGTTTTCAATCTGGTAATTTTTACAACCTACCCTCCTCTCTTCCATTCCATTCTGTGACTCACGATCAGTTTACCCAGCGTTTCTCTATTTCCCCATCATGCACTTTCATAAATATTATTTAGCTGTGTGAAGTGTATGGGATCTGTTTGGAATGAAAGTCGCTTTGCAAATAGAAGTGCAGTCGACATACTCTGCATTTAAAATCTCTGGTGAGGGGTGGCGAGGGGATGAGGAAGAAGCCACTTAGTCGTACTTGGGTCTGAGCTTAGAAAAATCTCCTCTCTTCCTGCCTGGTTGGCCAAGACAATATGACTAAAATCTCCCTGGGAAGGAAAAAAGTGCCTTGATGCTTAGGATGCAAATTGAAAATGGAGAGGTAACAGGAGAGCCCTGAGTTCCTGGACGTTGCTCTCTCCTCCCGGGGGCTGTGACAGGGACACACAGACACTTTCGCAAGATCTGTTTCTGCAACTGAAAAAATAAGAATTTTTCGTTGGTGGTGGAGAGGTGACAGGAATGGGGCCAGCCCCTGCCATCCAGATAGATTTGGGGCTGGGACATAAGAAATGATGGATTTGAAAAACAAAACCAGAGTGAAAGTGCATTTTTTTAAAATAGATCTTTATTGGAGTATAGTTGCTTCACAATACTGTGTTACTTTCTGTTGTACAACAAAGTCAATCAGCCAGATGAATACATATATCCCCATATCCCCTCCCTCTTGAGTCTCCCTCCCACCCTCCCTATCCCACCCCTCTAGGTCATCGCAAAGCACCGAGCTGATCTCCCTGTGCTGTGCGGCTGCTTCCCACTAGCTATCTATATTTTACATTCGGTAGTGTATATATGTCGATGCTACTCTCACTTCGCCCCAGCTTCCCCCTCCCCCTCCGTGTCCTCAAGTCCATTCTCTATGTCTACGTCTTTATTCCTGCCCTGCCAGTAGGTTCATCAGTACCTTTTTTTTTTGTAGATTCCATATATATGTGTTAGCACACGGTATTTGTTTTTCTCTTTCAGAATTACTTCACTCTGTATGACAGACTCCATATGGCCCAGTAATCCCACTAGTGGGCATATACCCTGAGAAAACCATAATTCAAAAAAAGACATGTACCATAATGCTCATTGCAGCTCTATTTACAATAGCCAGGACATGGAAGCAACCTAAGTGTCCATCGACAGATGAGTGGATAAAGAAGATGTGGCACATATATACAGTGAAAGTGCTTTTAATCAAAGAAATGAACATCTGGGCTTCCCTGGTGGCGCAGTGGTTGAGAGTCTGCCTGCCAGTGCGGGGGACGCGGGCTCGTGCCCCGGTCCGGGAAGATCCCACATGCCGTGGAGCGGCTGGGCCCGTGAGCCATGGCCGCTGAGCCTGCGCGTCCGGAGCCCGTGCTCCAAAACGGGAGAGGCCACAGCAGTGAGAGGCCCGCGTACCCCCCCCAAAAAAAAAGAAAAAAAGAAATGAACATCAGTGCAGAATTGTGATTGCCCACAAACCTGCTTGGTCTCAACTCTTCAGCAAGTGAGAGCCAGGCTGGGCGGCTGGACGTGTTTGGGGACCTTAATTGTAGGTTTGAAGGGCTTTTCTCACTTCTCTCCCCTGGGATGTCTGGAGCTGCTGCCAGACCATGTGATGCAAATTAGAAAACATGTTCCCTTGGGAGGAAGCTGCCCCACACTCTGCGGCTGAAAGAGGGGTGCCTGGGCTGGACTTACACCCTCTGCTGAGCCGTGAGGATGCAGAGGGAGAGAAGCCGCGAGTGTGTGCAGGGAGAGGTGCCCGCCCCCCTTCAAGGTAGGACTGCACAGCCACGGAAGCATCTTTCAGGGGGGCCAGGGGCAGCCGGCGTAGGGGACTAAGGCGTGCTGGGGCACACAGGCTGGTCTAGCTGCTCGGGATAAGGGCAGAAAACTGTGCCCGGCACCCGCCACAGACCCCACCAACCCTGCCACCCTCGCGTTGAACTTCTCCCTCAGCCCAGCTCTGCGTCCCCCATCTTTGACTTCCCTTGATAAGTGTTGATCCCTAACCAACATGTCAGCCCCCCAAATTCCATGTCAGCATCTGCTTCTGAAGGGCCCAGCCTGCGACTCCATGTCCTGCCGTCTCCGTCCAGTTGGAGAGACAGATGTCCACGAAGGAGCGGAGGACACACAGTGAAAGTTGCAGCTGAAATCTCTGGAAACAGGAGCCGCCCTGACTGTGAAACGTTCCGGGCAGAGGAGCAGGGCTGGGCGGCAAGTCTGGAAGGGGCTTTCTTGTGGTGAAATCGGATGGGATGGTGGAGTTGACAGGGGAGGGGAGGAGGGGCAGGGCCTTTCCAGGCTGGGGTGCAGGCCCTGGGGGGGCAGGGGCAGGGGAAAGCCCAGTGTGAGGGAGCACAGGTGTGAGAAGCAGTCAGGAAGTTCGGCAGGGCTGGGCCCTGCAGGGCCTGGTAGGAAAAAGTAAGGAGTTTGGTCTTCATTCTAAGGCTGTTGTGTCCCAGACCTGGGGTGATCTGCTCAGATCTGCTGGGTGCAGAGGGCATTCAGCCTTCGCCTCTGGGAGGTGGCCTGCTTCTAGGTCGCGTGGCGGCTGGGCTCTTTGGGCAACAAGGAACCACCGTCCTTCTGTAAGGAGAACAGTGTCTGGCGAGGACGTGCAGCTGAGGGCAGCGTTGCACAGAGGGGCCCCAGCTTGGCTGTGGCGGGCGCCCCCAGGGCATCATCGGCCCCCCCGCCCCGGCCGGCGCCTCACTGATGAGCTCAGCCCTGGGCTCCTGCCTGGGAGGCGGCCAGCCCGCTAGGACTCCGCTGGGGAGTATCTGCTGGAGGCTGGGTGTGCCAGGGTGTCTGACAGCACAGACACCGCGTGTGTCTCTGTTTTTTCAAGTCTGTGGGGCTTCCAAGGCAGCCACGAAGCAGTGACTGGTGAAGGCAGGTGCCTAATCCGGTCCCTGCCGCCCTGGATCCTTATAGAGCCGTCATCAGGCGGATGGGTCGGGGAGCAGAGAGGGGAGCTGGAGGGAAGAAGGCGGGGTGCAGGGGCACCGTCTGGAAGCCACAGGAACGCGTGGAATTCTTCAGCTGGCGCTCAGAGCTCTGGGTTCTAGAGCTAGAGGGACCAAGTGGCCTCTGCTCCATCTGGAAAAATGCCAGGCGTGACCGATGAGGGGGAAACTGATGTCAGCATTGTACACTGCGGGAACTACCGATGGGGTTACGGATGAGAGCAACAGGTGCCTTAGGACGGCTGCTCTTCCGGGCCAGCCCGTTCCTACGAACATCCACATGGACCATCAGGACCCCCGTTACAAGAGGGGAGTGACTTCAGGAAGCTAAAGGCATTCCTGAGGCCTTGTAGTTACAGATTCCAACCCAGGTCTGGAGACACCAAAGCCACACACACCCCCCCCCCCGGTCACCTGGCCACCCTGAGGGGGCCCAGGAAGAGCCACGTGCTGGGCCCTGTGTGCAGGGGGCTGATGTAAGGGGTGGACACCATGCAGTAACCGAGCACCGGGCAGCGGGACCAATGGTGCTGTTGGCAGGAAGTCATTACATCCATGGAGCACTCCCGTTTACAAAGCACTTTCACGCCTGTGTTCTCACCTCAAATCACCCCTGAGCAAGCAGGGGACAGCAGAGAGTTAATAATGATCATAACCTCCCCGGACTCCTTCTCCCCTCTCGCCCTGCTGGGTACAGCTAAACCTGCACATGGGTGTTCCACCATTGGCCAAACCCAAGTGAGAGGCAGAGTCCAGGAGGACCCGTTGGTGTGGTCCCCAGAGGTCAGCTGCCTTGCGGGATGATTCAGGGAGAGCGAGGGAGGGGGTGTCACAGACGGTTCCCTCCTTCCTCCAGACTCTACCTCCCCCTCCCTGCCCCCCCACCCAGGGCAGCTTCTCTGGGTTGCCACGGGCTGAACCAGGCCTCCATTCAGTCCACTTAATAAGGACCTACTATGTGCCAGGCATGCTTCCAGGCCTTGAAGATACAGAGGGGATAAAACACAGTGCCTGTTCTCATGGAACATGGAACACCACTGCTGTGAAAGGACAAAGCTAGCTGGTGTGGAAGACTTATGACCAGAAGGAGGAGGGTGAGAGCAGCCTGCCGTCAGAGGAGGGCATGTTCTTGGCAGACGGCGCAGGGACACAGGGCCAGCAAAGGGCTTACAAAGGCCGCTCCAGTCACTGGGCCACTGCTACGTGCTGGGTTATACTAGCATCTCTGTTCACTGTCTTAAATAGTACAGAATCCCAGCGCAATCACTTAAAGTTCCTTGAGCTTGTTTCTCCAGCAAGACCAGCAAAGCTCTTTGAGGTCTAGGTGCTGCCTAGGAGGAATTCAGATCCCAGCTCTACCGTTTCATCCTCTGAGACACAGTTTCCTGAGGGTTCATCAACTTCCCTCTGAGCCTGTTATGAAGATTAGACTGGATCAGGAATACAGCTCCGTCGGTGCACTGCCTTGAGTGTCGTAGGTACTTCGTTTACTATTAGTAGTAATACTACTGTTATAATGGAAGCTAGTGTTTGTTAAGGACTTCCTATATTCCAGGCATGGTTCTGAGTGCTTTACCTAGATTAACACACTGAACCCTCACCCCCCTGCGACAAGAGTATTATTATCCCCATTTTATAGATGAGGAAACGGAGACACAGAGAGGTGAAGTCACTTTTCCAAAGTCACACAGCTGCTGAGCAACAGAGCTGGAATTTGAACCCAGGCCAGCCTGACCCCAGGACGCAATGCCATGGTCCTACTGCATTTTATACACAGGAGGACCCCACGAGGAGAGCAAGGTGGACAGGATAATCTTGCCTGATGCCTCTATTGCCATATCCGTGAAGTGGATCTAAGTGATTTGTCCAGAGTCACTGCAGCTCCTAGTTCAGCACCCAGCCCTGCGCCATGCATCATCCTAGGTGTTTGGCTGGTAGCTGGGGGTCGCTTCTGATTTTCCAAGCATTTCCTTTTGGATCACACTTCTTTCTAGACATGAAGACAGCACAGTGCAGCAAATCTCAGCCCAACTTTTACTGCAGCTGAAAGGTTGCTTCTCCCGCCGCCCTGGAGGCTAAAGGCACAAGGGGTGATTACAACCAGCAAGAGAACTGGAAATAACAGAATCAGACAATGTAGCACAAACATATCTCCCCAGCGACGGGTGCCAGGTATTTACGCTGCAGCAAGACAAAAGCAGACGATCTCTCTGCAGATTTTAGCATTTGCTTCCAAAACGGCAGAAGCCCAGGCAGGGGCACCAGCGGAGGATGGACGGGCATCTGGCACTGATTGGTACCCAGCCTGAATAATACATCAGGGGCCTGCGACCTCATCACAAAAGCCTTGAAAGCCAGCCTCCTGCAAACCAGACTCCCCAGGGATTCGCCTCACCAGGTGTCTGAAACTGGAAATGAAGTGAGAAGGATGTTTCTAGACGGACTCTTAAGTTGAGCCCCGGATGAGAAATGGAGATAAAGGAGCATCGCCAAGACTCCTGGAGCTCCAGACCTCATTATGGGCCCCACACCCTGAGGGTGCGGCCCCTACCACTCCTCTTGATCTCTACTGCCGCTGAAGGTGAGCCGGATGGGAAGATGAGGCTGCCTCCTGGGTTTTGCACCCCGTAGGAGAGACACAGTCTGCTTAGGAAGGAGGGATGTGGCAGTGAGCCCCTGGGTGCCAGGCCCTGTGCTCCAGGCTGAGAAAAGGGAGAAGTACCAGCAACCTGCATCCTTCCTCCCTCCTTTCTCCCTTCCTCCAACATTCGCTGAAGTACTGGCTATCTGGCAAGCGATGTGCTAGGAAGCAGAAACACAGCGCTCAACAAGACCACCTTAGCCTCTTTCTCACACCCCAGAAAAGGAATCCTCGGAATTCTTTTCACTAAACATCTGTCCAGCACTCACTGTGTGCCCCTCACAGGGTTGGTTGAGGATCAAGTCCAATTTGCAGAAGAGAAAAGGGAGACTCCAAGAGGGGTGATGCTCTGTCGCTAACCCTGTGACCTTGGGCGAGTGGCAGAGTTTGGACTGATTTTTCCTATGCTACGTCCTGTGCACTCCCCTCATGCCTCCTGAACTTCTATGTAGCTCCATGCGAAAGGGTCAGATCTCCCAGAAGGAGAGGAACCCCTAGTTCATCCCTGTGTTCTAAACAGAACCCAGCACAAATCCGACACCGTGGGATGAAGACAAGAAACCCTTGGCCTCATGAGCAAACTCACCCAACTGGGTTTGGCTGCTGTCCATGGTACCAAGAGGAAGCAGGGCGCCAGCTGATGCTGGCGCTGTTCTCATCACCTGACTCATGGTTTCGACAACCCCCAATGTGTTTGATGGAGGCTTTCCAAAATTTCTCTCTCCTTCCTCCTCTCCTGTGAGCTTTTCCATCAACCATTGGAGGTCTTGTATTAGATGTCTTAGTCTTTTTTTTTTTTTTTTGTCTCTTAGTTCTTCCCAAGTCATACTTAACCCTCAAAGCAAAGAAAACCCCCAATCAGCTGTACCTGGTGTAACATACATAGTTCCACTAGACCTCAAGTTATTCATGAAATATTTTTATCTTTTATTCAATGTGTTTGTCTCTTTTCTCCACGATCCTGCATTAACAGAGACCCCAGTTGCAATACATATTTCCCACCATGTTTCCCAAATGTCAATCACCCACATACCTCGCGTGTGATTTTTGCCACATTCTTATACCACCTACTATATTCTATACCGAATATATTTCCTAAAATCAAGTCACGTTTAAAAAATTCTAAATAGACTTTATTTCTAAGAGCAGTTTTAGATTTACAGAAAAAATTGAACAGAAAGTACTCTCTCCCTCCTCCCTGCACACATTCTCCCTATTATTACCATCTTGCATTAGTGTGACACATTTATTACAATGGATGAACCAATAACCCTCTAGTTATTATTAACTAAACCCCATGGTTTACATTAGGGTTCACTCTTTATGTTGTGCATTCCATGGGTTTTGACAAATGCATAATGACATGTGTCCTCCATCACAGCATCACACAGAGGAGTTTCATCCCTTTGGAAGTTGCCTTATACTGCAGAAGACCTAAATAGACATTTCTACAAAGAAGACATACAGATGGCTAACAAGCACATGAAAAGATGTTCAACGTCGCCACTTATTAGAGAAATGCAAATCAAAACTCCAATGAGGTATCACCTCACACTGGTCAGAATGGCCATCATCAAAAATTCTACAAATAATAAATGCTGGAGAGGGTGTGGAAAAAAGGGAACCTTCCTACACTGTTGGTGGGAATGTAAATTGGTGCAGCCACTATGCAGAACAGTATGGAGGTTCCTTAAAAAACTAAAAATAGAGTTACCATATGATCCAGAAATCCCACTCCTGGGCACATATCAGGAAAAGACAAAAACTCTAATTCAAAAAGATACACACACCCCAACGTTCATAGCAGCACCATCTACAATAGCTGAGACATGGAAGCAACATAAGTTTTCTTCAACAGATGAAGGGATAAAGAAGATGTGTCATATATATATATATATATATATATATATATATATATACACACACATATATATATACATATATATATATATATATATACATACACACACATGATGGTATATTACTCAGCCATAAAAAAGAATGAAATATTACTGCAGCATGGATGGACCTAGAGATTATCATACTGAGTGAAGTAAGTCAGAGAAAGACAAACATTATATGCCATCACTTATATGAAAAGATGGTCAACATCATTAATATTGGGGAAATGCAAATCAAAATCTCAGTGAGATACTACTTCATACTCACAAGGATGACTATAATCAAAAAGAAGAACAATAACAAATGTTGACGAGCATATGGAGAAGAAATTGGGACCCTCACATATTGCTAGGAATGTAAAATAGTGCAGCCACTTTGGAAAATAGTTTGGCAGTGCCTCAAAAAGTTAAATAGAGAGTTACCATATGACCCAGCAATTCCACTCCTGGTTATATATGCTCACACAAAAATTGTACATGAACGTAGTGGCATTATTCATAACAGACAAAAGGTGGAAACAACCCGAATGTCCATCACCTGACGAATGTATAAACAAAATGTGGTATAGATACATACAATGGGATATTATTCAGCCATGTAAAGGAATCAGGTATTGATACACGCTACTACACGGATGAACCTTGAAAACATGCTAAGCAAAAGAAGTCAAACACAAAATCCCACATACTATATGATTCATTTATATGAAATGTTTGAAATGGACAAATCCAGAAACAGGAAGTAGAAAAGGCGTTGCCAGGGGCTGGGAAAGGGGAGAATGAGAGTATGGAGTATGATGAAAAAAATTTGGAATTAAAAAATGATGACGGTTCCCCATCTCGTAAAAACCACTGAATTTTACACTTTAAAAGGATGAATTTTTTATATGTCAGTTATATCTTAATTTTTTAAAAGATAACCATAAAAGTAAATACCACAACAAGGAAATAGCTGCTGTACTTTAAAAGATAAAAGTAAAAATTACAATTAAAACCAAGAAATAAGAGTAATTATTTTACAAAAACGTATTTTTGAAAATAAGTTGATCAATGATAAAAAGATGCTCTTTATGATAAATCACTAATCAAGGGACACAATTTAATGTGATTTTGTCTAAGATAAGGTTTTATGTCAATATTGTGATTTAGCATGGCTGTTAACCTGCACTGTGAATTCCAGCTCACACGTGTACGTAGTCAGAAAGGGCCAAATACATGTAACCACCACGTTAATTAAGATAGAGGTGTCCAACATCACAGCACGTTAAACAAAAGAGAAGTTACTTTCTCTGCCTGGTAACCGTTCATGGCTGATAATGCAGTGCTGGGCACTGAGACTCCTTATTTCTCTACCTCCCCGAGGGAGTAGCCCTTGTCCATAAGGCCCCAAACAACTAGCTACCGTGACCTTCCCTGGTGGAGGGAGAAAAGGAGTGGAGTGCTGGTCCCAACCCTTTAAGGACATAACCATCAACGTTAACGGAATCACTTCTCATTCCCATTGGGTAACACAGGGTCACATGGCCATGCCACAAGGTCTTCTGGGAAATGTAGTTTTAGTCAGGGTGGCTATGTACCATGCTAGCGTTCTGGTGGTGAGAGAACAGGTATTTGTGGGGGCAGGAGCACGTGACTGTCCCTGACTCAACATGTTCTGAGTGGCTGGATAATGAGGATTAATTAGGGTGCAACTGGTTTACAGACCGACTCAGAGGGAACCCCACGTAAGCCAAGGAAATTGGAAAGAGCTGTTGGTTTGTAGCCAGGCTATTAGCTGGAAGAATATAATGATTGGACTCAGTTTCCTCTAAAAACGCGCTTTAGGTAGCCAGGTTGGTCTCAAAGTTAGAGTGACAATGGAAATAATAATGACTCATGATGTGTTTACTATGTCAGCCCTCAAAAGCATCCTAGGAGGAAAGTACTATCTTTATTCCATGTCCAGAGGAGGAAACTGAAGCTAGAGAGGTTAAAAGCCTGGGTCAAGGTCCCTCTGCCATGTAGGTGGTAAAGTCACATCAAACCCAGCACCAGCTGGCTGCAGAGCCTGTATTCTTGGCTTCCTTGCAGGGATCCGGTCAGTGGCCAGCCTAGTGATGCCAGCAATGGACATCAACACCAGGCAAAGGTCGGGCTCCTCCCAGAGCTGCCCTGGTTTAATCCCAGCGGCCACATACCTGGCTCCAGGCATGTCCACACAAGGGCAGCTGTGCTTGAGGCTGGGGCTGATTCCAAACCCCATTTATATGTGTCAAGTCTTCCAGTCCAGCCCTCACTGAATGCTTTTGAAGGTTTCCAAGTTTTAGGAACAACGGTGACTTAAAATCCAAAGCTTGCCATCTGAGGCCACCCAGTCTCCTGACATCTGGCTGCTCCTGGCATTGCCCCCGCAGTGCCCCTCCTGGGCAGCTCCTTTGGATTCTGCATGACTCATGGGACTCACCTGCCCAACGCATCACCAAATGACTTGTTTGTCTGCCGAAGACAGGGCCCTCGGGCAGTCCCTGGTGTTCCTGAAAGAAGCACTCCCAAGTCACAGTAAGGGATGGGTTCGTGGGGCAGACTTGGGACCCGGAGCCCCAAGTACATGCTGTGGAGAGCAGAAGATGCAGGCCCTGCCTGGTACGTGGGCGAGCATCCCCAGAGCACCAGCACAACACGGGGCTTCTTGGGCTTCTTAAGAGCAATTAGCTGGTGTTATGAAAGGATCAGGTCCTCTGCTAAAATGGAGCCCACTGATAGAAGCAGAAATACCCACAAGGATGTGTGATCTTCACGGTGCTACTTGGCTCCCTGTATCAGAAAGAACCGGGGGGAGAAGAGAGAGGGAAGAAAGACGAGAGGGATGCAAGGAGGGAAAAGGAGAAAAAGGATGCCCTTGAGACCCTGGGAGCAGGGGTGCCTGACAAGGCACAGTTGGAACCTCCCGGGAACCTTGGTTCTAAGACCCACAAACCCCACCCAGAGGCCATCTTGTCAGCTAAAGGCCCCTGCTACAAAGGCACAAGTTTACTAATTCACATCAGACACCTGCCCTGGGCCAACCCATGCTGGGCTCCGGAAGATACAGGCGGGAACAGCAGCCACCGCCACTTACCATGAGCCAGGCAGTATTCTAAGCCCTTTATACACAGCAAGCTCCTTAATTCTCCCACAACCCCGTGAGGCGGGGATCCATATCATGCCCATTCTACAGAG
This sequence comes from Tursiops truncatus, assembly GCF_011762595.2. Lineage (NCBI taxonomy): Eukaryota > Metazoa > Chordata > Mammalia > Artiodactyla > Delphinidae > Tursiops > Tursiops truncatus. The sequence goes on from NC_047048.1 coordinate 81,398,773, forward strand.
AGAGAAACCGAGGACCCGAGCAGAACCTGCCGAGGGGGAACCGGTGGACGGGCTGAGCCAGGATCCCACCCGGGCTCCAGGGCCTTCACCTGGCCCCACAGAGACCCTGCCTCGGCAGTCCCAGCCTCGGGAAGCCCACAGCCCGGGGAGGAGCCACCAGGGACTAGACCAACCCCTCCAGGTAGCACAGGAAGTGCCGTGACGGACACACAGAGGAGCAGCAGTGAGACACTGCCCGGAGATGCAGGAAAGGAGCAGCGCGAGGGTGTCTGGGGTCTGAGCTGCCGTTGGCGGTTGGATGGGAGGGGGCGCCCACGGGGGCTGGGCTGCCATTGGCGGTTGGATGGGAGGGGGCGCCCACGGGGGCTGGGCTGAGAACTGGACTTGCTCCAGGAGAGGCGTGGGGATCTGTGGGACAGCGCAGCGCTCCTGGGCCCCCTTCCAGGGAGAAATTCCTCCTCAGGCTGCCTCTGTCTCCCAAGTAAACAAACCCAGGTCCCTCCAGGACGAGGGTTCCTAACGCAGCCAGCAGCCATCCTCCTCCTGACAAGCGTCCAGCCTGCCTCGTTCCTGGCTGGGTCGCTCCCTGCCATGATGGAGGGCAAGAAATGATGAGAGAAAGCAGGCCCAGGATGGAACGGGCAGGGGCAGACAAGGCTCCACGCGGGCTGGGCTGGCTCTGGGGAAACTGATATCGAGCTGCCTGCTCTGATTCCAGGCCCTTCGTGGTGGAAATTTCCATTTCCTATGTTGACCTTACCTACCGGCTGAAGCTGGTTATTCGAGCTTCTGCACCCACTGCTGCCCCTTAGATCCACGTGCTAGCGTCTGGACTCAACCACACCCACTGCAGATAATAAGAACAGTCATAAAGAAGATGATGACCATTTAGGAAAACAGCAACCCTGGAGCCACTGCTAGGGGGCGCTCACTGTGCTCACCAGGCACCACCCCATGGATGAGCGGGCTTAGCTGGGGCAAGGGCTCTTCCTCGCTTATGGTGGGAGCTCGCCCGAGAGCACCCTGCTAGACAGAGACCAGCACCCAGTACCCCCAAATCTGTGTATTTAAACTTGGCACAGACTGTCCAGGAGTCCTAACAGCGTCCGTGGGGGTCCAGGTTGTTTCTTGAGATCGTTGCACTTGTCTCCTATTTTCTGCCGTAGTTTCACCGAAGTGGAACCCACACTGGGAAATTGGATTCACCGTGTCCACGATCTAGAAATGACCGTGTGGAATCACAGAGTGGAACCCACGGATTAGAAAGAGCTCGTCGCCTGGGATCCTGAGAGTTATTCTGATGGACCCTCAGTACAGCTAGATTCATGGAGTACCTGCTAGGTGTCAGGCCATATTCCACAAGGAGTTAGATACGCTTATATCCCTTTTACCAAAAAGGAAACCGAGGCATGGGAGGTAAAGTGACTTGTCCAAGGTCACACCTCGACTTAGTGGCAGAACGGTGACGTGGATCTGGACAGCGTTTCCAGGGCCCAGCACTGATCGCCTGGTGGCCCCCTCCCTGACACTTAGGGGGCGACCTGTCACCTCACGCACAGGCATTTTCTCACTCCCCTCCTGGGCACGCTGTGTAGGGTGTGTACAGGGGTCTGCTATGGCCAAAGAGAAATAGCGTGTTTCTGGGCCTGCCTTCCAGAAGCCTGAGCTTCCTCAAGGTCACAGCCTGGAACTACTGATCCATGGTATCTGCAGCACCAGCCTCAGGCTTGGCTCAGAGACTGGAAACCAAACCAACTTGTGGGTAAACTGACAGACCTCACAGAGACACGATGGATGCGCTGCGGCTGCCATCGCCTGTTAATCCCTGCACATGTAATTCGCTATTTTGATTTTCTATTCTTTTTCCATCCACAATCGTTAATCCAGAAAGAGGAGAAACACTGGTTTCAGTGTTTCCTCCTGGACAGAGGAAACAGAAATTGGCATTTGGGGCTCCCAGAGACAGCTGGAATTTTCGGGGCAGAGAACTTCAGAGGAGGTAATTGCATACAGAGGGAGCTCCAGAAATCTATATGAGGAGTCCCTTTAGTCTTTGACATAATACTAAGTGCATATGCACAGGGCAAGTCTCTGTGAAGCCTGGCATAGAACAGGGGGAACCAGAGGAAAGGTGGTGAGTGGAGATCCCAATGTTGTGCAGAGCTAAGACACACTGGGGTTCAGACCAACCAGAAGGGAGAGACATTATATGCCCTTATTCAGTTGACAGCCCACAAAATCCCCTCTTGCAGTAGAGTATGGGGCTCCTCTACATTCACCCCAAGAAAGTCTAAAATCAACTCATGCTGATCTTCCAGGAAATTTACTCCTTGCCACGATAAAACCTAATGCTCTTTAAAAAAGAAAAGACAAACTGTCCAGGCTCAATAATATATAATAATATATATATTAGCATATAGACAAAAACTGTTAGGTACACTGTGCGGGATTAACGGCACATTAGACATTGCAAGACAAAAACTTAAATCATAACAATAGAAACCAACCAAAATTAACCACACAGAGAAAAATGAATGGGAAAAGAAATGAGCAGAGCATCAATTACCTACGGGGCAACTTCAGGCCGCCTAATATATGTGTAATAGGAGTACACTAAGGAAAAGGGGACTAGAAGAAAATATTGGAAGAATTCACTGCTGAAATTTTTTCCAAATCTGATGAAAACTATACAGCCACAGAGCCAAGAAGTTCACTGAACACTAAGCCCCAAACTATGAAGACAAGTACAACAAGGTACATCAAGATCGAGTGCCATAAAATGAGTGATACATTCAAAGACCTTAAGAGCAGCCAGAGGAGTAAAGCACCTTACAAAAAGAGGAAGAAGCATAAGGATGGCAGCAAATGTCTCATCACAAACAGAAGATGCAAGCCAGAAGACAGTAGAGTGACATCATTAAAGTACCAAAAGAAAAAGAAACAAACAAAAAACCAACATTCTATACCCAGCAAAAATAGCTTCCAAAACCAAAGATGAAATCGAGACTTCTTCAGACCTACAAATGCTGGAAGAACGCATCACCCACAGACCCACCCTGCAAAATACGCTACAGGAAATCCACCAGGCAGAAGCAGAGTGACACCAGATGGAAATCTGGATCCACACAAAGGAAGAAAGAGCACTGATTCTCGGTCCTTCTTGTTACCGTGCAAATTTTAGAATTAGCTTGTCCATTTCTACAAAAAGCCTGCTGGGATTTTGATGAAGACTTTCAAGAAAAAGAACAAAGTTTCTGGGCCCGCACTCACTGATTTCAAGATTTGCCGTAAGGCGACAGTATTCAAGACAGTGTGGTATTGGCGTAGGGTTACATGAATTGCCCAATGGACAAGACAGATTCGAGAAATAGACCCTTATTTATAGAGTCAATTGATTTTCCCCAAAGGTGCCAGGGTAGCTTAATGGCACACTTACACACCCTGAAAGTGAGGGCTCCTTAAATTCTGTGTCCTGGATGCCCCCCATATCTCTCCCCCCGCCTCCTGCTGTTGAAAGTTCATATAAAAGTTATGGTTGATGGAAATGCCTACTCTCTGGGGCATCCATCAGACGGGTATCTCACCAAGGGACCTGAAAGTTCCTGGAGGGCTGAGGGCCCATCAGTCACATCTTGCTCCATCACTGGGGCTTAGTTGACATCCACACTGAATGTTTTTATGTCCCCTAACACATGCACATCCAGTCTTTCTGCTTTGCCCCAGTGACATCATCTGAGAAATGATCCACTTTGATCCCAGGCTGACCGAGAGTCTCTTGGCTGGTTTACAATGTCTAGAAATAGGCCCAGCTTCCCCTGGGAAACATGTCTAACAGCACAGGCTGGCCCGATGCTGCTGCTTCCTCAATCCACCTGGAGCAGGTGTTGCCCACGTGGCAGCGCTCCCCAGCACCCCCGAGGCTCCCCAAGTTTTAGCCTTTAATGTAGTCGTTCCTGCAGTGCACCGAGGTCAGTAAGCGGTCCTGGTGGATTTTTTTTTTTTCAATTGTGCTTGAAAATCTGTGCAATGACAAGATACTTTGGTTGCGGAGTGAGCAGTGAGGCGGGGTCAGAAGGTCACACCTCACATCTCAGCTCCAGTAGCACCAGAATGAATCACTCCCAGGGCGGAGCCTCTGCTTTCCCCACCCAGAAAATAGAAGAGAATCTTTTACTCCTGGGGTTCCCAGCCCTGACTGCTCGTGGGTATCCCCTGGGGAGCTTTCCGAATTCTGGCAGCCGGGTCCTCCCCCCAGAGGCTCTGAAGTCACGGTCCAGGCTTTCCGAGGTCTGGAAATTCCCCGGCTGATTCTCAAGACCTGTCACGCGTCAGCAAGACTGGCTTCCTCAGGCTTGTCGTCCTGAGACCACTGTCCACAAGGACAACTCGGGAGACAGCGAAAACCCACAGGGATTTTGAACCTGCAGGATCACTTCTTAAAGCAGGTCATAATGCCCTGATTCGTCTTTTGTAGAAACTCAGTTCCAGGCACTGAGTCGACACCTATGCGCCAGTCTCAACGCTGGTCTCCACCCACCACCAAATCACGCTGTGTCTGCACTGAGCACACGGACCTGAGATCCACGACTCTGCTTCTTCTAAGTAGCTTTTCGTTCCGTTGCTTTCTTTTTAATTATCCTGTTACTTTTCCTTGGGATGAACTTTATAAAATATCCTCAAATCCTTTAAGAAATCTGGGAGGAGCATAAATCTTAGGAAGATGTAACTATAGATGTAATTCTTCAACAGTCTGTGAAATTTCTGCAAATCGTTTGTGGAAGGGAATAGTACATAAATCCCAAGAAAATGGACTTGCATATGTAATTTTTCAGCGCAGCGTGATAAATGCAGCTGCCTCCGAGTTTTCTGACTGGGGGTAAAATGATGAAGATTCTTAACAGACCCCCGCTGCAGTAGCGCCAGGGAGGAGACCAGCATGAGAGAGCGACGGATGAGGGTGGTACCCAGCCTTGAGGCAAGCCCATGTCAGTACTGTGATGCCCCGATCCACCTAGGCATCCTCACACCTCCACTCAGGCCCTGCCTTCACCTCCTGAGGGTATCCCAACTCCCCTCATAACTAGAGGTGCCAGATTAAGCAAAGAAAAATACAGGATCCCCAGTTAAATTTGAATTTCATATAAAAGACAAATAATTTTTTAGTGTAAGTATGTCCCATGTAATATTCAGGACATACACTAAAAATTTATTTGTTAGGTGGACATCTGTATTTTACCTGGCAGCCCTACTTGTAACCTCCCAACATAGATTAAAGCCCTCTGACCAGTCTCCACTGGGAATAAACATGAAACAGGTATATTGTTCTAATCACTACTTTCCAGAGAACTCTTGCAAGTCTCCGTTCCCTATCTGAAACAGGAACCACTGGCTTTCCCCCAATACCAATCTCTACTTCTTCTTTAGTAACAGAATCCCATTGCCCACTGCCATTCGGCTAAAAGACCACATTTCCTGAGCATTCCTTGTAGCTATGTTCAGTGATGTGACTAAATACTGGCCAGTAAGATATAAGAGAGAGTGTTGTGGGGTATCCCTGGGAATATTTCTTGAAAGGGAGTCTCCCCCTCTTCCGTCCTACCTCTTAAAGCGTTGTTGTGATAACTGGAGCTCTAGCAGCCATACTGGACCATGAGGACAAGGGTCCTATCCTAAGGATGATGGAGTAGAAAGCTGGAAGGAGTCTGGCTCCCTGGTAGCTTCATGGAGCAGAGTCGCCACATCAGCCCTAGACTCCCACCTCCAGAATCTTTTACAAGAAAGAAAAATAAACTTCTGTCTTGTTTTAGCCAATGTTATTTGTGGGCGCCCAAACCAGAACACACCTTTAATAACACCTGGGGCAAATCCCACCTCTTTCTAGTCACAATTAGGGAAGTCCAGTTTAAAAATCCAATCTCATGTTCAATTTAATCTTATCTCCTCCCTTCCACCGGGCTGGGTGGAGTTTGAGGTTCTCGGGACTTGGGGGCACAGAGGATAAGACGAGCTATAAATAACTATTAGGAAAGGAGACCAGGGTGGCAAGGGATGCTTGCCAGAGCAGATGATTCATTCTGATGGAGGATCCCAGGTGGTTTCTGGTAGATCACGGCACCTGAGAAGCGGGGGCATGATTCTGCTAGGCAGATACCGTCTGGGGTGAGGACTGTGTCCCCAGTGAGAGTGTGACCAGTCACCAGCCATGAGCGTTCAAACAGGCTTGGAAGTGGAGACCGGGCACACAGTGTCCACTAAGCGTTCTGTCCAGGCTGTGTCCAGGGCAGAGAGCAGTGCTGCTGGCACCCACCATTCGGTCGCTGAGCACGACCCTCCTACCTGCAGGTGCCCAGAGGGTCGTCTGCAGCCCCATGAGGCTCCCCTGCCCTCCGCGCTCCTCGGAGGAAACAGGTCCCTGCACCCTCGCAGTGGAGCTTTCTGACCCAATTTCTGACGGTCATGTCTGCTCACTCCCACCCTCTCCAGTCTGCAAGACTGAACTAACTTTTCACCCAACCTCAAGGGACTCAACTCCCAAATCTGGGGTTTACTTTGCAATACTGAGCTGGAGTGGCCCAGGAGACACCCCTGTTCTCAGAGGACCGCCCCCTCCCTTCCCCAGATACACATGGTGGCATTTTTACTTTATGAGGTCCCACACCCCTCAGTTACAGCTGATCAGACTGGAATGGACACCTGCCTGTTGCTGGACCAATCAGAACCTCTCTCCTGGTTATTTGGAGCTGGGACTCAAGACTCCAGTATAGAGCTTTGCCCACTGGGAGAGCCCTAACCCTTCCAAAAGTTCACTTTGGAGGTCGGCCTCTACTACTTGCAAACACGAGGACCGTGGTAAGGTAACACTGGAACGACAAGCGAGTTTCTGAGCCTCTTAACGCCTTGGTCTCCCCATCAGGAAAATGGGAACGGCAGCGACCAAGACCATTCCCTCAGCATTCACTGTGTCCCTACCGTGCATTCAGCACGCTGCCAGGCAACCTCTGCTTCCTGCAGAGCTGGAAGCACCTTGAAAGCATCCTCAGCACTGTTAAAAATGCGAGGCTGCATGTGTGCATGGTTTTAATATTATCGCTCATCATTGGTTCTCTGGAAAGCCATCGAATCTCTGGCACGCAGGGACCCTTAGAGTCAGTTTCATTAGAGAGAGAGCCAACTTAATTCCAGCCCCGTGAGGAGGGTCTGAATCAAACGACCGCCTTTTCCCTCCAGAGCATCTCCAGGCTGACCCCGGCTGCCTTTCTGTCAGGGGAAAGATTGGACCGCCCAGCAGTTATCGACAGAGATGGCAGACAGACATTGATTGGGAATACGGAACGAGTCTCTTTCATTTCCAAGTGCCAGGTGCGCGCAAGTGATGGACGGGTCTCGGTGAGGTTTCATGTTTCCCGGAGCTGGGTGATATGGGAAAGTCGGCGAGCAGAGTCTGCCTGTCTGCACAGTTCAGGGACCTAATCAGCCGCAACAAGTCGCTGACCTTTAGAAGGAGAAAAATAATAATACAACCCAGCAGCAGCCCCTGACTGATGGGTTGGCGATAGTGAAAATGTAAAAGTCTAAATGACTTCGAAGGAGTAGCTGCCTGCTTTCTGCAGCACAAATGTTCTGCCCCCCTTGGAAGCCCCCTCCCCGTCCCCGCTGCCCACTCCCTGCAGGCGCTTCATCCCCTGGAAGGTCACAAAGCTGGTCTCCTTGCCTCCGGGTTTTCCTCACTCGGGTCCACCGCAGAGCACCTGCCAGGGAGGAGCAGGTCCTGAGAACAGGATCGGGGTGCTCACACCAAAAGGAAGGAGAGCAGGCGCTGGGCAGGCCAACCTCAGCTCCAGGGTGCTGTCACCTCTGATCTCTGCCTGGCTTTGGAGGTCCTCCCTGACCACCCCGTTCTCAGCACCACACCCAGGACCCCACCCGTAGTGGCTGTCCAGTGGGCTTTCCAGAAAGGCTCTGGAGAGCTCCTGAGGCCAGTGGCTTCTGCAAGGTTCATGAGCCTCCCTCTCCACGGCGCATCTCTCTGGGTGCTTCCTCTGTCTGTCTGGTTCACAGCCACTGTCCAGCCCTCCTGTGTGCACAGGCATCCTTTCAAGGGCAGACGCCCTGATTCTCCCATTAAGGAGATCAAAGGTCCCTTGGCAGCCAGACTGCCCTGGCAGGGAGAAGGGATTTGGGAATCAGATCAAAGGCAGCCCCCCTCTCGCTCCACCATCCTCTCTGCTGGGTTGGAGGAGGGGAGGCTGGGGGATGGATGCTGGGGGACGGGGAGGGGCAGACAGGGGTCACCTTTATGGATCAAGGAGGTGTATCTGTCTACCCATCTGTCAGCTTGGTTTTCAAGGTTTCATCATTTCTTTGTTTCAAACTCCTTTTATGGGGACCTTTCCACTCACATAGTGGACTGAACTTGAAGCCTGCAGGATGCCCTGGACCGAGAGCATCGGCAGGCAGGACTGTTCTGCTTTTGCTCAGCACTGCCCCCTGCAGGAGCCCAATACATACGGAATGAATCAATGAATGAATGAATGCATGAAGGAATGAATGAGTGAACGAGCTGCTTTGTTCTTCCTCGTGTTCTCCATTAGGAAATGGTCTCCCAGACAGTGGCCAGAGGCTGGGAAACGGAAATATTTCGGTGCTGAAGCTGCTTCACCAGGTGGTCCTGGAGGTGCAGGGGTGGAGAATCTCGTTGGGAAGTGCCCCATCGTGGAGCAAACGTTCGCCACGCCCGTGAGGAATCGACACTCTTCCTGGTTTTTCTGTGCGTTATCCCATGTGAGGCAGAACTTCTCGTCCCCTGCCCCCCACCTCCACTGCCACCACCCTGGCCGAAACCACCGTCACCTCAGCCGGTCTCCCTGCTTCTCCCCCAGCGCCACTGCGGTTCTCCTGACAGCAGAACCGATGCTTTTAAAATGGGAACGTAAGCCTGTCTGCAGGCAGCCCACAAACTTTCAGGCTTCTCATCCCACACAAAACAAGATGCAGAATCCTTCCTCTCCTGGGCCTGCAAGCCCCCATGATCTGTCCCCAGCCCGGCGGATCTCATTTCTCACCCCCCTTCCCATCACCCACTCTGCCCTTCCAGCAGGGGCTCTTGAACCTGAGGCACTCTTTGTCTGGATTGCTCTTCCCCCAGATAGTCCCAAGGCACTCTCCCTTGCTTTCTTCCATCCCTACTCAAATGCTGCCTCCTCCAAGCAGTCTACTTTGATTGCTCGGGTAAAATGAGTACACGACCAACAGACTCCACCCACTTACCTTCCTTTCCAGCACCTCTCCCCACCTGACATCACATCACATGGTACAGTTTGGGGTTTTTTTTATAGTGTGTTTGTTATAGTCTCTGTTATTTAAGAGGGAGCTCTGAGAGCACAGAAACCCTGTCCGTCTAGTTCATCACTAAATCCCAGTATGGCACATAGTAGCATGCAATCCATAGGTGTTGACTAAATTCATTCCCAATTTAGCAATGACGTGAACTGAGACGTGGAAAGATGAAGAAACACAGCTGGAAGACCAGTGTAGATCCTGGCCCCGCCCTCTACCTGCTAGGCTCAGATTCTCTCCAACTCAAGTCAATGGCAGACCCAAGACCCTGGGAAGGCACCCACAAGCCCTAGGTCTCTCAGGACTTTGCTCAGACAATGGCTTTTTGGAAGTTTATTATATTTGACAAGAGAGAATTCACCATGTCCCTTGTATCAACAGCATTGGAGAAAGAGTGGCCTCGGCTTCTGCAATTGCCTGGGCAGTTTTGCAAACCAGATTATTACTAAATATTAATATTCAATGCGGCTCACCCTCCAGCTCTCCCTTCCTCATTCACAGTCATTGAATGTAATCTTGCAGCTGGAATTCCCACTCAGCTAAGTCTTGTGTGGGAAGAGGGAGATTTCAAATCCACTCGAGATCCCAGTTAACTTTCTTTTTCACTCTTAATAGCAGATGGAAAAAAAAAAAAAAAAGCAGATACAGAGAGATTATGCCACCATTTCTCAAAAGCCCCATCGGGCTTTTTGGTGGGTTAAACGGTGTCCCCTCAAAATTTATATCCACCCAGAACCTCAGAAGGCAACTTGATTTGGAAATTGGGTCTTCGCAGATGTGATTAGTTACGATAAGGTCACGTTGGATTAGAGTGAGCCCGACATCCGCGGACTGAAGTCCTTTAAGACGAGGACATGGCAGAGGAGAAGCCACGTGATGGCAGAGGCAGAGACTGGATGGATGTGGCCACGTGCCCAGAAGCTGGAGGAAACAGGAAGGAGTCTCCTATGGAGCCTCCAGAGGCGGCGTGGCTCTGCTGACTTTGATTTTGCACTTCTGGTCTCCAGAACCACCTGAGAAGAAATTTCTGTGGTTTTAAGCCCCCCAGTTTGTGGTCATCTGTTACAGCATCCCTAAGGAACTAGTACAGGGCCCACCTGAGCTCCTTTCCACCAGAGGGCGAAGAGGGGCCAGCAGTGGGCAGTGAGTGGTGGGTTGTGAGGGGCAGATGGCCCAGCTCCGTGGTCCACCCTGGGCGCCGCAGCCTTTCCTGCCAGCCCTCAGCTGCTGCCCTCAGCCTGCTGGGCCCCAGGCACCTGCCGCCCCTCGCGTGGGCTTCCAGGGCCCTGTCTCCAGGTCACCTCTCTGCTTCCCCTTCTTCTTCAAAGCACCAGCATTCGAGTTTCCGGTGACGCTTAATGCACCAGCATTTCAGTTTCCAGTGACGCTTCCCAGAGTGGAGATGGGCTGTGTCATGTTGGTGAGGGAACCTACAGACAGTAAAACTCAGGGCAATGGGTGCAAAAAAGGGCCACCTGTATCCCTGATGGCCACGTGGAACTCTCTGCTCTCCCTCCCCCTCCCCACCCCCACCCAGGATGAGCCTCGGTGCCCTCACCCTCAGCAGGGGAGGTCAACCCAGGGGCACTGATGGCCGGCACCCCTGCGGAGGGAGAAGGACAGGTGTCAGCTCCATGCGACTCTGGCCCTGATGTGCCCACGGACTCCCTGGGCATCCTGCCCAAGTGCAGGTGCCGATGCAGCAGGGCGGGGTGGGGCTGGAGGGTCTGCATCTCTCACAAGCCTGTGGGTGATGTTGCTGCTTCCGGTCCAAGGACCACACTTGGCGAAACGGCTCCGTAGCGATCTCTCTGCTCCTTAACCATTGACTGGACCGTCCTCCCAAAGGGACCGGATGTTCCAAGACGGCAGCGAATAAACACACCCGGAAAGGGATCACAGAGAGACAACACCCATCTGCACTAGCTCTGGTTTGGGTTTATTCAAATAGGGAAGTCGGTTTCTTCCCTAGCAAAGGAGGGAGACATAGCACTAACAGCCCTGAAGAGGAATAGCATAGATGCTCTCTTCTTAACAGCAAGGGGGGGGGGGGGGCAGGTACATAAAGTGGTACCCTCGATGCCACCGAGGGCTCTTACAGATTAATCCAGAGGTGAGCATTTCTGAAGAATCATCATTTTCCCCAAAGAGAGAAAAAACAACACTAGTCGTGCACCATGAGCTGTCATCCATTGACTTGTTTCATGCCAACAAGCACTCAGGAAGTGGATGCTAGTGTCTCATCTTACAGTTGGGGAGACAGAGGTTCAGAGAGGGTGAGTGACTCCCCCAAGGTCACACAGCCCACCAGTGACGGGATCAAGAGCCCTGGCTCTTTCCATTCTGTTACCTGTTTTGAGAGTTAAGCAACTTCCAGGGATCATTTCCCACCTGGAATGATCCTGAGAGAACCTACAGGGGAGGGAAGGCGGGGTTTGCCAAGAAGGACAAAATTGTGTAAATAAACAAATGAAGATCTTTGGCCCCTTTCTGATGATCAGAGATTAAGACGAAGGGAAAATGAAGGTGAGGATGTCTTTGCCTCACTGGGAAGAAGCCCTCCCTGCTAAGCAGAAAGAGTCAGAGGAGACTGGGTGGTGAGAGGGGAGGTCAGCAAGATGAAGCTGGGAGAAACAGGGAGAAACTTCCCAGCTCTTCCAGGCCCCCACCCACTCCCTCCTGGGTCTGTCCTGGGAGGGAAGGGAAGCCGCTGCTCCCCCTTCGCGATGCTCTGCAAGGCTGAGGCCCAATCAGGGTTCCGGAGAGCTCAGTGGAGGCCACGGCACCCCACAGAGAGCCGGCTTTGGCCAGCCTTGGGGGTTGGGGTAAGTCCCAGCACTGTGACCCAGTTCCCTCATCCTTCTCAGGACAGCACAGCAGGGCACAGGCCCCAGTGCTGACCAAGCCTTGGATTCTGGACTGAGACAGCCCTGGATGTGACCCAGGCCCATCACCTCCTGCCCAGTGGCCTCAGTTACCCCACTTTGCCCTCCACACCCCTCCCCTATGAAAGGAGGTGACTCACCTAGCCCTGGCTGAAACTTGATGGATCAAATTCACCCCAACCCACAGAAACAAGAGCAGACAGAGCAAACAGTGGCCCCAGCGAGGGCCTCCCCACCAAGATGGGAGCTTCCAACTCTGTTCCCATCTTCCGGGGGCCCCCAGCCTGGAGGCTCCTGGTACCTACTTACCAAGAACCTGTCACTAGAAGCGTTGGTGTCAGCGAGTAAACGGCCCACATACGCCCTCCTTTTGCCCTAAAAGACAGACCACTACCACCAGAACGGACCCAGACCGCGAGCTCCCTGGAAGGGCGGATGCTGGGCCCATCTTTCCCCGTCAGTCGCCAGTAGCTAGCGCGGTGGATACACTTGATAAATACTTTTGAGTTTATGAAGAAGTGAGGGTCAAGGCTAAACTCTTTAAAAGCAGGTGATCTTTTTTTTTTTTTTTAGGGATTCACAATTTTTAAACGTTATGCTCCATTTATTGTTATCAAATATTTGCTGTATTTTGCTGTGTTGTACAATATATCCTTATAGTTTATTTTATACTTAATAGTTTGTACCTCCTAATCCCCCGCCCTTATATTGCCCCTAGCGGTACTCCAGGGGAATTCCCTGGCGATCCCATGTGTTCAATTCCTGGTCAGGGAAGTAAGATTCCGTGTGCCACAAGGCAAAAAAAAAAAAAAAAAAAAAAAAGTGGTATTCCAAATTCTCTAGCCCTGATTGTGACCAGTGTCTCTCCAAGGAGCGCAGACAAGTGGGGGCCAGGACGATGGTTTACAAGGGCAAACCCTCATCATGAATTCCATCCCTTAAACAGAGCCGCACTTTATCTCATCAAACGGAATGAATTGATCTCAGTGTCAATCGGGACGGAGTTCGCCTCCAACTAACTCACATAACAGATTAGAAAGCTGATCAAACGCTCTGTTAACACGGCATTTTAATAACAATATCACTTAGAACTCAAAGTGCTTAATTAGATTTCGCTCATCGCCATCACTCGCCTCATTGGAACGGCTCGTTTATAATTTATGATCTTTACGCATTTGGTTGTTCATTTGTAAAATGGGAGAAAACAATCACCAGGCAAAAGGAAAACTTCCAGAGAAATGGATTTGGGGCCTCCAGGGTAGGCACGATACCAAGGGAAGGGTCTGCTCAGCATCTTCCGCCCCTTCTGTTAGAGCTCCTGGGGTTCCCCTGGAAGCACCCCCCGTTCTAAGTCTCCTCCAGCCTCAGAAGGGATTCTGTGACACAGGCCCCGCCCACCAGCTTGTCTGACTCCAGTCTGCCCAGGGATTGGTTCAGGAATAGGCACATGACCCAACCCCATCCAATGAGAGTGAGCCCTGGGATTCTTGCTGCAACTAGTGGGAAGATGTTGCGCTGTTGGACCCTCAGTCTGCAGCCACCTCCCTTCCAAGGTGGGTGAGGGCTGGGGGCTGAGAATGATACCAACACAGAGGATGGGGAAGTAGGGAGGACAGATTCCTGGCAATAGTTCTGAGCACCAGGATTCAGCCATGCCTGGACCACTCCCTGGATATTTTAATTTTGTGAGTCAGAATATTCCCTTATTTCCTTAAGCCTATTTGAGTTGAGTTTCTTTCACCTGCAACAGAAAGACTGACACTTGATCGAACATCCGAGTTAATCCTAATGAGAATAGCCAAGTCACCAATTCTCCAGACGCAATTAGCCACCAATCACTAAGCATAAAAAAATGTGAAAAATGCCATCATGATATAAAAGATGTCATTTTGAATTCATAGGAAAGACAACAGTTACTTTAGCGAGGCTTTCCCTGAGTTACCATCCAGAATTTCAACATCACCCCAACCCCCAAAACATAACGCACCCCCTTGTCCTATTTCATTTTTCCCCATAGCATTTATGATCTTACATACTAACTATTTCCCTTGTTTTCCTTTTTATCATCTGTCTCCCTCACTAGAATGTCAGCTCCATGAATGACAGGGATTTTTCTACATTTTGTTTACTGGTATGTCCTCCTATCGGTGGCAACTGGTACACAGTAGTCATTCAATAAATTATCATCGTATTTGAAATAGAGTGAATTAATCTGCTGTAGAAATTACATTCAGCTACTAATAAGATATGGAAATCAAGCAATATATGGGAGGTTATTTCTCTTGCACATAGAAGAAATCCCAAAGTAGATGGTCCAGGGCTGGTGTGGTGCCCATACATTGCCCTCTGGGGGCCAGGTGCCTTCCCTCCTTATGTCCCTCCTGGCCTTACGAAAAGCTTTCTTCCTCAAGGTCATCTTAGGATCCAAGGTGGCTGCTCGTGCTCCAGCCACATCATCTGCATTCCAGGAAGGAAAAAAGGAGGGACCCTGCTATGTGCTTTCCCAGAAGAACAAACAAACGACTTCTATCTACAGCTCACTGGCCACCCCAGCTGTAAAAGAGGGTAGGAAATGTAGTCTTTTATATAGGTACATGGTCACCCACAATAAAATCAGTGTTATTTTACTAAAGAAGAGGGATGAGGAGAAGCTTGGGTAGGCAACTAACAATATCTGTGGAAAAAGGTACAATTGGAAGCCATGTAGTATAAACAAGTAAATGATGGTACATCCATAAGATAGGAAACTACCCCTCTACTAACAGTCTAGTTTTTTGGAAAATTCTTACTAATGTGAGACAATGTCTCTGACACAATGTCACATGGGAAAAAAATGGGACCTAAAACTACCCAAAGATCTCCATTTTTGTAAACACGCTTCCCATTCACACACACACGTGCACATATAAACACACACGTGACAGGACAAAGACTTCAAAGACCATGATTTTCATAGCATTTTTCTCTAATTAAAGCAGTTATAGGTGGACTTTATTTTCCTTTTTATGCTTTATTTTTCAGATGTTTTCAATAAGCAGATGTTGCTTAATGGTAAAAATAGACAAGTCGTTAAATTTTTAAATAAAAAGTAGAAGCGAGTGGAATCCTCACTTGTGGCTTGGTTTGGTGCCATTTCACCATGTGGTAAAGCCTGGCGCCAAGAAGAAAAGAAAGAGAGAGGGGGTAGAAATGGGAAAGGAAAAAAGAAGGGGAGAAAAGCAGAGAGGAGAGGGAGGGGGAGTGGTGAGGTGAGAAAGAACCATCAGGAAGGGTGAGGGAGGGGAGGGGAGAGAGGAAGACCAAAGATTCCCGAGATGCTGTACTTTTTTCCTGAGAAGGACTCCAGAAAGGGCACTGGACTTGTGTTTCCTCCACAAACTCCCAAGAGTCCTGGTCCACACCACACCCCTGCCTGACATCAATCCCCATCCTCTCGAAGGGCGAGCTCTAAGGGAGGCCCTTGCGTATTTTCTTTGATCAAGTGACCCATGCAGGAAAGTCCACAGCTGGCACTGACTCACCCCTCTCCCCTGGCTGTTCCTGCCCCAGAGCCTCTGGAGCCCCCGTTGCTCATTTTTGACTTGTTTCTATGAGCTCTGCAGCTGTCTCAACTCCAAAGCCTCCCCAGACTCCACTCCAGGCTGGAGCTTGTACCGGAGGTGGGTGGAGATGGGGTTCATCTCTAGCCAGTTATGCCCTAAGAGGAGATGGAAATCAAAACCAATAGATAAATAATGTGGTTCACCAGCCTCTCCAGACATCCTGCCTGGGACGGAGTCAGACCTTGGAAAAGTTCATGGGAAATCCTGGGATCAAATGCTTACTCAGCAACCACAAGCTGTATCTTGGGTCTCAGTTCCAAACAACAAAGATGGAAGTTTCTTTTAAGATGCTCTCTTCCCCCTGACCAGCCAGCACACCATTTCCAAACACAGGGGCCTCCAAAATCCAATCCTGAAACGGAACTTGAAATTTAAATCCCAATTCTCAGAACTCATGCAGTCAAAACACAGGCCTGAGGGTCCCAAAGAGTTTACGGGCAATGGCAAGTATGCTTCCACCCCCGCCGGACCGTCCTCGCTCACTGCTCCCAGCAGCCAAGAGATGCAAGAGTGTAACCAAACCTGGACTGCTAGTGATTAGGAGCCTGCCATTACTGACCTCCTGCAACACAGATCATGCAACTGGGGGACTGAATTTTTAAATTGTATTTAAGTTTAATAAACCTCAATGTTAAAGCTGTACAGTAAAAAATATTTTTCTAAAAGACAACTTTATTGTTTTGTAGCACTTCTGTATTCGTTTCATATTGCAGCCATGAGAGATGTTTATCCTGAAACAGCACAATTTTTTTTCTCTTACAGCTCTGGACATCGGAAGTCAGAAATGGGTCTTACTGGCTCAAATCAAAGTGGTCTTACTGGCTCAAATCAAAGTGTCTGCAAGCTGTATTCCCTCCTGGAAGCTCTAGGGGAGAATCCATTTCCTTGCTTTTCCCACCTTCATTCCTTGGCCTTCATTCCTTGGTTCATGGCCCTCTTCCTCCATCTTCAAAGGCAGCAATGTTGAGTCTGACTATTCTTCCATAGTTACAGCGCCCTCTAAGCACAGCTGAAAAAGATTCTCTGCTTTCAAGGACCATTGTGATTTCACTGGGCCCACCCTGATAATCCGGGACAACCTCCTCATTTTGAGGTCACCCGATTAATTCCACCTTCATCCTTAATTCTCTTTGCCATGTAAGGTGACTTATTCATAGATTCCAGGGATTAGGACATGCACATCTTTGGGGCACCATTATTCAGGCTACCACACAAAAGTTCGTAACTTTCCATCCCATCAGCTATTATTACAGTATCGTTGTATATGTGTTGAGCAAGTGCACTGTTTCTAGTACCAGGCATAAACATAGCACAGACCTAACTGGTATCAATGGATTGGTGCACTTAGGATGATTCTTTGTCTATGCATTAATGTGACATCGTGGTGTATTTACTTTCATATCTTATGCAGATAGAACAAGTTATTGTGATATCTATGCAATGAAGTTGAAATTCTTATTATTTTAATTTTAATATAAAGTTATTTTTCAAGTTTTAAAAAATAAATATGGAGAAGCAGATTTCATAATGGAGGAATCCTACTGATGTAAAATTGAGTAGACATGCGGGACAGCAAAGGAAACCTGAAAACGTCACAAATTTCACAATGAATGGTCATTGTAATTTGCTTCAGCAGGAAAAAATTAAAAGCTTTTTATTTGCTGGGTAAAAGATAACAAAATGAACAACAGTAACAGATACTTTTATCAAATACATAATGAATTTGAAAAGAAATTTCCTCTCAAGCATCAAAAAAGAATCAACAAAATAAGTCAACTGGAATCAGAATGAAATGTCCAATAATAAAATTTTAATGCGTTTTAACAAGATCTGAGCTTGTAACTCTGGCCAGGTAGAAAATCATTTGATTTCTCACACAGAAAAATGGAATCATTTTTAGATGTAGAGAATTTTTAAATTATTATGTCAGTTATAAAAATTTTGTTAGAATATGAGGAAAAGATTTAAAATGATATTTCACAAAAGTACAAAATCTTCAATTAAGCCATCAAACAATTGACTGTAGAATTCAAAACCTCTCTAAAAATATCAAAGACTGGAAGTCCTAGCTAATGCAATAAGACAAGAAAAGGAAACAAAAGGTATACGGGTTGGGAAAAAAGAAATAAAACTATCTTTGTTCACAGATGACATGGTCATCTATGTCAAAAATCTCAAAGAATTAATTAAAAAAAAAACAAACTCCTGGAACTAATAAACAATTATAGCAAGGCTGCAGGATACAAGGTTAATGTATAAAAGTCAATCCCTTTCCCCATATCAGTAATAAACATGTGGAATTTGAAATTAAAAACACAATTCTATTTATATTAGCATCCCCCAAAATGAAATACCTGGATATAAACTTGACAAAATATGTATAAAATCTACTGAGGAAAATGACAAAATTCTGATGTACAAAATCATAAAAGAACTAAATAAATGGAGAGATATTCCATAATGATGGTTAAGAAGACTCGATATTGTCAAGATGTCAGTTCCTCCCAACCTGAGCTATAGATTCAGTGAAATTCCAATTAAAATCCCAGCGAGTTATTTTGTGGTTTTCAACAAACTAATTCTAAAGTTTATATAGAGAGCAAATGATCCGGAATAACCAACACAATATTGAAGGAGAACAAAGTCGGAAGACTAACACTGCCTGATTTCAAGACATACTATAGAGCTACAGTAATCAAGACAGTGATATTGGCAAAAGAATAGACAAACAGATCAATGGAACAAAATAGAGAGCCCAGAAATAGACCCACATAAATATAGTCAACTGACCTTTGACAAAATAGCAAAAGTAATAATATGGAGCAAAGATAGACTCTTCAACAAACAGTGTTGGAACAACTGGACATCCACATGCAAAGAAGAGAATCTAGACACAGATCTTACACCCTTCACAAAAATTAACTCAAAATGGATCATAGACCTAAACATAAAATGTAAAACTATAAAACTCTTAGAAGATAACATAGAACACCTAGATGACCTTGGGTATGGAGATGACTTTTTAGATACTACACCAGAGGCACAATCCATGAAAGAAATAAACAATAAGCTAGACTTCATTAGAAGAAAATATTTGAAAAAGACATATCTGATAAAGGACTGTGATCAAAATAAGCAAAGAACACTTAAAACTCAACAATAAGAAAACAAACTACTCAATTTAAAAATGGGTTAAAAACCTTAACAGACACCTCACCAAACAAGATACACAGATGGAAAATAAACATATGAAAATATGTTTTACATCATATGTCATCAAGAAAATGCAAATGAGATACACACCTATTAGAATGGCCAAAATCTGGAACTCGACAACACTAAATGCTGATGAGGATGTGGCACAACAAGAACCCTCATTCAGTGCTGGTGGAAATGCAAAATGGTACCGCCACTTTGGAGGACGGTTTGGCAATTTCTTTTTTTTTTTTTTTTTTTGCGGTACGCGGGCCTCTCACTGTTGTGGCCTCTCCCGTTGCGGAGCACAGGCTCCAGACGCACAGGCTCAGCGGCCATGGCTCACGGGCCCAGCTGCTCCGCGGCATGGGGGATCTTCCCGGACCCATGTCCCCTGCATCGGCAGGCGGACTCTCAACCACTGTGCCACCAGGGAAGCCCCCAACAATTTCTTACAAAACTAATCATAGTCTTACTATATGATCCAGCAATCACACACCTTGGTATTCACCCAAAGGAGATGAAAACTTATGTCCACACAAAAACCTGCCCACGGATGTTTATAGCAGCTTTATTCATAATTACCAAAACTTGGAACAAACCATGATGTCCTTCAGTAGGTGAATGGATGAGTAAACTGTGGTACATCCAGATAGTAGAATATTATTCAGTGCTAAAAAGAAATGAGCTATCAAGTCATGAAAGGACATGGAGGACTATTCAATCCATATTATAAAGTGAAAGAAGCCAATCTGAAAAGACTACATCCTATATTATTCTAAATATGATATTCTGGAAATGGTAAAACTATGGAGATATTAAAAAGATGAGTGTGTGCAGGGGTTGGGGGCATTGTGGGGAAGGATGAAGACAGAACACAGAGGATTTTTAGGGCAGTGAAAATACTCTGCATGACACCATAATGGTGGATACATGTGGATATCCACAATGGTGGATACTAATGTCATACATTAGTCCAAATTCAGAGAATGCATTGTCCAATACCAAGAGTGAACTGTGATGTAATTATGGACTCTGGGTGATTATGATGGGTCAATGCAGGCTCATAAATTGTAACAGATGCACCACTCTGGTGTGGGATGTGGATGATGGGGGGGCTGTACATGTGCGGGGGCAGGGGTATATGGGAAATCTCTGTACCTTCCCCTCAATTTTTCTGTGAACTTAAAACTGCTCTAAAAAATTATCATAATTTAAAAAATAGAACTCATGGCATAGATAATTTTGAATCTTCTACATCTGTCAGAGAAGAATTTCAGCTAGAAATGAGAAAATTAGTTTCTATGACGACAGATGATACTTCAGTTATGTTAGATCAAACATTCAGATTTACTGGGATTTTAAAACAAGAGACTGATGTTTCCTTAATGTTTTGTTCCTCTCTATGATACATATAAAATATTTGTGTTCAGTTTTCTGGAGCAGACTCTGAAAAGTGTCATGGACAAAACAGTTAAAACCATTTAGTATTTATGTACAAATGCTATGAATCACCACAATTTATAGAACTCCTGAAAGAAGTAGAAGGCAATGAATTTAATGATCTTATGTTCTTTGCTCATTAGCTGAGTCATGAAAGAGTTTTTACAAAGATTTGCTGTAGTGTTAACTCCAATTCAAGATTTATTTGAAACAAAAGATATACTTGCCATATATTCCTTAATCAAAGAAAAAAATGCTGGTTTGATTTAAAGTTTTCTCACTGTTATCACATAACAGATGAAAGACCTAAATTTGAAGCTCCAAAGAAGAGAAAAGCTTATTGATGACCTAGCTAGACAGGTAGGAGAATTCATAATGAAATTTAAACCTTTCATAGTACAAATCAATAATAATGACGTTCACATTTTTTTTCAACTTAAATCAATGTGCAGAAGATTTTAATTGCAATTGACAATATTATGTAAATTGCCACAAAAACTATTTTAAAAATTTGAGGAATGCTTTGTTAATGATAAATTTAGAGTTCCTTTTCAATTTATGTGATGCTTCTATTGCTGTCAACGTTAATAATACTGAGTTAGCACAAGAGTTCGTGAATTTATTTAACTTAGTTTTAAAGCTGATACACTTTTACTTCAAAGTCAAATCATTTCTAAAAAAGATGGACCAATTTTGTCAATGGGGATGCAAATATTAAAAGAAAATGGCATTTTATACACAATTCAATCACTGGAAAACGTTTCTGTGTTTGGAGCAATTTAGATATGGGAATCTACTTTTCCAACTGTAAACTTTACAAAATCTAAATACAAATCAAGTACTTCTGATGAAAGCTTAGCAGCTAAATTGAAATGTACTATAAATATAAAACACATACACTAGATTTCAAAGATTTAAAACAAAACAGAAAGAATGTAAAATATCCCATCAATAATTTTTGTATCACGTGTTGAAATATTTTTCAACATGTTGAAATATTTTTATATCACATGTTGAAATATTTTTGATATACTACCTAAAATATATTTTAAAAGTTAATTTCATCTGTTTCTAGTTTTAGCATGTTTCCAATTTTTTACTAGAAAGTTTTAAATTACATATGTGGCTCACATTGTTTTCCTACTGAACAGTGCAGAGTTAGACTTTCTTTTCAGAGAAAATGAAGGTTACAGTAAAGAGATGTCATTCCTTTCTTCGGCTCCTTGTTTCAGATCATGGGTCCAACTCCATTGGAATAAAGGTTGCAAAATGGTAGCCAAATTCAGTCTGCAAATTTGATCTAATCCATGTTGGTGTTAAAAAAAAAATGCCTTAGTCGCCAGCACAGAAAAATTGGAAAATTATACACAAGCATTCAATTCTTGGCCTTCTTTGAAAAACCAGATCCTGCCAATCTGAGCCCATATTTCCAAGTGGCGATACCTGGTCCAGAACCCAGTGCCAAGTGGTCCTCCTTTGCCCAACGTGGTTCTGTGTTGTGAGCCAATTTATCAAAGTTGGGTGTCCAGAGTTTTCCAGCCTCATAAAATTAACCAAGAGGATTTTGCTCTTTCTCATTGTCCGATAGAGTTTAAATGGAATTACCACTTCTTTGAAGATTAGCTTGAATCCACATAAAGTCAAAGTCATTCTTTTTTAATGACAGATTTTTGACAAACTTTTCAATCTCTTCTATGGTTGTTTTAAGTTTCTCCTGTGGTTGTTCTATGTGGCAACTTTTTAAAGTCTTCTTGTGTCAATTTTACATATTTATATAATTCAAGAAAGTCATCTTATTGCTTCACTCGATTTTTAAATATCCTCTTGTAATTTTAAAATATTCTCTTATAATTTAAAAAGTCTTGTTCATATTTGTGATCATATATCCTTTCTCTATTTTTATGTTGCAAATATTCGTTTTAGTCTCTTTATGATACAAGTTTCTGAGGTGGTTGTCTGTTATTAATCTTTTGAAATAAACTATCAACTTTACTATTTTTCCTAATTAATTTAGGCTTTAATCTCTAATAACTTTCTGTTTTCTGATTTATTTATATTGTTTCTTTTTTTATATTATTTAGTTAAATTAGTAGTTCATTTATATCCACTCATTCTTTTTTTTTTTTTTTCATTCTTTTTTTTAATAATAAAAAATATTTTAGGCTATGGATTTCCCTCTGAATACAGCCTAGGCTACATCCAAGGCATTGCTTCAATATATTAATGTCTAAAGAGCTAACATTTAAGTTTTCATTTCCTCCTCGATCTGAAAACCATTTAGAAGAGTATGCTTTAAACTTTCCCAGTAAAATTATCTATCAACAAGGAAAAGGATCATTAAATTGTGGTAAGTTCATACAAAGAAATACTACACAGCAATGAATAAGAATGAGACTGATCTATACAACAGTAGGTATGAATGTCAAAAACATCATGCTGAACAAAAGAAGCCAGACACAGCAGACTACATGCTATATAATCACATTTGTATAGGATTCAAGAACAGACAAAGCTAACCTGTGGTGACTGGAGTTAGAATAGTGGTTGCCTCTGGAGAGAGGCACCGACCAGAAGCAGTGCAGAGGAGTGTTTCGAAGGTTCTCTGTCATTTTACATGTGTAAAAATTAAGATGTATACTTAACACACTTTGTGCACTTTATGGTATGTAAGATGTACTTTAATTTTTTAAGGGGAGAAAAATCTAGTTTTCTTACAAATATCATAAAACATTATTGTCAGAGAATGTGACCAGTAAATTATCTCCTTTCTAAGATTTGTTAACATTTTCTTCTTGGCTGGAGTAACGGACCCTGTTGGTTTCTATTCAGCATCCTTCTCCCCCTCCTCCTTCCCGCCCCAGCGGTGATTTTGCTCCCTTCTGCATGCAGCCCATGGGGAAGCTGACCCCATCCAGCTCTAGGGTCAGTTATGAGTGGTCTCAGACATCATGTTGATTCCATCCCTCTTGCTCAAGGTTCCAGGTTTAAACCAATCTGTGCATTCTCTTGGCAAAACTTTCTGGATTTGAGGGCAGCCATCTGATATCAGCTAGCTCAAATATGACTAAAGGGAAGGATTTGTATTCCACATATGGAAAAGAACTTTCTTCCTGTTTCCCAGTAGATGGGAACAGGAGGCTCCTACCCGGATCTTTGAAATAACTCACCCTTCCCAGACGTCCTGGATGTGGGCTCACATGTTTCCTCCTTGTTTAAAAACAAAAGCAAAAAACACAAAACAAAAAACCTGTTTGAGTCCAGGTTTTTGCTCACTGCAGCCAAGAACTCTACCAGGGAGCCAAGTCCGTGACTAAGCAGTGAGAGTGCCCCATGGGCCGAGGAGAGGAGAAGAGTGAGGCTATTCCTTTGGAACAAGGTTGTACTAATATATAATAAATCAAGCCTGTCAATTGTGTTGCTCAAATCCTTTATCTGCTCATTGGTCCAGGTGATCTATGTAATTATGAGAGGGGGATGTCGAAGTCTGCTGCTGTGAACATGGCTTTGTCAGGATCTTGTCTTAGAGCCTGTGCCCAGTTTGGTGGATTAAGATTCACGCCTGTTATGACGTCTTGATGGACTGTAGATTTTATCCATATAAAATACTTCTTTTTCCTGTTTACTGCCTTTGGCCTTCAGTGTTCTACCTCATCTGATATTAATATTTCCAACCTAACCTCGGTTTTCCCTTTGTGCTGCCCAGTATATCCTGCCTGGTTCATCTCTTTACCACTAAACTTTCCAGATCGTTTTATTTATAGTATGACTCTCTAGGTAAGAGTTTATAGTTGGTTTTGGCTTTTTAAACCAAATCTGAGTCTTTCATCTCTACTTGTTTAATAAATATTCACCATCTAATTTTGTTTTGTGTTTATCCATCTTTTTTCCTTTCTTTAATTTTGTTGAATTAAGTTTTCCTGTTCTCCCTATTTCCCTCTTGGACTTTGGAAATTTGACTACTGTGTGCCTTTAAAGATTTTACCAAACATAGTTAAACCTATATTTCTTCATCAGTATCAAAATTTCTTAAATATTTATTTCTTACCACCTCCACCCGCCAAAGCAAGCCCACGGGCAACTTCCATGAGCAAACTGTATACAAAAGATCCTCCGTCTCCAAACTGGTATTTACTACCCTCCCCCTCATTGATTTCCTGCATAAAACTTATGACCAACTGGCCTGCCATAGATTGAGTTGTTTTGTCTATATCTTTCCACATTAGCTCCAAGAGGGCAAGAATGTTTATCTTTTTTCAGTCTGTTATAGCTCAAGGGCCTGGCATAGTGCCTGGTACATTGTAGAGGCTTTAAAAATATCTGTTAAATAAATGAATGAATGCCTTTATATTTCTCTCTTCCCAAGTTATAAGTGATTTGGAATTTCAGTCCCCAGATATGAATTTTTTTCCTGTTTATGTAGTTTACCCACAGAACAACTACAAGTTGTTCCAATAAGTACAAGTACTATGTCCATGCTGCAGATGAGAAACTGTAAACTCAAGAAGTTTAAGTAGTTTCAGGCTGATACAGCTTAGTAATGGCCAAGCTGAGACTTGAAGTGAGATTTGCCCAACAGTAAAATTTGCATTCTTAACTGTTCAGCTAGGCACGCGTGCATGAATGCACACACACACACACACACACACACACGTTGTAAACGCTTCCTTTGTGTCACCTGTCAGCTCAGGTGGAAAAGCTCAAGATGAGACCCACAGTCATCCTGATCATGCCACCCCTTCCTCGGGGTCCAGCTCCAATGCCACCTTTTCTGCGATGCTTCTCCAGCTCCCATCAATCAGGATAACTCTGGACTTTTTCTTTGTTGCCAACTTCTATCTTACATTATAGTTATGTGAGCATCCTCTTGGTTCCCCAGATAAACTGTATCCTCCCTGTGGGGCTCCATCTGAGGCCCCTGTCTTGACTACTGCCCCCAGGACAGTATCCAACCACACTGATGAATTGAATTGCTGAGAGGTGGTGCCAGTGGCCTTGACCCATCCAGACCAAGATCCACCTCCTCCAGGTAGCCTTCCTGGACTACTTCTAGCTGAACACCAACTCCCCCTCTCTGACCTTTCACTGCAGTTAGAATTAATTCTAAGAATTCTGTTGCTAGGTTGTTCTCAGGCAGAAGAAAAACAAGCCAAATGAAAGAGTATGACTGCAAAGCCCCTAGGGAAGAAAGCAACGCATGCCTGGGAGCATCATCTCTCAAGTGCTGCTCCCTTGTGGTCTGAGCCTGGAACTCCACCCAGGCAACCAGACCTGAGGCGTGATTTTTTTACTCACTGACGGATTTCATTCCTAGCTGGCCAGCCCAATGTTGCTCCAGAAAATGATTACACTTTGTTGCCTTCTTTAAAAATCCCTGCTGCTTTTCACCCGGAGATCAGTACTCAGAGTTGCCCGTGTATGATGCAGCTTGACTGCAAACCAACATCTGTGTTTTGCAGCGTCTGCTGTTGTGACTTCAGGTTTGGGGCTCATTTTTGAAAGTTCTGCTTGTTTCAGTGGATACAACAGTGAATGAGGCAGACATATTCCCTGTACCCATGAGTGTACATGTTAGTGGAGGCGATAGACACTTAACAATAATCCCAGAAACAAATTTGCTTGTGATCACAGGCTGTGAAACCAGCTGTCTGATACAGAAAGCCATCGATGCCATTATGGCCCGAAGTCATGGTGTCCTGGGCTCTGTCCTGTTCTCTTGGACTCAAGTGCGACCCGACTTCCCTGGGAGGAGAGTCCAGTACTGAGTGGTTCCGAGCCCAGATTCAGGAAACAAGCTATCTGGATCCTCACTCTGCCTCTTTCAACTTATTTGATCTGGGGCAAGTTATTCTGAAAAGCCTGAGTTTCCTCTTTTGCATAATGAAAATAATAATAGTACCCACTTCATAGGATTCTTGAGAGTAGAAAGTAAAATCTTATTTTAATATCCGGTGCTGGGCATATACTAAGCACTCAAATGTAGCTCCTATTTCACTCATCTGTGTGCACAGGGTATGAAGCTGGGTCTAAATCCTTCCCAGTTGACCGATAGGCATTTATGTGCAGGTAGATTCCATTCTACAAAGGAAGGTTCACACCAAACACCTCTGTTTTCCTGGACAGTGACAGGTCGGTGCTGAGGACAATGCCATGTACATCGCTATCAGATCCCTGCCCAACATCTACCCACTTCTTTGTGAACAGATGCTGGGCTGGACTTGGGCATCAGTGGCCAGCTGTGGATCATGAAACAACTAAGTTGATTCAGAAATCCAGCTTCTCATTTGCCAGCCTCTCTTGCAGCTAGGAGTAGTCATGTGGCTTGGTTCCAAGTGGTAATCTGATGACGGATTTTCTGGAAAAGCTTTTCTTTTCCTGATAAATGAGTCATGTGACTAACACAACCCTTTTCCTTTCTTCTTGCCTTGAACTCAGATGCAACACCTGGAGCTATGGCCACCTTCTTGTGACCATGAGGCAAAAGAATGAGGAAGAGAGTCAATATGATAAGGATGGCAAAACAGAAAACTAGAAAAGGCTGAATCCCTGAGGGCACAGTTTACAGCTGAGCCCGGAACAAACAACCCACCTACCTGTAGTCTTGTTTATAAGGAATCCAGGGAAGATAGATTTTATTTAACCTGCAGCTGAATACATCCTTCATAGGTTTGCTTTGCATGACTCACAAGTAGCAGCTCTCATCTCAGGGAATTTGCTGACAGTGGCTCTCCCCTCTAGGAGCTAGTTCCAAGCCAGATGGGAAGGTTGGACTCCTCTATTTGCCCGGACGGTGGACTGACCACTAAGAAGAGGAGACCTTTTATCAAGAGGAAATCCAATCGCCTAGATATTCTTCTGCCTTCCCATGGCCTGCATTGGGCCAGCCTGCAGGAAGTTATCAGGGCAATTAAATGAGATGTTCTCAGACTCTCCTCACCAAGATTCATTATTGAACACACATAGCAGACTCAGCGACCCCAGAAAAGCATTCTGGGAAACTGTGGGTTCCCGAATTCCCATCCACCCCTACTGATGGTCTCACCAGCTTCTGCTCAGGGTTTTGTTTATTATTATCAAAAGGTCATGGTGGTTGACCAGCAGCATGAGCTGCAAAATTCCTAGACCCGGGGTGTGGCCTGTTCAAGTCATTTTCCTGTTGTCAGGCTTCAGGGTAAACAGGGTTGGCATGTCCCAAAGAGAGGCCAAATCCCTCCGATCTCCCTAGTTTGCACACATCCAGTGTATGTGCTCCCGGACTGCACTCAAACCTGCCCTGCATGATGGTCACGATTCCCTGGACATATCAGCCAGGGTCCCCTTGTCCTCCTTGCTCCACTGGGCTGTCCTCGGCTGGAGGTGCAGAATCCTTGACCCCCGACCCCAATCCCAAACCTCCCCTCCGCCGCCCTCCATCACTGTAACTGGCGCCAGCACCCACGCGCCAGAAGTCATTCCTGAGTCCCGTTTCCTTCATCCCCTGCAACCAATTCACTATCAGGCCTGCTCACTATACCCCAGAACCATCCACCGAAACTTCCCGCTTCTCTGCAGCTCTGCATGTCCTGCCCCAGCCCAGTTCACCAGCCGCGCTCAGCTGCAGAGGACATAGCGCTTTGGGCCCTGCTTCCCTCCCATCCACACCCCAACGGGAGCCACAGCGACCTTTGCACAACCTAGATCCGATCTTTCTCCCTTGCCTAAGCCCTCCGATGGCTTCCACTGCACAGAAAATCCAGGTGCCTGAGTTCACTCTTCCCCGAGACCCACGAGCCTAGGCAGCCTAGCTCCTGCTTCCCACCGTCTTTGCTCGCTCTGCGCCAGCCTCACTGACCTCCTTTCTTTTCCTGGGCCGCACGGGGACCACTCTAGCCTCCCAGCCTTCCAGCTCACTGTTCCCGCTGCCGCACCACCTTTTCAGGACTGGCGGCTCCACCTCCTCCAGAGCTCAGCCAAGAGCCGCCTTCCTACTCTGGCTCTCGTAGCCCCGCCCACTCTGGCTCTTGTAGCCCCGCCCACGCCCCGCCCCACCCCCGGTAGTCAGTCTTATTTTCTTTATGGCCGCCTTTGCCAGCTGCAGTTGGCTTGTGGATTTATCTGATTTGTCAGCCACGCCCCCACTCCCTACCCCCAACTAGAATGTGGGCTCTTTCCAGGCTGGGGTTCTTCACTCCTGCTTTGCCGGTGCCGAGAGCATTGCTTGGAACATAGTAAGTGCTCAATAAATTGATGCTTCCACGACTCTTCAAGTTGGAAGAAATCCAAAAAATCATCTGCTATAGGATTGCAAACTTGCAAATGTTAGAAAAAAAAAGGTAAATATGCCAGTTAAATTTGAATTTCAAATATTTCAAATCCAAATCCAAATGAATAACTTTTTAATATAAGTATGTCCTCTGCAATGTTTGGGACATATTTGTACCAAAAACTTGTTCATTGTTTATCTGAAATGCAAATTGAACTGGGCATCCTGTATTTTTTCTGGCAACCCTAGTCTGATAGAACCATCACTTTGTACTAAGGCATTGGTTTCCAAACCTGGCCGGGAAGCTTCCTAGAAATATCAGCCCCCCGCTGCACCCCAGACAGATTGATTCCGCCTCTGGTTTCAGGCCCAGATGCTCTGTGATTCTGAGCACTGGCCAAGTTTGGAGGAGCAAGATGCTGAAGGTCTCAGAACATGTCCAGAGAGAGGTCACTCCAGCTTTGAGGGGTGGGGAACTCACCGGGGAGCTCTGGCTTTGAGGAAAACTCCCAATGTCCTCTCTTCTCTGCACAGAGGGAGGGCAGCCCCAGCCCCGTCCTGCCTGGCCTCTCCCTTCCATGCGTTTAGTCCTAACTCCCAGTAGTGGGTAGAATTGCGGCCCTCAAAGGATGTGTCCATGTCATAACTCCCCGGAACCTGTGAGTATGACCTTATTTGGAAATAGGGTCCTTGGAGATGGAATCAAGTTAAGGATCTCGAGTTGAGATCATCCTGGATTTAGGGTGGGCCCTGAATTCAATGGCCTGTGTCCTTATAAGAAAAGAGAGATTAGAAACAGAGAGAAGAGGCCATGTGAAAATGGAGCAGTCACCGGGACCTGGGAGAGAGGCATGGAAGGGATCCTCCCTCGGAGCTTCCAGAGGGAACCAACCCTGCCGATGTCTTAATCTCGGATTTCTGGCTCCGGAAATGTGAGAGAATTCATTTCTGTTGCTTAAGCCACCCTGCTTAGGGGACTTCAGTTACAGCAGCCTTAAGTCCTCAATTGGATTAGGGGCAAATTGAGGGCACGGACTGCTTTCTTTTTATAACCCCTCCCTCCAAAAGCATTTTCCTAAGGATGCAGTAAGAGCTTAATATGCACCTAAAGATGAACTGAGTCCAGTTCATGGCTATTTTCCAGAACACTCTAAGACCTCAGGATTGGATGAAGGAAAGGCAATGGAGTCTTTTGGTGGCGTGACCCACAGCAGCCTTTGTTGGAAATTGTTTATTCGTATAAGGTCTGGAAACGCGTATCCCAATGCAAAACGCAGATGATCAGTCTTTACGGCAGGGGCTCTCGAACTTGACCATGCGGGACCCAGAGGGCTTGCCTTTCTGAACCCAGCCCGCAAAGCTTCTGATTCAGTAGCTCAGGCCGGGGAGAAAGCCTGAGAACTTGTCTTTGTAACGTACTCCCTGGTGAGGCCAGTGCTGCTGGCCCACAGACCGCACTCTGAGTGGCTGGTCTGGGGATTTCTACACGAGCCGATGGACGGGAGGAACGTGGGGCTCCATTCCTCGGCGCGGCGCCATTCGCTCAGCAAACCAGCTCTGTGCTAGCAAGGGCGCTGAGCCCTGGGGAGGTAGAAATAAGAATGGTACCGTCCACCTCCACAGCCACAGCCTCTGAACGGGCCCCTGCGTCCACTTCTGTGGGGTCCTCCACACCCCACGCTGGTGTCCCTGAGGCCTCCCTCCCTTCCCTCCCCAGCCCACCCCCCAAACGGAGAAGAAAGAAACCCAGGAACTCAGAAGGGGGGCAGGTGCCCTGGTCAGGACAGAGGCAAGCAAGATCAAAGTCAGACTGAGGGGTGGGTGCAGCCCCAGTGTTTGAGGTGAGGGTGCCCCCTTCCCTCCAACCTTCCCCCTCCCATGAGACATGACCTCTATCTCCAGCAGCAAGAATTCCAGGTTAAAAGACAGGCTTTGACTTCCCACAGCAGCTGAGGCTGTGAAGCTTACCAGGTATAAGACACCCCACGACGGGCATTCGCGATTTGTGAGGGAGGAGCAGGGGGTTCACGGAAAAGGGGGTGCAGGTGCCCCTCCAGAAGTTGTCGAAGAATGTGGGTGAGGAGAGAGACAGACAGACTAGAGGAGGGGCCGCCCCGAGAGCCGGATCCCCAGCTGGTCAGGTGCCTGGAGTAGGTCTGCACGCCCACCCCCTCCATCAGCTAGCGGCTGGGGCAGCAGGGCCTGGGGAGCGAGCCCAGGAGGAACCGCAGCATGGTCCCCTTCCCGCTGCCCCTCCTCACCCCAAAGGGTAGCAGAGAGACCCGTGTGGGACCAGAGGCAGGTCACATAGGTTACACCCCGGCGGCAGCTGCCTAGTCCTGTGGGTCACGGTGGTAGTTTAAGTGTTTTGTCTCATCAGGGAAGGAAGGAGGGGGCAGGCCAGCTTTCTGCCTCCAGTCTGGTGGGAAGACACAATTAGGGCCCTGTAGCTCTCCCTTGGGTGGGGCGACAGGCCACCCCGGACTACAGGGGTTGGTTCTCCCTGGAAGGGAGACAGACGGCATCCACCAAGAAGGTAGCAGGGTCACCTGGGACAAGGTGCTCTGCCTGCCGCCCCCGTACCTGCCTTCAGGTGGGCACTGCCCAGGTGGCTCACAGGGGGCCTCCTGTGCTGGCTCCCACCTTCGCTCCCTGCAGACACCCCACACCCCCAGTTTCGGCCACAGGCTGTCCTGATGACCACCCAACCCTGTCCTCGTCGTAGCTCTGATCCTCCCACAGCCCCGACCCCCAGGGCAAGGAGGGCCCCTTAAAGGACGAAGGTCCTGGCAGGTGGCTTAAAAGGGCCCCTTCTGCCACCCAGAAGGGCCCTACTGTCGTCTGACGCTCGCAGGACTTCCTTGTTTGGGGAGAAATCGGAGGGAATCGTCAAAGAAGCTATGGACTGACTAGTCCCTTCGTTTGCTATCAATCATTGCATGTCCCCTAAATTCCTGACGGTTCCCCGACGTTACTCCTCTTCCAAGTCCCAGTGTCTTTACAGGACTTTGTGGGCTGAAAGCAGGAGGAGGTCCAAGTCCAGCGGAGAGAGAGCACCAGGCAGGCAGCAGTGTCCCAACTCTAGGGTGACTGAAAGTCCCTCCCCCGCCCCCCAGAAGCCACTCGGTCCTGCGAAAACCAAGACTCTTGGCCACCCTACCTGGTTACTCCCACTTCCGGAGAGTTTGGGTCTGTTTGCTGGCCAGTAAGTGGGAGCAAAGTTTACAGGCATGCTCTCTGGATCCAGGTTGCCTGGGGTCAAGTCCCCACCGCCCCACATCTGAGCTCTGGGACCAAGAACCAGCCGCCTGGCTTCTCTGTGCCTCAGGTTCTTCCTCTACAAAATGGGCATGAGAATATTCCCCCCCCGCCCCAGAGGGTTGCTTCGGCAATCAGCTGATTTAATGTATGTAAAGCGCTTAAAATACTGACCGGCACAAGGCAAAGGATGCAATGGCTAGCCTGCAATTAATTACTTATTTAAATAGTCACCTAAATGGTCCAAGCCCTCATTTTTCCCATAATGAGAATCAAGGACATTTAAGGTTATTTCACTTGGGTTCCAAAAAATAAATAAATAAGAGATATGCAAAAGAGAGATGCAAAGATGCACACACAAATGTATATTATGTATGTTTGTGTATGTGTATATATACATATGGCAAACCCAAAGAAGCAACCGCAAAAAGGACTGTTGGAAATATTAAGCAATAGAATTCAAGGCAAAAAGCATGACAAAGAGGTTTACTTTGCATGTGTGTGTGTGTATATATATATAGAGAGAGAGAGACATCCACAATGATGATATAATAGTCATGAGCCTTTATGCATCAATAACATAGTGCTAAAATAGATGAAGCAAATGGATTTGAGATGTCCTTAAACTTAGATGTTTTTTCTTGCAGAAAACCTTCGAGGTTACCTCAAGATCTCTACAGGACACGCTGCTTGTTCCATCACAACGTTTACGGTCAGTATTTGCAATTACCTGTCTAACTGCCCTTCCCCACTCCCACAAGAGTCTAAGCCCCGGGGTTGGGGGGAGGAGGGTCTCAGACAATGTCTGTCTTGCTCAGGACTTCAGTGCCCAGCCTGATGTGTGCCAGGTAGTGACATATTCCATTCTGTATCCCAATTCATGGATGTTTCTAAAAATCCATCATACACATTTGGCCAAAAGAAAACTTTAATCAACCTCAAAATGTAGAAGCTGTACAAGTAACTCTGACCTGATAGCAAAAGGATAAACAAAAATAAGGAAACAAACAAAAAACTTCCAACCTTCCAGAAATTAAAAATCACTTTGTGAAATGACTCCAGTGAAGGAAGAAATCAAAACTGAAATTAGAAATTATTTATCAAGTATGATATAAGCAACAATCCACATGAAAAGGCACAGCAAGTGGCCAAGTTTGCACTCAGAGGAAAACATGAGAGATTGAAATGTTTTCATATTTGAACAAGAAATAACTAAACTAAATGAAGAAAGCAGTCAAAGCAAGGAACTAAAAAAAGAACAAAATGAACCCAAGGAGAGCAGAAGGAGGGAATTAATACAGATAAAATAAAAATTAAGAAATTAGAAAACAGAACAAAACATAGAATTTATAAACATATTCAAGAATGTGTTCCTTGAAAGGCAAATAGAGTCAACATGCATTTGGAAAGTTCAACGTATTAACATAAAGATGCAGTCTCTTCACACTTGCTTTTTTAAAAAAAACTATAAAATATCTAGGAGTAAACTAAGGAATAACTCTGCAAAATCAATAGGAAGAAAATCAGAAAAAAACCACATCTTACTAAAGAACATTCTAGAAGACTGAAATACACAGAGAAACAAACGGAGCTTCTGGAAGGGGAGACGCAGTATTTGTAAACATAGCAGCCCTTCCCAAATTAATAAGTGAATGTAATATAATTCCAATCACAAGGGGTCAGAGAGAGGCAGGTTTTGACAAGTGGGTATAAAATTTTCCTAGGAAAAGGAATGCAGGAGAAAAGAAAGACAGTTTTGAAAAATAGGATGATGAGGGAAGCTGGATGAAAGGGAGGGTGGGGCTCCACGTATGTGGCTCGGGAGTTGGGGTGAAGGACTGAGTGAGCGGGAACTCATTGTCCTGGGCACCCTGAACTCTGTCTCTCATCCTCACAGGCTGCCGGCCAGACCAACGCCCAGCCGGTCTCCCCACAAACTGCTGTGACCACCCACAGTCCTTCATCAGATGAGGCCACCATCCCTTCCCTACCCCCACCCCACCTGGACTTACGCCAAAGACTTAAAATTCAGTGCAGATGTTTGAGTCCTGATGCTTCAGAGTGTGAATCTGTAGCTGTTGCTATGGAGCTAAAGAAGAAAGATAACTATTAAACAAAGTTGGGGCAGATGCAAAGTAATTAAAGGTGGTGTGACCCTTCAAAGGACTTAAGGACTGACTTAAAGGGCAAATAGGTGAGTATTGGTGCCAAAGATGCTCAGGACATTGGCGCTGACCCAGATGAAGAGGCTGGAGTGGTACCACCTTGGGCACAGCGTGCTGTGTTCCCAGCATGCCATGCTCACAGCATGCTGTGCTCACAGCATGGGCACGCTCTGTGGCCAAGGAAAGTTGGAGAACAACAGTTGGCCCAGTGGACCCCGGACCAGGAGAGGGGTGACGTGGTTGCTGGTGCTGTGGTTGCTGACACGGCAATGTGACAATTGAAGAAGCCAAGAAGTTGCAGAAGGTGCCCAGATGGCTACACGTTTGGCAGATGGAGACCAAAAGAACAGGGCAATATCATTTCTGATGCAACGAGGAAAGGTTGGGAGAAGGAGAGTCATCGCAGTCAAGAATGGAGAAACTTTGGATGATGACTTAGAAATTACTGAGAACATGAACTTCAAGGGAGGATTTTTAATCCATACTCGATTGACACATCAGAAGTTCTGAAATATGAATTCCAGGATGCTTGGAATGAAAAGAAGCATTCTAGTTTCTTATCCCCAGAGGAAAGAGATATTTCTTCCCCCTCAGTACCAGTGAAAGTCCACGTTCTAAGCTCTCATTGGCCAGAACTTGGTCACATGCACATCCCTGAGCCAATCACAGTGGGCAAAGGAATGGACCCTTTGTGGGGGGTTTAGACCGGGGTCCCTTGCCATACATGCACATGAGTGGTGTCAACTCCACCATGACCATGGGGGCTCCAAGGAGAATCCAGGTGTGTTTAGGGCAGGTAAACAAGACAGGTGTAAATTACAGGAAAGCCCATCAGAGTTCACTTCCCCCAGAAGAGAAATGCAATGTTTGACTTCAGGCTTTGGACAGATCATCTTTCACTGGGATTCATTTAGAAGAACAAAACTCAGAGCAGTTTGGGCAATGCTGCTCTAATATCCCACCAGCTTCCATGAAGGCAGCCCCCGGTCCCACAGCCCTCA
This sequence comes from Tursiops truncatus, assembly GCF_011762595.2. Taxonomy (NCBI): domain Eukaryota; kingdom Metazoa; phylum Chordata; class Mammalia; order Artiodactyla; family Delphinidae; genus Tursiops; species Tursiops truncatus. Next base: position 81,433,897 of record NC_047048.1, read on the forward strand.
CCCAATGGGCAGCCCCCTGACAAGAGCCCGCCTGGGTCCAAGGTGGGAGAGATCACTTGCCATCTTCATCTATCTTGGCCAAGACTGCAGCAGCTGCCCTCCCCACCAAGTACAGCAAGAAAGTTCACGGTCGCACCGTGAACTGTGCTAAGGAAACTGTGCTAAGGAAACCCAAGGGCATCCCCTGCTACTGCCCAGCCAATGAAGACTTTTTTTCAGACCATGTCGGGGACTGTTTCTGAACGTGATGCCGATGCCCACGTTCCTCTGAGGCATGGCACCCAGCTGGTTAGCGGCGGGGTACATCAGGAGAGGGACAGAACAAGTTCTCACCCCAGAAGGTGGCAGAGGACGCCTCAACCTGTGGTCAAAACGTTGGCTGCGAGGTGCTCCATCTGAATCCACTTAACTGATGAATTTTCATCAACTGGCATTCAGATGAATAGGATTTTATTGGAACAGATCAAATGTTCGAGGGAGACGGGTACATACACAGTATCATTTGGAACAAAACCTGCCAGCCAGTCAGCAAATAACAAGAGGCAGGTGTTGATCTGCTTTTCCGGGTGACCTCACACATACCTCTCCTAGAGCACATTGCTCAGCCTTCAGTGGGGGACAGTCTGTCTCCCCGCCAGCCCGTGGACCCACAAGAAAATGGGGCAGTGTCTTATTCCTCTGGGAATTACAGTCATCCCTTGGTATCCATGGGGGATTGGTTCCAGAACCCCTCACAGACACAGAAATCTGCAGATGCTTAAGTCTCATATAAAATGCCATAGTATTTGTGTATAACCTATGCACATCCTCCCGTATACTTTAAGTCACCCCTAGATTACTTATAATACCTAATGCAATGGGAATGTAGGTAGATAGTTGCCTTTGAGCAGCAAATTCAAGTTTTGCTTTTTGAAACTTTATGGAATTTTCCCCCCAAATATTTTCAATCCTTGGTTGGTTGAATCCACGGACGTGGAACCCATGGATAAGGAGGGCCGACTAGACCCTAGTGCCCAACACAGAGTGTAGGGGCCAGTAGTTGCTTGGCAAATGTTTGGAAAGAAGGAAGGAAAGGAGGAAGTGAAGGAAGGTGAGAGGAAGAAGAGAGAGCTGGTGGAAAGAGGGAGGGAGGAGGGAAGGGAGGGAGGGAGGTGGCATCCAGGCATCTCTGACCCTCTGAGACAGCCGCAGCCACAGGACAGGAGCTCCAGCCTCAAGTCTTCATGGAAAAGAAGCAGAAAGATTTTTCTCCTGCGAACTCACTCTGTTTCTTTCCGGCCTCCTCCTCCCCTTCCAGGAATTTCCACCTTCTCTTTGTTGGAGTGAATCTTTTGGGAACCATCAGAACACCGGTCCAGGTAAATTTCACAGGAAAGGAGGAAATAATCTTGGCTTCCGGATTCTTTCTGGAAGCAGTTGGTGGCCGTTTGGAGCGCACTGAATCCCAGGCCAGCTGTGGCGCCACTGGCTGCCGGGTGTTCAAAGGCAGCCCTTCCTTCCCTCCCCGCCTCGTCCTGCACTTACTTCCTACAGCTGCTTCCTGCTCATGAAGCCCTGGAAGAAAGATACATCCCATAGATTGGGACATCAGCAGAGAAAGTTCCAGCTCTTCGTGGGATCACAGCTGTGTCTACCCCAAAGGTTGCTGCTCACAAAAGCCCTTTTTAGGGGCACGGGAGAAGGAAGACGTTTGGAGGGACTCGTGTTTCTAGTGACATCACTGCATCTCCACTTGTCATTTCAAAACAGCCTCAAAAAAGAAAGGCTGGGGCTTCCCTGGTGGCGCAGTGGTTGAGAGTCCGCCTGCCGATGCAGGGGACATGGGTTCGTACCCCGGTCCGGGAAGATCCCACATGCCGCGGAGCGGCTGGGCCCGTGAGCCATGGCCGCTGAGCCTGCGCGTCCGGAGCCTGTGCTCCGCAATGGGAGAGGCCACAACAGTGAGAGGCCCGCGTACCGCAAAAAAAAAAAAAAAAAAGAAAGGCTGTTCTAGGGAAACAGGCTCAGGGAGTATTCATTTCAGGAACTTCATCCCCCGTCCTTCCTTTACAGAGCCCTGAGGGCTGCCATCCCAACCGGCGTGGGGCAGGATGGATTTTGGCCAAAGGCTCCTCTCAATGCGGCTGTGCTGGCCCCCAGCAGTCTTTTTCTCCGGACCTCCATAGCCCCCTTTGTGACAGCAGAAACTGGCTCATCATCCCTAAGATAAATTAATGCTAATATGTAATATTTATATCGCATCTTATATTTTAAAAGCACTTTTATTTCATTTGCTTCACTTACGCCTCGGAGCCAGGTACAGTGTGTATCCTTACAGACGAGGAAACCAAGGCTCACAGAGTTGACTTATCTAAGCTCTAGATAACTGTCTAGACAACCATCTCGAAAATATTGAAGCTAAGACTGGTCAATATCCAGTCCATGAAGGACATATACATAATTTAATTCCTCAAGTCCATTGTGAAGTTAATTATAATAAAGCTTAAATTAGCCTCTCGCAACCAATGTTGCATTTTAGTGGAATATCCATCCGGATTACTTTTCTTACCAAAACTGGATTCTATTGCAAATACTGTTTTCTAATTTGCTCTTTTCTCTGTCTTGTTGGTTAAAGAGCATTTCCTTGTGAGGCTGTTTGGTCATTTACTTCACCAATCCCCTACCGCTGGCCGTCAAGGTTGTTTCCAGCCTCCTGATCCAGGCTTTCTGAGGCAAACCCTCTAACACGTGAGGCAGTGCTTCCTACAGGAAGAGACTTTTCCAAGTCATTGACTCACTTGAATGGAAAATCAGAATTGAAGGTCCCTCTGCCTGGCTTGTTCACTTCCCCACAGCACTGTCACATCCCCGAAGGCACAGGAGGAAATGACTGGGATGACAGTGTTGACTCTGCAGCCGCTGCTGCCTGCATCCCCTCAGCCATCCTATTTCCGGTCCACACCCGCAGCTCTCTGGGCTGCTTTCCCTGGCAGCCAGGACCTGCTCTGCTTGGACGGTGGTGGTGTGCTGGTAAATGGGGAGAAGAGGAGCTCTGATTTGTAGCATTTGCTAATTTCCGTGATGTAAATATTCCTACCGCAGCTGATTTTAAACTACCAGCGCAGTGTCACTGGACACAGAGTTGGGGAGAGCTGAGCACAATGGCTGCCCGTGAACTGGTACTTGTTGAAAGTACGATCCGTTGGAATAACTCAGTTACGAGCTCCGCGCTGCCTCCCAATTTCCCAGTGGCACAATCTCCAGGTACCCGCCGAGATAAACTGCTTAATAACGCTTGGCCTGGCTTCCTTCTCTTCCCTGTGGACTTACACCCCGATGGAGTTTCCTGGGACCATCTTCCAAATAAACTACGTATACTCAGGGTCTGCATTTAGGCAGAACTCCACCTAAGATGCCCCCAGACAAACTTCATAGCAATGGACAGTTTTGAACCTGAAATCACAGTAGGAAGTCAGGGGTTCAAGGCAGGGGTGGGAATTTTTTCACACAAATTCTCCCCATGAAGAAAAACTCCCCTCAAGTTGGTGGCTGCCAGGAAGTGCTATCAGACATGGGGTTGGCCGCAAGCTGAGAGAAGAAAGGATGCACCTCCGCTGAGGCAGAGGGAAGGGCATCTCCTGGGGTCTGGAACCCAGGGAGGAAGAGGGCATTTCTCAGCGCTGTCCCCACCTGCGTCCATCCAGCCTCCATCACCTCTCTCCTGAACCACGGCAGCAGTGCCCACGTGAGTCAGCCTCACTCCACATACCGCCTCCCCCATTCTCCACCCTGAGCTGAAACACATGACCGTGCTGACCTCTTCCTTCCCCTGCTTAAAACCCTTCAGATGTCCCTAAAGCTCTCAGCTTCTGCACCATGGCCTCTGGACCGTTCCGTGATCTGGCCCTGCCTCCCTCTCCAGACCAGGCCCCAGTCCCAGCCATGTTGCTCCTCGCCCCTTGCCTCTCCTTGGCACACCCGTTCCCTGGAATCCCCTTCTTCTCTTCTTCGCCCAAGTCCTCCTCCTTTTTTGAAACTCAGCAAGAAGGGTGTCTCCCATCCAGGAAGGCCTGCCTGACACCCCTAGCCTAGACTAGCCAACATCTGGTCCCTTTGCTGCCAGGGGTCCCTGTGTACAGCACCTAACACAGTGCACTGTATCATGATTATGCGTTCGTGCCCCGGTTTCCTCTATGAGGCTACGACCTCCCTGAAGGCAGACTCCTTGTTTCAATCATCTGCATCTTCATCACTTAGCATCTTGTCCGGAGAATGGTGGGTGCTTGGTAAGAATTTTACATCAATTCAGTCTTTCGTTCATTGCTTCTGGCTGCAAAGATATCTGCATTCCCTCCACGACTGGTAGCTGAGTCATGAGGGGAGGAAGAGAGCGTGGTGACAGTTAAAATTTATTAAGTATCTATTTATGCTAAAAAAAAAAATACCGGTGGCTCTAGGTCTTAAGGAATGGGGTCTCTGAACTCAAGGAGTCTGCCAGGAGGTAAGATTTGCATACCTAACATGTTAGACCGTGGCACCTTGAATTTTAACCTGAACAGAAACCAACCAGGGTTCGCATTAAAGGGCCGGTTCTCACTCAGCTGGGCTGGGGTGGACCCAAGACTCGGCACTTCTCACCAGCGCCCTGGTGATGCCTATCTGTAGGCCTGCACCACGCTGTGAATAGCCGGCTCCTTGGCTCTTAACGAAAACCGTCTGGCAGGCTGTAAGCAAAGGTGACGTTGCATGGCACGTTCCCTGTAATCACCATCCCAAACTTAATATTTCCTTTAAATCAACTCTTGCTTTTGTGTCCTAAATGTATTTACAATAGCCAGGACGTGGAAGCAACCTAAATGTCCATCAACAGATGAATGGATAAAGAAGATGTGGTACATGTATACACTGGAATATTACTCAGCCATAAAAAAGAATGGAATAATGCCATCTGCAGCAACACATATATATAAATGTGTGTGTGTGTGTATATATATATATATAATTTTCTCTCCCTGTTGGTTCTTTTTCTCTGGAGAATGCTGACTAAGACAGTCTGTTTGGGAGAGGCCCTGCCCTAGTACTCCACTGTAACCTGAGGTCTCACACAGTGCCAGGCACATGGTAGAAACTCTGCCAACATTTGTTCAGTAAATAAAATTTCCAAGAAAACCACATTCGACTTCACTGAATGAGACCCTGGTCACTACGTATCCAACCACCCATGCTCAGTAAGTTAATATGTCACAAAGCTCCCTTTACTATTGTTATCCCCTAATTTCTTAAGAGTCAGTTGGAGTCTTGTTGGTTGCAGTAAATTTCCACACTATCAAAAGGGCTGAGCAGGGCTTCCCTGGTGGCGCAGTTGTTGGGAGTCCGCCTGCCGATGCAGGGGACGCGGGTTCGTGCCCCGGTCTGGGAAGATCCCACATGCCGCGGAGCGGCTGGGCCCGTGAGCCATGGCCGCTGAGCCTGTGCGTCCGGAGCCTGTGCTCCGCAACAGGAGAGGCCACAACAGTGAGCGGTCCGCGTACCGCAAAAAAAAAAAAAGGGCTGAGTTAACATCATTTAGAGATAAACTAGGACAGCATTTTCTTAAGTCTCACCAATATTTTTTCCTACAGTCTATCCTTTTTTCCTCTTGCTTTTGATTCAGAGAGAAAAGGAGACACACCAGGAGAATTAGAGCACAATCCACACCCCAGGTACTGATTTCAAAGCAGATTTCAAAGCAGGCGTCAAAACCTTTAGGCTTTTTTTTTTTTTTTTTGGCTGGTAAATAGGAACTTCTGACTCTCTAAGACAAGCCCAAAAGGCAGAGGAGGCCCCGTTGCTAAGAAAAATGGCAGGTGAATGACTCTGCTTTGAGGTCCCCCAAATCCTGAGGCTCCCCAGCCTGGGCTGCATGTCTGGGTGTTACTATAAGGATGTTAGGATGCTGGCAGAAGCAGCCAGTGGGCTTGATTGACTCAAAAACACTCCAGGAAAAAAGAGCTCCTAAACTTGTACCCAGCCCTCTGTGTTCTTCCCAACCTCTCTCTCCCCATGAAAGTAATAGACAACCTAGCAACTGAGATGGGGGTTGACATTTGAAGATTACAACTACCCCGAAGAGGTTCATGTTTTATGGGAAGAAATCAGGACTGAGACTTCTTCTTCTAAGATTGGTTGGGTCAAAGTCAAGAAACAAAACATCACCTATTACAAACTCAACTGCTTCAGCAGCTAGGCCAGTGATGTCACGGGCAGTGGGACATAAGAGAAAAGAGAATGGTGACAATTGTGGAAGCCCAGAAGCCACGGCCACCTCCCCTGGGGCCCTCCACATGACTCCAGGCAATTGTCGCTGTGTGGAAACACAGCCCCCAGATCTCTTGATTTTTCACTAGAAGTTAGATATCTGTATCTAAAATTCAAATCTCCCAATAATGAGAACGATTCATAGTTTTTAAAAAGGATTTGGGGACTTCCCTGGTGGTCCAGTGGTTAGGGCTCCACGCTTCCACAGCAGGGAGCACAGGTTCGATCCCTGGTCGGGGAACTATATAAAGTCCCACATGCCATGTGGTGCAGACAAAAAAATAAAAAATAAAGTAAAAAAGGATTTGGACAGGTGCCTGGTCAAGCGAGTCTCCGACTGGATTCTGCCCTCAAGCCAGATATTAAACAGAAGACCTTGATCAATGAGATTTGGAAAACAGGCATTTGTCAGCAGGGTAGCTGGTCGTGACTCTGTGTAGGGTTCCTTTGTTTCTCATTAACTTCAGGGTGGCAAATCCGTGTTATCTCAGCTACTGAAAATATGTATTTGAGCGAACAGTAAAGTGACTAACTCATCCCGGTTTGCCTGGGCTGTCCCAGTTATAAAACTGAAAGTCCTGCTTCCCACAGACCCCCTCGGGCCCTTTCAAAACCAGGACAGTTGGTCACCCTAACAAAGAGACACTCGGTGAGCCATCTGGCTGTGCCCACTTGGGAGCTCGTAGGTTTGAAGAGGAAAAAGACCCTTTGGGGAATAACTGTGGCCACAATGGGGACCGTGCCACTCAGACTCAGGTCAAACATCGCTTCTTCTGACCTTCACCTAGAGGAACGAAACTGAGAAGCTGTGCCTTTAAACATAGTCTATCCGATCTCCCAGGTGTCTGCACAGAATTGCTGGGAGAGCCTGGGTGCGTGAGTGACTACACGGGGCAGCCTCCCTGCCACCCACACTGGGCTGTGGCACAAAGGAGGACGCATTTTGATGCTGTGAAGCCACTGAGATTTGGGGGTTGTCTGTCACAGTGCTTGCTGTACCCTGAGTGATACACCAGGGGACCCTTACCTTTTTGGCCAGCAGCACCTGGCATGAGGGTGATCACACCACCCGATTAGACCCATCACATTTCCTCCCCAAGGACTTTGGATTCAGTGCTCAGGGGCCTAAGTGGTTTCTACCTGCTGCTTGGAGGTAGGTCTCAGCAGGAGGCATGGGGTGGTCCAGGGCTCGGAGGAGAGGAGAACGCTGCTCTTAGGGGCTGAGTCATGGCTCCAAATTCATACGTAGAAATCCTAACCCCCAGTACCTGAGAATGTGACTGTTTGGGGAGATAGGATCCTTCCAGAGGTAACTAAGAATAAGTTCAACAAGGTGGCCCCAATCCAATATGGCTGATGTCCTCATAAGAAGAGGAGATTAGGACCCAGACATGCACAGAGGAAAGACCATGTGAACACACAGGGAGAAGACGGCCATCTGCAAGCCAAGGAGAGAGGCCTCAGAAGAAATCAACCCTGCCCCCACCCTGATCTGCAATTTCTAGCCTCTGGAACTGCAAGGAAATTCATTTCTCTTGTTTAAGCCTCTCAGTCTGTGGTCCTTTGTTTTGGTGGCCCGAACTGATGATTATAACCGGTCAGCAGAGAAGACGAGCCTGAAGGTGAGAGAGACAAAGCTTCCCTGACTCCTGCAGTCTTTCTTTCCTGTTACTGAGCCTCCATGGGATCTGACTCTACTTCTGGTCTTCAGATCTCGGGAATAACAAATTCCCCCCCCCTTCCGCTAAGCTTACTTGCAAACAAAGCAACCTGAACCACATAATTTGGTTTTGTGATTATGACCATGACCCAGAGACCTTATTCCTATGAATGTTCTTAGCCCATCAGAAAAGGGACATTTAATGCAAAACATTTTTGTGGTAGACAGGTAAATTCTTGCTTCCTTTTCCCCTCAACTATTCATACAGAAGCCGGGTCAACCAACGAATGCACCCGAGTTTTGAATTCCAGTTGAATTCCAAACAAGAAGCAATTAATGGAAAGAACAATTTCACGTTCAGCCCAAGTAGTTAAAAGCCTCACAGCCAGGTGAATCTTCAAAAGCAAAGGTCCCATCCTTCCTCTTTCTGTCTCTTGCACTCAGGTGGTTTATTTGATGGCGCATGTGTTGGCAAAACATCAGGGCTTTTGGAGAAATGCAGTAACTCTGCCTTGAGCTCCTAGCTCGTGGGCCATCCAGGGCCACCCACCCCCGCAGGAGCAGAAGACATCAAGAGGCTTCAGTCCTAACGCAAGCAAAACAATGAAGGAAATCAGTCAACTTTTCCAAATGCTGATGCTTTGGCCTCGTGTTTGCCCTCGTCTCCCAACAGGTCCCCACCCACACCTTAAGTGACATCGCAGGTTAGCAGAATGGAGCTGCCCAGAGAGGTGCTGTTTTGCTCACGTCTGCTACTGGTGCAGTCACAAACCACTCAGACTGGAAAAAGCAGACAGCTGTGCCCGGCGGGCTCACATGTGCCGGCTCCACCTGCTAAATCATTAAAGCTGAGCCTTGGCAGTCTGCAGAAAAACACATTTGTTTTCTCCATAAAGAGGAAGAGTGAGATTTCCTCTCATCCTCATAAGTTTCTGCAATTACTTTAATGTGCAAAGCGCCTTGTACAAGCAGGAGGCTGTTCCACAGGCTAAGGGGCCGAGAGGCAGGCTTTTATTAAATTATGTTCTAGGTTAAATGATACTTCCACCCGCTCTGGCGGCTTAACCACCATTTCACAGTAATAAGGCACATTAATGCCAAAGCTCACAACGACATGCAGAGCTCAGCAATGTGCTTCTCCCACTAACACACATCCCCGGGAAACAGCCAATGTGGTGGTCCAGGAGGGGTCACTCGGAGAGAACGGACCGTCTTGGGGACGGTGACAGGGGTGATTCACACACACGGTCCTAGAGTCACCTGGGAAAGGGAGGATGAGTCTACAAAACCTGAAGAATAGAGGTGTCCCAGCTCCTGAATCCAGAATAAATAAGCCTTTATTTCCATCCTTTTAATGTATGATAGTCTGTCCCAGATTTCAGATTTCATATACCAGTTATATTCCCAACTCACCCCACCCAACATGGAACTGACTGGAGTCATTAGGACAGCCTGAAGGTCCACTCTCTTGCGTGGTAAGTATGCGACTCTGAGCTTCAACATTCTCATCTGTTAAATGGGCATAAAAATAATAGCTCCTTCTTAGGGCTGTGAGAGAATTGAGGGAGAGAATGTATGCAAAGGACTTAGCACAGTGCGTGTCTCTTCAAGACCTATTATCATCAGTGTCAGCAGCATTTCTCTGTAGGTATCACATAAGATACTTTCAAAGCTTACGTTGCCCTTTCAGTGCAGTCCTCGGACCCCATTCTAAACCTGGTACCTACAGGTCTGTGAGACTAAGGGCAAACTACAGCTTGTGGGCCGAATCCCCTGCTTGCCACCTGTCTTGTACACCTGTTGAGCTAAATAACAGTTTCTACATTTTTAATAGAAAGAGAAAAATAGTCCTCTTCCAAAGAAGACTGTTATCGTGTGATGTGTGGGAACTAAATGAAATTCAAATTTCAGGGTCCACAAATAAAGTTTTATTGAAACACAGCCACCCCCATTTATTTAGGTACTGGTTATACTTTGTGCTAGAATGGTGGAGTTGAGTAAACTGCAACAGAGACATCACCCATAAAGCTGCAAATATTTACTATAGTTCCCTTACAGGAAGTTTACTGACCTTCATTCACGGGAATAAAACCATCATCTTTGGAGGTCTTGGCCCAGTCTCACGGCTGATGTTGAAAAACCCCAAGACCTGACTTACTGGGATAGATGTGAGAAGCACCTAGAAAGATAGGGATTTTTATCAGCTCATTGACATCTCAAACAAAGACAACGCCAGAAGGGGCTAATGGCTTAGAGTTACGGGAAGGACCCTGGCATCGGAGTCGTGTTTGAAACTCAGCTTGGCCACAACAGACTGTGTGACTTTGGACTGGTGACCTAACCTCACTAAGTTCTCAACTGTAAATTGGGGTATCAGTCCCTTTGGCAGGGGGTCGTCATGACAACGGCAATAAATGGCATCCCCACTGCGGAGGATCCGCTGCTCTGCTGGTGAATGACATGTGTTTGCTCCTTCCTTCCAAAGTTTGTCTTTGTTGTCTGTCAAAGAAGAAAACATACCAAAAGGAAAAAATTCTTCCATGATATGAAAAACACTGTTGACTTTCAGTTTCAGCTCCAACACGCGAAAAGCTTCAAGTCGTCACTCCCAGGTCTACGACAACAACAAAAGCTGAACTAACTGAAGAATCAATGACTTTTCTTGGACCCGTCAGATACCTGAGTTTTCAGGATAAACTTCTGCTCTGAACTCTGGAAAGATGGGTGATGCCAGAAGCACAGCTGAGCCGTGCTCATCTGGAATAGAAGCTGCTGGAGCCAGAATCAGTAGGAAGAGTTAAATGGTAATGTTTTTAAAGCTTTTTTTTCTTTTGTCCTCGAAGTGTGGCATGTGGGATCTTAGTTCCCCAACCAGGGATAGAACCGGTGCCCCCTTCATTGGGAGCACAGAGTCTTAACCACTGAACCGACCACCAGGGACGTCCCTAAATGATAAATTTTATGAATTGCTGAAGGCTGAGTATGAACTAGCTGAGAGCGAGGAACTCTTGGGAACTGTGGTCCTTGGGTTGAGGGAGGTGGGGTGTGGATTTCATGGGCTTTATCTCCAGGAACTCCACCAGGTTCTTCCTGTGAATATCCAAGAAAAATCCCTTTGGGGCTCTGGCAAGGGGAAGGGAAACCTAATCCTTGTGAAATACACTCAGATATGTCTCCATAACAAAAAGCCACTCTGCATTATCCCAGCTAGGGAAAGAGCAATCCTCTTACTTTAACCCCTCCAGCCTGGTCTCACCTAAGGATGGGGTAATGGATGAGAAACATTTGTGAAGGTCACAAGCCTGTTACACAGGCCCGGTAAAAGACAGATTTAACCTAAAGATTACAGAACACTCCCTTTCTCCCACTCCTGACCGCCACAGCAACAGGGCTCCAATATAATAGCAGTGGATTACAGCTGAAAGTGTATTACTTGATATGACATGTCTGGCTTGCAACAAAAAATTACAAGGCATACCAAAAGGGGAAAAAAAACACAGTCTGAAGAGACAAAGCAAGCATCAGAACCAGACTCAGATATGACACAGATGTTGAAATCATCAGACAGGGAATTTAAAGTAACTATGATTAATACATTAAGGACTCTCATGGAAAAACATGCAGTACAGATGGGTATTGTAACCAGAAAAATAAAAATTCTAAGAAATAATCAAAAGGAAATCCTAGAGATCAAAACCTTTCTAACAGAAAGGAAGAATGCCTTTGATGCCTTCAGCAAGCTGGATATGGCTGAGGAAAGAATTAGTGAGCTTCAAGATACATCAATAGAAACTTCCCAAACTGAAAAGCAAAGAGAAAACAAATGATAAAAACAGAATATCCAAGAAGTGTGGGGTGTTCTGGCATTATTGGAATGCCAGAAGGAGAAGAAAGAGAATGGAGAAAAATATTTGAAGAAATAATGGCTGAAAACTTTCCCAAATTAATGACAGATATCAAACTATAGATCCAGGAAGCTCAGGGAATACCAAAAAGCTACACCTGGGCATATCCCATTCAAACTACAGAAAACCAAAGATAAAGAGAAAATTTTGAATGAAGCCAGAGGGGGGTGAAAAAAACCTCACCTCTAAAGGAAAAAGGATAAGAATTACAGCAGATTTCTCATCAGAAACTGCAAGCAAGAAGAGTTCAGTGAAATATTTTAAAATATTGAATGGAAAGAAAAATAGGACCAATTTAGAATTCTATCTCCAGATAAATTAACCTTCAGAACTGAAAGAGAAATAAAGACTTTCTCAGACAAATAAAAACTAAGGGAAAGTGTTGCTTGTGGGTGTGCTCTGCAAGAAATGTTGGAAGATTTTTCTCAGACAGAAAGAAAATAATAAAGGTTGCAATTTTCTTAATGTACATTTAAAAAGAAAAAGCAGAGAAGATGTAAATGAAAATCAAATCTTTTATTTTTCTTATTTGTATTTAAACTTAAAGATAACTCTTTAAAGTAATAATGGTTTCTTAGTTTGCTAAGAAACCATTATTCTTAGGCTGCCACAAAAAAATACCACCACTGGGGGGCTTAAACAACAGACATTTATTTTCACACAGTTCTGGAGGTTGGGAAGTCCAAGATCAAGGCTCTGACCAATTTGGTTTCAGGTGAGGGCCCTCTTCCTATCTTGCAGATGGCCATTTTGTCCTCACATGGCCTTTCTTTGGTGTATTAGCACAGAGAAAGCAAGAGAAGTCTCTCTGATGTCTCTCCTTACAAGAACACTAATCCTGGTGGATCAGGGCCCCACCCTTATGACCTTATTTAACCTTTATTACCTCCTTACAGGCCCTGTCCCTAAATACAGTCACATTGAGTGTTAAGGCTTCAACATGTGAATTTGGGAAGAGGAGACACAATTCAATACATAGAAAGTAGTAACATTGTACTGGGGCATCAGAAATATGTAAGCTGTGCCAACAAAGGACCCCAGAGATCCATGTGGGAACGCCCTCCTTAACTGATAGGCTGTAGACCATCGGAGCTCTACCAGGTAGTAGCTGCTATGTGGTCAAGAGTGTAGGCATATCAGAGGTGAACAGTACTGAAGATGTAGTTCTGGTCCTCACCAGAATGGGGAGGTCTTACTAATACCTCATTAACATGCCTGGCATCCAGCTGAGACATCACATGATTCTTAGGAGTAAGAACCCCACCACAGAGTAGGACCTACTCTAGAACTTCCCTAACAAAGCCTATATCAAGCCCTCACAAGATTTATGGGAATCTGCAGTGCTTAGAGTTTAAGTCTTACTAAGTTAGAGAGGCTTGGGAACCATCTAATGCTTTGCATAGACTCACACTAGGAAGATAACAAAATCCAGAGTCTCTACAATACAGTTTCTACATCTCTGGGATTCAATCAAAAACCACTAGACCTACAAAGAAAAAAGAAAATGTAATCCACAGTAAAAAAAAAAAAAAAATTAGTCAATAGAAATTTAAACAAGATAGTTCAGATGTTGGACTTAGCAAAGACTTTTATAAAGATTTTAAATAAGTAAAGGAAAACATGGTCTTAATGGCTGACCAAATAGGGGATCTCAACAGCAAATTGAAAACTACAAAAAAGAATCAAATGAAATTATAGAATTGAAAATTGCAATAACTGAAATTTAAAATTCCCTAGGGTATTTAACATTACACCAAACATGTCAAAAGAATTGGTGAACTTGAAGGCAAATGAATAGAAATTATCTAACCTGAAGAACAGAGGGAAAGGAGATTGGTTAAACTGCTGAAAACCAAAGCCAAAGAAAAAATTTTGAAAGCAACCAGAGAAAAAAGATGCTTTATATATAGAGGAACAAGGATAAGAATCTTTCTTGACATCTCATTTGGAAACAATGGGGACTAGAAGACAATGGAATGTCTGAAAGAGAACACCTCTCAGAATTATCTACCTAAGGCTCTACCTGGAGAATTATTCAATCATCAGCTTCCACTTCCCCTTGCTTGAGGCTTTCTCCTGGGGTACTAGGGTACACATTCAAGCTGAATGTGTGTGCTTGGTGATCAGGGTCCCACCTGCTCACCAAGCATCAAAGCATCTCCAGGGCAGGGGCATTAATTAAAGCTACATGACAGGACTTCCCTGGTGGCACAGTGGTTGAGAATCCGCCTGCCAGCGCAGGGTACACAGGTTCGAGCCCTGGTCCGGGAAAATCCACATGCCGCAGAGCAACTAAGCCTGTGCGCCACAACTACTGAGCCTGCACTCTAGAGCCTGTGAGCCACAACTACTGAAGCCCGTGTGCCTAGAGCTCATGCTCTGAAACAGAGAAGCCACCGCGATGAGAAGCCCGCGCACCGCAATGAAGAGTAGCCCCCGCTCGCCGCAGCTAGAGAGAAAAGCCTGAGCACAGCAACGAAGACCCAGTGCAGTCAAAAAATAAAATCAACAACTTAATTAATTAATTAATTTTTTTAAAAGCTACATAGCACACTTGGAGGCTAGATGCTACAAGGGTGAGGCGAGTCCAAGCTTTCATGGAACCTACAGCAGACACAGCTGAAATTCCATGGGAAACAAGAGGTTATAAGTCAGGGTACCAAAGACATCTGGTATTCGGTGTGCCAGGCACTGTTCTCAGCATTTGACATAGAGTATCTCATTTCATCCTGGCAGCAACTCAGTGAAGTTGGTCCTACTATAAGAGTGGGAACTAGAATCAACTGGTTTAACCAAGGTGCAGCCAGACATGGGTCCTTCACCGTGTCCACCCACTTCAGAGGGTGGACACTTCTGCTTTAGCACATTCACGACAGGTGGGCACATTCCAGAGGCTCTGTCTCATCTCATTCACCCCCGTTTCAGCATGCATGCCCCACCTGGCTGTACGTGATGCCTTCGGCCTTCGCACACCGCATTTCAGCACACGCACCCTTCTTGTGGGTGCACCCTCCCCTTCAGCAAGTCCTCTCCTTCCCCACGTACACGCCTCCTCACCAGGTACATGTCACTCCAAGGGTGGTCAGTGATTAGACTTGCCCAACCTGGATCCAATTCCAGGCCACCCCAGAAGTGTAGTAATAATTTCTAGAAAAGCCAGGCCAGACCTACCGCCATGAAATCCATTCTTGTTTTTAAAAACAAGACAATCAAAACAAGTAGGTGCCCCCCAAATTCTACTCCATGTCACGGCAGAATGGCTTCGATACTGAGTGTACCCATGCATTTATGGAGCAGCTGCGCTGAGCCGAGGGCTGGAACCTGCTCAGAACTGTTGTTTCCCGTTTAATTGGTGGGAACAAAAAGTCATGGATCCCAACCAAAAACCATTCCACTCCATCAACCCTGTCGTCAAAATTGCTCCTCTCTCGCGAGCTCCAACATCATTACTGTCCACGTGTGCATTTGCCAGGCAAGCCTGTTTCCCCACAGCATCAGCTGGGAACTACCCCAACTGCCTCCACTTTCCAAGCATCTCTGGAGATTCAGGGTAAGCGCAAGTGACTTTAAAAGTGCATCCTGGAGGGCTTCCCTGGTGGCGCAGTGGTTGAGAGTCCGCCTGCAGATGCAGGGGACACGGGTTCGTGCCCCGGTCCGGGAAGATCCCACATGCCGCGGAGCGGCTGGGCCCGTGAGCCGTGGCCGCTGAGCCTGCGTGTCCGGAGCCTGTGCTCCACAACGGGAGAGGCCACAGCAGTGAGAGGCCCGTGTACCGCAAAAAAAAAAAAAAAGTGCATCTTGGGACTTCCCTGGTGGTCCAGAGGTTAAGCCTGGTTGGGGAACTAAGATCCCACATGCCTCATGGCCAAAAAACCAAAACATAAAACAGAAGCAATATTGCAACAAATTCAATAAAGACTTTAAAAATGGTCTACATTGGACCTCCCTGGTAGTGCAGTGGTTAAGAATCCGCCTGCCAATGCAGGTGGCAGGGGTTCGAGCCCTGATCTGGGAAGATCCCACATGCCACGGAGCAGCTAAGCCTGTGCGCCACAGCTACTGAGCCTGTGCTCTAGAGTCCGCGAGCCACAACTACTGAAGCCCGCATGCCCTAGAGCCCATGCTCCACAACAAGAGAAACCACCGCAATGAGAAGCCCGAGCACCGCAACAAAGAGTAGCCCCTGCTCGCCACAACTGGAGAAAGTCTGCGTGCAGCAATGAACACCCAATGCAGCCAAAAAAAAAAAATCTCTAAAAAGAAAACATTTTTTAAAGTGCAGCTCTTCCCTTCAACCCCTCTCAAACTCAGGCTTTGACTTTTGAGTTGTTAATAAGGATTTCATGGAGCCAAAGTTCTGTAAGTTTTTCTGCTGCACTCACAGGGGATCGTGTGCAGACTTTGAAGGTTGCCATGGAACTTCAGCAGCCAACCAAGAGACATGGAGAGACTGCAACCCACGCACACACATCCCACGTCTTCTCTTTCCCACCCCCAGCCCCGCGCTCCCTCCCGAGCACTCATGTTGTCAGGCTGCCCATTTCAGACCTGTGCCACCAGCTGCAGAGGGACTGTCATCCTTGGGTTTCCACTAGCATTCGTCACCCGGCTGCATTCTCAAAGCGGCTCATCTACTGGCGCCTCACCTGGCTCCCCTGTGGCCTCCGTGACCACACCCTTCACTTCCCCACACCACACAGAGCTCCGCGGGGCAGAGACTAAGATCTTTTCCCTTTCACTCTGTAGGTCATTCATGAACACCTCCTGGATTTGTAAGCCAATTGCCTACAGGCTGGCGCGCCAGATATAAATCCACAGTCACGAATTCTGGCCCCAAACTGTCAGGTTCCTTTTTTTTTTTTTTTTTAAAGCAAACTAAGTCCCCCTCTGAGGTCCCATCTTCAGGAAACTGGACCACCGTCCTAGTAATGCATGGCCTGGGGTCTGCAGGAGTTTGATCCAAGAAAGCTGGTCCAGGGTGCACTTCCTACAACTCACTAGCTGTAGGGCTTCAGGCAAGGAACTTAACGTCTCTGAGCCTGAGTGCCTGGCGTGTAACGTGGGAAGGATTGCACACGTGTGTGCACACACATGTGCCTGAGATAACAGGTTACAGCACATTGTAATCCGGGGCAGAGAAGAAGTATGACCCATTAGTGGTATGATTTACAACAGAAAATCAGAGTATTTTCACATTTCTGTTTCTCTGGATTCCCCCCTCCTCAATCACTTCCTTTCCAGAGGTCGACTGTATTATCAGTCACCGGAAGTTACAGGCTGCTGCGGTCCCAGCTAGGGAATGGCAGACCCCAGGCTCTGCCAGTAAGGGCTTTGCAACATCACTCACGGAATCCTGCAAGAGCCCGGAAAGCTAGGGCTCTCACATCCCCATTTTACAGCTGAGCACACTGAGGCCCAAACAGGAAGAGAACGCACCCAGGGTCACTCCACTGCTGAGTAAAAGGTAAAACCAGTTCGTGCTGAGGTCTGGGGGAAGCCCCCAGGAAGCAGCAAGAATGATCGGCACAGACAGAAACTATAAAATGCCGTATCTTATGAAAATTAAAAACAATTTTTAAAATTTTATTTATTTATTTTTGGCTGTGTTGGGTCTTCGTTGCTGTCTGTGGGCTTTCTCTAGTTGCAGCGAGCAGGGGCTGCTGTTCGTTGCGGTGCTCAGGCTTCTCATTGCGGTGGCTTCTCTTGTTGCAGAGCACGGGCTCTAGGGTGCATGGACTTCAGTAGTTGTGGCTCGTGGGCTCCGTAGTTGTGGCTCGTGGGCTCTAGAGCGCAGGCTCAGTAGCTGTGGCGCACGGGCTTGTGGGATCTTCCCGGACCACGGCTCGAACCCGTGTCCCCTGCATTGGCGGGCAGATTCTTCACCACTGTGCCACCAGGGAAGTCCTAAAAACAATTTTTAAAATTCAGGCTTAGGGCAGTTTCTGAACATTTTTGAAGGCTTTTCAAACCTTATTCCTCTACAGCTTCATATCCGGAAGTCAAGCCGTTCTGGGCTTGTCGAATAGCGTGGGTGAGTGGGCGCTAATGTCAATTCACTTCCTCCTTTTCCGCGCCCCACCCCCAGCCCCCTCCGATCTGTCCAGTGGATGCTGAGGAATCATGCCGCTGATGGCTTTGAACTTGGCCTCTCAGGGGGAAGCGTGTCTGAGCAAATGAGAACCTTGTTCAGATGGGTTGGCAGTTTTGCTCCTGCAGTGAATTCTTTTATTTTCATTCTCCTTGATTCCTTCCCAACAAACTGAAACCATCTTATTTTCCCCTTGTTGAATTAACTTAATTAGGGCATTTGCTTTTGACAATGCTGGGAGATTTTTAGATACTGAACACTCCTCAGGAGACCAGAGGAAGGTGTGATGCTCTCTGCCTACAATTATGGAGCAAATCGCTCAGAACACGCTCACTTGTTGTATCTATTTATATCTTGGGACCTAAACCTTCATTTCCATTTTCTTCAGTACTGCCTTTTGTGCCCGGCAGTGAGCAAGAAACTAGGGGCACGAGATAGGCCCCCATTTATGGAGAGCAGCTGGGAACACAGGCATTAACAAATAATAACACATAGAAACATGTAAATACAGGGTGCAAAGAAGGCCAGGAAGAAATAGTACTTTGCAATGTGCCTTCTCTCTGGAGTTCTTTGGAAGAAAGCGAACAGGAGCACACCTTTCATACAAGAGTAAGCTCTGCTTTGTAAGATATTCTGTTTGAAATCACATCCATTCCTCACCATAGCCAGTGGTGGGCTCCAATATTCTTTTTTTTTTTTGCGGTATGTGGGCTTCTCACTGTTGTGGCCTCTCCCGTTGTGGAGCACAGGCTCCGGACGCGCAGGCTCAGCGGCCACGGCTCATGGGCCCAGCCGCTCCGCGGCATGTGGGATCTTCCCGGACCGGAGCACGAACCCGTGTCCCCTGCATCTGCAGGCGGACTCTCAACCGCTGTGCCACCAGGGAAGCCCTCCAATATTCTTTTTGTTCACAGGCTGCATCCTCTGGTCCTCAATGCTGAGCCCTGAGCTGGTCACAGGATGCAATCAGAAGAGGCATATTTTAGGGAGATCGTGTCTAAAATTCACACTAAAGAGACAATATTTGAACTCTCTATAATCAAACATATTTTCCAGTTTCTCCCTGGGTCACAGATGTGCTGCTTTCTACATCAGCTTTCAAAAAGACAAACCTTTCTGTGTCAGGAAGAAAAGTACAGAGACGAAAAAGAAAAAAGAAATCTCAAGATCTGATTCTTCACTCTCTTCTGACTTTACCAGAAACAAATGATACCTTCCCAGCAGTGACTGGCAACTACCTTGAAAACAAAATGATTACTCCTTCCTTTATTAAAAAAGAAAAAAAAAAAAAAAAAAAAGGTGAGGATATTTAGTTGTCCTTGGCTACAACCAAATTTCTCTAAGTATTTCAGTGCAGCTCAGAATACTGCGTTGACAGGTTCAAATCATAAAAAACTGCGTTGGGAGTTTTGAAAATGCACGGGTAGGATTATGCAATTTTCCTTCCATTTGAGGCTACCTCTGAGGACATGGTTTTTTTTAAAGTGTAAATTGTAGTATTTAGAAGATGGAAGACTGATTTGCAGGCTGTGCTGACTTCAAGGGGCCCTGCCACCTCCTTCCATACGGTGCCACCAAACGAGCAATGCCCGGAGGGGACACAGCCCAAGGGGAGGTCACAAGGTGGCATCACAAAGCACAGAGACACACACTGACAAAGTTATTCGTCTTTAACCCTTCTGACTCGGCCAAGGAGAGCCTCCGCCGGGGAACTAGCCAACAGTTAACACATCCCGGACGGTGCCACCCCCCTTTTGAATAAAGAGAGTAAACGGGCTACAGCATCGAACTGGAATGTAATCACATCGGCTTACGTTACTTCTATGACCGCCTTCTACATACGGCAAATAGCATTGGTTCTCCGTTGATGGTGATGATTTAAAGTTTCCATTTTGAATAGATGTATGTTTTCAAAAGTGTGTAAAAATTTGAAAGAAAAGATGAAGTAAATAATAGCACAGATGTCATAGGCGTGGTGCCAAGGACGGGCTTGGGAAAGATCACCATCAATAAAAAGAAAGTCCAACTGGGTCCTCCTGCTTTCGCATCGCTGCAGAGCAAACGAAAACTAAAATTCATTCCCTCTGCAGTGTGATGGAGGAGAAAGAGTGGCCAGGAGGACATTCACTAAACCGTTATAAGCTATTCCCCCTAGGGAAGGGGCTTGGGGACAGGGGAAAAACATTCATTTTTTTACTTTAAACACATGTGGGTTATTTGGAAATTTTGTGTTGCCCAGAAATTAACCTTTGTCTGACATCTCGGTTATAAACATGTTTTTCCAGATTGGTCACGTGCGTAGCGCCTTTGTGATATCTGCGGCATGAAAAACTTGTTCATTTCATAGGGTCTGAAAAAATCAATCTTTTCCTTATAGCTCCTGGGTTTCCAATCTTGGTTAAGAGGGTCTCCCCACCCCCTAGATTGTACATGCAGTACCGTAAATTTCTTGCAATACTATGACTGTTCATTTATTACTTGGACCTAGTTAACCCTTCTAGAATTTAGTTCTGTGTGCCGTGGATGACTGGTTACATTTTCCCTTTCTCCCACTTGCCAGTGGGTCCGTCCTGCCTCCTCTAAACTGAGCTATGCCATGGGCTCTCTCTATAGACACCATCTGAGTCAGAAAGGCAGTACTGCTCCCTGCACCAAAACTGACTTGTTTGCAGGGCCTTTAGAACAGGGGTCCCCAAAACCCGGGCCAGGGACCGCTACTGGTCCGCAGCCTATTAGGAAGCGGGCCGTACAGCAGGAGGCTGGTGGCAAGCCAGCAAAGCTTCATCTGCCTCTCCCCATCGCTCACATTAATTACCGCCTGAACGTGGAAAGATTGTCTTCCACGAAACCGGTCCCTGGTGCCCAAAAGTTTGGGGACCGCTGCTTTAGAGCACGTACTGGTATCTGGAGGGGTTGATTCCCCATCACTGTTCACATTTTCCTAGCCATTCTGGGGTCATCTCTCCCTCCATATGAGCTCTAAGAGTTTTATGTGACTATGCATTCCTTCAATCATTTTCAAAATACATTTTCTTTTATTGTTAAAAATGGGGAAAGGACCTTTTAAGTCTCTTTCTAATATACCAAGAAGTAAGATATGCCAGCATCATAAACAGAAGGTGGCTGAGGGTACCTCTGGCACTGGCCCCTCATCCGCTAGGAGGCTCCCTGAACTTTCTGCAACAGGAAGTTAGAGGGATGGAAGATGGAGCCCCAAGCGCAGTCACCATCCTGGCCTGAATCCTAGAAGATACCTGTCATTACCCCATTTCACAGATTAGCATCTCAGAGAGCTTAGTTCTTTCACATGTGTCCACACAGCTCGGGGCACTTGGAGCTGAGTTGTTCACTCCACACACATACCACACTCAGTGTAAGAGCAAGAAATATACTGCCAGCAGCACCCTGGAGGAAAATATTGGTCTTTGAATATGCATCTCCCTGATGTATGGATACATATAAACAAATGAACTCAATGCTAGCATATATATACACAAAAATGACTAAGCCTGAATCATCATCTGACAAGCAAAGAGATACAGCAGTATTGACGCTGGCAGCCAGCATCTTTGAACAGACAAAACAAAAACAGAAAAAAATGAGAATCACTCTTTCTAAGTGTTTTTGCATCAAACCCAATATCTGTTCAACCCCTTGCTGTTGCTTAAAGGATGTCGAAACTTTCAAATGCACAGCTTGGTAAAATCTTCATTATTTCACCTTCATTTGTCCCAGCTCAAAGTCCTCATGAGAGAACATGAATAACATAAAACAAATAAAAAGTTCTCGCCTGCTTCTCCCTTCTCGACTTTTTAAAAGTTTGGCGTCCAAGTGACTTGACAAACCCAGACCGTAGCAATGATATTTCACGCAGAATTCTGGGATCAAAATACAACTTCAAAAATAATGTATTTTCTGACATCCCCCGAGAAAAAAATTACTGGTTTCTTCCCTCTGAAAGGATTTAGAAGGAATAACATCTGTGTTGAGAATATTGTGAATATGTTAAACTGACAGGCAGTCTCTAAGGCACTCCGCTCATTAATGTTCTGTGCATAAAATTAAAACTTGAAATATATTTTTAAATCCATTTTGAATCATTTAAGCAATTCTCCCGCAAAGAAACTATTGTGCTGAAATAATATATTTGGAGCAAGGAATATGAAAGCTATTAAAATGTCTTAGACCCCCTGCTTTTCACGAGAAGAAGAAGAGGGGGAAATGTTCTCTCTCTTTGATTTGAAACACGCTCTCTATAAAGTACACCCAAAAGGAAAAAAAACACAACCTACTTTGAAATTGCACTAAGAGCTTGACTTAAACCCACAGGAGCCAAGGAACTCAAGCTGGGCCTTCGTACTTCTGCCCCATCATGCTTGACGGAGCCAGGAGCGGTTCAGTGCGGGCGTGGGACGGCCAGCAAGGGTATGCACCTTCCCTGGTCTGCAGCGGTCAGAGCCGCGAGCATGAAACCCCAAAGGAGGTGGGAGACAGAGGCGCAAAGACAGCCTTGGTTTGCTCCCGCCCTTTCCTGATTTCTGCAAACACCTCCACGTACGCTCAAAACACGCATCGACTCGGTTGGTTTTTTTGGATCCGGTCGGCATGAGTGTGTGCTAAGAACAGCAGATGGATATTCTCCCATCATTGTCCCCATCATCTGTTTAACAAATATTCATGGAGTGTCAAGAGCCACCACCGTCCTAGACCCTGAGAGTTCAGCGTTGGGCAAAATTCAACTATGGAAACTCTGAGGACACACTCTAAGAGAAACGACATGATGTTATGAAAGGGTGGGGAGGTCATCTGGCCTGGTCTGGGAAGGCTTCCTGGAGGAAGTGACAGCCGAGTTATGTTCTAAGGGAAGAGGAGGAAAGTGAAAGTACATGCCAGGCCAGGGAACGGCAAGTGCAAAGGCCCTGAGGTAGGAATTTGCCTGAAGTGTTTCCTTGATGGAAACCAGGACAGTGTGGCAGGAGCAGAGATTGTGGGGAGGCGTTGAGAGAGGGTGGAGGTGAGGGTTGAGGTAATGGGTCAGCCCAGGCAGGGCCTGTGTCCACCACGAGAAGCCTCCACCTGCCCCTAAGGGCCAGTACTTTCATTGTCCTTTGCACATGTGGGGACTTTCCCATCTGGTATTAATTCATTTCTTCCCCATAACAACTGTCAAGGTGGGTATCATCGTGATCCCTATTTTACAGATAAGGAAAGAATCTCCTCAACTTTGCTCAACTGGTAAATAGAAGAGGAGTCGAACCCCAGGAGCCTCACTCAGTAGCCCAGCCCTCCCCACACTGCAGCACCACCGCTGGGAACGAGGGGGCCACTGGGGGCTTAACTCAGGGAGGGTGACTCCATCCAGTTTGTGAGTGTCCAGCCCACTCTGGCTGCCGGGTGGAGAGGGGTGGAAGAGGGGGGCCTGGTGGGTGCTGATTAGGTGAGATGGGAGGGGAACGTGGCTGGGGGGCTGTGGACGTGCCCCTTCCCGCCCCAGTGCTGAGTCAGTGGCTCCCCCTCCTGGCCCCCACCCGCTAGTCCCTGCTCATCGTTCGTGACTCAGCCTTGGCGGGATGCGCCTTGATCGTGCTGTGCCGGGACCAGGTGAGGGTGGTCCCCGATGAGCCCTGCGCTCCCTCCCTCACCGTCCGCATGGACTGGAGCCCGCCATCCGCCCCGCGGGCCGGGGGCTCCTGAAGGCTCAGCCTGGGGCTCGCTCACCGCCGCATGCCCCTGTCCACCTCGGGCCTGCCACCACCTGGGGGTCTCAGAAAGGCAGGGACCACACAGCCTTCCCCCCTCACCACATGCACACGGGACACTTGTAAACTTCTGTTGAGTGAATTTCTGCACAAACTGAACTAAACAGGACAAACCATGGCGTCAGGAGCATTGAAGGCTTCCAGGGTGGATTTCTGGCACTTTTCTGGTTCAAAAGCTGAGATTCTAGGGGACTGCTGTGTCATCAGTCATCCGAGAACACCTGACCCCCCGGCAGCCAGGAGGACGGCCTCCTCTCGCCGTGTGGCCCAATTCCCCGCGTGTCCAGTGCTTCAGCAAACCTCTGGCAGGGAAATTTCGTCTCCTGTCTCCACGCCCCTGCTGCTAAGACCTTGCAACTCACAGTCAACACTAGCCCCTCGTGGAGACACGGAGATGAAATCCACCCTGTGCACGAGGGGGGAGGGAGCGACAGAAGTACGCTGTGCAAATGCAGGGATGTGGCCCTGAGGAGGAGCCCGGTGCAGGGCAGAGGAGGGGCTGCATCTGGCTGGGGTCCTCACGCTGGACACGCTCTCTGTTCTCACCCAACCTGGGTTCAAGGCCTTGTGTTTTGCTGATTCTAAATGCACGTTAGTTCACATTTTAACATCTCTGAAACTGAGACACAACTTACGTTGGATGGATGTCAGACTTAAAGGGCAGACTGAGGCTGACACCCAGATGGCGGTGGAGGTTTGATTCCTCCCTCTTCTGAGAGCGGAGCAAAGAGCTGGCCCCACGGGTCTGAGTTCGCTTTGCAAAGATCAGGATGACTCAACTGTGAGGCTCCAGAGGCTGTCTGGTCCAGCCAGGCCTCCCGTCGCTGTCAGAGATTCCCTGGCCGCCATCCCTGTCCATGGGTAGAGCGTGACAAGGACAGAATCCTTCTGCCTGGGCTTTTTCTGAGCTGCACCCCGTGCAGCCCCTGCCAGCCAGAGCACATCTCCCAAGCAACAGCAAGAGCTCGGGACCCTAGTGCGCTCAGCTTCCTCTCGGCCAAGTTCTCGGCAGCAAATTTGACCGTTTACATGTCTGTGGCGCATGAAATACCAGGGTGTCTCATGATCAAAGGCATTTTAGATTTCATTACATACGGTGGTTATGTAATGGGGAAGAACAAACCTGACTCCATATGGGATCTGTTTCTTTTACTTTAACCTTTGTCTTCTATTGCTTTTGCTACAAGTTAAGAATGTTGCCTGTAGCCTGAAATATCCAGGACAGCCCCTTCTCAAGGCTTTGACCTTTAAGGGTAGAATACTTTTCCCTTCATATTGAGATAAAAAGCTGCAGAACGGAGACTAACATTTGTCTTTGAAGTTTGCAGGAACATCGTGACCTGACCCGCGTGGTCCCCTGTAATAACAAAGGATTCTGACACCAGGAAGATTGCAACAACCAACAAAACCCCCGTCCTCTTTTAGTATTAAAGACGCCTGAATTCTAACTGGGGTAAGATGGTTCTTTGGGATAGCAGTCTACCCTTTTTCCAGTCTGCTGGCTTTCCAAATAAAGTCACAGTTCCTCACCCCGACAACTCTCCTCTCAATTTATTGGCCTGTCGTGCAGTGAGCAGTACAAGCTTGGACTCGGTAACGGTTAGTTGACCTGGGCTGGTAGTACAGCCGCTCTGAGCCTCAGTTTCCTTATCTGCGTAATGGGATAATAATACCTACTTTGCAGGATGAATGCGGAAATTCAAGAGAGTGTTACATGTGCATACTGGTACACAGTAAGTGCCTGATAAACGCTGACAACCCCAGATGAAGATCACTTAGCTTTTCTCTAGCTTGGGCTGCGTTGATTAAAATTTCTAGTTATTTATAGAAAAAGTCAATGTTCTGGGTTTTTTTTGCCCAGTCTTTCCCAGAAATTTTCCCGAAATCCGTGTTTCCTGGGGAAGATCTAAAGAGAGCTAATATGTAGCCATTTTACAAGTAAAAAGAATTACACAACAGAGCGCAGGGTAATTTGAGATGTTTTCTGTACCAGGCTGGGCAGGTACCTGGGAGTATTTCCATTTCAGGCAGACATCTCAGGGAAGATCCTCAAAGCAGCCTGAAATCTCAGCATTCTGTGTGAGCTCCCCTCTGCAATAGTTACGTGTTTCTTCCTAAACTCTTTTCTGCTACACTCAGCTCTCCATCCTTCTGCCTTCCTGCGCCCAATGTTTGTACCTTCAGGGAAAGCCCATTATAATTATAGAGTATACCCCGTACGGGTCACGTGCACAAGGAGCTTTCATGGGGGTGTGGCCCCCCTGCTCCAGGAAGATGCTACAACCCTCAGATGATGCAGGTGGGTGTCTTTCCCAAGGCTGTCCATGCACCAAACTGCTAACTCCCCACTGAGCCCGTAAGGTGGGTACCACTCTCTTACCCACGTTACGGAGGTGACAGAGGCTCCAAGTGGCCGGAGGGTTGTCCTGAGAGCTCACAGCGAGAGGCTGGCAGGGCTGTGGTGTGCGCCCAGGTCTGTGAGGCTGAGGACCGAGCCCTGGAGCCATCCAGCCACATCTCACACCTCCCTCTACACTGCACCCTCGTCACCTGGGGGACAGCGAGGGTGGGGTGACGGTGGCTAGAGTCGGGGTCAGGGTGTGTTGGGCCAGGATGGTTCCAGTTCACTGAGGATGCCTGACAGTCCACACGCAAAGGCAGCCCCTCTCCCCAGGGACCAACGTACTGGATCACATTCTGCTCAGAGCCCCACTTATGCTGGGCATTTTCCTCGTCCTACTCAGGTTCCTCCAAGGAAGCTCTCCCGGATTTATAAACGTGGATTAGAGGCCCATGGATCTGTGTCGTCTCCTGTCCAAGCCGTCAGTAGCCTGCACAGTGGTTGCTGAGATCCGTGTATGTCCCCTGTATTCATTTCCTGGGGCTGCGTTAACAAATGACCACACACTCGGGGGCTTAAAACAACAGAAGCGTATTCTCTCACCGTTCTGGAGGCAGGAAGTCCAAAACCAAGGTGTCAGTAGGGCCATGTTTCCTCCAAAGGCTCGAGGGAAGGATGCTTGCTCGCCTCTTCCAGCCTCCGGTGGCTGCCTGCTTCCCGGTGTCCTTGGAGTGTAGCTGCCTCACTCCAATCTCTGCCTCTGTCTCCACATGGCCTATCTTCCCCCTGTGTGTGTCTGTGCGTGTCATATGGCCTCTAATAAAGACGCCAGTTACCGACTTGGGGCCCCCCAATCCGGTATGACCTCATCTTCATTAATTACATGTGCAAAGATCCTACTTCCAAAGAAGGTCACATTCACAGCTTCTAGGGGAACATGAATTCTGGGGGGACACTATTCAACCCCGTACCCCACCCTGCAGGATAATTGCCTTTGAGAGCAGAGCTGGGGCTCATTTACCTATGTAGGGTGTCGATAAGTGTCTGATAAAGAAATGAATAAATGAGCGTACTGGGGCTTGGAAATGCTTATTCTTACTATCAAACCTCACGAGCTTCTGCAATCGGCCCAGCCTGCGAGCACCTCTAACACACAGAGGGAGCCCCTACTCACTTGCAGGGTCCCCGGTCTGAGCTCAAGGGCTACAAAATGGAAACGGGAACATCTGCCCTGGGAATGCTGTGAGTTTTGAACATAAGTTTCAGGGGTTCTCGACAGGGTCTAGGGAACATGTTAGAAATGCCAGGGAGAAAAAACAGCAACAACACGAAATGCCAGGGAGGGGAGAAGTATTGGGGGTTATCACAGTGATGGGGCCACGTGGTGTGCTAAGAAAACTACACGGGACAGGGGCACCACCAAGAAAGATCCCCACCTCCAGCGACTCGGGATCCCGCTGCTGCATATTCATGGAGGTTCATTCATGAAATCTCCCTTGCAATGATCTAAGCCGGGAGCAGCCCTCTGTTTCTCACAGAAACGCAAAGCCATTTCACACATGTCAATACAGTCCTCTTTGCAAAATGTTTTTTGTATTGAACCAAAGAAAAATGGTTTTCCTATAAAACCCATCCTGATTATTGTCAGGGTGATAAGCCGATTGTCCCTGGAGATAAAAAGCAAAATTGCACTGGTTCATCCTTTTCCCCTGATCGAGGAACGCTAAACACGTGGCAGGGTGACAAGATCTTAACTGAGAGATAAAGTGGAAATGACAGCTGAGTTACAGACAAACGAAGGCCGACCGCCACGAATCTGTAAATAGGGAACACTAAGTCGGGCGGAGCCAGAGGGTTATTTTGGTTTAATTTGGTCCACATGTCACTGTCGTCTTTGCCACTCCCTTATCCCCTTGTCAGCGGGCTCAGTTCATGGCACCCAGCCCCAGCCCCTGGTTACACCTCAGTGTGTTGCTCAAAGTCACCAGTGGCGTCCACCTCTTCCCCATGCCCACTGGGCCTCCACACCCTGTGCAGGGACACTTGTCAGAATTGCCTGCTCGCACCCTGACCACTTCTCCAGGTGCTGGAGTGGACACGTGGCCCCAGCCCATTAATCAGCTCATTCTGTTTGCTGGCCGCGGTGATCCTGTCCGAGACGGGCACACACCTCTGACAGTCCAGTCAGAGAGAATGCTGAGACTGGTGTAGGAGCCATGGGGAAAGGAGGAGCCTCCGTCCATCGGGAGCCTGGAGCTGCTGGTGGCCACTGCCTGAAGAGCCTGCCGGAGATGAGCCAGCAGGGAGGTGTGCAGAGCCCAGGGCTGGAGGAGACCAGGTCCTGATGGCCTTGCTCTAACTCCTGGATACAGCGTTACCTGAAGCTTCCGAAGTCTTCAAATACAGGAGCTAAATAACAGTTTCAGGTAAGAGTCCTGGCTGATACGTCCTCCTAATTTCTCCCTATCCCCGCACATCTAAGTCTTTCTCCCTACCCCAGATGCCACCTCTCTGGGCCCAGGCCTCATCACCACTTGTCTAGGCATCACTACCAACCTCCAGACTGGCCCCCTGGCCTCCAGTCTGCTATACAGTCCATTCTCCAGACCAGAGCAACCGAAACAAAATAGGGCACAGTGCGCCCCTCCCCAGAGCAAACTCTAGGACAAAGTCCGAGCTGATTACAGGGTGTGTAGAGGTCTTGCCCTTGTCATTTGGGCTTTAGGGGTCCCCAGAAGTGGGCTTCCATTTCTTCTTGGAGGCTCCAAGCTCTCTCTCATCCAGGGGAACCGGCACCCTCCCCGAAGGGTCTGGGAGATTCCCATATCTTGGAGCCTAGGAGCTCACCTCCACAATGTACAGCCTCAGAGGACCACGGAAACTTTAGGAACTCCATCTTGGCTGTCTCCTCCCCTGGTCTTGCTTTCTCTCTCTCTCTCCCTGTCCCCCAATCACAGAGAAAGAACTGAAGGGCAGTGAGGCTGATTGCGGACAGCGGCCCCCTCGGCTGTGTGCCGGATGGTCTCCCCAGATTCCCATCCTAATGCTCCCTTTTAAGCCTCTTCGATGATTAGGCAGAACCCGGGAGCCACCGCAGCTGCTATTCCTATTAACCGGCTGTAAAAGACCTGGCACGCACAGAGCCCCTCAATAATCACAGCAGAAGCAAATCTCTGAAATAACAGCTATTCCCAACTTAGCCTTCCGGATTTCACAGAGCCTCCAAGCTCTCATCTGAAATCCATTTTATGTGAAGTTACCTGAGCTTGAGCAACAGGAACCGCCACGAGATGTCTCCCCAGACACCAGCGTGAAGAACGCAGAAAGGGATCAGTGCACAAAACCAACTTGCCTTTTAGATCAACTGTGCGGCGTCCCGGTGGCCCCACCTTGACACGTTTCTCAGCCTCTCGTGTGGCAGTTTCACACCCTGGGCGAGGCTTGTAGCCACAGAATGGTCAGAACAGCCTTCACGCAACCAAACAAGGATCTGCTGAAGGCCTACTGTGTGCTGGGCCCTGGCTGGTGGCGGGTCTAGAGGGAGGAGTGAGACTTAGACCCTAACCACCACACCGGGAGCTTGGCACGTGGTAGGTCCTTAACAATCGCGCAGCAGGTACTCAACCGGAGGGCCTTTCACTCAGGCCCAGGTTGTAGGGGTGAGGCGTAAGGGGTGGCAGGGGGGAGGACGTAGAAACACGCAACGCTATTGGCCTCCTTTATAGGCATTAAGATTGTGCAAACCGTCACATGGGAAACGATGTATTCCTGACTGTTAACCATCTAAGAGGCCTGAACCGGTATTCCAGGTGATCTTTCTCCTTGCAATCTGCCACGTCGTTGGTGAGGTGCATCTGGATCTTGGCTTCCTACCTTTACTGCTGTGTGACCACAGACAAGTGGCTTAACTTCTCTGATTCTGTGTCTGCCTCTGCAAAGTAAGAATGACCATCATTCCTACAGGAAGGCCTGTGTGTTGGACGGAGCTACCCAAATGCAATAAGGATCTCCCACTGAAGTCGGAATAAAGTCCCAACTCCCCACCCCAACTCGCAAGGCCTGCTGGACCCAGTTCCCATGGACAGCCTCTACTCTTTCTGGGGGTAGCCTCTATGCTCCGCATGGGTCCCTGCTCAAATGCCACCTTCCCTGACCACCCGCTAGAGAGCCCCGACTCCACACCACGCTTTATACGTTTTCATAACACTCGTCCCCAGCCGAAACTCTCCGGGTTTATTTGTTTATTGGACTGGAAGCTTCCTGAGGTTGGAACTAGACCTATCTTGTCCCTGTTGGGTTCCCTGGGCCTGGCACAAAGCCCAGCACATAGAAGAGACTCTACGAATAGTTGTTGGTTGAATGAATGAAAGCCATCTTGCTGAAGCCTCAGCCTGATACCCCCCAGTGAGTAAATGAGTGTGGGCCGTAATCCCTCCTCACCTCCCATCCCAGTCATCCACTTTCCCGTCAAAACCCTCTGTCTGACCCTCTGTCGGCAGAACCCGGGGCAGCGGGTCCTCTCTGGGAGCAGAGTCCTCCACGTGGCCAGTCCGGCTCCACAAACTATCTCTGGGGTAATAGATAACTACTGCACTTACATTGCCATTCAAGTTCAGTCTTTGTGACTTAAAGCTACGTCTAAACCCTTCAGAGATGACGCCCCTGTCCTCAGAGCATATGCATCTCTCACTAGCACCCTTCTCAAGCACTTCGTTGCAGATGCACAGACGCCTTCTGCTTCCAATCCTAACAGCCACCGGAAGGGGCGTCCTGGGCACTCACCAACCTGAATGACCCAGATCCTCGAGCCACGTTCGCACTTGGAAATCCAAGCCGGTTCTTTTCCCTTGCATTCAGACTCACTTTCCTTTTCACCCAGGGACTGGGCTTTTCTCACATCCTAAGAGCTGGGACAAGAGAGGCAGGGGAGAGCGAAAGAGCAGGACGAACTGTACCCCTGCCCCGGTGCGGGGTCTCTAATTGGAGTACTAATTGATAATTATGCCAAATGTTGAACAGGCTCAGGAGAGAGAATTCTAG
Source organism: Tursiops truncatus (assembly GCF_011762595.2). NCBI lineage: Eukaryota > Metazoa > Chordata > Mammalia > Artiodactyla > Delphinidae > Tursiops > Tursiops truncatus. Next base: position 81,464,966 of record NC_047048.1, read on the forward strand.
GGTGCTGAGGGGAGGAGAGGTAGCAACGGGGAACTCAGCTTTTTTCTTCCACAACAAGACCCAGAGGATGTGTTCATTGTTACCTTAGGGGTGTGGAGTGTAGCTTATGTGCGAAGTAAGAGAAGAGTTCTTTCTGCTGGCACTAAAGAGAGCATAATGTGTTCGTGAGGGCTGGAACTTCCCAGCTCCCCGAGCTGAAGCTCGGTTCAGCCATGAAGTACATTCCCTGCAAATTAGCACCTTCAGTTCAAGCCTCCGCGTCTTTGCTGTGCAGTCGAGGTAGTAATCACCCGCGCTGAGAGAGAGGCACACTGGCTGCGGGGACCTCTCCCCACACAAAGCCTTCTTCGGTTAAAATAAAAAATCATACAATAAAAAGGAAAACTGTTTAAGCTTAAAAACTAAAAAGAAGCAGTTAGCTCCAGTTGTTGGAATGTTTTAAAAAGCAACAGCAAGATGAAAAAAATACAAAATGAGAAATCAACGGCCCCAGAATGCTGAGAGGGCCAAAAATATTAATATACAGGAACATGGCAAACCCTCTGCAAGCTGTAAATATTGTCTCCATTTCCCAGGGATAATCAACAAGTGCGGCCTTCTTCTCCCTCAGCTCTCCCTTCAAACTTCCTGTTTGAAATCTACACTGCAGGGGCTTCCCCGGTGGCGCAGTGGTTAAGAATCCGCCTGCCAATGCAGGGCACACGGGTTCGAGTCCTGGTCTGGGAAGATCCCACACACCGCGGAGCAACTAAGTCCATGTGCCACAACTACTGAGCCTGTGCTCTAGAGCCCACAAGCCACAACTACTGAGCCCGTGTGCCACAACTACTGAAGCCCGCGCGCCTACAGCCTATGTCCTGCAACAAGAGAAGCCACCGCAAGGAGAGAAGCCCGCACACAGCAATGGAGACCCAACGCAAGTGTAAATCAATAAATTAAAAAAATATATATATATATATGCTGCAAAACACTTTTCCCAAATAAAATAAACTAACAGCATTAGGTGAATAAATTGTGTCTGTCAGAGGTCCATGAATTTCTTGTTTCGGATATAGGGAGGAGGGCTCGACCCCCAGAACCAGGAAAGAAGGAGATATGTATAAAGCAAAGAAACACAGACCACCAGAAGTAAAAAATCAAGAGAATTTCCTATAAGGCAAATGTATTCATTTGCTAAGCATGGTAGGCACACTGGTGAAGAAACTCCCTGAGGGTAGGGTGGTCACGTAAGCTACGGATGCCGAGCTCTTTTTAATAAATACATAATTTCTTAGCAGATAGTACAGTATGGGTGTGCTCCATGAAATTCAAACTTACGTCCTGTATTTCTATATGCTAAATCTCGCAACCCTACTGATAGAAGGTTCCGGTGGTTATGCTAATTAAGGATTGATACTACGCACTCCGACAGGACAGTGAGTCCAGAAGTATCTTGCTTAGATGCAAGTCCCGAGCCCATCGGTCAGGAAGGAGCCTTCAGGGAGGTCCGGGGAGCTGGTGTCTGGGGTCCCTGTGTGATCTCAATCCCCTCTCAGCTTTGGCTGCCTGGAGGCACAGCAAGTGTTGCTCCAAGGAGAAACCCTGCCTTCCACAGACATCACCTCAGGAAGACCAGGCCCGGGCTCCTTCCCCAGCTGTCACTTGCTGAGCAGATTCGACCCTCACAGCTAAGCTTCAGCCACTGGGAAATCATCCAGAGAGAAGAGGGCCTCCTCGCTGGTCAAGAGAGAGAGGAAAGCCAGGCTATGTTGACTCTGCACCTTCCGGAGGGTCCTGCCCCTGGCAAGGAAGAGCGGTCCTCTAAGACAGGAGTTTATGGTAAGACGCAGGGGGTGGCTTTGGGGTTTGGTTCAAATCCTTTCTCTTCCACCTATTGTTTGAGGCAGGTTTCCCTTCTGTGACCTGGTCACGAGTGAACCCTTCCTCCACGAAGTCTGTGAATCTCCATGAAGTTAGAGGCTGAGGGAAGCGTCCAGCCAGGACCTGGTGAACGCTGCACCATGAGGGTGGGGCCCGGGGAGGACCCCGGGCCAGCGTAGCTCGGGTTCCTCTCTCACTTCTCAGGAAAGAAGGAATCTCGCCTTCCAGGCCAGTCCACCAGCCATACACAGCCTCTTATTCAAAACTGACATCCTCAAGAAGTCAACCCCAGTTCCAACCAAAGCCCCATTTCCGTCTGCCTACACTGTCCCCCCAACCTTTGTGTCTTGGGCCAAGGACCCTTCCCAAGCCAAGGCTACCAAGATGCTATTCCTTGGGTAACACTCGCTGTTATCGGTGAGCACCAGCCTTCCAGGCACCGTGTGGAGCCCTTTACATTTCCTCCTCACAGCCTGCTAAGATCCCTACAAGCTCATTTTACAGGTGAGGAAACTGGGGCTCAGAGAGGTTAACCAGCTTGCCCACGGCCGCTGAGATGGTACACAGCAGAGCCAGAACTTGAGCCCACATCCAATCCCAAAGCCTGCGCACTTAACCATAATTCTCTACCCATTTCTCCACCTGGACCCATCCCCCAGGGTGCCTTGTGCAGATATTTCTGAGGAGAATGGGCAAGACTGGCAAACTCTTATTCAACCTTCAAAACCCCACTCACTCATCACCTCCTCTGCACTTTTCTGCCTCATCTGGGATGCTCTCATCCTACTGTTATTTCATATATGAAGCTGCATCCACATCCGTGTCCCTGCTTAACTGAACTCCTGGGAGAAGTTCTGCTTGCTTTCTCATTTCTGCACCCAGCCACACTTTGCAGGGAGCTCTCCAGCTATACTGGCCTCCTTATTGGTCTTCAAACAGCCTGGGCTTGTTCTACCTCAGGACCTTTGCCCTGCACTTCCCTCCTCCATGGAAAACTCTTCTGACCCCTTTGCATGGGTCCCTCCCTCTCCAGCTCTGTGCTCAGGCGTCCCCTCCTCAGAGAGGCCTTTCCTGGCCCCCCACTTAGGGTCGTCCCTTCCGTACCCCTTCACTTGACTCTGCCACCTCCAGCCTGCTTCCCTGATGTAACTTCCTTGACAGCACGCATCTCTCCCTGGGGTTATGGTGCGTTTGTTTATCTGTCTTCACTTGCTTCATTCTGTGTCTTCCCTCCAGACAAGTCAGCCCCAGGAGGGCAATGACTTTGCCAGTCGTGTTCCCTCCTGGATCCCCAGGCACACAGGAGGTGCTCAGCAAACATTTGTAGAATGAATGAACTCTTGGTGTCTGGCATACAGACTTTCAGTAAACGAATTTATGCTTAGTTAATCATTTTAACAGAATCATCTTAGAAGCTTCCCAAGAGAGAAGCAGACTTTGCCCCGCTGCATGATGGGTCCTCTTCTCTTCCTAGCCATCTACTGTTCACAATTCTTCCCAGGATACCTTCCCTCCCGTTGTAGGAATGGCAACCTCAGAGAAAGGGCCAGGAAGAAAATCCCGGGCCCAGCTGGAGACCCAGCCTGGTGGGCTGGCTTGCTCAGCCATGGCCACAGCGTGCTACACATCACCCTGATGAATCTCTGCAGCTCTGATTCCAGCCCCTGCCTGCCCCCTCACTATTTCAGCTGCGGCAGCAGTAGGGACCACCCCAATCCTGGGCCTCCACCCAGCATTTCCAGCAGCCAAGAAGAGCATCACACACCTAGGGTGTGGGGAACGTCATCAAGAGGGGAAAACACATCCTCAAAACATCCCCATAAAAGCACAAATCTGTGGATAAGGAGGAGGTCAGGAATAGAGAGTCAGGGAGGCCCGCCAGGGAGGATAGCCGATACCCAGTGAGGAGATGAAAGCACCCACGTCCTCTCCGAGGCTCTTGCTAATCGTCCAGAGATGACCTGTAGGTCAGCGGAAGCTTGCTGCCTCCTTCTCTCGGTGCCATGAGGCTCTGGACGCCTGTGCATCTCGTGGCTCTCAGGCAGAGGAACATTCCCCTGCCCTACGCAGAGGATGCACATTCTGTTTTTTAGACACATTTTCCAGCCCCGGCCTATGACAATGTGGTGTGATGGAAGTCGGGGGGGGGGGGGGGGGTGGTCGTCGCTGAGTCAGTCAACAAATACCCATTGAGCATCCTAATGATGGGGGATTGGTGTTGATGGGCGTGAAAGACAGAGTGTGGGGTGTAGGGTCTGGAGGCAATATTATCTTTGAATTGCATTTGGAGATGGTTATAAAGAGTGCATGCCAAAGAAATGCATGCATATGTTCTCCAAAAGCCATGTGCGCTGAAACTCACAGCAGCACTTTCATGGAGGCCCCAAAACTCAGCCCCAGTGACGCCCACATCGAAGTGAACACACCCCGGCTACTCGCAGCGACATGGATGAACCACTCAAACGTAACACTGGACCAAGGAAGCCAGGCAAAAACGACACCAGGATGATTCCGCTTACACAAAGTTCAAATTGTGATGAAACAAATCTCTGCCGAGAAAAGTCGACGGGCGCTGGGGGGCGGGGCGTCGAGTGACCTATTTCGTAACCCAGGCGGTGGCTACAGGGGTCTCTATGACGGAATCCATTAAGCTCGGTACGCTTAGGGTTGGTCCACTTGGCCTGTATACTTGCAGGTCTCAATTTTAAAGGGAGGAGGGAATGTAAGGTCTTGAGGTTTCCCCAAGGTTTTCCGCAGAGAAGGGCTGCTGCGCCCGCGAGCCGGCAGGTGGGCAGGGAGGCGGGCGAAGAGCGCAGCTGCGGACTGAGATTGGCAGTGGGCGCACGGAAGCCGCGGAGCCAGGCGGCCACAACCTCGCCAGGTGCTGCGCCGCCTCTGCCTGCGCGTCCTGCGTTGCTTGGCAACCCGTCTCCTAGGCGACGTGAGACGCTGAACCCAATGGCCGAGGGTGCCGGGCGCTCCAAGACCCCAGGCCCCATGGCGCAGAAGCCCATGAGCAGGGCCGAGGCCGAGCGCATGAACCTCGTGGCCCAGGACGAGATCTGGTAACGCCCGGGAACCGGGAACCCAGTGGGCTGGGCCGTTCCCACCTGAAGTGTTCAACCTGGCCGCCTCAGTTTCCCCACCAAGTCCTGGAGGTGATCGACCTCTGGGCGCGAAGAGCGTGCCCTGGAGGGGGTCGGGGGGCCTTGCGGAAAGCGGGCAGTGTTAGGGACGAAAGAGCCTTTCTTTTTCTTTTCTTAGGCACACCACAAAGGCGTGAAAGAGTTTGCATCTGCCGTTACAACCCGCTGCAAAGCTTTGCTTGTTGAGATACGACTGATGTGTGCTTATTTTTAATATTTACCAAATGCTTAAAACATCTTAATGTTTGTTCAGTTCGAATGAGAGCACGTCACATTCTCGCTTGCTTGTCCTGGTTTTTGAACAAGAAGCTTTAATTTAAAGAATAGATCCGTTTTCTCAAAGACTTATGTTCAGCAGACATCTGTAATGAATGTTTTTATTTGGCATTCTATCCCATTGCTAAATAGTATCCCATCTCTTTGAAGTTTTAACGGGTATGGGAAGTTACTAATTTAGATGCAAGTAAGTAAATATTAGCAACAACAAACCATCATGGCTCACCTCTTAAACTTCAGTTATCCTATTGTCATCTCTATGACTTTTACCATTTCCTTGAAAACCCTGTAATAGTCACTTCATATTTTTCTTTAAATTAGCTTTGTTTCACTTAGTGAACTTATTTTTATAGGAAACTTTATATCACTCTTGAAAATGGAAAGCCAGTATTATTTGCAATAAATACATGCTATTATTATTTTTTAAATCTTTATTTTTATCCAAGTACCCACTATAGGAAATACTACCTAGCAGGGTATTAGCAGGGTCTGTTTGCTCTGCCTAGAATGCCCTTTTCTCTCTTCCCCCACCAAACAAACTCCTACTCATCCTTCAAGACCCAAATCAGATGGCCCCTCCTGTGTGAACAGAGCCAATTAAGCCCTTAGACTGTTCTGTCCCATGTCCAAACTTGGACACTTGAAACGTGGTTATTCCAAATTGGGATGAGCTGTAAATGTAAAATACTAGATTTCGAAAACTTCATGCCCCTAAAAAGTGATACCAAAATTAAGTTTACCTGTTTATTTTTACTTTTTTTAAAATGTGGCTCTAGAAAATTTTAAATTACATATATGGCTCATATTTTTGTCTCATGTTACAGCTCCCTTGGAAATAGACTCTGCTTCAGATGCTCAGTGTCCAGGGAAAGAGTTTGGCCAGGGCCTCTGAAACTGTTGAGACATCAGAGGGGGCTTGGGGTGCAGATATTGCTTCCAAAATAGGAAAAGAAACTTGAAAATCAAAATGAATAAATGTTTAATCAGATTTTTGCAAAATGCAACACACCCGCTCTTCAATTGCAATTCAGTTCAGCTCCTAGGTAGTTATGTATAAATTATATTCAATGTGGAGCAAAAGCAGGGCCAGGATTAGGGTGGGATGAGTGAGGCATCTGGAGTGCAATAGTTAAGGGGGGGACTCCATCTCAAGATCATGCAGGTGCTGGCTCTGTGCTTGCAGGAACCTGAGAGTGGGCACCTCCTTAAATTTTGCATCCCAGGGACTCACTCACTCTGGCCTGGTCCTTGCTCTGAAAACAAAGGAACCTTATATGTACCTCCATAATGATTTAACACTCCCCCATTACTATAGGTCCAGGGGCCCCCAAAACAAGGATTCCATTCCTAGATGACCCCTCGGGCAGAGTCAGCCCCAGTTCTGTCTGCTCCCCAATGTACCACCCAACCAGCATCTCTGGTTCTTAGACATGTGTCTTCCTTACATTAGTGGGAAGTCCCCAGCGACAGGGACTCCTGCTTCCTCCCTGACACGGAATCATCCTTCAGTCCAGATGCATTGAAGAATGTAAAATTCTCCCCATTGCACCTTAGGGTTTGCTACTTTAACCCTTTTCAAATGTCTGGCATTTAAGAGCTTTCTTTTTCAGGACGTACCGCCTGAAGGCTGAAAACGAGGCACGGCAAAACTGGGCAACGAACTGGGGATTTTTAACGACCCCCCTCGAGGAGGTAAATGTAAATTTGATGAGCTCGGAGGTTATAGAATCAATCATTTCCAAGAATAAATGGTTATGAAGTGTATAATTTGCAAGAATAAATTAAAGAGCATGTTGTAGGCGAAGACGGCTGACACCTGAATTTTCCTCCCATTCACAAATTTATTGAGTACTTACTATGTGCCAGGCACGTTCTACGTGCTTCATCCGAACCAGCTCATTGAACCCACACGACAACCCCTGTGCGGAGGGGCGTGCTCTTTGATGTCCATTTTCCAAATGAGGAATTTGAGCTCAAAGAAGTGCAAAGTCACACAGCTCAGAAAGAGAGGCACCAAGGGGAGATGCTGGTCTGGCTGATTCCAGGGCCACTCGGCCTTGGAATTCCCATCTGTAAAATGGGGTGACAGTCCTCACTGCCTCACTGAGTGACTGTGACGTTCAGATGGAAAGAGAGGAGAGGCCAAGTGAATATCGGCACGATTATTAGGAAAATACTCTTGGTATTTCCTACACCAGATAGGAAACAGAAACAAGGAAAAGGACCAGGCATAATTAATAGGGAGTGATGGGGACACCAGCAAAGAGACCACTGACCCCATCCAGAGGCAGCCACCATCAGCCCAGCTGAGGGCTACCAGGCAAGCAGACTGGCTGTATTTTCTGACTGTTCGAGAAGAGTCCAGGGCTTCCCCGGTGGCGCAGTGGTTGAGAGTCCGCCTGCCGATGCAGGGGACACGGGTTCGTGCCCCGGTCCGGGAGGATCCCACATGCCGCGGAGCGGCTGGGCCCGTGAGCCATGGCCACTGAGCCTGCGCGTCCGGAGCCTGTGCTCCGCAACGGGAGAGGCCACAGCAGTGAGAGGCCCGCGTACCGCAAAAAAAATAAAATAAGAGTCCAGAAATCCAGACGCTTTCATGAAATCTCTGAGTCTAGAATAGTGGCTTGGATTTATAAGACGCCAACAGGCTCGCAGAATGCTTGTGTGAGCTTCACTGGGATTGCGGCCAGTGGTTTGCAACCTTCCACGTGATCTCCAGGACACAACATGAGGAAACCACATTTCTCTGGGGAGGCAGAATCGCACAAAGGCCACATAATTCAAAATGTCCATGATTCTAGGCAGCGTAAAGCCCCTTTGTAATTCACCCCGTCCCACTAGCGCTGAAATTATGCCACTCTTAATGAGTTTTTTTAATACTTAGAGAGTTACACAATTTGAAATTTTATGCCTAAAATGAGTCCTTATTAATATAATATGCATAAAAGAGTCTATATTAATATTCCTTATGTGTAATTAAATTGGGTTTTTGAAGGGTTCAAAGTTGCTTTAAAAATTAAAAGGGGGGATGGAAGCTCTCCTCACAGTTTACAGGTTGGTCCTGAACCTTGCTGCCATGTTTTAGTCTAAGTCCATAACCTGTGACGTGTTCTCAAATCACTCAGCAGGGCTGTAAACAGGCAGTCTGCAAGGGCCTGGGGCTGAGCTGGCCTGTTGGCCAGTCCCCACGCCACCTCTTTCTAACTGTGATCTGAGCACCACCTAACCTGTAAAGTGCCTTGTCCTGGGGGGGCAGTGAGGGGAAGCTTCCAAGGTCTCAGCCTGCGGGGCCCCATCCCTGGGGATTGTGTTTCAGCTGATCGAGCGTGAAGAAGAGCCTGCCACCCCAAAGCCCAAAATCGAGCTTCCCGAGCGCTTCCGCATCCGGCCAGTGACCCCAGTGGAGAAATACATCAAGGTTCGCAAAGTCCTTTTAAGTACTTGCTTTCCTAAGTAAGAAATCAACCCCACCGGAGACGGTGTTTCTCCTGTGTTGCTCCTGGTGGGCCCAGCCACCTGCACAGGTAAGAACACAGCGGCGCCCGGCCTGCGGGGAGGCAGGTTTCCAGCCCTTTCCAAGCGCACACATGCAAGACACAGCGGGTTACCGGTCCCTACACGGGCGGGACCTCAGAGGCCAGAGGAAGGAGTTGGGATTTGAGCCCGATTTGCAGTGGGAAGCAGGGCCACGGCGTGTTGAGAATTGCCTTTTTAAGAGATTGCTCTTGTTGCTGAGTGAGGGACCAGGCTGTCCAGAGGGGTGAAGACTTAGATGGTGTTCCCACCTGAGACCCATCAGCTGTGGATGTAGGGTAGATGTCTCTAGAAGTTGCTGAGCTCTGTATGTCCCTGGGTCTCCTCTCATGCATCTGTCACTTTAATCCTGGGTTCTGCTCTCTGCCCAGCTACGGAGAAGGCATTTCTGTGTCCTGATGGGGAGAGCGGATGAAAACTCAGGATGAAGGCGGCCAGGGGTGGGGGTGTTAGGCTCTGCATTTTCTTTTCCTGACGCCCTCAGGGTCTGATGGGGTGGCCAGCTCGTTCGTAGTGGGTGGTCAGTGGGTACGATCTGTTAGCCGAATGAATGAATGAATGAATGAATGCATTCCACTGAGATATTGAGAGGGTTCCCCCCGATTATACAACAATAGAGGCTCAGTGATTTTTCTAGAAATACAGCAAAATATAAATCATACATTAAAACATCTGTATGTACCCTGACCCATGGTTAACATTTTGGGGAGTTCCTTCCAGATGTTTTCTATGCCTCCATATACCACCAATAAATGCTAGCTCTTTTTTTTTTTTTTTTTTTTTTTGCGGTACGTGGGCCTCTCACTGCCGTGGCCTCTCCCGTTGCGGAGCACAGGCTCCGGACGCGCAGGCTCAGCGGCCATGGCTCACGGGCCCAGCTGCTCCGCGGCATGTGGGATCTTCCCGGACCAGGGCACGAACCCGCGTCCCCTGCATCGGCAGGTGGACTCTCAACCACTGCGCCACCAGGGAAGCCCTAGCTCTTATTTTATTACTGTCCTTTAGTTGCTCCCCATACTGAGTGCTTTACATGGTTATCTTATGTCCACAACATCCCTGGAAAGTGGCTATAATGGCCATCAAACCCATTTGGTAGATGAGGAAACTGAAGCTGACAAAGGCTGAATAACTTTCCCAAGGTCAGGTGGGTCTGATTCCAGAGCCATACTCTTAAATGTTATTTTTTGACTGCTCCTTCAATAAACACACACACATACACACACATGCATATATATATATATATATATATATATATATATATATTTAAAAATCAAACCCCACAGGCTGCTTTGTAATCTTTTTTCACTTAACAATATGCCCTATATATCTTTCCATGCAGTAAATTACAGCACTCCAAATCATATTACGTTACTGACTGCATTTTTCTCCATTGTACGGGTCGACCATGATTTGTATACCCTTCCCCGATCTCTGGACGTCTAGGTTGTACCCAGTTTGCAAGGAGCAGCCTTGTAGACACAGTGTTTTGCTCCCGGTCCGTAAGTTTATTGGGAGACGTGCCCAGAAATGCAGTGGTTGTTCAAATGAACCACACACGTGGGGAACCCGCTCTGCCCGCACAAACTCCGACTGGAACCCTCGGGCTGGCCAGCGACAGGGCAAGCGGGGCAGGTAGAGGCTCTGCTATTTCTCCACTGCTGGGTTTTAATTCTGCCACCTCCCTACCCCCGCCTCCACCCCGAGGTCCCCGAGGGACCCTGCTGTCTCTCCTGGCCACGAGCGGTCCCCGTAAGTGCCTTTCTCCGGGGGAAGCTGGGCCCCTCCTTCCGCCATCCTGACAAATGGCCCCTGTGCCTGTTCAGGCTGGGTGGCGGCTGTCACCAGAATCATCATCTTTTCAAAGGAGGTGCTCCCACCTAGAGAGCAGAACAGCATCCCCTTCTGGGGGGAGAAGAGAGGAACTGTCCTGGGACCAGAACAAAACGGAACATGATTTCTCCCTGTGTGAGCCTCTGCTCAGGAGAAGGCCAGGTGTGGAAGCCACACCCCTGTCAGAGCCTGGGGGGTGGACGGGGGAAGGAGTGGAGGGTCAGTCTCACGATCCAGCAGAGAAAGGTACTTTGCTTGTTTCCCTCTGAGCTTCCTTCCTTGCCGAAGAAATGGCTCCCGTCTTCCTCCTTCCCATCCCCTCTTCAGGTGGATAGACCCCTTAAAAATACATTTATGGGGCTTCCCTGGTGGCGCGGTGGTTGGGGGTCCGCCTGCCGATGCAGGGGACACGGGTTCGTGCCCTGGTCCGGGAAGATCCCACATGCCGTGGAGCGGCTGGGCCCGTGAGCCATGGCCGCTGAGCCTGCGCGTCCGGAGCCTGTGCTCCGCAGCGGGAGAGGCCACAGCAGTGAGAGGCCCGCGTACCGCAAAAAAAAAAAAAATACATTTATGGTTTAACAGGCATCCTATACCCCAAAGGGCAATGCCGTGAAAAGCCTCCTTCCATCCCCCGAGTCCTGAGAGCTGTTGCCCCCCGTCTCTGCACCCTTCCCCTGATGCAATATGTCTATCCAAGTGGATGTGGAGGGTTCTAGCCCTTTTTCCTTCGTACACAAATTATACCATATTTTACATCTTTTATGCATCTTTTTTTCTCTTAGCAGTTTGTCTTCAGAGTCGTTCCATCTGAGAATATAGAGAGCGACCTCATTCTTTTAAACTGCTGCGTAGTTTTCCGCGGTGTGGAGGGGCTGTGGCTGAACGGGTCCCCGTGGATGGACACGTAGGCTGTGTCCAGGCATTGGCTATGACAAACAGGGCCTTGGTATGTGCGTGTGCAGGTATTAGGATGTCTTAGGATAAATGCCTAGGGATGGACTGTCAGGTCAAAGAGCGTTTGCATTTTCATTTTTCGTAGATGACGGTAAGATTGCCCTTCACAGAGAATTAACAACAGATTCTCCCATAAGCTCGTTCACGGTGGTGTTTTCATCTCTTCATCTGGTGGGTGAAGTGTGGCATCCCAGGGTGGGTTCTGACTGCATTTCTCTTACCAGTTGGAGATAGACTTGAAGGCTGGTCCCGTGTGTTCCCGAGGTCCCAGCATCGTGGAGAACTGGCTCGCTGGAGGAAATTCTGGCCTCGTTGGCGTATGTTCATGGCCCTCCCTGCATGGGGGCTCTCAAGAGATTCATTTTAATACCTCAGCAAGAATATATGTTAAGGGGCTTCATCCACCAGGACCGTCCCCTCCGGCCACCGCCTCACTCAAAGATCCTCTGAGCCAAGTGTGAACTCGTAACCCCAAGCATACTAAACCTCTTCCTCTCGGTTCTTCTGCTGGAACAAATATTCCTCACTGCTGGCTTGGTTCAAATCCCCCCGTAAGAGCAGAACAGAAGATTATTCCAAATGGAAGGGAGAAACCGGCATAAACATTTAGCCTCATTTTCCAAAAATTTTCCAAATTTCAAGGAATTGACAAACAAAATTGTGGGGTTTTTTTCATTTCAGATAGAATCCCATTTCCCTTCTGGTTTTTAATTAAATTCAATTGTTTTTCATTCCTGTGGCATCTATGGTTTGGGTGTGTGTGTGCGTGTACACACACGTATCGTAAAACCTTCTAATCAAACCTATAACCACCAGGATACCATCTGACAATGTTGCCACGTATTTTATAAAGGGCACTGTGAACTGTAGTATTTGATATTTCTGCACCTTACTTTTTTCTCTTTTTCGCTCTTCTACCAAATAAAAATTATTTCCTTGGGTCGTGAATTAAATGTGTTAAGCATTACGAGATAAAGAGACATGTTTGGTGATCGTTACTTTCAGGGAAAATGTGATCTCCGAGGCCAGCTGATCGGAGCGCGCTTACGTTCAGCGCACCTTACTTAGGGACCCTGGCTCTTCTTTCTGTCTTTTCTTTCTAATTTTTTCTTCCAGTTTTATTAAGCTATAATTGACATACAGTACTAAGTAAGTATAAGTTGTGCAGCATCATGAGTTGACTTACGTACACCATGAGACAATTATCGCAATAAGTTTAGCGAATGTCCATCTTCTCATATAGATACCAAATTTAAGAAATAGAAACAAAATTATTTTCTCCTTGTGATGAGAATTCTTAGTATTCACTCTCTTAACAGCTTCCATATATAACGTAGAGCAGTGCTCCTAATATTTATCCTGTTGTACGTTACATCCCTGGCACTTGTTTGTCTTATAACTGGAAGTCTGTTCCTTTTGACCACCTTCATCCAATTCCCCCTCCCCCACCCCCACCTCTGGTAACCGCAAATCTGACCTCTTTTTCTACGAGTTTCTTTGTTTTTGAAGTCCAATTGACCCACAACACTATGTTCGTCCTTATTATACAACACAGTGATTCAATATTTCTAAACATTTCAAAATGATCACCGTAAGTCTCGTTACGATCTGTCACCATACAAAGATATTGCATAATTACTGACTATGTTCCCCACACTGTACATTTCATCCCTGTGACTCATTTATTTTGCATCTGCAAGTTTGTCCCTTTTACTCTCCCTCACCCATTCCTCTCCTCCTCCACCACCCCTTTGGCAACCATCTGTTTGTTCTCTGTTTCTATGACTCTGTTTCTGTTTATTTTTGTCCATTTGTTTTGTTTTTTTAGACTCCACATGTAAGTAAAATCATGCAGTATTTGTCTTTCTCTGTCTGACTTACTTCACTTTTAAGTGCCCATCTATGTTGTCACAAATGGGAAGATTTCATTAATTTTTATGGCTGAATAATATTCCATTGTGTATATAGACCACATCTTTATCCAGTCATCTGTTGATGGGCACTTCGGTTGCTTCCTTATCTTGGCTATTGTAAATACTGGTTCAATGAACATAGAGCTGCATGTATCTTTTCAAATTAGTGTTTTCATTTACTTTAGGTAAGTACCCAGGGGTGGAATTCCTGGATAGTATGATAGTTCTATTTTTAATTTTTTGACAAACCTCCATACTGTTCTCCACAGTGGCTGCACCAATTTCCATTCCCACCAACAGCACAGGAGGGTTCCCTCGTCTCCACATCCTTGCCAGCACTTGTCATTTGTTGTCTTTTTGATGATGGTGACTCTGACAGGTGTGATGATTAGTGACAGTGAGCATCTTTTAATGTGACTGTTAACTACTTGTACATCTTCTTTGGAAAATGTTTATTCAGGTCCTCTGCCCATTTTTTAATCAGGTTGTTTGTTTTTTTGATGCCGGGTTGTATGAGTTCTTTGCATATCTTGGATATTAACCCTTTATCACATACGTTTGCAAATATCTTCCCCCATTCGGTAGGTGGCCTTTTTGTTCTGTTGACAGTTTCCTTCTCTGTGCAGAAGGTGCCTTTGAGTTTGACGTAGTCCCATTTGTTTATTTTTCCCTTGCCTGAGGAGACATATCCAAACAAATATTGCTAAGACCAATGTCAAAGAGTGTGCTGCCTATGTTTTCTTCTAGAAGTTTTATGGTTTCAGGTCTTACCTTTAAGTCTTTAATCCATTTGAGTTTAGTTTTGTGCATGGTGTGAGAAGTAGACCAGTTCGCTTCTTTTGCACGTTGCTGTCCCGTTTTCCCAGCACCATTTATCAAGGAGGCTGCCTTTTCCCCACTGTATATTCTGCCTCCTTTGTCATGGATTAAGTACCCATAGAAGTGCGGGTCCATTTCTGGGCTCTCCGTTCTGTTCCATTGACCCATGTGTCTATTTGGGGGCCAGTACCGTGGTTCTTTCTGTCTTTTCCACACCAGGCGTACCGATCCTGATGCCTCCGTGGACACGCCTCGTGTTGCTGTGGCCCAAGGCGACTCAACCCCCTGCCTTTCTATTCCAGGTGCTCCCATCCCCCCCAGTCCCAAAGACGACCCAGGGCTTCATCGGCTGGAGATCCGGGGTTCCGGGCCTGAACAAGTGTCTGGAGCACGATCATGAGATCAGAAGCTGCAAAGGGGCGTATGCCAAGGAGCTAAACTGGCCGAAGCAAGGTGTCCACTGAGTCCAGACAGAGACCCCGGCCCCTGGGGCAAGGAAGGGTGGACCGCCAGATGCCGGTGCCCATGCCCAGGAAAGGAAGAGCTCCCCGGCCTCCCCACCAAGGACAGGGTTCCCCTCCACATCTGCTCATGGGATATTGTTGCAAAGAACACAAAACAGCCCTTAGACGTTTTCAATTCATCAATGCCTCCCTTCCGGAACATTCTTGTAGCATATTCATTCTTGGCTAATGCAATGAATAAAGCAAACTAGACCCTCTGATTTTTTTTAATACCATGGGAATTTCTAGGTATAGCTTTTAAAAACACGATGTGATTCCATTTTTAAATATTTGTCTAAACCCTTTAATGTCACCTTCAATCCCCCTTCTCAGCATCCTTGTTGTAATGAGGTTGTTGGCCAGGTGTTTCTGTACCCAAATCCCCCTGGGCCTGCTTTTCAGGAGGAATAAAGCGCTTTGAGCGTCCCTCGACACTCCTTCCCCAGGATATCTGCAATACGTCAACAGCTTTAAAGCAAAGACGGGCACAAGATGCGCCGTTGAGTGTGGATTTCCTGGAGAGGATGGGTTTCCCAAGCACTCCGTAGAAAACCTTCTCCGATTACCTGGTCCACCCCGCCCCCGACCCCCATCACCACGCAGACAGCAGCCGAGCTGCTGCCGAGATGACCAACGAGGCCATCGTCCGTTCCCCCGGGGACGTTTGACATTAACCCCTTGGTCAACATTTGATTTCCGGTCCCTGCCTGTCCCTGAGGCTTTGCTTCACCTCCTACAGATGGGGCTGGGGGTGGAGAGTGCGCTGTCCAGTTGGTGAAAGAGGGCAGCAAGGAGGAGCCAGCAGGTCCTGAGGCCCCGCCCACCGGACCCCAGGGAGTAGGCAAGCAGAGAGTTTGTAGGTGGTCTGTGAAGGCGGGTCGGTGTTTCGATTCTGAGCAGCAGAGGGTGGTGCTTCCTTCACACCTGGGGTGGGCAGAGGTGGGGGGCCGCCATGTCAGTCACCTGCCGTCCGTGGAGTCACGTTCCTTCCTCCCTCTGGTTGGTCCAGTGTCACTGTTCACGGGATGGGCTCCTCCCTGGGTTTGCTTGAGTGAGGGGGCTGGAGGCGCTTGTATCTCATGGAATCCACCTACAAGCCCCACCCATCCACACCTTTCCTGCTCACCTTCCTGTCCAGGTGTGGGTGGGAGCGCTTTACCAATGCAAGAACCCCTCATCTAGACCCTTTCCCCGACCCTGGACACTGGCCTCCTCTAGCACACTTCTACAGGGGCTCCATGACTTTGGGGGCACCAAATGCTGGGGGACAGAATTCCTACTGAGTCTCGGCCATCCCCTGCAAGCTCTGGGCTCAGTGTCCAAATGCCAGAGGGCCCTGGCTGAAGAGCTCCTCTTGTTCAGGGATGTGGTTCTCTACAAAGCCTGCAGGCTGTGCTTTGAGTGACTGGGCTTCTCACCGGGGTGGGGGGGGGGGGTGCTGACTGCCGACAGCTCCAGAGCGAGCCAGTCGGGCACTGAGAACACAGCCACAGGGCAAAGCCTCCTCCCAGATACCTCGTTGGTTCTCTGCCCCACACGGCCCTCCTCCAGCCCAGAGCTGGAAACTCAGGTTCTCACGGGCGCCCAGCCTGGAAGAGCAAGAACATGAGAGAAACAGCCCTTCAAGAAGCCTCGTCATTCCCTCTGAGTGCAGTGCCCACACGCATCGCCTGCCACGTGGGTCACGTGGGCCACGGCCACCAGGAAATCCCACTGTCATCATGCTCACACCCCACCTGCCACCCACAGACCACACATTTAAAGGAGAAATGTCGTAGCTCTTTAGGTCCTGAGAAAAAATAGGACAAAGTATCATGGGCTAAACTGTGTCCCCCCCTAAAAAGATCTGTCAAAGTCCTAACGTCCAGCACCTGTGAATGTGGTCTGATTTACAAATAGGGTGATTGCAGAGGGAATGAGTTAAGATGAGCTCATACTGGAGTGGGGGTGTGGGGTTAATCCAATGTGACTGGTGTCCTTGCAAGAAGAGGAGAGACACGGGGAGGAGACGGCCACGTGAAGACACAGGGGAGAAGCCACGTGACCACAGAGGCAGAAATTGGAGTGATGTATCTACAAGCCAAGGGATGCCAAGAACTGCCGGAAAACCACCAGGAGCCAGGAAGAGGCAAGGAAGGATTCTACCCTACAGGTTGCAGAGGGAGCACGGCCCTGCCGACACCTCGATCTCAGACTGCCACCCCCAGAACTGTGAGAGAACCAGCTTCTGTTACTTAAGCTGCCCGGTCTGTGGTCCTTGGTTATGGCGCCGCAGGAGAAGAGCAGAGGATTGAATACATTCTGCTGCCTCCCTCTCCCCCCGCTCAGAAAATACCCTCCTCTGAGCACGTGTCCTTCATTGGTCTTGACTCAGGCTGTGCCTGCATGAGACAAGCTCACGTGGCTCCTTCAACTCCAAAGATGTTTCCAATCACCCAGATGTTTAGCCTGATATAGACTAAACAACAGGATGCTGGCCAGACTCGTCCCACTTAAATCCTAATGTTTTGGCATCTCGGTCATCGCTGCAGGCGAGGCATCTACCCTTGAAGGAACCCACGTCCCTTGCTGGGATCAGATGCCGCCCCTGTGGTGGAGCAGAGCAGCCAGAATCTTCTGTCTTCAAGCTTTGCCTCGACCCCGCCAGGGTTGAATTTCTGTCTGCTAGGCATAAGGCAGCACACACCTTGGCCCGGGACGCAAATGCAACGTCAGGTGCTGATTTTTGTTCTAATTCTGATCATAAAATGAATCTGTGAATCATCTTCCACAACAGTGTGGCAACACAAAAGTCTAGCAAGAAAGATGGGCTCCCTTGACGGTCTGGACCCCAAGCCTGGACAGGAGTTCAGCATGCCCAGTTTGACTCTCCTGAAACTTGCTGTTGGGTTGACTTTAATTCTGATTTTAACTGGCTGGTCTGTGTTGATCAGCAGCCTGGATGTAGGTCAGTGCTGTCACGGGAAATGACCCAGAGCAGCAGAGCAGGCCACACTGCAGTACCAACAGCTGAAACTTCAGAAAGGCTAGAAGTCCGGGTTGTAAAGGTGTTCAGGGCTGTCCCGGCCCTGGTACCCACCGCAGACCAGTGGAGGAAATGGGTACATCTGTACTTAGATCAACTTCACTTCAGGTCCTTGGGAGAATACAAATTCAAGAGACCCAGATCAACCCTGTGCACTGTTGGTGGGAATGTAAGTTGATGCAACCTGTATAGAAAACAGTAATGGAGGTTCCTCCAAAAGTTTGAAATAGAACTATCATAGGATCCAGCAGTTCCACGTCTGGGTATTTATCTGAAGGAAATGAAATCTCTGTCTCGAAGAGATATCTGCACCCCCATGTTCATTGTAGCATTTCGTACAGTATCCAAGAGATGGAAACAACCTAAGTGCCCATTGATGGATGAGTGGATAAAGAAAATGTGGTATATTTGTATACAGTTAAATATCATTCAGCCATAAAAAGGAAGGAAGTCCTGCCGGCGCAGTGACACGGATAGAGAGTGAGGACGTGATGCTAAGTGAAATGAGTCAGAGAGAGAAAGAGAGTGAGGACGTGATGCTAAGTGAAATGAGTCAGAGAGAGAAAGATTAATACTATGATTTCACTTATATGTGGAATCTAAAAAAAAAAAATCTCATAGAAACAGAACAAATCGACGGTTGTCAGAGGTGTGGGTGGGGAAAATGGGTAAAGGGATTCAAAAGGTACAAACTTCCAGTGATAAGATAAATGAATTCTGGGGATGTAATGTACAGCATGGTGACTATAAAGTCTAAGATTTCTTTAAAAAGAGAGAGAGAGGGAGTCAGATCAAAGTCCGAAGACACACAAATCCTTTAGACAGTGAGAACACAAATACAGTTAAACTTCTAGGAAACTATCTAATGCTTTTTGCCACCCCTTAATTTAGATGACACTTACTCCAAGTTTATGCTCATGTGTTTAATGCCCCATAAAACTACTTCTACTTAAAACATTGAAGCATAGATTCTTTTTTACCCTTTTGCTCTGGTCAACACACAGATGGTTTTATAAACTAACCAGCATCTCAGAAACCTCAGTTGGTGGGATTTTTTTCTGCCTCCGATAATTTATTCACTAACCATGTATGTGTTTTATTTAAAAAAATTAAAATGAGACAGCATTTCTGCAGGTCTCCAATTACACTGCCAGGAGCCTCCCCATCACACCAATCCCCCTGGACTCAGATGACCTAAGTTATTTGGGCTGCACTTGTGGGCTCATAATAGAGCACAAATGTCCCGTCAAAGGTCACCGCTGAGAATGGGAGTGGACGGCACTGGAGGATTCCATCACCCTGGACCGTCTCAAACTTGACATTTAATCTATGGAAATCAACCTCTTTGTGGGTGTCCAAATGGGCTCATAAATGTCACCACACACTGTAAAATGCCACAACATTTCCAAGGTCGAGACGAGGCTGGTGAACCTGGGTTCACGATGCTGAAATACATCACAGCAATGAACGTCCAAACGGGCCTCGGTCTAAATGAGTGACCTCGGAAATGAAGCAAAACGTAATCCGGGGCTTCCCTGGTGGCGCAGTGGTTGAGAGTCCGCCTGCCAATGCAGGGGACGCGGGTTCGTGCCCCGGTCCGGGAAGATCCCACATGCCGCGGAGCGGCTGGGCCTGTGAGCCATGGCCGCTGAGCCTGCGCATCCGGAGCACAGCTCAGTCTAAGGCAAAGTAGAAACTCCGGTGCTTGAATTTCAAGCAAATGACACGACCGAATGCAATAAAACTAGCGGAGAACACAACTCTTGCTCTTACATGTTCAAACACACCCAGGTACCCACCCAATGGACCCTGGACTGCGGGAACCCCCTGTCCAACAGCTCAGGAGGCCTCAATCCAACAGCACACAAGGAACTGACTCCTGCTGGTGGTCATGTGAACAAGCCCGGAAGCCGGTCCTTCCCAGCAGAGCCTTGCGATGGTCCCAGCCTGGGAGAGACCCCGACCCAGAGGACCCAGCTAGGCTGCACCTGGGCTCCTGACCCACAGAAGCTGGGAGATCACAAGTGCTGTTTTAAGCCACTAAGTTTGGGGTTAATTTGTTATGCAGAAGCAGATAACAAATACAGGCTATGATAGCAGATAAATAGCAAACCCACCCGACCACCCCATTTTCAGGAGAGCCTAGAGAATTTCCCAGAGGCTCCGCAGAGCGCCGGGACTCGGGGCCATTCCCTCTAGGCACACTGACATCGCCAGTGTGCCGTAAGGAGCAGAGCCCTTTTGCAAGAAAATACCGTGAACTATCCTTCCGGAAGCTCTTCCTTAAAATCGCAGAAGCTGGATCAACATTCCAGGTGACGCTTGTCATTTTAAGTTTGGGGGGCAAAGCCAGAAAAACAATTCACAATCCCTCTAGCTCCAACGACGATGTAAAAACAGTCCTCACGGGTCCACCAAGCGCCAGGTAGAGCTGCCCTTGCATCAGGGGGCTGGCTGGGGAGCCTGGCTCAGGAGTCAGCTGACCTGCACTCCAAGCCGGCCACTCCCCTTTCAGACCCTGTGACCTTGGGCAGGTGGGTGGACCACTCAGACGCCTGCCCTCTCAGCTGCGAGATGAGGGCACGGATTCAGTCTCACGGTGGCGGCGGGGGGCGGGGGGGGGGGGGCGGTGAGTACGGATTAACGGGGATTAGGGTGGAAAGGGGTTGGCAGAGGAGAGAGAGGAGGAAAACGTTTGTTCCATCCCTGGCGGCAAAAGTATAGACGTTTCAGAAACAGGGTGAAGATAAAGTATTTAAGACGTCTGGCCTGGCCAAGGGACTCGGCCAAGGGAGCTTGCTGCTACTTTTATGGCTGTGGTTGGTAATGAAAACAATTCTACTTCCATAAAGTGAGACCGTCCTCAGGCTTTTCAATTAAATGTACCGCATTTACTCAGCACCTACCGCGTTTCAGAGCCGCCGTTGCCAGGGCTCTAGAGAAAGCTGGGCGCTCCTTCAAAAACCCACAAATCAATTAAACTCTCCCCCATCCCCCCATGGGGGGAAAAAATCTTTAATATCTTTCTGGAGCCATTCGTTCAAACTTTAAAAATGGAGCCCACGGGATTTCCCTGGTGGTCCAGTGGTTAAGAATCTGCCTTCCAATGCAGGGGACGCGGGTTCGATCCCTGGTCAGGGAACTAAGATCCCACATGCTGTGGGGCAACTAAGCTCCCGCGCCACAACTACTGAGCCCGCGTGCTCTGGAGCCTGCGTGCCACAACTAGAGAAGCCTGCATGCCACAACGAAGGGCCCACACACCACAACGCAAGATCCCAGATGCTGCAACGAAGATCCTGCGTGCTGCAACTAAGACCTGATGCAGCCAAATAAAATAAATAAATGAAAATAACTAAAAAAAAATAATAATAAAATAAAAAAATTCAAAAAAAAAAAATGGAGCCCAGAAGAACTGTGGATTTTACACTCGTTGCACGTAATTGCAGTACTCGCAGGCTCCCCGACTGGGTTTTCGTTTCAGGACACAATCGTGGGGTTAACAGGCTGTGCTCTGCCTACTCTGGGGCATGACTCTGATTAGAGCAAATCCAGACCATGACTTCTGGTGAAGCCACAGCTTTTGGAACCCCAGGCATCAGAAGAGAGCGGCTTGCTTGTTCCCCAGAGGAATCAGGCACGAGTGTAAGTAAGCAACTGTTGTCTGTGTGTGTGTGTGGTTGTGATTGATTGATTTGCTGTACAGGAAGCTCTCTTTTAATTAGGAAATAAATCTTGCTTCTCGATGTCTGACTGTAACATTCCCACGGGGATACACGTAGAATGTTGATCTGGGCTCAACACAGGCTGCACGGCAGGCACAGAGGTGTGGATTGAACCAGCCCCGGAGCCAGAGGCTGCAGAAGGGGTGCGTGGCCAGGGCTGAGCCAGGCTAGTGCCCCTCATAGGAAAAGAGAGGCTGGACAGCCACTGGGGTGGGGAGAGTGGATAAAATAAGGGCTTACCTTTATTGCATTTATTGGATCTCTACTAAGCGCCAGTGGACCCCACTTTTTGATGTCTGACTGCTGACACCTTTGAAGCCTCACCCCTCCCTCTCTCCCTCTGCCCATACCTGGGCACGCTTTTCACTATGCAACTCCAACTTACCTTCCACCTTCTGCCAGCGGCCCAGCCTAAGAGCGACCTTCTCTGCCCCATCGCAGCCTCCACGCTATCAGGGCAACACACACCGCTCGCGACAGCTCATCCCCCAGCAAGTCCGCCTTTATGTGTGTAATATTTTTACTAATATTTTACTCCTCTAAGAGCCTGACATTCCTGGCAGGCCAGGAATCACGTCCAGCTTTCCTCACCGTTACACACACAGTATCTAGAACAATACACAGTGCGTAATAGGTGCTGCATACTTGCTGAAAGAAGAAAGACGCTGCTTGAGGCGGAGTCATAGCTGCTCAGCCCTTGAAACGTTCACAGCTGAATATGATCTTCACAGGATAAAACTCTAA
Organism: Tursiops truncatus; assembly: GCF_011762595.2. Taxonomy (NCBI): domain Eukaryota; kingdom Metazoa; phylum Chordata; class Mammalia; order Artiodactyla; family Delphinidae; genus Tursiops; species Tursiops truncatus. Next base: position 81,487,295 of record NC_047048.1, read on the forward strand.
TCAAATTACAGGCACCTCAAAGGTCCAAATATAAAGACTTCCGAAAAACATGTGTGAAAGTTAGATGTTGAAACTCCTAGCAGTCGCTTTACATGCCATTAGGAAAGTTCTCCTTGTTAGAGAGTGAAAACATTTTTACAAAATCCCTAATTACCCTTTGTCTTTTAGAGGTGCTTTTAGTGCCGTATTTCAAATTCGACACCAGCTCTCTTGTTTTGTTTTGTTCAAGACTAAATAGAAAGGCTTCAGATTTGCCTCCTGTGACACGAGCCCGCACTTGGGCCAGGGACGTGCCACGGTGTCTGAGACACCTGTGATGGTTAATTTTGCACGTTAACTTGACTAAGCCATAGAGGTGCCCAGATTAAACATGATTTCAGAGTGTGTCTGTGCGGGTGTTTCAGGATGAGATGAGCATTTGTATCGGTGGACTTGGTAAAGCAGCTCGCCCTCCCCAGTGTGGGTGGGCATCCTCCAACCCATCCAAGGGCCCGAATAGAACAAAAGGTGGAGGAATGAGGAATTTGCGCCTTTTCCTTCCAGCCTTGCTGCTTAACCTGGGACGTCTTGCCTCACGGTCTCCTGCCCTTGGACTGGGATTTACACCATCTGCTAAACTCAAACTGGAGCTTCATCACCAGCTCTCCTGGGTCTTCAGCTGGCAGATGGCAGATATAGGACTTCTCAGCCCCCATGATTGTGTGAGCCAATTCTTCATAATAAATCGATAGCTGATAGATAGATAGATCTTCTATTAGTTCTGTTTCTCTGGAAACACAGCTAACTAATACAATACCCATCTTGGTTGCAGTGGCATTCATGTGGGAGACCTTGACTTCTCATCCTTGGTTTCAGCAAGTTCCTGTTTCCCCACTCATTTTTATAAAACAATTATACTGATATATAGGACCACATTCAAACACTTGCACCAAAGAAAGCCAAGGGAGCTACCAATATGGTGCCGGGGCCCATCCTGATCGCAGGGGTGCAGGCTGTGCCTCCACAGGACAGCTCAAGTTCACCTGCTGGCTGATGTGGCAAGGGTTACCCTCCAACACACAAGGAAAGGCACCAAGTGTAAGAAAAAGCATATACCATCGTCATTTCTTTGAAAATCGACTCTCTTGCGCTATCCTTTGTTTTCCCAGTTTCAACAGAGACATGGGTGTAGAGACACAGTTAAAGTTCCTCTTCACTGCACAGAACACAGCATTCTGAGAAAAATGATGACTAGCAACTGGCCTAAGGATCAAGGCCCCTCTGAGGAGGGGCCACAAGCGGCAGAGCCCAGGTCCTGTGTAAGGAGCCGTTGCCCCCTGCTCAGGCGGAGCCTCGCCCTGGGGAGCTCGGGGCCAGGAAAGCCAGACCTTCTAATCAGTCAAAGGAGTCTGAACCATCCGAATTTTATAATGTAAAGTTTCCCAAATTTTTACACTTAAAATTTTTTTTGATTTTTCTAATGTTTAAATCACTGTTGAATACTAGGCAAGTTAAACCAAATATGCCAGCAGTTTACAATTTCTAAAATTAACTCCTACTTCCAACTGCTTTTCTGACATCTCCATTTGGATGTCTAAAAGGCATCTAACTTGACATTCAGAAATTAAATTCTTGATTCCAGCTGTCGCCTCCCCACCCCCCCCCATAAACCTCCGCCCCTCCCCAGGGTTCCCATGAGACTCAGTGACCAGGGTATTCCCTGCCGCCCCCAACCCAACAATCCTTCAGCATACGGGTCAGTGTAACTCTCTACTTCACCTCCGCCACCACCAGCATCTCTGTAAAAGAACAGGCCTGGAACACCATGATGTTCGCCTTTTGTGGCAGTGACAGTGAAGGTAGACAGCGTGGTCCATGACAAATGTTATTGTGGTCCATGCACACTGGCCTGGAAATGCTTCATCCTGGGGGGGGCGAGGTGGGGGGGGAACACATGTCTTCTTTTCACATCTCATTGCCCAAAGCAAGTCACCCAATCGTGCTGAGTTTCAAGGGGCAAGGAGTCTTCATTACCGTTAATCATGTCTACTGCAGGGACTATAGCACCTCTACCCTTGCGAAGTTTTTATTTTTACAAGTCGAGAGCATTTAAAATATGTATAAACAGTGCCACTCTCTATTAAATGAGGGGTGCCCACATCTGGCCTGCCACCTCTTTTATTAATAAAGTTTTATTGGCACAAAGCTCCCTCATTCGTTTGCACATTGATGAAACGGCTTTCCACACGGCAGAGCGGAGTCATTGCCACGGAGACGGTATGTCCTACAAAGCTGAAATATTTGCTATCCATCCTTTTACAGAAAAGGTTTGCCTACCCCGGACTACACCATTTAGTATCACAATTATCTCATAAAAGAACAATTTAACACTGAGAAAGAGAAGACGTCATCTCAGGATAGGGGCCCATCCTTAAATCAGATGTTGACGGAAAAGCCTTGATGGCTTCATTTTCTTCGTTTATGTACAAAGAGAGGAAACCTCATCAGAGGACTGGGGCTTTGGAAAACCAAAAGGCAATTTGTATCCTCTCCCCAAGAGGAGCTGTGAGATCCTGGAGGGATAGTGGGTAACTGAAAATGGGCACACAGTCTTCTTGTTTTCTGGAGATAACTCATCAATAAAAGCTGCTTCCTCTGCTTTAAAGAAAAAAATGACATAAAAAGGAAGGAAGTACTGAGACACGTTACAACATGGAAGAACTTCAGAAACGTGATGCTGACTGAAAGAAGCCAGACGCAGAAGGTCACCTATTGTATGGTCCCATTTTTCTGAAATGCCCAGATCAGGCAACTCCATAGACACAGAAGATTTGTGGCCACTGGGGGCTGAAGGAAGGGGGTCTGGGGACTGCCTGCTAACGGGCACGGGGTTTCCTTTTGGGGCAACGAAGACGTTTTGGAACCAGATAGAGGTGATGGTTGCACGACATTATGAATATACAAAACAGCAATGAACTGTACACTGTAGATGGTGCTTTTTGTGCAATGTGAATTTCAACTCAATTTTTTTGAATGACCGGAAGTTTATCAAGTTGTCGATTCTGGGTCATGTGCATGAAATTATTCTTTTCTATGTGCTTTCTACATCTGACATGTACATGGAAACATATATTACCCGCTGCAGAGGGCAAGTCAAGTACGATCCGTCCTTGAGCTGTCAGTTTGCCACGTCAGATCTCAACCATCCATGGTGGCCATCTGGTCATTACCTCTGTCAGCCATCACTACCCACGGACCTGATTAGCGGAATCTTTCCCGGCCTCAGGAAGACTGTTCTGCTGGGGTCAGAGATAAAAATAAACCCGCAGGATGCTGGGCCAAAGAGGCCAGACACAAAAGAGAACATGCTGTATGATTCCATTTACGAAAAGTGCAAAGGCAGACAAACCGGATGGATGCTGAGAGAAGTCGGGATGGTGGGATCTTTTGGGGGCAGGGACGGAGTGGGGAGGTCGCATTCTAGGTCTCAGTCTGGATGCTGGTGACACAGGCATGTTCCATCGGTGAAAACGCACCCAGCTGAACGTTTATGATGTGTGCGTGTTCCTGTATTATGCTAGACTTCAGTATTAAAAAGTTTAAAAGTAAATAATAAATGCAAAATTCCATTGGATACATTTAATTTCCTGCCAAACCTTTGAAACACTGGCTCAGAGCTTGGCTTCAGGTGGCAAACCTCCAGACGGGCGAGTTTGTGGCTCCAGCCCTCCATATCCCGGGATGTGGGGTTCAGGTGCCATTTGAGAAAATCAACGCACAGGAGGTGGATCACGGTTGCTTATTACAACTTCTTTCTTGTGCAAACAGAACTGCCTAATCCCGGCTCAGGGTCCCCTCTGGAGACCAAGAGGGGAAGACCTGCAATTTCTAACTTCAGTCCCACCCAGCACAGGGAGCAGAGGGTCCAAAGCTGCTCTTGTGGACACTGAGACATGGGAAAGGAAACGGAGGACTGGAACGTTACCCACCCAGAGCAAACTGTTCTCAGGCTTAGAGTCAGGAAAACAGACGTGGAATCGCGGAGGGCAAGCACTCCTCTAATGCCTTTCAGCAAGAATACGTTGGTCTGTTATCAAGCCCTTGGAGAAGCTGCTGGTGCCCACCTCCCCGCCGTGGGCTTGCTGACACCTAGGAGGGAGCCCAGGAAAGGCCTGTGCCCCCCAGAATGGCCTTTCAGAGCCCCCCTCAACCCCAGGCCAAGCCCAGCCAGGCCCTGCATACCTGGCCCGTTGAACAGGTCTTGCAGTTTCAGCCTGGACCCTGTCAACAACCATGGCCAACAGTGGGCCGGGGATCACAGGAGCTAATCCTGTCCCTTCCCCTTAACACAGACGAGGTCAAGTCCCCACAGTGGGCACAGAGCCCAGCAGAGCCCACAGGTCCAGCGCCTGCCCCAGGGTGGGGGGCTGGGGAGGAGAGGAGGAGAGAGAGACAAAGAGACAGAGACTAAAAGAGACAGGGAGAGGGAGAGAGCAAGAGACAGAAGCAGATAAAAGATGCAGCGGGGAGGGGGGCGGGGGGTAGGGAGATGTACAAAGAACAGGAGGAGAGAGAGAAATGGAGAAGCAGAGGAGGGAAAAGGGAGGGAGGGGAGGGGAGGGCTTGCAGAGAGAGCACGTCTGTTTTCTTTTCTTTCCTTTTCTTTATTTTTCTTTCTCTGAAATTCCAGCGGGAGGGAAGTGTGCATTCCCAGGAAAGGGACCGCTCCCCAGAAGCCGCCAGCGTGCACTGGGCAACCAGCCCAGGAACGAGATGGCACGGGTTCGAATCCCAGCTCGGCCCCCTGGTGGCACAGTCCCTGGGGACGAGCTGCCTTCTGGGTGACCGTCCACCTGTGAGCTCCCGGGGAGCTAGGCGAGGGTGGCCGGCTGCGTCTGTGCTGAGCGCCACCCAAGCCCGTTCTTCCAACACCAGCCTCCCATCCCAGGGACAGTCCCTGGTGACACCCATTGTCCAGTTCAGCATTTGTCCCAGACGGAAGCATCCCGGTCTGGTCACTTACTCTGTCGCCCTTGGTCACCAGCTGGGGCCAGCCTGGGTCCAAGCCCCACCTCCACCCCTTACTCCGTGTGACATGGACACCCCGACATGTGAGATCAGGGATCAGGGATTCCGGCCAGAGGCTGCGCTGAGGGTCAACGCTGACGAGGCAGGAAAAGCCCAGCCGTCTCGGCGCTGCGGCCGCGGGTGCACTTACCTGCCCCGAGTGTCACAGGCCTCGTACCTGATGGGTCACCTCAGGAACCTGTCTTGACCGGGGTCCCCCAAAAGCAGAGCCCTTGAGGAGCACTTGGGAGCAGGGGTCTCAGGACGTGCAAGCAAGGAAGGGGCTCAGGAAGCGAGAACAGCAAGGGGTGGGGGGGGGGCGTGTTGATGGGAGGACCCTGGGCTTGATCCCCCTGGGGACCCGCTAAGGAGCTGCGAGGTCCAGGACTCTGGGCGCCTAACCAGCAGTCCCCCCCCAACCCCGCTGAGGGAGGCCCAACTCCCCGCACTGCCGGCTGGGGCAGCTTGACGCTAAATGGGCTCCCCCAGGGGCCTCCAAGTCTTCAGGCCGAAGACCAAAGAAGCCCAGCTGAGATGGAAACTCCAGCTGGAAGCGTGGGAACTCAGGTGAGCAGGCGGCTATGAGGGGGGGGCAGCACCTCTGCACCCCCCTGGGTATAGAGAGGACTCTGGGGGTGCTCGGCTCTAACCTGCTGAGAGGAAGCCCCACGTGTCACCTGCAGTTACCTGGCGCTCCAGGTGTGGCACCTGACGTCCAGCAAAGCTCAATAGTCAGCCGCCGCCCAGGGCTCTGTTCAAAGCCCACGGCCTCCCACCATCGCGTAAAGCCACGTCCCCCTACTGGCCACGGCACCAGCACCCCAGGGCGGCTCATGCCCGTGGCCTTGTGGCTGAATTGCACAAGCAAGGCCAGGAACAGGCTCAGCACAGGGCCAGCTAGGACACACCACTGGGATGGAGACCAGGTCCCCGTTCCTAGAAATGACCCTGGAACCAGCCAGCTTTCCCCGGAAAAAGCGGCTCTCCTGGGGGGGTCCTGCCCCTGCACAGGAGGGTGTTCAGAACGAGAGTCAGGCTTGGAATCTGCAGGTTACCCCCAGTCCCTGCCCAGGAGAAAAGAGCAAAAGCTCCTGGAGGAGACGGGGGAGCATCTGAGTGCAGTGGGAGCGCCAGGCCCTGCTCCTCCTTCCACGCAGGCACCCGCGAGGCAGATCTGCAGATCCCCCCACTTTACAGACGGGGAACTGAGACTTGGGGTGAGAGGAGCGCCCTCTGGGGCCCCCGTCAGGCAGCCAGAAAGTGACAGAGCTGGCGTCTGTCTCCTGAGCACACAGGTGGCTCACAGGGAGAGAAGAGGCAGGGGGCCCATCCCCACGACGGGCTCAGCCCTGAGCTCAGAGTCCAGAAGCTGCGGGGGGCCGGGGGGGAACCGCTGGGCCCGGGCTGAGCTGTTTTCATCACTAGAGACCAGAGCCTTCCCCTGAGAAGTCGGAGCCCCAAAAGGGCAGCTGAGCCCAATGTCAAGGGCCCCCGATCCTCGGCGTATCAGCCACGAGCGGGGCAGCCCCCCTGGGGGCCCCGAGTCCCAGCTTCCTGACTACAAAACGGGGGCACGTAGCTCCGCTCAGAGAACGCGAGGAGACCCGCTGGGGTGACATGCAGGAGGGGCTCTTTCGAGGGGCGAGCAGCTGTCACCAGGTCACCCTTGGAGACACCCCCCGACACCGGGCAGGCCAGCTTCCTGCAAAACAGAGCGATGAGCCCGACTCTTCCTGGGTCCCCCAGACACTCACCTCCCACACTCTCCTCACATCCCCCAGAGGCGCCCCAAACCCCCAGCCCTGGGCCGCGGGGCGTCCATCCACCCTGTCAGGTGTCAGCCAGCCTGCCTCCTGCTGGGATGCACTTCCTGCTTCCCCGTGACAGTGGGGGCCTGACATTTAAGGCCGAGGATGTCTCTGAACTGGGCCTCGACAAATAGCAGTCACTTCTGAATCCATTCCTCTAAAAGGTCACCAGCCAGACACCGGCGGAAAACACAGCCGTTGCCACCACCCACCCAGCGGCCCCTGCCGTCCGTTGTCCCCCCCCACCCCGCATCTCCTCCCCCATCTGCCTGGCTTGCAGAGCCCGGCGCAGGCAAGAGGGCACCAGCCAGGGCCCCTAGCTGTCAGGACCGTCACCTGTGACCCTTCCGGCTCCCGGCACCCCCTACACCCACCTCGGGAGGCAGCAGCAGGAGGGGCCTGTGCCTCACCTGGGGACCAGGAGGCCCCTGGGCTCAGCACCCTCCCCCGCTGCCTGGGGTCCACAGGATGGGCTTCCCTGAGAGGCACTTTCCCTGCCCCTGGAGAGGCCGAGGACCCTGGGCCAGGTGGCAGTCCCCACCCTGGGGAGGAAACGCTGTGAAAGCACGGCAAGTGCAGACCCCTCCCTAGCTGGGCCCTGCTCACACCCCGTTACCTCCTCCCTTTGACACAGAGATGGAAGAGGGGCTGTCACAAGCCCGGCTCCATCCCCCGGCAATCTGTGAGCCCCACTGCCCGGCCACCCGGTGCAATTGCAGGGCCCGGGGCTGGGAGGCGGGACTGCCACTGCCGCTGCCACCCTGTGCTTGGGAAGGAAGGAGGGAAGGAAGGAGGGAAGGAAGGAGGGAGGGAGGGAGGGAAGGAGGGAGGGAGACAGGGAGGGAGGGCGGGCATCTAAGACAAAGTGTCACGGCCAGCCCCCACCCGCCAGAGGGAGGAAAGTTCTTCTCCCAGACACGGGAGAGGACAGTCCAAATATAAAGATCAGCCTCTTTCCCTGGGGAGGGAAAGCCAAGGGCTCCTTCCATGATCATCACCGCTTTTTGTTTTTCTTGGATGAGAAAACGGACTGGAGCCTGGCCACAGCTGACAGCTGTGCCTCCCCCTCCCCCAGACACCCTGTGACACCTCCAGGCTGAGTGCACACCGGCGTCCACTCATTCATTTGTTCATTCTTTGGCTCATCGGCACGCACTTGTCTGAGCACCTGCTCTGTGCCAGTGATGCACTGAGCCAGGCCGCCAGGTGTCCCGGCCCCTTGGGGCTGATGGTCTCATCAATACGTCACTTCAACAGCCCCAGACCCAGAGAGAAGCTGGGACCAGCGTTCTGAGGCACCCGAGAAGGTCGCGGTGAAGCTGAGAATTTGGCCAGGAGTGAGGGACTGGGGCAGAGGGAGGGGGTAGAGGTTGGGCACGCAGAAAGGAGCTGGGGCTGGGGCGGGCGCTCCAGAGAGGTGGGGGGCTGGCATGGCATCATGGCCTCCACCCCCGCTGGCTCCCGTCCCCACCGCCCAGAGACAGACCACGGAGCACCCACCTGCGGGCAGGCACAGAGTCCACACCCAGCGGGTGCAGGAGGCCTGCTTCCTTGGCGGCTGGCTTTAGGCAAGGGGGCATCTCTGTGCCTCAGTTTCCCCCTCAGTGGAGCTGCAGGGCCTCACACACCCAGGTCTGCTGACCCTGAATTCCTTCTTTGTAGGACACCACTCTCTCTGTGGAACTCAAATCTCTGATTTGCCCAGAGGGAACTCACTAGCTCTGGAAATATCTGCTTTTTATGCAAACCATGCTGGAGTCCCAGTCAAGGTGGGAGGGTCAGGGAGCCAGGGGGGTCAGCATCCCCTAGGGGTCAGGAGCTGCCTCTGGGGACAAATTCTGAGACTAGACTCCTGATTCACCCCTTCTGTGCTGTGTGGCCTTCAGCAAATTACTTAACCTCTCTGGGCCTCCATTTTCCTGAGAAATGGGAAGAATAATAATAATAGTAATACCTACTTCATGGGGTTACTGTGGAGATTGAAAGGGTTAACGACACATGGTCATCACAACATGTCAGTAACTGTTGGGTTCCTGCGGGTGGGGCTCTTCAGAGGGGGGCAATGCACCCTGACTTTCTGGAGCAGACAGTGGGCAAACACTTATCAACAAGACCTGACCATTCAGCCATCCACTTGCCTGCATTCCAGAAACTACTTTTGGTCAAGCACCCTGCTAAGAGCTCACTTTAGCTCCATTTCCTTAGTTAATGTATGTCTAACTGTGCTTTTACCTGAAAGTCTTAATTTTTTTATGGTTTCCTTTTCAAATTATGAAAAGCAATGCACACTCGCCTTCGCGAGAAAAATGAGTAAAATATAAAATGCAGAGAGATGAACAACGATCCCTCCACCCCAGTTGGCACAGAGCCGGGGTGGCGTCTTCCCTCTCAGAGACTGGGACGTGCCCCAGCTTCCCAGCTACACACCATCATCTACGACGTCGGGCTTCCTAGAGCCGTCCAAAGTGACCGTCCTGGGAGGAACCCAGGCCCCGGCACTCATTCACTCCTTCACACCTGGAAAACCTCTACCTGCCATTTCTTCAGTCTCTGGTTCGTTCAACTAGCTAAGGCCATCAGACCTGGGTCTGAATCCTGTGACCCTGTGACCTGGCCCCCTTCCTCATCCGTAAAATGGGACCCGCTGAAAGGATCCCATAAGGTAAACCCTGCAAAGCCCTAGACACAGCTCCTGGCATACAGTAAGTGCTCAATAAACAGCAAAAATAAATGTTACTGCTGGTGGGGGTGATGATGGGACAGGGGAGGTGTTATTAAGGCAAACCACCACCCTGGGCCCCAGAGGCTCGAGCCCACCTGAAAACTGGGGGAAGGGTACCAGAGGGCACCCGCAGGCAGGGAGCTGGGCGTGCATCCTCCGCTCCCACTGCCTCGGCTGGGGCCTGCTCTGGGGGGACATTAACTCCCTGGCACTCGAGCCTGGACTGGAATGGTAAGCGCCGAGAGGAAGTGGGCAGGACACTGACGCCACCGAGTGCGGGATCAGATCTGTGCTTGGTGGTCTCCCGGGAGACCCTGCCCCACTGAGCCCGGGCAGCATGCGCATCTGCGAAAGTGGGGCTTACGGTAGCGACCACCTCTCAGGACTGCTGTGCAGAGTCAGTGGGAGAAGAGCCTGGCACATAGTAAACATTCATACACATTTCGTCTGTGTGAACGTGTGAATTTTTTTCAGTTCAAATCCAAGGGAAATAACGCTGCTCATCAAAGCAGCGCTCAGCGGTTCCTCCCTCTCGTCATCCCTCCCCAGGAGAGGGACTGTCAGCCAGGGGTTAAAGAGCAGCCTTGTCGGCTGTCACTCAGGACAGCTGGCAAGAAGAAGGAAAAGCAGCAAAGGTGGGAAGAAGGAACGCCCCCAGGTCGCAGGCGGGGAATGCACGTGCCCACGCCGCCCCCTTCTGGGCAGATGTGGAGTTACAGGAGCGGAGGTGCGGGCCGCGGGGACTTAGGCGCCCAGGCTTGCCGCTGCCGGGGTCCCTGCGGAGAGAGGCGCTGAGCTGGGGTCCTCCCCTCCCCCCGCATGAGCGTGGCGTGACACGTCTCCCCTGCGGAGCACTGGGGTCTCTTTAAGGCCACCTAACGCCTTAAAGAAGAGAGGTTGGGAGCTGACAGGCTGGGGAGCTGTGATGGAGGGGATCCAGGCAAAGGACCGCCCCAAACCAGAGAGGCGAGTAGGGTGGCACCCGGGTCAAAACGGCCCCGCTGGTGGCCATGGGAAATGCCAACATCCATCCTTTCATGTTAACTGGCCTCAGGGGGCTGCTCCCCCGGCCGAGAGTGGGGCGAATGGGGTGCAAATTTTAATGGGACGCTCCCAAAAAGCAGTGTTCAAGATAAATGCTATTTTAAAAATTCAAAATTTCCATGATGAACAAAACGTGGAAATTTTTAAGTGAAGACAGGATCAGTATTACTGAGTTTTCCCTTTGCCTCAGGCTCCAATACGGCTCAGCACAGCCCTGTTACTTATCCTTCTTTGAAGCTTTGATATTTTGTTGATCATGGATTTTCGCATTAATTCTGATTTTTTGCAAATCGCATGAAAACATCATTTATCTTGTTTACTGTTTCTGGCGTCCCCTTAAATTTTGCACCACAGGGGAATGTTGCACTTGCCTCACCGTAGTCCTGGCCCTGCTTGGCCCTCGCCCGACTCCTGGGCCCTGGGGCCCCTCTCCTTGGACTCTGCAGGCCAGCAGAGCTGGTGGAGTCCCATTGTGGCTTCTTACAATCTGTGCCATTTGGGGTAAGTTACTTAATCTCTCTGACCCTCAGCTTCCTCATCTGCTACACAGGATCACAGTTTTTTCCGCCACACAGGTGGCTGGGAGGATTAAATGAGCTACCCATGCATGTGAAGCAATGAGCCTCGAGCCAGCATCTTTGCAAAAGCCTGTGACAGCCTTTGTTTTTACAGTACACGATTCAGAACCTAGCAATGGTTTAGAGGGATGTGTGCGTGTAGCCCATTAGCAGAAGGAACAACGTTCCACTTGCCAAGGATGCTTACGGAGAAGGCAAAGCCTGGGGCAGAACATCCCTGTTTCTCCTGACAGGTCACTGAACATCCATCCCTTCTGAACACCTGTCCCTTCTGAATCCCTGATACCTGGCCCTGGGGAGCGGGAGTCCCGAAGACCTGAATGCCACCCCCAGCTCCACCCTCCCTCACTGGGACCCCTGGGTGACTTTCACTCTTGTACCCTCGGTTTCCTCCTCTGTCCAATGGGAATGCTGGTCGTGTCCCATAAGGTCCCAGGAACAAGTGCTTGAAGAGTCCCTGGCACCAGGACAGCTCTCAGTACATACTAGCTAATATTATCTTTAGTAGTAGAATCATAACTGACAGTGATGGATGAGAGCATGGGGTCAGGGCAGGCCTATGGCCTTGGCCATGTGACCTCACATCTCCCAGCTTCGATTGCCCGGCCTGTGAAATGGGGTGATGACTATGACCACGTGACACGTTCATCGGGGGGATTAAGTGAGATGAGGCACGTGGAAAGCTGTGCCCCCGGCCTGGCCTTTGCAGGGGCTTCCCTGCCACCCCGCCGTCCACAGGAGGAGAACATCCCCAGGGGAACTGGTGGGAGAACTGAGGTCCAGGCCTCTCTCCTCCTCAGTGGCTCAGTTCCCCCACCCCCAACCCCCGGTACCCCAGCCACCACCTCACCGTTCAAACATGAGGTTCACCCCGTGTTTTACATGGTCAGCTGTCATTTCACGCGATTTCTGGCAACAGGAGCCAAGCTCCTGGGACTCCCCACATACCCTCGGTGGTTTATGACCCCTACAGATGGGATGATGGCTTCATCATGTATAATTGGCCGTATATAAGCCCACATTTTATTTTTATTCATCATTATTGCTAATTATATGGGCAAACCCTTGTCACTTAAGGGAGCATATAAACAATATCTCAATCATTTGTGCAGAGCTGATTTCCAAACAAAAGAGAGTCAATGGGCCCATCTGGCCCAAGAGAGATTTTATATATCTATATTATACAAACAGACGCACGTTTATTTATATATATGTATATATATACCCACATAAATACATATATGTGCATATACAAATACATACACATCTATAGATACATATATTTTTTCCCACCACCTCCAGTCCCGCAGGATTTGAGAGTATATTTTCAAAGGAAGATTGTGAAGGGCAGTTTGATGTGTCAACTTGGCTAGGCTACAGTTATTCAATCAAACAGTAAGTTAGGTGTTGCTGGTAAGGTACTTTGTAGATGTGATTACTGTCCATAATCGGTTGACTTGAAGTTAGGGAGGCTGCCCTAGATGGTCTGGTGGGCCTGGTCCAATCAGTGGAAGGGCCTTAAGAGCACGGCTGGGGGTCCCTGGCAAAGAGGAAATTCTGCCCGTGGACGGCAGCCTGAGTCCGTGCCCGGTAGTTCCAGCCCTTCCTGAAGGCCCATCCCACAGATTCCAGGCCTGCCCAGCCAGCCCCACAGTCACCTAAACCAACTCCTTTTCCTGGCATTTACCTGAAGCTGGTTTATTTTCTGGTTGAACCCTGACTGAGACAAGGACCCTGGAGAGTGACAGCCCACAAAGGAGGCCAAGTGCTCCTGAGCTAAGATCTGGTACAAACCTGTCAAATGGAACTGTTTCTTTTCACGCCATCTCAAAGAACCCAAGAAAGTATAACCTCTCACGGCCTAGCCCCAAACTGGGGCAGTGTCATTGCCGCTGCATCCTACAGGTCAGAGCAGATCACGGCCAGCCTGGATTCAAGGGAGGGAAGAGACCCCATCCGTACGGGAGGAGTGGCGGGCACATACGGGGACGGGGGCCATTGTGGGCAGCACTTGGGGCTGCATGATGGCCCCCAAAGATGAGCAGCTCCTAATCCCAGAACCTGGGACTACGGCCCTTAGAAGGCAAAAGGGACCTTGCGGGTGTGATTAAGTGAAGAATCTTAAAATGGGGAGACTATCCCGGATTATCCAGCTGGGCCCTAACTGGGGAGGGTGAGGGGAGTGGGGAAGGAATGAGGGGGCAAGGGAGGGAGGAACAGGCCTCACACCCCCCTTGCCCAGTTCCCCCTCCTCATTTCAGCTTAGAGCTCTCTGCTCCCCAGACCCTCTTCTCCATGGAATGGGGAAGCTCATGTCCCTCCCCCAGGGCCTGGCTCACCCAGTTCCCAGAGCCCTTCCTCCCCCACCCTCTCCTCCCCACCTCCCTGAAGGCTGAAAACCCGGTCTCTCTATTTACCCCTGGGGCAAGTCCCCCTTCCCCTCTGGAGAGAGAGAATGTATGCCTCTCGCCTCCTTTCTGATTTTCTTTATTCTGATGAGCACAGGGGAGCCTGAGAGAGCACCCGCTCTGGGGGCAGCCTAGAGTGGGATCCCAGGACACACTCGTCGTGTGGCCACGAGCAGGAAGTGGTGCATCTGAGCCTTGGTTTGCCTTCTCCAAGGCCATCGCCCCCTTTGCCACGTGCCGTGTGTGAGTGCACGTGTGTGTTGGGGTGGAGAGTGTCACACAAGGTGACGCGTGGTATGCACCTGGCAGGCGATGAGCAGTGGGCGTCCCACGTGGGACGTGTCCAGAACCTTCTCTAAAGGTAGCTCTTCCCCGTGACCCCACTCTCAGGACTGGGAAGTTTGCTCAGGCCTTCAAGCTAGGACTCATCTCACACTCCAAAACCAATCGGGCCACAAATCCTGATCGATTCTGTCTCAAGTCTCTCCAGAATCCAGCCACTTCCCACCGCCTCCCGGGGCCCTGGCCAGGGTCACCGTCATTGTTCACCTGAATGCCTGCAGCCCCTAATCAGCCCCCCACCGTCCCTCCACCTTGCAGCCAGAGTGAGCCGTGTGTGCATGTGTGTGTGCGCGTGTGTGCGACAAATACACAGAATATAAAATGTGCCATCTTACCCAGTTTTAAGTGCACAGTTCAGTGGCATTAAGTACATCCATGTTGTTGCACAACCGTCACCAGCAACCATCTTCAAACAGTAACTCCCCATTCCCCCCTCCACCCAGCCCCTGGCAACAACCAATCTACTTTCTGCCTCTTTGAATTTGACTCCTATAAGCGGAATCATACAGTATTTGTCTTTTTGTGGCTGGCTTATTTTACTTAGCGTAATGTTCTCAAGGTTCATCCACATTGTAGTGGGTGTCAGAATGACTTTCTTTTTTATGGCTGAATAGTATTCCGTTGTGTGGATGGACCACATGTGGTTTACCCGTCCATCCATCGACAGACACTTGGGTTGCTTCACCTTTTGGCCGTTGTGAAAATGCTACTGTGAACATGGGTGTACAAATATCTGTTCGAGTTCCTGATTTCAATTCTTTGGGATATATTTTTATTTACTTACCCAGAAGTAAAAATTCTGAATCATATAATAATTCCATGCTTAACTCTTTGAGGAGCCACCGGGCTGCTGTCCACCAGCCACACCATTTTCCATCCCCACCAGCAACACACGAGGGTTCCAATTTCTTCACATCCTCACCGACACTTGTTATTCTCCATTTAGGGGATGACAGTCATCCTGGTGGGTGTAAGGTGGTCCGAGGGGGACTTTACAGGAGCAAATCCTACCATGTCTCTCCCCTGCCCAAAGCACCCAATGGCTTCCTTCACTCTGTGAATAACATCTTTCCACACACACAGGATCCTCCACAACCCGGCCCCTGCCCACTTCCTGACTGCTTCCCCCCCAGCCGCTCTCCCCCTCGCACTCTCTGTTCCAGCCTCACTCACCCCCTTCCTGTTCCTCAGAAACGGCCAGTTCCCACCTCAGGGTCTTTGCATCTGCTGCTCCCCTCCCTGGAAACTGCTCCCCGAGACACAGATGGCGCTGCCTGGGTTGATGCACTTGAGAGCCTTGAATAGAAAGAGAGCGAAATCGTGTTTCCATGGTAGGAAGTCTGTGGATAACACCTAAAACTGCAAGATCAAGAGAAGCCGTCCAAGCTTATGATTTAGACGCAACGAGGAAATTCCCTGAAATAAGCAGGTAAAAGTGCTGGATGGAATTTCCCCGATCAGGTGAGCACTATGGATACCGCCTTTTTCATCCTAACGAACTTTATGGCACTATTTGGCTCTAAGTGTAGCAATTACTTCGATTAAAATATAAATTAAGAGGGCTTCCATGGTGGCGCAGTGGTTGAGAGTCCGCCTGCCAATGCAGGGGATACGGGTTCGTGCCCCGGTCTGGGAGGATCCCACATACCGCGGAGCGGCTGGGCCCGTGAGCCATGGCCGCTGAGCCTGCGCGTCCGGAGCCTGTGCTCCGCAACGGGAGAGGCCACAACAGTGAGAGGCCTGCATACAGAAAAAAAAAAAAAAAAATATATATATATATATATATATATATATATATATATATATAAATTAGGAAATAAGACTTAGTCCCATTTGGTTCTAAACAGCTATCTTGTTTAAACAGTGCCCAGCACTCAATAATTTGTGGAATAAATGAACAAATGTTCCATTCCCAGCCCTCCTCCCACCTTGGCTGCAGTGTGGGGGGAATAGAATTCTGGGGTTCATCCCCCTCTGTCTTCTGTTGGGGCAGGAGGGGGTCCGCTCCATATCTCTGGTCTGATGCCAGCTGGTGGCATCTTGCCACATCCCTCCAACACCTGTCCCTGTGCCCCATGCTGCAGGGATCCTTGTAGGTGAAACCCCCAACTTCGTTGCTTTTCCATGACCTGGTCCTGGGGGGTACAGGACGGGTGGGCTCCGTCCCCCACTGCTGTCAGGGCATGGAGCTTGGAGGGGGGACGGGCGTGCTGATCACACCGGCAGTTTCTCTCCAACACTTTCGCCTCAACACAGGACCAGGGCTGAGTAAATACCCAGCTGGGAAGAGAAGTCGGTCTCCCATTGTGCAGACAGGGCCTCCTCCCCTGCCCATGTACTTCGCCTCCTCTCTCTCTTTTGATCTGGAGAAGAAGACCTGCCAAGACCGAGTCCCTCAGAAAAGAAGGAGCTGCCCTGAGTTTCTATGTCATCAGATGTCCTCACAAGTATTTTACTTCTAACAGCAAAGTTGTGTCAGAGAAAGACGTATCTTAAAAGGGGGGAAGGGTGCCAACAAATGCGACTTTGGGAGGCTTCCCTTGATGTTATCAACGAGAGGAGAGAGAAACCCTGCTGATTTGGTCATTATCAGGAAAGTGTCTTCACAGAGGAGATAACAGTTCTCATTGTAAACAAGGGTCACAGGCAGAATCCTAAAATGACCCACAACCCTGCCCCTGGGGTCCACACCTTTGTGTGGTTCCTTCCCTGGAATGTGGGCAGAACTGTGACCCTCTTCTAACTGACAGAGTATGGCAAAGGTGAAGGGATTTCAAGAAAATGCAAGAACCTGACAGAGCTGGGAAGAAGATCCCACCCTAGCCAGGTCTCCAGATGAGACATTTCGTCTCAGCCTTGTGAGACACAAGAAGAGAAGCCAGTTAAGCTGTACCCAGACTTCTGACCAAAGAACTGTGAGATCATAGATGTGTGCTGTTTTAAGGCACTAACTTTGTGCTACTTTGTTACACAACAATAGAAAACTAACAGAATGAGTCTCTTTAGATCATTTTAAAATGCAATAAAGCAAATGATTGCCCTATGAAGATCACCTGTTTACACCTACCGGCCAGATGGGGAAAACTGTCCTAACATCACACAAGTGTACCTTACAATAGAATATAGAGTAAGAGCCTTACGGAGGGAATTTGAAAAGTGCTGTGTCTCATACAAATAGATGGGAGGGAAGATGCTGAGCCCTGGAGAATGTTGGACCCTCAAAGGCCTGGGTGGAAGAGACCCCAGTGGAACGTTGACATAAGACTGATCCATGTTCAAATCAATAAAATTAGAAATGAAAAAGGAGAAGTTACAACGGACACCACAGAAATAGAAAGCACCATAAGAGACTACTACAAGCAACTCTATGCCAATAAAATGGACAACCTGGAAGAAATGGACAAATTCTTAGAAAAGTATAACCTTCCCAGACTGAACCAGGAAGAAATAGAAAATATGAACAGACCAATCACAAGTAATGAACTTGAAACTGTGATTTAAAATCTTCCAACAAACAAAAGTCCAGGACCAGATGGCTTCACAGGCAAATTCTATCAAATATTTAGAGAAGAGCTAACACCCATCCTTCTCAAACTCTCCCAAAAAATTGCAGAGGAAAGAACACTCCCAAACTCATTCTATGAGGCCACCATCACCCTGATACCAAAACCAGACAAAGATACTTCAAAAAAAGAAAATTACAGACCAATATCATTCATGAATATAGATGCAAAAATCCTCAACAAAGTACTAGCAAACAGAATCCAACAACACATTAAAAGGATCATACACCATGATCAAGTGGGATTTATCCCAGGGATGCAAGGATTCTTCAATACATGCAAATCAATCAATGTGATACACCATGTTAACAAATTGAAGAAGAAAAACCATATGATCATCTCAATAGATTCAGAAAAAGCTTTTGACAAAATTCAACACCCATTTATGATAAAAACTCTCCAGAAAGTGGGCACAGAGGGGACCTACCTCAACAAAGTAAAGGCCATATACGACAAACCCACAGCAAACATCATTCTCAATGGTGAAAAACTGAAAGCATTTCCTCTAAGATCAGGAAAAAGACAAGGATGTCCACTCTCACCACTATTATTCAACATAGCTTTGGAAGTCCTAGCCACGGCAACCAGAGAAGAAAAAGAAATAAAAGGAATACAAATTGGAAAAGAAGAAGTAAAACTGTCACTGTTTGCAGATGACATGATACTAGAGAATTGTAAAGATGCCACCAGAAAACTACTAGAGCTAATCAATGAATCTGGTAAAGTAGCAGGATAGAAAATTAATGCACAGAAATCGCTTGCATTCCTATACACTAATGATGAAAAATCTGAAAAATGCCATTCACCATTGCAACGAAAAAAATAAAATACCCAGGAATAAACCTACCTAAGGAGGTAAAAGACCTGTACTCAGAAAACTATAAGACACTGATGAAAGAAATCAAAAATGACACAAACAGATGGAGAGATATACCATGTTCTTGGATGGGAAGAATCAATATTGTGAAAATGACTATACTACCCAAAGGAATCTACAGATTCAGTGCAATCCCTATCAAATTACCAGTGGCATTTTTTACAGAACTAGAACAAAAAATCTTAACATTTGTATGGAGACACAAAAGACCCCGAATAGCCAAAGCAGTCTAGAGGGAAAAAAAAATGGAGCTGGAGGAATCAGACTCCCTGACTTCAGACTATACTACAAAGCTACAGTAATCAAGACAATATGGTACTGGCACAAAAACAGAAATATAGATCAAAGGAACAGGATAGAAAGCCCAGAGATAAACCCACGCACCTATGGTCAGCTAATCTATGACAAAGGAGGCAAGGATATACAATGGAGAAAAGACAGTCTCTTCAATAAGTGGGGCTGGGAAAACTGGACAGCTACATGGAAAAGAATGAAATTAGAACACTCCCTAACACCATACACAGAAATAAACTCAAAATGGATTCGACACCTAAATGTAAGGCCAGACCCTATAAAACTCTTAGAGGAAAACATAGGAAGAACACTCTGACATAAATCACAGCAAGATCTTTTTTGATCCACCTCCTAGAGTAATGGAAATAAAAACAAAAATAAACAAATGGGACCTAATGAATCTTAAAAGCTTTTGCAAAGCAAAGGAAACTACAAAACAAGACAAAAAGACAACCCTCAAAATGGGAGAAAATATTTGCAAATGAATCAATGGACAAAGGATTAATCTCTAAAATGTATAAACAGCTCATGCAGCTCAATATTAAAAAAACAAACAAACAACCCAATCAACGAATGGGCAGAAGAACTAAATAGACATTTCTCCAAAGAAGACACACAGATGGCCAGGAAGCACATGAAAAGCTGCTCAACATCACTAATTATTAGAGAAATGCAAATCAAAACTACAATGAGGCATCACCTCACACCTGTTAGAATGGGCAACATCAGAAAATCTACAAAAAACAACTGCTGGAGAGGGTGTGGAGAAAAGGGAATCCTCTTGCACTATTGGTGGGAATTTAAATTGATACAGCCACTATGGAGAACAGGATGGAGGTTCCTTAAGAAACTAAACATAGAATTAGCATATGACCCAGCAAACCCACTACTGGGCATATACCCAGAGAAAACCATAATTCAAAAAGACACATGCACCCCAATGTTCATCACAGCATTATTTACAATAGCCAGTTCATGGAAGCAACCTAAATGCCCATCGACAGATGAATGGATAAAGAAGATGTGGTACATATATACAAGGGAATATTACTCAGCCATAAAAAGGAATGAAACTGGGTCATTTGTAGAGACGTGAATGGATCTAGAGACTGTCACACAGAGTGAAGTAAGTCAGAAGGAGAAAAACAAATATCGTATATGAATGCATATATGTGGAACCTAGAAAAATGGTACAGATGAACCGGTTTGCAGAGCAGAAGCAGAGACACAGATGTAGAGAAAAAAAGGTATGGACACCAAGGGGGGAAAGTGGTGGGGGTGGGGCATGGTGGTGTGATGAATTGGGAGATTGGGATGGACATGTATACACTGATGTGGATAAAATGGATAACTAATACGAACCTGCTGTATAAAAAAATAAAATACAATTCAAAAAAAAAACAAAAAACCGATCTATGAAACGTGAAAGAGGGGATTAACCATACTTCCAGAGTAATACCTCTGCATTATGTGATTTTTAAATACACGTGTGTAACGAGTTAAAGAAACATTGTAACTAGGTTTTTGATGATTTCATCTACATCTTGGCCACTATGGTCTTTTTGTTTTTAATTCTTAATAGGAACGTGGGAAGCATCTCCTTCTGTTTTGGGTCCCCATATACGCAGGCATATATGGTGTTTGTTGTAAATAAATTTACGGGCGTCCGTTTCCCATCTGGGCGGTGGGGGGGAAGGGTAGTCGCAGGGCTTGGAAGTAGGGGAACCAGGACACAAGCAGCCACATCTGACCCCAAGACCATCCTTTCCAGTCTATCCCAGACAAACACGGAGAGAAGAAAGTTTCCAGGACCCCAGGAATCCGCAGATGATGACAGAGTGGCCAAGATGACCGCGGGCATTGTGGAGGCCAAAGGGGCTGGCCAAGACCCTTCACTGGAATCATCGGTGGTCATGGGCAGCAAGGCCGAGGCCCCCCTCAGGCTCCCACAAACTTCCCACTTTATGTGCCAAAACTCACCTCTTCCCCAACTCCTACCTGAAACTCCCTCGCCTCCCAGAGATAACTGCTTGGTTTTCAGTACAATTTCATTCATGTTAATGGGAAAAAAAATACCCTGAACTAAAGCTTTTAATGACCAGCTGTACATTTCTCGTTCGCCAGCCCATAGGGAATTGGATCTTTCTCATTTACTGTCCCCAGTGAGACTTGGGGTAATGTGTCCTGGAACCTAATTCTCAGACTGTAATGGCAGGGAGAACCCATTTGGGGGCCACGTCTTGAGTTGATGATATATACTCACTTAGTGGATGGACAGCTAAAAGCTAAAATGCAGCAGCTAGAAGATTACCGTCAAATTCTACTTTTTTTACTTTAATTTTGTTTTGTTTTAAGTTCCATGTATCACAAGAGCTGTGAAAGTTCTCAAGGTTAGATAAAAAGCCATACCTCAAGTTTGATTTCCAAACTAGGTCAATCTAGGGAAAGAAAGAGATGTTGCCTTTGTTTAATTATCAAAGAACATATTGAATAGAAAAATGTATTCTTTCTGCTCAACACTCTTTGTTTCAGGAAACCACATCCCACACTCCAGCAGTCCCATGAATCCACAGTCATGTGTCAGTCATGGTACCCTGCCCCAACACATGTACAGGGGCGGGCCATGAACCAGGCTGGCCAATGAGAAGACTCCATTCTACTGGGCATGTGACCCAAACAGACTAATCAGGGGCTTCCCTGGGACTTCATGCTAGGGGAGGTGGATCCTCTTTCTCAAGCCATGAAGACCACATAAGGTGGAGGCTTCCTGGTGGAGGGACCTGACTGCAGGAAAAGAGAGGGACACACACGTGAGAAAAAAGAAGCAGAAGAGAGAACCTGGTGACATCATTTGATCCCTGGAGCCCCTCGACCCCGTGGTACCTTGAATTTTTCTGTTTCATGAGCCCAGCAATGTCCAATTTGGGCTACAGTCAGTTTGAGTTGATTTTCTGTCAGTTACACCCAAACATGTCCTGAGTAATACAGAGAATTTCTGTCATCATTCATTCACTCACTCAGGTGAGGAAGACATCATCCCAAACTTGGGGAGAAGGTTGAGCAGAGGCAGCAGCCGTCAGACAGAGTGGCCAAGAGTTGGTCCCTGACGGGGGTGATGAGGGCCACCCAGGAGAAACTGGGGTCTTCAGGGCACGTGCCAAGGAGGGCCCACCCCTGACCGGGGAACTTGGGCGCCCTCCCCCAGGAACGACCCAGCAGATTCGACCACAGCTCCTAAACTCTCTGCTTTTGTTTCAGAGGATTTCTTTTTTGAGTTCTAAAGTCATCATGGATACTAACTCCGCTAGGGGAAAATAAACATTGTCCTTCTTCTCTCTTGAGGGAAACCTCTGCTTCCTCCCGTACAGAGATAAACACTTTCCTCAGTGCCACAGAGGCACGGGGTGCTGGGGGGATGGTACGAAGAAGCCGCTGAAACAACGTGTGGAGGGAGCTGCGCTCTCCACAGCCCACCCTCCAGACCCGACTGCTGTGTGTCTCCCAGGAGGAGGCACCGGGGGCTCGAGGCCTGTGCCCATGACCAGCTGCCCTCGCCATCCACAGTCCCACACAGAAAACCTCCCGGTGAAGGTCTGCTGCCTTGCCACACAGCAATCTCACCAGAGGCCACAAACACAGACTGTGTACCCACGAGCAGAAACACACATGCACACAGGTAAACACACACGCATACACAGAAGGCATCCGCTAGGAGCCGAAATGGCCTTTTGGAGTAGATCTATCGAAAGAAGTTGGAGAAGCTGCCATAGAAGTACCACGATTAAAAATGAACCGGGAGATTGGGATTGACATGTACACACGAATACGTATAAGATGGATAACTAATAAGAACCTGCTGTATAAATAAATACATTAAATTTAAAAATGTTTTTAAAAAATGAAGATTTGATTTTTGCTTTTCAAAAAAAATCCCTAAATGTAGTAATAAAGTTTTTCTTTTTTGTATATCAAATATATATTTAAAAAGACACAAACATGCATACACGTACACATAGACATATACACACAGGTGCACACACAGACAGTACACTCATACAGACACACACAGACGCATGCACATGCACGCACAGACGTGCGTGCAATTATAGATATGCATGTGTGGACACAGACACACACAGACACACAAATACACAGACACACGTGCACAGACACACACCCGCAGATGCATGTGTGCACACCCATGCACACGCAGACACACAGACACACAGCAGAGGGGGCATGGAGGGTGGGGAGGTGTGAGAAGAAAGCGGATCTGAGGTGAAAAGGGACATGATGGCCACCGGCTCCGGGTGTTACCTCGGCTCAGCAGGTGGGGTGAGGAGACTGGGGCCCCCCAGTGCGGACTAGACCAGGCTTCAGCCGTCTCTGGATACACTGGACAAATAGGATTCAAACCCCAGCTCCTCCTGGAGCCCCCCCGCCCCCCGATCCTTTCTGTACCGAGTGGAGATGGCAGCGTCGCGCTCATTGGGGGTGGCGTGATGAGCCGTGCGTGAAGTGTTGGACGTGAAAGTGTGAGCACAGCACCTGGCAGGGAGCGAGGAGGGGTCCGGAGCGGGTAGAAGCAGCCCCAGAGGTTAATAACGAGAAAGAAACATCATTTCTGAGTCAGACAGAGAAAGGGGACGGGGAGCTGCACAGTCACAGCAGAAATGGGGAGACGTAGGGCCCCGTCAGCACCGCTGGGGACCCCCGTCTCCCCCTGACAGCGTCGCAGGGGTCGGGGTCTTGCCCCTCCCCCGCCGCCCACAGTCCAGAGCTGGTGGCTCCATGGCAGTGCCCAGGGACACCAGCAGAGGGCAGTGACAGCCAGCAGACACACCAGTTCAGGAGCACATGTGTGTCCACGCAGAAATGCAGGGCTGGAGGGCACAGTGGCTTTCCCGGGGCCCCGGGGGACAAGGGCAGGTCTCGGGGATGCCTGGACGGTGAAGAGAAGAACTCAGCGTCCACCAGGGGAGAGCACCCCACAGCCAGAAAGAGCGATCCCTGCCACATGGTGGGCAAAGGCCCCAGCTGCAGAGTAAGCCTCGTCGGCTTCTTCTCACCCCCCGGGCGCTGACCCCGAGGGTCCAGGCGCAGCGGGCGGAGAAACAGAGGAGCAGAGAGAACAGCAGAGCACAGCGTCTGCTCCCCCAAGACACGGCTCCTATCTCCACCTTCCGCCCAGCCTGCTTCCTCGGGTCCTCTCCTCGGCCTCCTCCGCACCCCCAGGCTCCCTGAAGGATCTCACGTGGTGCCGAGACCCCTGTGCCTCGGAGACCCAACGTGGGTGCCACCTCCTCCAAGTCCCACCGGCCTGAAACTCAGAGCGTCCACACGGCGCCTAGCGCCCTCACCCTCCCACGCCGCTCACCGCCGCCCACCCACCATGCCCAGCGCGTCAGCAGCACCTGCTCCCCGATCCCCACCCTCCCCCTCCTGCCTCTTCCTCTCCCCCGCTGGGTCAGCGGGTCTCCGAGGACACGGCCAGGCCCCGGACCTCCTCTGCACCGCTTCCCCCATCCCATCAGCACGTTGCCCTGTATATTCACAGATTAAGTCGACTGCTTTTCTGCAGAAGAGAAGTTCCCCTTCTCTTGAACTTCACAACTTTTCATTTGTTAAATATCTGCTGGGCGCCTTAAAATATACAGCTTCACTGAGATACAGTTCACGCACCATAAACATCACCCACAGAAAGCACACAAGTCAATCGTTTTGAGTCTTTTTACGGAATTACCCATCATGACCATAATCTCACTTTAGAACATCTTCATCACCCCAAAAAGAAACTCCATTAGCGGTCACTCTGCATTCCTCCCGGCCCTAAGCAACCAGTGATCTGTCTTCTGTCTGTGGATTTGTCTAGACTGGACATTTCGTGCCCATGGAAGCCTACAGGATGGGACCTTTTATGACCGTGTTTCACTCAGCAACATGTTTTTGAGGTTCTGCCTTTTCGATGCTGCCCACAAGGCTGCAGTGTTAAACTAGACGAAATGAGGCCCTCCCCTCATGCAGCTCCCCTCTATGAAGGAGACAGAGACGGAACAGTAAGGACACCCCAAATAATTCCCTACCGTGTTGATAGGAGAGCCAAGGGGTACTCCAAGGAATGGGCCGGGCCCATGAGGAACAGCAGGCAGGGCTCACTGCCAGGAGACTGCGGAACGGGAGGGTGGGTGGGATTCGCTGGCCAGAAGAGCACCCCAGGCAGAGGGAACAGCATGTGCAAAGGCCCTGCTCCAGGAAGGAAATAAAAGAAGGCTGTGTGCCTGGGATACGCGTGCGGAAAGGAACGTGGCCCAGAATGAGATCCACAAGAAGTCACGGGGTGGGGATGGGGGTACTTCCCTGGTGGCGCAGTGGTTAAGAATCCGCCTGCCAATGCAGGGGACACGGGTTCGAGCCCTGGTCCGGGAAGATCCCACATGCCGCAGAGAAACAAAGCCCGTGTGCCACAACTACTGAGCCTGCGCTCTAGAGCCCATAAGCCACAACGACTGAGCCCGCGTGCCGCAACTACTGAAGCTCACGCGCCTAGAGCCCGTGCTCTGCAACAAGAGAAGCCACTGCAATGAGTAGCCCGCGCACCACAACGAAGAGTAGCCCCCGCTCTCCACAACTAGAGAAAGCCTGAGCGCAGCAACGAAGACCCAACGCAGGCAAAAAAATTAAAAAATGAAAGAAGTCATGGGGTGGGGGTGGGGGGAGAC
Organism: Tursiops truncatus; assembly: GCF_011762595.2. NCBI lineage: Eukaryota > Metazoa > Chordata > Mammalia > Artiodactyla > Delphinidae > Tursiops > Tursiops truncatus. Next base: position 81,512,696 of record NC_047048.1, read on the forward strand.
GTGAAACCTCCCATCAGGAGCTTCGGCTCCATCTGAAGAGCAATGGGGAGGAGGGATATCACACATTGGATTTGCAAGATGGTTCTGAAGGCAGGGCTGGGTGAGAGGCTCGGCGGTGGAATGGGAGGGATGATTGGCCACAGGCCTCGGAGGCAGGCTGGACGTAGGGGTGAGACAGAGGAAGGGGTGAGTGGGGCTCCATCCCAAGTCGGGGCAGGGGGAGCTGCAGCAGCCAGCGGGACGTCCAGGGCTGGGCACCATCGGATCAGTATTCCGCACGATTCTTGGCCAGAGCAGAGGGTGGCTCTCAGGCCCCAACCTCTTTATCTAACGCAGCTCGGTAATGACCTTTCCCGGGCTGCTCACCAGCTCCTCCGTGCTGCCGGCTAATCCAGAATGCAACTGGCCCGCTCCTCGGGCGGCGGCCGCCCAGCCCTTTCATGTCCTCAGCAAATGGGCACCACTGTGAAATGATGTTTCGCTCTCGGCCAATGCATTAAACTTAAGTGTTTTCTATAACCAGAGCACCCTGGGTCTTCTTTAATTCCCAAGTGATTTTTTTACCCAATTTATTGCCAGGACTCGATTCAATCAATACTGGCAGGGATTCAGCCCGCAGAGGTGTCCAGTGGCTCCGGGGACCACTGGAGCTTCTGCCCCTGCACCACGGTGCCCCCCATCCACCAAACTGATGGGCCTGCCACCCCGCAGGGCTAACCAGCGTCCAAATGACCAACCTGAGATCTGTCAGACCCTCCAAATGCCGTAGACACCCTCTCCCTGCCCAAAGGGGCCTGCAGTCCTGCGCCTGAACTGCCCTGGGCTGGCCCTGACCTCAGGACTCCCTGGGGGAGGAAAAGTTTCGCAAACTACGAAGGCTCTGCGTTAATCTGGACAGAAACAGACTCTGGGAAGGGGGAAGGCATACGTGCCCTGTATGAATCGGGTCTTATTGCACTAGGGTCAGGGTTTAAATTAGATCCTTATCTTTCGCTCTGGACATATAAAAACAGGATGTGGGGTTTCTTGTTCCCAAGGATTTAGCAAAACTTTTGCTTAAAAAAAAATGAAAAAAAAATGCCAGAAAGCTTTTTCCCTTCCAAAAGGAGGGTCACGGGGTCTGAAACCAAATATAATAGGTGAAGGTCTTCCCTCTTGAACTTGCTCTGGCAAAAGTTCAGTACAATCACATCCTCTGGTTCTAATTCTAAACTTCCTGGAGGAGGGACAGCAGGCGGGCGGCTCAATCTATAGCCTTTCTCAAAATAAATCACCAGCAGGTCACGGCAGCAGTACTGTGGGGTTTGTTTTGTTTTGTTTTGTTTTGTTTTGTTTCGGTACGCAGGCCTCTCACTGTTGTGGCCTCTCCCGTTGCGGAGCACAAGCTCCGGATGCGCAGGCTCAGCGGCCATGACTCACGGGCCCAGCCGCTCCGTGGCATGTGGGATCCTCCCGGACCGGGGCACGAACCCGTGTCCCCTGCATCGGCAGGCGGACTCTCACCCACTGCGCCACCAGGGAAGCCCCAGCAGTACTTATTAAAACATGAAATTAGTTGGCATGCCCATGTTTTTCACTTCCCCTCTCTTTACACAGACTTAGAAAGGCCTTTAGGCAGGGAGAACTGTTCATCTAGTACTAGATAAAGGGGCCTGGGGCCTGGCAAGCCGTGTAAATGGGTGGCAGGGCCGGGTGGAAGGGGCAATAGGGAGTGGTAGAGGCCGAGGCAAAATCAGGAAGGCGGCAGCTGCTACCCTATGCCAGTCGTTGCCTGGGAGGGGACCTCCAGACACCAGGGCTCTTGGCCTTGCCAAAGAGTCTAGTGGCCCCCAAAACAGGCACATACGTCCTGTGCCATTAGGCTATGTAAGGACCAAGTGTCCTGGGACCACTGGTATCTGATCAGTGACTATAATCCCACCCCTCCCAGAGGGGCAGAGTCCATAAGACGGACCAAAGCTCAATTTCCCACCATCCCAAAGGGATAAAGCTCTGGGTCCAAATTAAATTTGCATAAAAAGAATCGTTTTCCCTCATCTTTCTCCCTCGTGACCCTTTTCCTAGTGTGGGGACCCAGCGTTTGGTGCCATTGCCTCTGAGCAAAAAGGATGCCCCAGGAAGCAGAGGAAAACTGGAGTCGGTTCTTCTCTGCTTTTGCTTCAAAAGTCTCACCCACAGAGCAGGGCGAGAACTCGGGGAGAATGGAGCTGGCAGCAGGTCTGAAGGAGAGAAACGCTTCCTAGAAAACTTGCCCTCCCACCTCATCCATCCCTGACATGGGCAGAGTTTACCCACAAGGGGCTGTACAGGGAGAGGGTCCCTTTTACCAGGAGCCCCCTTGGAAGGGGACAAGCCCCCCATGAGTATATGGTTGCCCGGAGTATCTAGGCGGAAAGGATGCGAGTCAGCCTCCTGGGGCTTCTATGGCAGAGGATGGGACAGTAGAGGGGTACTGGAACCCCAGGGGGTCACGGGAGTAGCAGGGTGGGGTCTTACAGCTTCCTGAGCCCCCAAGTTGCCCCAGCTGGTGTGAGACCAGCTCCACGTGCCCACTGCCCCTGAGAATAGAAGGAAAATGGCCGACACAGAGGAGTAGACAGGACCCTGCAGACATCACGAGGAAAGGCTGAGCAGTCATTGCACGGACCAGAGTCTGAGGGTCAGACAGGACCACGTGTCCCAGCAGAGGCCACCTGCCCAGCCCTGATGCCCAGGCATGCCGCAAATGCCCTGGGACAGAAATGAAAAGTAAAGTTTTCCTCCATCTCATGCAGCTGGAGGACTTGGACCAGACACGCACCCAGCGGTGCTGAGGCTTTCTTAGGGTGATGTTGCCTTGGTGTGAACGTGATGGAAACCTCAAGAAGAAGCGCAGAGTTCAAACTTCAATGCCCTGCAAACCCCCACCCCCACCCCGGGATCTCGTTAAAATGCACATGCTGATCAGGTAGGTCTGGCGCGGAGCCTGAGTTCTGCTTTTCTAACAAGCTCTCAGGGGAAGCCGATGATGCTCGTCCAGGGACTGGGCTGCAATAAGGAGGCTCTAGAAGGTGCTAAAGGGGGCTTCCCTGGCGGTCCAGTGGTTAGGAGTCCGCGCTTCCAATGTAAGGGGCACGGGTTCGATACCTGGTCCGGGGAACTAAGATCCCACATGCCGCATGGCATAGCCGAAAAAAACCAACAACTACTTCCTAGAAGGTGCTAAAAGAAGACCCAGAATCCACTGCAGAACCACAGGCGTTTGCCCACAGGCCTGAGTGCTGGCCAAGGGGTCCAGGCCGCCCCACTGGGTGCTTCTGGTGCATACTCCAGAAATGCACACCCTGGAATTGAAGGTAACGGAAAAAGCACAGAATCTCCATGTTTAAATGTGAGCCCCCAGCCACAAAAAAAGAATGAAATAATGCCATTTGCAGCAACATGGATGGACCTAGAGATTATCATACTAAGTGAAGTAAGTCAGAAAGAGAAAGACAAATACCATATGATATCACTTATATGTGGAATCTAAAATATGACACAAATGAACTTATTCACGAAAGAGAAACAGACTCACAGACATAGAGAACAGACTGTGGTTGCCAAGGGGGAGGGGGTGGGGGAGGGATGGATTGGGAGTTTGGGATGAGCAGATGCAAACTATTATATATAGAATGGATAAACAACAAGGTCCTACTGTACAGCACAGGGAACTATATTCAGTATCCTGTGACAAACTGTAATGGAAAAGAATATGAAAAAGAATGTGAAGATATATATAACTGAATCACTTTGCTGTACAGCAGAAATTAACACAACATTGTAAATCATACTTCAATAAAATAATTTTTAAAAAAAAAGACGAAAAAATAAAATGTGAGTCCCGTGGAGTGTGGTCATGACCGCACAAGTCTGTAAGTTGACCATCAAAAGATGAATGGAGAGGGCTTCCCTGGTGGCGCAGCGGTTGAGAGTCCGCCTGCCGATGCAGGGGGACGCGGGTTCGTGCCCCAGTGTGGGAGGATCCCACGTACCGCGGAGCGGCTGGGCCCGTGAGCCATGGCCGCTGAGCCTGCGCGTCCGGAGCCTGTGCTCCGCGACGGGAGAGGCCACAACAGCGAGAGGCCCGCGTACCGCCAAAAAAAAAAAAAAAAAGATGAATGGATAAACGATGTGTGGTCCATCCATAGAGAGGAATATTCTTCAGCCATAAAAAGGAACGAGAACTGATACACGTGACAGTGTAATACGTGGATGCACCTTGAAAACATCAAGCTAAGTAAAGAAGCCAGACACAAAGAGCCGCATATTGTATGATCCCATTGATAGGAAATGTCCAGGTCAGGTAAATGGACAGCAACAGAAAGGTTAGTGGTTGTCAGGGCCTGGGGCGACGGAGCGATGAGCAGTGAGTATTTAATGGGTCTGGGGTCTCCTTTGGGAATGATGACAATGTTTTGGAACTACAGAGAGGCGTTGGTTGCACAACTCTGTGAATATAATAAAAACCATTGAACTGCATCCTTTAAATGGGTGAAGCGTACGGGATGTGAACTAAAACTCAATCTCAATAAAGCTGCTTTTTCAAAAAGCAGATGGGAGGACAAATCTGGGATGATTCCACTTATGTGAGGTACTTAGAGGAGTTAAGTTTATAGCAACAGAAAGTGGAATGGTGGTTGCTAGGAGCTGGGGGAGGGGGAAAGGGAGTCAGTGTTTAATGGGGACAGAGTTTCAGTTGGGGAAGATGAAAAAGTTCTGGAGATGGACGGGGGTGATGGTTACACGATGGTGTGAATGGACTTAATGCCACTGAACTATACATTTAAAAAGAGTCCAACTGGTAACTTCCAGGTTGTGCTTGCTTTACCATAAGAATAAAAAAAAAGGTAGCAGGAACAGGTGCTCACAGGGTGAGAAGGGGTCATCTCAAAATTACTCTCTAAGTCCAAAGGTGGAAACAGAACTTCCCAGTGAGGGGGGCAGCTGTCGGGACCACAACCGCAGGCTTGAACTTGGCATCCTGATGGGGACCAGCCTGAAGCTGATCCCCCCTGGAGGTCCCACATCCAGTTCACAGGAAGGCAGGGGACAGGGGACACGTTAAAGGACACCACGGAAACCGGCCTTGCCGAGCACAGTCGTGTCGCCAAGCTGGATGGGCTCTCAGCAGCTTTCAGCTCTGATGCCCACGCCCTCCGCCCGCCCCCAGCACTTCCCTCCTCCCTCACCAGCCCCTCCTCTGCTTGTCTGCTGGTTCCCCTTTGCCTGAGCCCAAAACAGAGGAGACCTCCGGCCTCCCTCCTCTGTTCCATCCACAGCCCTCGCCCTCCTGGTTCCCTCGCAGATCCACCTGCTTGCTGACAACCCCAAAACAGGGGTCCGGCGAGTCTCTCTCCTGTGAGCCCACCCACAGCATCCCCGCGGGTGCTGACGCCTCAAATATACCCGCTGGAGGGGGTGAGATGGTGCCCCTGGAAAGATGTGTCCAGCTGGAGCCTGTGAATGTGACCTTACTTGGAAAAAGGGTCGCTTTACCCCCTCTCCCATTCCCGCACCTCCAGCACCTGCCGGCCCTGCTGCATCCTCCCTGCCGTCACCACAGTGGTTCGGCCACTGCCCTCTGGCACCTGGACACAGGCAATACCTCCAGTGATCTGATGGCTCCCACTGCTGCCCCCTACAGAACATTTTCCTGCAGGCCAAGCGGACACACGGAGGGCAGGCCAGGGGGGCCGGTGCTGTCTCCCCCTTCCCAAGAGCACCACCTGACCTGCAACACAGAGGCCGAGGGAACAGTCGGACGGAGGAGGAGGGCAGGTCTTAGGGGATCCGCAGGAAATCACCACTGGCAGAGGCCCAAGGGCGGATCTCCAAAACCCACTAAGTGCCTGGTACCCCTAACAGAGGGACTTTGGGGGCCAGGGGAGAGCCACACACAGCCCCTCTAACTTCCCCCAGCATCCCGGGCCCACCCCCCAGAGACACAGAAACAGCTGCGCAAGTGCAGAGCTGTGGAGGACAGAGCATAGAGGCCAAAGGCCCAGGGCCACCAGCCAGCCGGGGACAGCCCTGAGCTGGGGGAGGGACAGTGGAGGAGACGGTGGTTTCTACTGGGCCCAGGCTGGATTTTTTAAGACTTGCAAAAGATGGCTGTTGATTTATAGAAGTAGACGGCCAAAGGATCTAGTAACTCCCTGAGGCAGGGAGAGGAAGCCCACAGGGTGGGTGTGCAGGGCGACAGCGGAGCAGCAATGAGACCATTCCCGAAGGCCTGCGATCAGAGCGGCCCGGAGCCCCGTCACACGTGCGGGCTCAATCACGGCATCTGCTGAACGCAGGGGTGGGTAGCAGGTCAGTCACCTCGCCTCGTCACCAGCACATCCATCTGTCTAACAGTCCAGGGCTCCAAGCTGCAGGGGACCGATTCATTTCTTTTCAAAGGAAGTGGCTTTGCTCCCCAAGCCTCTGTCGCTGTGGGGCAGGAATAATAACACCTCACGGGGTCTTTACAAGAAGCAAATGAGATACTTTATGGGCTGGCCTAAGCGGACCTGATGCATTTTTTTTTATCATTTAAATAGAATTCCTAAACCAACATGAGATGAACCAGGTATGAAATATACTGCAGTCTGCTGAAAGGTGGAGATAAATCATGAAGTTCTTTGAAGGTGTAATTTGGTAAAAATAGCAATTCTGATGAGAGCTCATTTTTAATCTCAGCCCCTCTCTGGGTGCCATGGCTTATACTTTGGGGAGAATATGGAGGATCTTGAGTTTAAAGATACCTAATTTAGCAAAATTCTTTCTTGTTTTTCTTGTTGCAGACCTCCTGGGTGATAAGACATTAAACATTCATGAGAGTTGCAAGGAAGGTCCTAGACTTTTCCTCCCTTTGGGGGGTTAAAAAAAATAAAATTTATCTCTAAAGCTGGCTGGCTCTTATTCCTGACCCTAAGACCATTGGTGAGCCCCTGGAGGAAGAGTCTTTGGGGGGCCGTATTTCTTTCTAAAATTCTTGTACCATTAATTTTATGTGAAAATACTACCCACATAGTCACTTTTAAAAATATCTTATGCAAAGATCAAAACAGCATAAAAGAATCGAATGGAAAGTCCTTGGGGTATAATGTCTAAAGGGAGAGGAGAAAATTAAATGCAGCAGGATCGACAACCTGCACAGGGGGCTCTGGACGTACTCCCGTCTGGATGGGAGGAACTCTCGGGCGCACCAAGTCCATCCGCGGTCTCGCTACGACACCTGGTGGCCGCCGCGTCCGCCCACCTGAGGCGGCAGCGCTCAGCAGCGCCACCTGGCGGGAGCCCTCGAGCTGACCCTGGGATGCCTGGAGAGAGTCCTTTTTCTAAACCAAACACTGAGATTGGAAGAAAATGCTCAGGCCCCCCAGGGACCTGTCTTGCTGAGGCTCTGATACAAGCCGAACGGACGAGGAGGTGTCCGTGGGGTCTGATTACCGGCTCTGCATCCTGCGTTCTGTGCTGCCTGGTGGTGCCCAGCCCAGTAGTCCGTCCTGGTGAGGCTCTGGGTGGGCACCTCTGTGGTGCCTTGAGAGAATGCCAGTATTTTCTGCGTTTTACAAGCAGGGAAAGGGGCCCTTAGAGAGGTAACCGAGGTCACAGCCACCAGAAAGTCCTCCCAGGCCGGCTGGTTCACCCCTGGAGAAGGATCGTGGTCTGTGATCAGGCAAGTTTAATACTGTCAGGTGCTTCTTAGAACCATGGTCTAGGGTCAGGCATTCTCACTCTGCCTTTTACATGCTGTGTGACTCTGGGCAAGTTGCTGACTTCTCTGAGCCTCAGTGTCCTCAAATGAAAAACGGGCATGGATGGACTAGACCGTGCTCAGTGCCACTCAGCAACAGCATCCCTGGGAATGTGTTAGAAATCTCAGGCTCTGCCCCCAAACTACTTAATCCAGCATCTCGCGAGGCAAAGCCCAGCAATCTGTGTCTTAATAAGGACTCCCTGGGACTGATTTGCGCTCAAGGTTGAAAACCTCTGGCCCTCAGGATTACTGAAAAGATTAAATGAGATAATTCATGCAGAATGTCTGGCCCGGGATAATTGCTCAATAAATGCTTGTTGTGATTCTCAAACTTTGGAGAGCTCAGGTGGGAGGTGGGTTCGCTTCTTTTCCTTTTTCCTATTTTTTTAGTTATAAATGTAGGACATGCTGCTAAACACAGAATTGCTTTATGACCCAGGGACTCCCCTCCTGGGTATGTACTCAAAAGAAACAAGTATTCAGACAAATCTTACACACCCATGTTCATAGCAGCATTATTCACAATGGTCAAAAGGTGGAAACAATCCAAATGTCCATCGACTGACAAATGGACAAGCGATGGAATAGCCTTCAGCCATAAAAACGAACGAAGCGCTGACACACGCCACCACGTGGCTGAACGCGGAAAACATCACACTAAGAAGCCTATACCTAAGGCCACATATTGTACGGTTCCACTTATGTGAAGTATCCAGAAAGGGGCAAATCCACAGAGACAGAAAGTGGATTGGTTGGTGGTTGTCTAGGGCTGGGGGGGAGGGAGAAGGTCAGGGGGACTGTTACTGGGTCCAGGGTTTCTTTCTAGGGTGATGAAAATGTTCTGGAACTAGATAGGAGTGATGGTTACACAACACCGTGAATGCACTAAGTGTCATTAACGGCCAATTTTGTTATGTGTGTTTTACCACCATAAAAAAAAGAAAGAAAGAAAAGACAGGCCGGCTGCGATAATTCAGAGCTGTGTGGAGCAACCCCGCGGCCCCAAAGTGAGCAATGTTAAGCGTTTAAGCATCTTTGACATGACTCTTCTTTTGCTCAAGTAAGAATGGGCTTATGCGCACATGTATTAGATTTGCCTCCTTTTTAGAATTGTGACTCCATGAGCTCATGCGCATTTCCTAGGCAACGTGCTGTGTGTCACTTAACGACACATCACAGACACCCCTCGCGGCTGTCCCTTGGCCTGGACATACAGATCAAGTCGTTTTCTTTAATAGCTGCAAAACGTGCCACCACCTTTCCCAGCGGTGGGCCTCTGGAGGGTTTCCAGGCACTCGCCACCAGAAGCAGTTGCCACGCACTTGCACACGCGCACCATCATGGAGTGGGGCTTCATCTCCGTGGGACGGACTTACAAAGTGGGGTAGCAGGGCCTTCTGAACACCTCCTGTCCGATCGAAGTCCGGCAAGGCTACAGGACTCTACAAGCTCCCCTCCACAGCACTAGAGAGAGCCGTGTCCCAGGCACCCGTGTACACACGCATACACGCACATCAGCACCAGGTGTTATCAGTATGTATCATTTTTTCCAATCGCATATTGACAATGCACACCCACCCAAGGGGTAGGAAGGGGATATTGAATTGCATCGATTTGATTTGACAGCTGGGGAGGTTGGCCTCCCCGTTACGTGCCCAGGTTTGGGGGATCCACGGACCCTCACAGGACACGATGAACGTTCTCCCCAGAAAAATGTGTGTTTTGAGGACAATTTCGGGGGTTGAGGCACAGAAGCTGTCCGGGAGCCCCTGTGGCTGAGCCCCACTCTTGAGTTTCCAGTGGGGCGCAGACTGCCGCAGCGCTGACATTTCCGGCGAGCACAAACAGCGGGTGTTTTTCTAAATGTTAATGGGTTTCTGTGCCCTCCGCTGGATGCTCGTGTAGTCAGTACGCACTGCAGAGGCAGAGCTGAGAGACTGGAATTTTCCTCTCACCTTAGAGCTTTTGTTTTCCTTTTCTCTCTCTCTCTCTTTCCTGCAGAACTGGCCCTGGATTTTTAAGTTCAGAACGACTTTCTGGACCCTGTACTTAATACTAAAATCCGCAAGTTTCAGGGAAATTATTTATCTCCCACTCTAGGAATGATCAGTGCTGGACGGGGACCCTCATTGTATAAGGTTTGCTGAAAATTCATAAGGCTCTCTGGACGCCGGGAGTGTATTGATTCCCAGTGAGTAAACATTTTAAGCAAATTAATTGGTGGTAGTAATAATAATAATAATGGATACTATCTTTCAAGAGTCTGCTCTGTGCCAGGCATTTCATCCCTCCCATGATGACAGGGGCAGATTTTATTACCCGAATGTTACAGACGAAGAAACTGAGGCTCTGAGAGATGCAATTGCTTGGCCCGATGCCACCCAGCCAGCAGGGGAGGAAAATTCTAAGTGGGATCTGCTGGACGCCAAGCCCGGGCCCTTCCCGAGGACAGTTCCCATTGCTCATCGCAACTGGGCTGCCAGGGAGATGATGGGGGTCCCTGTGGAGGTGACAGTTTGCCCCGAGGTCACGTACTGGTTAGGAGTGGAAAAAGGAAAAGAATCCCAGCCCACAAATATACCGAAAACAAGACGATGTTATTAAATCCTGGCAAAACACTGCTGCCTGCGGAAGGCTGCTCTATTTGTGTATCTTATAAAAGCTCCCTTTTCGCAAAGGTCAGGGGGGAGTCTGACTTACGAACACCAAGCGGAGACTTTCCTCTTGTCGGAATTAAAAGGATTGAGAGCGATGTGAAAAGGGAATAACTCTCACCCTATGTTTCAGTGGCACCTACCGCAGCGTCAGGGCCAACTAAAATTCCCTGAGGTGCCACCAGTGGGTGCCCTTCGCCTCCCCGGGAAAGTCTGGTTGGTGACTATGCTTCAGAGAAGGGAGCGTTCAGGCCCGAGATGGAGGAAGGACTCAGTGCAGCTGAAACCCCCCCGGATGAGTCTTTGGAGAGAGACGGCCATGCACCCAAGCCCTGGGCAGAGCTGAGAGACCCCAGGCAGCCAGGGGTCCGGAGGGACAGCCAAGGCAGATGGAAGCACGGTGGAGGCGCAGCTGTCACCGTCTTCCTTGAGCGAGCGGTCGGCCTCTCCAGAGGGGCTCCCCGGTTCCCAAGGGCTGTTTTCCAGGCTGACATAAGGCACGCTGGTGAGCAGTGTCCCTGACGGAGGGGATGCTGAGGGATCCTTCTTCACGTGGCCGCCAAGAAATCCAAGGACGCTGCACAGCACTTTCCCGGGGGCACTGAGCTCAGAGGTCATCAGTCTCAAGGTGATCAGAACTTGAGAACCCAAGGAAGGCACCAAATGGTTCTCCTATTTGCCCCCAACCCCCGTCGATCATCAACAATTGAGCCCATGACTTCAGAAGGAGTCTTCAGTCCAGCTCTCAGACGAGAAGAGCTAGCATGTACTGAGTACCTCCTACCTCCCAGGCCCTCCCAACAACCTTAGGGACCAGGCCCCACGACCACCCTCCAACCTCCTGTACCTCAGAGCAGTAAGGAACGTGCCCAAGGCCACAGGGCAGAGCCACCAAGATGCAATCTGGGGTCCAAGCCCTGTGTGTCCACACTACCCCAGTAGCAATTCCACTCTGGCAACTGGAGTCCAGCTTCATGGGAGATACACAATAAGGAGGAGGGCGATGGATATTATACTCAGACAACTGACAGTAGCTCCTTTCCGAGAGGAAGCCTGTTCCTCTCCACACAGAGGTGAGGCCCACCTGGGTGATGGCAGACCACCGCTGCTTCACCACAAAAGACCATCCCCAATACCTCGGGCCTAAAAGGATTTCAGGGTCCTACAAAACCGTTTGAGATCAACCCCTTTAAAAAAAATGGACACTAATATGTATAAAATAGACAATTCATGAGAACCTGTTGTATAGCACAGGGAACTCCACTTCGCTGTACAGCAGAAACTAAAACAACATTGTAAAACAACTCTACCCCCATTAAAAAAAAAAAACATGTCTGTTGGCTCCAAAGCATGACCCCAAAAAACTTCAAATGTTGAATGAAATTTTCTGCAAAGTGTAAGATGATGGCAACCAATTGCAAATCAACTCTTCTGAGGCTATGGACATATTTTATTGAATAGGTGATACAGGCTTGTTTGAATATAACAGCTAGAATGTTAAGATCGTCTAAAAGGAAGAGCCCCCAGGACCTACAGGACTGTTTCAATGACCCTGCCACAGACCGAGCAAAATGTCACCACGGAGAGTTTGGAACTCACCCAATTGCCGGCCAAGTGTTTAGCTGAATTAGGGGTGACAAAGACAGAGGGCTTCCCTCCAGAGTTTGGGGGACAAATGTCAGGCAGCTGGCTCTGCTAACAATAAAGACAGCAGAGCAAAGCTCCTGGAAAACACATGACTCTGAGTCACACCACTTGTTAAGTTAAAAGGGTGCCCAGGTCCCCCTGCCAACACACCTCATTAGCTAAATGAACTGACCCTGCTGGATAAGGTTATTTAATATCTGCCTATTGACTTTGGAGAACGTCTGCCACAAACAAGATCTCAGTTTTGATATTGTTGATGTTGAGCTGTATGTTTTTTTCCTGATTATTATTTGTCAAACAGATCGCTGAGCTGGGTCCAGCCACGTCCACTGAGTGTAAAGCCACGTCACCAGCATGGCTCTTACTTGCCACGACAGTGGGAAATGCGGCCAATTAATGTAAAAGTGGAATCCAGTTCTTGGGATGTAAGTCAGAAAGAAGGGCGGCTGGGATACAGGGCCATTTTCCAGCACCTTAAAAAACAGAACTTCAACAGTCGAGAGACTGTTGCCACACAGACTGACTCCGGAAGCTGTGTCAGGATATAGGGCTTCAGAGAAACATGTGTGGCCACGGGTGGAAGGGTGGACAACACTTCCCACCCGGCAACACTCATGGCCATTCCCGCCCTGTGGCTTCAGAGCCGGGGAAAGTTCCAGTGAGTCTTAGGTTGCTTCTACCCGTTTCCCCAGTGAAATGAGTTAGTTTGACGATGGTCGGCAGTCCCAGCCATGTGCCTCAAATCTCCTACTTCTTTTGTTCCGTACGCCGACCTTAACATAATTCAAGCCAACTCTTAAAAATCAGGACTTAGGGCTTCCGTGGTGGCACAGTGGTTGAGAGTCCGCCTGCCGATGCAGGGGACACGAGTTCGTGCCCCGGTCCGGGAAGATCCCACATGCCGCGGAGCAGCTGGGCGCGTGAGCCATGGCCGCTGAGCCTGCACGTCCGGAGCCTGTCTGGAGGCCACAGCAGTGAGAGGCCCGCATACCGAAAAAAAAAAAAATCAGGGCTTAGATCTACAAGCCAGGTTTCCAGCTCTGGGAAGCTCTGCAAAGATCTAGCTGCCTTTGGCTCGCCTTTCTGCCGCAGCTGAGTCACGGTGCCCCCCTCAGACAAGGGTGTGCGTGTCAGTCCGCCCCAGCCTTCAGCCCTCCCTCTCGGCTCCCACACCCACAGGGCAGCTTTTGTGGGTGTCGAGCCCAGAGTTCAGCATAGACACTGCCCCACAGTAGGGACGCTGGAGCTACCCCAGTTCTAGCAGGAAAGGAGAAAGCTAGCGGGAGGGGGGTGCTTGGACCTCTGGGGATGGGACAAAAGGAAAAAAGAAGCTCCCAGGTTGAATCCTCTCCCTTACGAGCTCATCACCTTTCACACCGTCTCCTCCAAATCCAGTGCCAGCTTGTCACCTTTCACCAAGAGTAACCAGGCGCCCCTGTGGAGAACCAAGCTCTTAGATGCCCCCCAGGTCAGCCTGGCTTCTCCCCCCAGCCCCACCTCAGACTCAGGCAGCAGACCCCTCCAGGAAGGTTCAGGAAAACTTCCGGAACATTGCTGGCTTAGGGAGCATCTAGTGCCATGAATTTTACAAACTGAAATTCACAGGTCACACTGCCCACGACCTGGTGACGTTTGCCTGCGCTGGTTTTGTACTGTAACAACAGAGCTACTCTCATCACGGCTATTACCCCTATTATGCCAATGTGTTAGATGGTGTCCAGACCGGAGAGAAGGTAATTGGTTCCCATCACCCCAAGCAGCGTTACTGGATACAATGAACAAATAGCTCAAAATTAAAGGCTGGCATGGGAGCCCATTAGGTCTGTGATGGATTTAGGAAATGAACACAAACTCACCCACTTCCATCAATACCCTCCTCAAGTCATTTGCAAAGAGGACAGATGGTTTCGTATCTGATTCAGAGGAACTGCCACGTTTCCCGGCCTTCCTGCTAACCCAGAGCCACTGGCCACCGTGGATCTAAACTCAGGAACGTTACCCCAAGTCAGAGCTGACATGCAAACATTCCCAGGTGGAGCTACGTTTTGTTCTCCTTCTTGGATCCAAACCCGGCCTTGACTCTCTGAAAAGCCTTGTTCACAACAGGGTCCATCGGGTCCTTTGTCCCCAGCTTCACCATCCAGTAGAAGAGGAACATCCACCACCTGCTCTAGCTGCGGTTCAGGCGGCAGGCGAGGGACATGGGCGTCTCCCCCTTGGTATCTCTGTCGTTGATGGAGGCCTCATAGTTGAGCTGGAGGCTGATACAGTCCAGCCGACTCATGGCTGCAGCCACGTGCAGGGGCGTCCTGCCCACGGGGGATCTGCCCTGACAGTTGGCACCTGGGAAATAAGAAAGTTGGCTGAGGGAGGGCCCCCTGCCGGCAGGAGCCAACCCTCTGGAAACCCATTCAAGAAGAGAAGCATGGGAAGGGCCGAGGCTGGGAGAGGAATGCTTGGAAGAACGAATAACCGAGTGCACGGAGGGGGGCACTGCTGCATCTCCCCCCTCCCACCCAGCATCCAGCACTGCCTTCCCCCCCCACCCCATGCTTCTCTTACAGCAGCCAATGACCTTCCTGCAATGCCTGTACCACTCTCCCGCTCAAATCCCATTGTTGGCATCTACCACCCTTGGGGCGATGTTCTAGGTCTTTACTGCTCTGTCTCACCCACCCACCCCCCTTATCACTCCAGCATTACTCGCCTCCGTGATCTTCCTCGCCCGCCCATGCTCCGCTTACACCAGCCTTCTGGCTTTATCCCGTCAGTATACCTGCTCCCTTATCCTGCCCCAGGATCTTTGCATATGCCATTCCCTTTGCTAACAACACTCTCATCCTTTTTTTTTTTTCTCCTGGGCTAACTCTATGTTTCTTGAGGTTTCATTCACTTCCTCGGGAAAACCTTCCTAAGCCCTCCTCCCCACAAAACCCCCTGCATTTGTTCAGCAGACATTCTGCATCTCCAGAACACACCACGCACGACTGACCATGGAATTAATTATTTGTAATAATTTGCTGACTTCCCTTCATAAACTCCACAAGGGCAGAAAACACACTTGTTTTGATCACGGCTGTTTTCATCCCCGGCACGTAGCACGATGCCTGGAGAAGACAGGTGCCTGGGAAATGACAGATGATGGGCAGCCTGACTCATGGACAGACTTCACTTCAGCTGAATTCCTCACTGCCTCCTGCAGATGGATGGGCTAATGACAGGTGTCCCATACGGACTTGTTGAATTGAATCAAATAGTGGGTAACAGATATCATGACACAGAAAACAAGGCAATTCAATTACATGCAGTTGACATTTCGGGAGCCAGTGTTTATGAGCTATGGCTGGTCAGTGAGGTAGTTTTAAATAGGTTTTCACAACACTTAGCCTCAGCCCTGGCGCCTCTTCAGAGCCACTGTCTGCAAAGGACAGAAAACTTTGCAAAGCTGGCTGTAATTTTTTAACTGGTGCTTTCAAATACATCACAGTTCCATCAGAGGGAAAATGACTTTTTATGAGCTTAACGGACTGCTGGGTTGTGAAAAGCCCATATTTCATCTTACAACAGGAGAAGTGCAGAAAACAGTGGAGGAAGGAGAGGAGAAGAGTCAGAAAAACCTCTACCCATCACAGACGTGGGGCCCCAGCATCCTGTCTGAGCATCTGAGATGCTTTCCCAGCTTGGTTGGTGGAAGTGGGGGAAACAACACAGAGAGCCTGGGCTCAAGGCCGAAGGCTGGGAAGGAGGTCTAACTTGGAGGCTAGTTGATATGGGAAACCCTCAGATGAGGCCCCCTCCTGAGCCCCAAACCATTGACCAAATACCACATTCTTCCTTTTTCCCGAGGAAGCCAGTGGCCTGGGATGTCTGCAACCATCTACTGTTGGTGAATGGCCTACACCTCAATCCGTGGGCCTCCTTTCCCAAAAATACCCTATATCCAGGGAAGATAAAATGTACTCCCACAGAACCTCACGCAAAGCCCTTTAGCTCAGAGACAAGGCAGGCTAAGGCTTCTATGTCTATGGACAGAGAGAGAGTGAGAGTAATTGCCCTTCGGTGGAGGAGAGATGAAAAGAGGGTTTGGGGCAAATTCAAAGAGCTTGGAGAAAGGAGACTGGCTAGCCTGCCAACCACCAAGGCAGGGATGCTGGTTTGGGGCTAGACCCCTCGGACCACTGCAGAAACGGGACTTCGGGTGGGAAGAAATAACAAACAGGATGGGAATATCCCCAGCGGAGTGTCTGGTCGGACGCAATAAACCAGGAAGCCCCGTGGCTTGGTGTCCTGAAAGGTCCGTCTTCCTGAGCCCCTGGCAAGAGAGAGGACACAGCCTCCGATAAGCACGTCCAAAGACCCCCTCAGACAGGGACTGAGTGGCCCGATGGGGACCTCCATTGGTGGCTGACAAACTTGGGTCCAGGAAACCATCACTGAAGGGACCAGGAGGCAAGCCGCTGTGTCCCCCTTGCCCTCAAAAGAACCCCACTCTTGAATGTCCTCGGCTGCTATCAGAATTACCATGTTCTAGAAGGTACTGAACAGCCTCCGAGCGACCCCTGTGTGAGGCAACATACAGCGCCATGAACGCTCTCTGAGAAATCCACTTCTTCCACTGCTTGTCATCAAAATGCTGCGAATTTGTTGTTCGGTGGAAAGCATCTTCGGCAACACCGAGGCAAGACAGCCGGGCGAGGTAAACAGAGTCACGCACGTGCGTCTGGGTGAGTTCAGAAGTGCAGATACCCCTGGCTGGTGGGTGATGGGACACTGGAGGAGAAGTTTGCTTGGATGCCACACGCGGGCT
Source organism: Tursiops truncatus (assembly GCF_011762595.2). Taxonomy (NCBI): domain Eukaryota; kingdom Metazoa; phylum Chordata; class Mammalia; order Artiodactyla; family Delphinidae; genus Tursiops; species Tursiops truncatus. The sequence goes on from NC_047048.1 coordinate 81,529,569, forward strand.
GGTGATGGGATCAGAGAGCGGAGGAGCTGGAAACGAGCCAGGGGAAGACATGTAACTCTCTCTACACGTCCAGGAAATACGAATTTACCATCAGCCAGGCTCGGGAGGCAGGAAATTCTTCCTGTCCATGTTTTGAAGAGAGAAAATAGCTTTTCTGGGTGTCCAGAGGAAGGGGGTTACGGCTCTGAAGGAAGACCCCAGCCGACACAGCACGGCCTCCCCAGAGGGGCACAGGCGTCTCTGGAGATGTGATGGATCCTGGCCTTCCGGTCTATTTTTGGGCCCATTGTCTCCATTAACTTTTGGGACACTCTGAACTCTGCTCCCAGGTGAATAACAGCCCCGGGATATAATCATCACGTGGAGAATTAAGGCTCTGAGCACAGGAGGACGACTACGGACTACAGACGGCCTCTGACAGATAGGAACCCGGTCGCAGATGTGCAGCATCCGGTGTGGGGCGAAGCGGGATGTGAGGGGCCCCCAGCGGGGTGACAGCAATTCTGGCTCAAGAGAGGAGGGACTCACCCATCACCCATGTCCAGAGCAAGAGCCAGAAAGTCTAGGCACGGACACAGAGCCAGAGGGGGAAGCAAGGGAAGGCAGGGGAAGAGGAGGAAAGCAGGAAGGAACCAGAGGATTATGCAAGGAAGGGCCCCGCCCTTCCTTCTAAGGCTCAGGCTCCAGGGCAGCAGGTCCTGGCCCCCCCTCCCCCGAGCCCACTCCCCCTTCCCAGACCTAATCCCAGTGCCCCTCCCGCACCCAGCCTTCCCTGACCCCCATCCCAGCCAGAAGTAAACTCTCTCTCCTCCACAAGCTCATAGCTTCTCATCCGAATTTATTTTCCAGAAAGAACGCGCACTTGTCCCCTTGAGTCTGAATGATTCATCTTCACTGCTGGGTAGACACCCTGATTTCCTCCTCTTGCCTCCCAACTCCCACCCCAGAGCCCAGCTGAGCACCCAGCTCAAGGCCTGGCCAAGAGTTAACGGCACCCACTGTGTTTCCAAGTCTCTCCCCCTTGGGTGAGAGCAGACCCCCCCAGAGGAGTTTTTGCAGCATTGAACACTCTGGGCCACACGTTTCCAAGTGATCTGGCATTCTCCACTGTTAACTTAGGTTTTCAACTTTACAGAGTAGACACGTGAATAGAAAACGTGCTGCCCTGGCTCCTTTTGGGGCACGGTGAGCGGGTTACAAGTCACAGCTACGTGGACGCAGTGAAATCGCAAAAGCCAAACGGCAAATGGCAACACTCGACTTGATCATGATGACATGAGTCCTTGTTATCTTTTCCCTCTACTCTGAAACTTTTACCCAAATATTCATATTAAAGACTAAGTGAATCCCCCCCCCCCCACACACACACAATTTACAGCTGGTTCATGAAGTATAATATCCGTTTAAAGAAGCATGAAAACACCTTACTGGAATCCCCTTCCACAGCCGCCAAAACCAGTTCCGTCCATCCATCATAATGCCAGATACGTAATGAAATAATCCCACCAGGAACAACATCGTGGCACCTCAGCGTAGCGTCATCCATCAAAATTCCTCCAGGGAATGATTTTTTTCTTTAAAAAGAAAAATCGGGCATTAAAGATAAACTGTTACATTGGTTTAGTTAAGAGATTACCTGACCTTGGGTATCACAAGGATAATTTGAGAGCCTCGAGCGCTACTCTCATTTGATGACCCCACATCCGTCTGTTTGTGGTTAGTGATGCTTTTTAGAAAATTAATTTGGCTTAGCTCAAAGAGAAGCCAAACCAAAAGAAAAAAAAAAGGCAACGAAAAAAAAAAGGCAACGATTTATAAGATTCTGTAATTGTAACTTGACCTATGGCAAAAAAAATACATGAGTGAATAAAAGTCATTTCAGGAGGCAAACCCTAAATAGAGCTACTTGAACTTGAAGTAACTGTGTATTACAGATGTGGTGCAATGCGGTTATATAAGTTATAGATGTTAAACTAAGATACTAACTAATTCTGGTTAATGTTATCATCAGTTTGCTTAAAGAGGTAATAATGACAAAAATTTGTCGGATCTTTCAAATTGTAGTCTGTGGCAGCGTTTCTCAACCTTGGCACTCCTGACATTTGGGGCCAGATGCCCCTCTGCTGTGGGGTCTGTCCTGGGCATTGCAGGGCGTCTAGCAGCATCCCAGGCTTCTACCCACAAGACGGCAGTAGCCCACTCACCTAATTGTGACCACCGAAATGTCTCTAGATGCTGCCTAATGGCCCCTGGGGGACAAAATTGCCCCAGTGGAGACCCTATGGTAACATAAGCGTCGCAGTGACGTGGGATGGAAGAGATCCTTTCTCTGTTGGGGAGGTTCTCCCCAAACAGCCCCTTCCTCATATGAAAGAATGGGGGTCGGGGGGTGGATCCACTCACACTTCCTAAATTCAGACCCTTTGGGGCAGACCGTCAGAATTAGTAGAAGAGGATTGTGGAAAATTTTAAGAAAAATGCAGTTGTTTTTAGTTTACTTTTTAAAAGACACACACTTCTTCCTTCATGGCCACCTGTAACCTAGATGAAGGATAACAGAGTCATTTGTTATCTCCAATAAGCAGTGCCAAGAATGGAACCTCTCAACTCTGCCCAGGTTGGATTATCATTTATTCCGAGTAGAATTCATGAGTTTTTTGGTTTCATGATTGAGTGATTTCTAAGTGCCATTACCCAGCACCCACATGCTCTAAACCTCACAACGAGCCAAGTTCGTCCTCTCCATGTGCTGCAGGAGTGGACGGAGGCTCGCACGGCCAGCGAACGGCAACGCTGGGACTCCAGACCTGCCTTTCCTCGGCCGCCATGTGATGCTCACTCTAGATTTTGCTGGTACCTTTTAGTCCCCAGCAACTCCAGATGGTGGATGTAAACGCGGAATAGTGATTAGCAAATCTGTTAATTAGGGTCTTATTTGTGGTTCTGACACAGAGAATAATCAGTCATTTGCCTAAGTAAGACAACTCGAAGACTTCCTAACAACTTTGAAAAAAATGGAGCAAGGCTGTGTTTCCCTGAGAAACACAAGAGCACGGTGCACACATGCTAAACAGCTCTTAGAGAAATCAGAGCACATTCTCCTTTTACAGGCAGGCAGCAACCGCCTTCACCTTAGACAAATACTCATTACCACCGGCTAAATAAATTATTAGAGTTGACAACAGATGTGGAAAGGTGACCCGCCTCCAGGAAGATGTTCACCCCCTTTAGACTTGTGTCTCTCAGGGTTTCCACACTCATTATCTCATTTGATCCTCCCTGGCAACCTCTGAGGTGGGTAAAGAGGCATCAGGCTGGTTATGCATCAGCAGAAGCCCAAATTTCTTCTACTGACGTGCTGTACCTTCTCTCCTTCTCGTTTGCCGTCAACAGGAAGGACGGCAACCAAGCTTGAGAGAGGTCAGGCTTCTCACAGTTGCTAAGTGCTTGCTGAGTGATAGGATTGTGACATCAGTGTTAAGCCACTCCATCCCTTTCATTCCCTCTTAGCTTTCTTGAATTTATTGCTCAGCATAGCTCATCGGCAAAAATAAATTAGGGGTGCCGGACACCGGTAGTTCAGGACACGTAATTTTCGAATTACTTGTTTTGGAACTCTTACTAAGTTCTTCCACAGCTCACTTCACTTTTAACACATTAAGCACAGGTACATCTCTTTCCAGATAAAGCCTCAAAAATGCTCCAAAGCTCTTCCAAATACCCCTGTAGCAAAGCAAACATATCATGAAAAATGCTTAACCGATTTCCAAGAGGGCAAAGGAAAGGATTTGGGCCTTCAATATACCTTCTGAGTCTCCCGAGTCACTTCTGCCTAAAGGGGGACACGGCACTGAGAATCCTAGAGCTCACGGGGCTCTGCTTTACAGATTAGGAAACTGAGCCCCGGAAGCGCAGGGCCTGGGAACACGATTCTCATGGAGACCAGCTGCTTTCAGACCTCTGTCTCCATGGCTTCCCGGTCCCTGCAGTATAACTGCAATCTCTCTGCAATATTGGCCGTTCACTTTCTCTGTGCAGCAGACCAGAGAGTTTTTTATATCTTCATTTTTCTTGAAGTGTTTTTGCATTGATTTCAACTGGGTGGGGAGATGTTGGAGCCTGGGGACTTTGATCCTGTTCTCATATGCTAAATACTGTAGGGATCGGATCGGGACAGCCAGGTCCTCAGGCCGAGGGAAGGAGACCGATGGAGGGAGAGATGGGGCTCTAGGGCCCTTGCCCGCCACGGGGTGCCTCCCCCATGGGATCTGTCTGGACAGGGGGCCTTGGGGTCCTGATTCAGTCACGGTGAGCTTTGGGCGCTGGGTTTCGATTCCGATTGGACGAGCTTTGAGCTCCTGACGTCACAAGGGCGCAGCTTGAGATTCGAGGTTCTGATACGGACTGGGTCAGCGCCAGTATTCGGGGTTCAAACGTGGACAGGGTTTGTTTTGAGATTTGGGGTCCCAATGAGGGCAGAGTTTGCTCTGGATTGGGGTTCTGATGAAGGTAAGGTTTGCTTTCTGTCTGGGAGTCCTGGTATGGGAAGGTTCTGTTCTGGGATGCAGAGTCCTTCTGTGGGCAGGAATTGTTTGGGGATTTGGGGGTCTGATGTAGGCCTGGGTAGTGTGGCAACCGGGGGTGAGGAAGCAGACAGGTCTGCCCCAGGATTCGGGGGTCTTGACAGTGACAGGTTCGGCTCCGAGATCTGGAGTCCTGATATAGGTGGGTTTGGTCTAGCGCTGGGGGTTCTGGTGTGGATCAGGTTGATAAGGGATTTGGGTTTTCAACTACAAGCAGAGTTTGCTTTGAGTTTGGGGGCCCTCGTGTAGGCCAGGCTCGTTTGGAACTTTGGCTTCCTTACACAGACACGGCTGGCTTAAACCTTGGAGTGCCGGTGTGGACGTGGTTTCTGTGGAGGTTGGAGGTTCAGATATGGGTAGACTGGACTTGAGTTTGGGGTCCTAGTGTGGGCAGTTTATCTCATGTCTTGGAGCCCTTCTGATGACACCTGGCTTCGGGTTCTTCTGTCGTCATTGTGAGCTTGGGAACTAGCTTTCAGGTGTGGGCAGAGTTAACTTTGAATTTGGGGGTCCAGATGTGGGAGGAGTTCACTTTGAGCCCCGGCATCCTTACGTAGACAGAGATGGCTGATGGATTGGGGTTCAGGTGCACAACTGGTTAAGCAGAGAGTGGGGCTCAGAATTGGATGTACCTGCTCTGGGGTCTAGGGTCATGATCTGGGTAGTAGGCTTCACGCTCTGGGACTTAGGTTTCTGTCGTGAGCCGGGGTCACCTGAGGATTGTATCTGAGGTTCAAACGTGCATATGGTTCGTGGAGAGACATGGGGTCCTGAGGAGGGCAGAGTTTGCTTAAGGCTTTAGTGTCCTTGAGTCTACACGGTTGCTGGGAGGACTTGGGGTTCGGATGGTCACATGGTTAGCCTGGGGATTGGGGGTTCAGTCTTGGGCAGGTTTGTTCTGGACTTGGGGTCCTTGCACAGACGTGGCTGGCTGGAGGGCTGGGGGTTCTGATGTCCCACAGCCCAGCACAGGGACTTGACGTTTAATTCCATCTGGGTCCTGACATGAGCAGCCTTGCCCGAGGTTGTGAGGTCCCGCTGAGGACAGGCGTTTCAGACTGGAGGTCTCGTGTGGCACTGCTGGCTTTGAGACTTGGGTCCCTGATGAAGACGTGGGAATCTGAGGTTCTGGTGTTGGAGGGCCCTGCGGCGGCAGCGTCTGTTTCGGGACTTGGGGTCCTGACGTGCACAGGGCTGGGCTCAGGTTGGCAGGCCACACTAGACGGCGGGCTTTGGGCCTGGAGTCCCAGCGCAGGCAGGGTCTGCTTGCGGATTAGGGTCTTGCTATGGACAGGGTCTGCCTGGAGATTTGAGGTCTAACGTGAAGCTCGGCTTTTCTGGAGCTGGGAAATCCCTATGTGTCCAGGGTTAGCTTTTCCACCCGGGGTTTCACGGGGGTGGGGTTTGTTTTGACATCTGGGGGTCCTCCTCTGGGCGGGCTTCCCTTCCCCCACTGCGGGTTCAGAGGGGACTGGGCGCCCCGGGTCGAGGGAGTACGTGGGGCCGGGAAAGGGGTCGGGCAGGGGCTGCCTTGGTCCAGATACTGGAGCCGCTGGAGGCTGAAGGGGATGCCGGCTATTAGGTCCAGCTCCTCCTTGAGCTCCCGCACCGTCATGTCGCTGCGGCAGCCTGTCACTCGGAACACCTCCCCGGAATCCTCCAGCAGCACCTGCATGACGAAGACGTCTGAGGCCAAGTCGAGCGCCAGGCTCACAGCCTGCGGGTCCCCGACGCGGCTCCGGCCTCGGGCGCGGGGCTGCGCGGGGAGGGGCCGCGGAACGGCAGAGCCCGCCCCCCGCCCGTCCGGCCCGCCCGCATCGGGGTCTGGGCGAAGGGCGCCCCCTCGACGGCCTGGCCGCCTCCGCCGCCGGGTGCCGGCCGCCCGGCCCGCCGCGCGTCATCGCCACCCCCGCCGCGGCGGCCCCTCCGGGACGGCCGAACCACCAGCGCCCCCAGTGGGCCGACGGGCCCGCCGTTAACCAAGGCGGGGCTCCACGTGGACGCGGGTGACGTGTCTGCGATAAGGGGAAAAGGGCCCGGGCGCTTCCAGAACACTGGGAGGATGCATCGAGACCCAACCAGAGGCCTCGCGGAGGCCGCGCGCCCCGCAGACCCAGCACGGCCGCATCCCCGACTCCTCCTCGCCGCTTCCGAACTGCTCTCACCGTCAGTTCCTTGAACTCGGAAGACGAGGCGGCTCGTGGCCGTTGTTAGGCAACTGTGACCTCCTCTCCATGTCTGTTTAAAATACAATCATTGCACAATTCGGGGCCAACTACCTGTAGGAATTATGCGTGAATAATGCTCTAAATCATCTTTGCATGCGTCGTCTACAGAGGGTGGTAAAGTGCAGACTTTAGCCATGCTTAAAAATCGTTATTTCTTAGCATGAAGGAAAAAACCAACATTGCAGAAATATGACCCCTTTCAAGCCGATCTGGGCCCAACTTGACAGTGAAAAAACCTGATACTTGGCCACTCCGGAAGTGGGAGACAGACCTTCCTGAAAATTTGCAAAGCTACATCAAAATCCGTCCATGTTGAAAACGTTCTCGAATTCTTGAAGTGAGAAAGGCGCTAATGAAAACACTTAGCAAGGAGGAAATGTCCACTTGGGGAAAAGCTGAGATGGTTCTATTGTTGAGATGCCTTTCAAGGCAGCTGTACCTGTGAGAAACTATCTCGTGCTTTTCCATTAATTCACCGGAGGAGGCCGAGTGCTCAAGAAAACAGGAAGCTTACCTTCAGTGGTCAAATCACAGACACTCAACACTGCACCTAAGAACAGTTAATACGCGAAGACCTAAACTGGTGGAGAAGCTACAGGAGAGAACAGCAAGGGCAACCAGAACAAGCTTGGGAAAATCTCAGTTGTTACCAACGAAGAATAAAATGCAAGCTTTCAACATACTTTCTGCAGAGAAGTTAGTCATAAAAATAGCTTTCCACTGGAAAGCCGTTCATATTAGATTATAGAGGAATTTTAACACATAAACTGAAAATTTAAAGGTTAGATTATTTACCAAAGAGTCTCAACAAATCTCTACCAGCACATCTGATTCAGGAGGCAAATCCTACACATCACAACACCAACTGATTTGTCTTTTCCTTAATGGAAAGTGAAGCTCTGCACAGAATACAAGATTCCAGTTGGGTAATTCTACTTGCTGCTAGATCAACAGATTTTAACATGATAAGCTCAATTTCTAGGCAATAAAAATAAATTAAAAATTGCTTGCTACTGAAGCAAAACAATACCTCCGTCTATTTACTTTAGACAAGTACTAAATACAAGATAGATTGATTTTTTTTTTTCTCATTATGTAGTCTCCAATGTATTAACGTCACTCTTTGCTGAAGTTGTCAAAATGCTATCCTGGGTTGCAATGTGAAATTCTCATACATGTGCCTTATTTTCTTTGGCACGGTATAGATTCCTTCCTTTCTTTTTAAAGAGTCAGCCCAGAGGAATTGGGGGGAGGGGAAAACATCCTGTATACCAGGAAATTCAATATATAGCTCCAGAAATGTTATCTTTTAAAAAAAAGAAAAGGAAGATAAGAAAAAGATCCAAGGGAAGAATGGAGACAGCTGGCGCGCCCTTTGCAGCTATAGCTCTGGGACCCCAAAGGGGCTGCTCTTTCCTTCCCTTATGCTTGCCTTTGAGAAGATACAAATAGAAACAAGAAAAATAACTTCAGCATACATGTATGCAGAATTTAATCAACTGTTTATAGAGCCTTGAGTTATTAACTAATGCAAAACCTGTTTAAATTCTAGAGTATCTTTCCCTTAGTCTAAATTTTAAAAGCACGAAATCTAAGTCCTGTGTACCTAGATTTGAAGAGTATCATAATTTAACCTCCCAAATCACTGGTATTTGTGGCCAACTATATAGAGTGATCAGAACTATGATTTCCTATTTTTTGTTAAGATTCTAAAGCATCAGATATAAAGCCAATATCCATGCACCTCAGTGATCAATTCCCCCCACCCCCAAGTTCTTAAACAAATGATAATATAGCCATGTAAGAATGAAAGTCTTTCTGCTTTACGCCTCCATCAAAGGCCAGTACCTATCTTTACGGAAACAGTTCCTGCAAGAAGAGGAGGGAGTGAGTGCTTGAGGAAAAGTTCCGAGTACAGTTTACAACAAAAGTACAATATTAGAAAGACTGCCATAAATCAGTCTTTAGTAGATTTCTTTAACTATCACATTTTTCAAAAGTAAACAAATTGGGCTATATTTGCAGCCCAAAGTGCAAAGCTCAAAGTGGAGCATAAATTTAAATGATGTATTTGTTCTGTTCACTGATAGGAAGCTAATCTTACATTAATATATTTTCTTCCTGTCAAGAGTTATTTACATATGTACAGTATTTCAGTTAAAAATAATACCATAAACTATATTTTATAGGAAAGCATGAGGGAAGCCAAATATACAAGTCTATCAAAGACTTAAAAGCTTCTGATAACGTACTTTATTTTGGGGGGGAGGGGTTGGCTGGGGGTTAAATAATATCGTCTGTAATAGAGAAAACAAACCGCTCCCAGGCAGTCTGATGCCATGGAGGTCCCCCCGCCGCCACCCTCAGTGAGCCACCTGGTTCTGCAGCCTTTTAACAGATTTCCTGATCAGGCAGGCAGGGGCACAGGAGCGCAGCACAGGCCGGGCCACCTGGGACTCCTGCCCATCCCAGCAGTAGTTCCCGTGAGTGCAGATGGGAAAGGGGTCATTTGAACACAACAACATCAGAGTTTCAGAAATCTGTCCTCCCTGGGCAGGTATGATACAATCAGTTCCCCTTCAAGGTATGGTGAGCAGCACATGCCACACATGAAATGACCAGATTGTGAGTGACCACAGACTGGTTAATTCTGGTTTTCTAGCATGGTAGTGTCTATTCTATTCCGCCGCTTTGGTTCTAGGGTGGCAGAAAAGGAAACATCTTGGTTCCGGTCGGACTGCAAAGCTAAGACAGTCTCTTCAACGACTTCAAGATGAGGGTTACCGGCATTTCTAAAATACACTAAAGAGAAAAAGACATGAAATTGAATCACATGTGCCGTGAACTGTGTTCAAAAACATACTCTGGTTTGGCTTTTTTTTTTAAACCACATCTCAGGACAATAAACCATTTTTCATAGAGTAAGTCCTTTAAAATGATAAAATTGCTTGAATCAAAGAGTATTTCCTAAATTTTAAAGACAAACTTCTAAGAATAGGCATGCATATTTTCTCAGCTATAACTAAAAATCTTTTAATATTATCTTTTCCTCCCTCCAGTACAAAAGAATTAGCAACACAGAACACAGGCAGTGGGGAGCAGGTTGCTGGACAGATGGGGTGGAGGATGGGAGGGAAGTGGCAACAAAGGGCTACGCAGGGCAGGAGATGAGACGTTCTCCCGAATATGTGGTGTAGACGTGAACTATACAAGGGACACAGTCTTATATTAAGTCCTGTTCAGGTTTAAAATAACTGACTAGGTTGGGGTATAAACTTTTTCTGACTGACCACAAAATTAATACGATTAAAAACTGACCATAGATAATGCTTAAATTGACTACCTTTCATAATCTGTCTCTGTCATAACTTAAAGTTTATAAAAGTTTCCCTCATTTCTAGAAGACTATGTAATATTTTGCATTTCAGTATGTTTATTAAATAGAAAACTGAGCTATCTTAATTCTTAGTCATTTTATAAATAACATAACGTATGCAAAAAAATTAACTTATAAATTTATATAGTAGATCTGAAGTACGCTACCACACAATTTGCCACAACTCCCTAAAGAGGAGATTTGGCTGCTGCCTGATGAAGTTTAAAATCTGTAAGCTCAGAAAAATGGTCCGCGTACCCTTTCCCAACAGTGTCTGTTTTAGAGCTTTGGCTAGCAAAACCCTTACGTTTGGCACAGGATCTGATGCAAGGCTTACAAGGCTGGGGAGTAAGTGTTCAACAAACTGGTCCACAGGGATACACTCCTCGCTCACCACTGCCTGTGATGAAGAGAAAGCCAGAGCCGGAAAACAGACCTTTTTCAATAGTGATGAGCACGGTTTTTCTAGAAACATCCACTTCTGTAATTCCAAAGAAGTAATTTCAGGATCTTTTGGTCTGAGGAGTGTGTGTGTGTGTGTGTGTGTGTGTGTCTGAATTTTAAAATCTCAACCACCGAATTTGGTTAGAAACACAGTTAACACTTTTATAATTCATTACCAAGCACTGGGGTACAAGTGGTGTAATATTTGGTGGGGAAGTCAAAGGCTTTGGAGTCAGACAGGTCCAGGTTCAAAACCTAACCTGGTCACTTCTAGCTTCGTGGCCATGAGTAACTGGCTTCACCTTTCCGGGCCTCGGTTTCCTCACCTGTACCATGGAGTAGCAATGGGGATGGCAAACCATTTTTGCAAAGGCTAGCGTAGCGCCCGCCAACAAGGGTTGGGAACCTTGACGCCTGTTACTCACCAGAGCTCAGGCTTTGAGGACAGGGACCACGCCTATCACATGACAGCCAAATCCCAGACCCCAATTCAGTGCCCGGCCCTCTGTGAACAGCTAGCATTTACTGCTGCTGTACTTACAAAGAGTCGTACGTGGATTCTCCCATTTCATTCTCATAGCCGGCCATGGAAATCAGACTGAGCCTAGTTTTACAGGTGAGTCCAATGTTGTGGTGACACCCAAAGGCTCAAGACCCACAGGCAGCAGCAGGTGGAGATTCCAAGGAAGGAATGTGGATTCTAAATCCTGCAGCTCTTCCCGCTACCGGGTAACAACAGCAGCTGATACGTAGTAAGTGCTCTCCGGGTTCCCGGCACCGTGCTTGGCTACTCGGATGCGTCAGCTCACTGAAGCCTCAGGGCCACACCAGGAGGCAGGCCCGTACCCCGGGAACTCCATCTTACAGAACACGGAAAGGCCGTGCAGAGAGGGTGCTTCGCCCAAGGCCACCCAGCAGGGAAGCAGTAGACCCAGGCTTCAAAGTAACAAAGTCGGCCCCCCAATCTCCAGGTTGCGACGCCTCCCTGCATTTGAACAGGGATCCATGTGCCCACCGGGAGGTTCTCCTGGCTGAGGACACTCTCCTTTTGTTTGTGGTATTGTAGGTTTTCTAAAGCTTTAATGAAGGCACACCAAAAAACTGATTTTTCTCGAACAAAATTAGTTGGTGCCTTTTCCTTCTGTTTCATCGCGGATCGTCTAAATCTCAGAAAAAGAATTTAAAAATAAAAGCAAAAATATCTCATTTACCCTTTCTCTACAAAATAGTGGGCAGCACTGACTTCTTCATGAAAGTCTGTGGTATCAGGCCTGCGCTTTGTGACTTTGGCACTGACCCTGCCCCCTACTGCCCTTCTGCAAGTAGATGGCCAAAGTACCCCTGTGATACCCCTGCGGGCCTACAGGGGGCCCTGGTGAGTTCCTCAGTAGGGAGGCCCGGTGGTTCCGGGGGAGGGAAAGGGGGCTGCTGCGGGGCCAGGGCTCAGGTAGAGCCCCATCACAGATTTACTGTATTACTGACAAAGCCGGGTGACAAGTACGTGCAGGTTCATTCTACTGTTCCCTCTACCTTTGTATATGATAGACCGTGTGCATGAGGAGAAGTTAAAACTGTTAAAATAACAGTTCAGCAGAAAGAAAATCATGGCTTTACACTTCATGGGTGACCCTGAGCAAGTTACCTAACCTCTCTGGGCTCCAACTCCTTCAGCTAGAACAACTGGTCTAAAAGTACATGGGTGCACTGAGCTCAACACCTGGCAGACCTTACTGTTAGGAGCAGGTGTAGGACGAGATGCCCGGCACACGGAGGCGATCCAAAATGACAGCCGTCCTCCCCAGCCAGACATAAATCATGCCCTCACTTCCAAGATGCTAAGTAGAGAGGGCGATCTGAGGGGTTGACCTTCACCTGAAAGAGACGAAAGGTCCCCGAGCTGCCCCACTGCTGTGCCCCTCACCCCACCTTCCTCCCTCCCTACTGCGGCGGGCGCAGTGAGGAGCAGCCCTGCGCTGGACATGACGGGAGCACGGTCTGGGCCTGGCCCCCACCTCCCTGGATGGAAAGTGCCGGCGAGCAGGGGGTTGTTCCTCTTCCGTCCCCAGCATCTAGAGCAGGCCTGGCACACAGTAGGTGCTCAGTCACTATGCATAGGATGACTGCACAGAAGGGCTGGGTAACCCTGGGCAAGTCCCTTTTCCAAACTGGCTTGTCACAATCTCCTGTGAGATAAGGGGGTTCGGTCCGCTGCTCCCCAGGTTCCTGGCTAGTCCTCCGGGGCTGAGATTCTTTGCCTGGTGCTGTGTGTTGATATCACACGGCAAACATATGTCAGGGTAGATGCTCCCCCCAGGCCCTGCTAACCTGACAAATGAAAGCAAACGCTTGCCTTCTGACCCACTTAGAACAGTGCCGGAACCTTAGGATGAGTTCATTGATGAAATTTAACCCCAACGCACTTTCACTGTTGGAATAGAACTTCTGCAAAATTGCTACAACCTGTGAAAAATATTAGAAGAGCGAATTTAGAATGCTGCCATCTACTTGGATTATGACTACGACTCTACACGGAAACTAGACATTTTGATGCACCCTTCCACCTTTAAGACGAATTTATAAGCACGCGAGAAAGTCATTTTTGTCACAGTGATCATTAGAATACAGAGGAAAAAAGATGTTTAAATATATGGTGATACACACACACTCACACCCATAAAACCCTTCATAAAATGAAATGTAAAAAGGGACTGGCATTAGAAAAATACATTATTCTTAAGATTCCAAAGTTTAGAAAATGTCCCCTTGCATAACAACTAAATCATTACCTTTCAGAACATGTCATTTTTATAAAATTTTAGCACCATCGGAGTACCTTAGTAAATATTTTCAAATGAGAATTTTTTTCCTCAGTATTCAGCTGGTACAAGCCCACATAAAACAGGTGCGGCTTTTCTTTGCTGGAGTTTTTGCTCACTAACTACTTTTCTACAAAACCGTGCTGGAGAGTCAACCCAATCTGTGTTGAAAAGAAACACTCAGCCACTGTTTAAAGAGTTTCATACATAAGGCGATTTATCCACAATTTTCATCACTCAAGTATACTGCTTAACAAAAGAGCTATCTTACATACTGATAAAACTATAATACAGTTCCTAACTTCAAAACTTAAAAGCTGCTTTCATGGGTAAATGGACAAATTAAGCCCAGAAAAAATAAAAAAGTTAAAATGGAAGAAACATAAATATTCCTTTTTCTAAAAATCATAAACAGAAAAGGTCATGATTCCTTACTAGCTTGAAGGAGATCCACCGAACTTCAGAAACTTTATCTGCACACAACTTTAAGGCAATATGCACGAAATAATCATAAACAGCGTTGGGATTATAGAGTTCCAAAATCACTATCAGCTGTCTGAAATTTAAAAAAAAAAAGAAAGAAAGAAATTGTTTGGGGGGTGAAAAACACATTATCAACCTCTCTTTATTCTCGTTTCATTTTATAGATAAAAATAGCCAGGCTGGGAGATCAACGGAAGCAGAAAGCTGAGTGAAAATGGCCACGCAAAGAAAATTGGGGGAAAAAATCTTAACTCTTCATCTCTCTCTCACACACAAATCAAACAGAAAGGAAATAAATTAAACTTTGTAAAACACAGGCTGAGAAATTTATGAATAGGGATTCAATATTTCAACTTTAGGTTATCAGTTCGAAAGCACATAAAACTTTAAAAATCAGATAACATAAAAATAGCCAGGACGCCGAAGTTCCCAAAGATCGCCAGATCAAGGGAAAACACATGAGATTTCACTGTCTCCACTGTGCTCCTGACGCTGCAAATTAAATTTTCTGCTTTTGCTGGCCGGCTCACGCACTGTTCACGAGCCTTGTTCAATCCAACAAGTTCCACCAGGAGAGAACGGGAGCACGAGCTCTTTACTCCCAGGGAAAAATTCATAAGATGGCTGGTGGGAAAAACCTACTACCAAAGCTTTCACTGTTTTCTAAAGGGCGAAGGGGAGAAGGGTATGAAAATAAATGGCATTATTTCCACAGTGGCAAAAGAAAGGAAATGAAAAAGAGATTGGAAGGAAGCTAGAACCAAAAGCCAGGGGTGCCGGTGAATACGTTCATATCAAAAAGCACTGTTTTCAGAAAAGTGATACCAATATCGTGGGCATGGAAGCACAGAATTCGTATCAGTGGCTTTGGCTTCAATAACCATGGCAGAGATGTTAGTTAGATAGCCCGCGCTCGGAGACAACGCCGTCGGGCGAAGCGAGCCGAGCCGAGCCAAGCCGGCCCGGCCCGGCCCGGCCCGGCCCGGCCCCGGCAAGCAGGTCATCGCAGCCGGCACCGGCTCCGGCTCCACACCGTCCCCGTCGCTGGTCCCGGGTCCCGGGAAGCTGGTCAGCCGGTCCCCAGGCCCGAATCCATCACCGGCCTCCGGCCCCAACCCCGTCCCGGGGTCCCCAGTGCCCGGTTCCATTCCCATCCCCGGCCCCGACCCCATCTCCATCCCCATCCCCATCCCCATTCCCGGGAAGCAGATCCGCCCGGCCCGAGACGGACCTCGCCGAGTTCCTGCACTCAGCCGCTAGAGGGCGCGATGCCTTCATGGAAAAAAACGTGGGCCTGTTTTTCCTCGGTTCTCTGAGAACACACGCCGGGAACATGGCATAATGACTGAAACCTCAATCTCTCAAATTAAGCATAATGATTAAGGATCACAGCAAAGAGAAAATCTTTCAGTTTGCCCCTGGCATAGGCCAAATCATATCCTGAAGAGCCGCAAAAGCCTGATGGATTTCTACAGGAAGACAATTATTTGAGAGATTTCCAGTTGAGGGCAAGAAAAATGAAAACTAGAGATACTGAAATAAATCTCGACAAGGTGAAAACTAAAACCCAAACAACAACACCACAAACAAATCCACTCAATACTGCGGAAAGCACATTATACACCTCGGGACGGAGAATTATTTAAAGTGACACTTTCACTCTTTTAGAATCACTAAAACCTTGAACATTCCTCCTGCTGGCACAAAATGGGGAATTAAATAACTCCTTCACACACAAAATGATGTACAGATCTGAGCCACCTTGGGGGACGTTTTTATTAAATAATCGCTTCATCTGGGTTAGACCTTTTCATATCTCTCACTGTAACATAATTTTCCTTAGTGGCTGAAGTGTATAAACTGCGCTGTGCCCTTACACAGAGGGCTACACTCAGAATGTTCAAGAAAGCTTTGGCAAAAACTGCTCCGATAAATAGGAAAATATTGAAGAGCGGGTGATTCATCTTTCATTTGGTTCAAATAAATTGGCTTACAGAACAGCACAACACTCTAATTCCAAAGTGACTCTCGCCCTGCCTGCCTCTGAAAATGAATGTCTCCCCAGAGACTGTGGTATTTGTAACTTAGAGCTTTGGAATTCATTTTATCCCTTAATAAAAACATAATCTCTTTATCCAAAAGAACACTCCTACTGCTACTTTAGAAATCAATTATAAGGTAGGGAAATTAAGAATTATTCCATCTAGCTTGCCTTCTCATAACCCCAAACAGGCTTTACTTACTCTGTCAGTCCATATCGAAACCTCCAATTCCTGCTGTTATCGGTCACTACAAATTCTTGAAGCTGATAAAGATATTCTCTCCTCTTGTCTTCATGAAGCAACTATTTTTTAAGAATGTATATATAAATAAAAATATATAATCCTTCAAAATGTCCCCAAATAGACTGTTTTATTATACTTCAGATTATACATTTGTCACCGGCCAGAACCGTGCATTTCCCTGATGCCTTGTACTCCATTACCCAGTGTGGCTGTGAATTAGCTTTGCTGTTAACAGACGTCCAACGCATCCCTGACTGCTTCCAATCTTTCTCCCCTGGTTCGTGTATGTGCTTGTGTGTTTCTACACGCCCCCTACTCATCCTTCTTTCACAATTTCCTGCCTGAAAAAAAACCAAGCATGTGTGTGCTTGGAAGATAATGCCCCGCTGCTTCCCAGGGAGGTGGCACTGCTCGTGTGCTCCTGCACCAGACAGGAAAATCTCCGGCGATGCGGCACGCGCCAGACTCCGTCAAGGGCAGCTCCTGGTCATGTGGACGCGAGTAATTAGTTTCTCTAGGTCATTTTTAAACTCTTAGTTTTACGCTCATCGTTCCTCTGGGGCGGGGGCGGGCGGGGGGAAGGCAAGAAGGGAAGCAGCAACATCTTGCAAGAAAGAGCCCTTCGTGCAGAATTGAGATTGGATTTCAGCTGGCTCTTCCCTTAGGTGACCCCGGGCAAGTCACACGCCACCCGGGAGCCCGGTTCCTTCTTTCTCAAGAGTGTGCTGGGCCATCTGTCTACCATCCTCCATACAATTAGAACTCTAAGGGACGGGAAGATTAGGAGGAAAGATAAAAATATTTACCCGTCACCGAAAGAATGCCCACTTTAAGATTTTGGATGCCATGCTTCAACTGAAGAGACCCAGACAGCTGTCTCTGGTTTTTATTCCACTGATACTTTACATATCCAGGGTTTTAAAAAATTGTATTGGGACTTCCCTGGTGGTCCAGTGGTTAAGAGTCCACCTTCAGGCGCAGGGGATGCGGATTCGATCCCTGGTCGGGGAACTAAGATCCCACACGCGCAGGGCAACTAAGCCCTCACCCGCAACTACTGAGCCCGCGCACTCTGGAGCCCACGTGCCACAACTAGAGAAGCCGGGCACTGCAACAAAGAGCCCACACGCCGCAAAGAAAGATCCCGTGTGCTGCAACTATGACCCGACACAGCCAAATAAATATATAAAAATTGTATTGAAGAGGGGAGATTTGTTGTTTTAATCCTTCTTCCTACCTTTAGAAAGTCATACAGGTGTTTCAGAACTCCTATGCGTACTTCATCCAGGTCCTTTAAAAATCCACTGAAGATGGGCAGCGGGTAGGCAGCCGTGCACTGATCCCCAAGGATCACAGCCAGCTCGTGGATGGAGAAGGCTAAGGTCTGACGGACCTTCCACTGGGGGTGCGCAGAGACATACGGACCACAAAAGCAAGCATGATTCAGTGTCATCCAGAGCATAAGTGGCATTTGTGGGGCCAAACTGATACTGCCAGGGGTTGGCCACTTAAAGCTTCATTTGATCAGAGACCAGTAAACAAGCCAATGGCGGCCACATAAAATACAGGTCAGCGAGCAGCCCTGCCGCAGCTTCCCGCTCTCCCTAATTAGATGACCCACCCTATTCTGTGCCTGCCCCTGAAAAGGCCCCTTTCACCTGCGCGTCGGAAGCCAGCGTCTCGTACGTATCTCTCAGGCAGTGTCAATTCTGCCTGCCCAGTGCCAGCGCCACCCCCAGGAGGCTGCAGGCACGGTGTTTGGCGATGTCGGTATCGACGGTCTGGGTTCGAGCTGGGTCAATCATGGACACGTACTGATCTAGCAGGGGCTGAGGTATTATATCCTGAGAAACAGGAGAGGAAGGGAACCATCGTGCTTGCAGTAGAGAAGGAGAACACTCATGAAAGACGAGGACATTGGAACCTGGAGGTGAAAACAGCAAAGCGGGGGTATAAGAGGAACAAGAGGCCTTCCCAAAGCTCGGGGCTCTGGATTGCACGAGCTTCTTGCTCAGCATGTAGGGAGTCAGCTTGGTCTTAAGTTAAAGCAGTGGCCACGCTCATCTTTTCTAAATTGGTCCAACACTGGATATCACAGAGCACAGTCTAGAATATCAACGTTTGGCTGGTCTGGTACACGCAGCTCTGGAGAATGCAAACTAGCTCCTCTTTTCTTATTAACTGCCCCCAGCACCTATGGCCAGAGCCACTGCACTCTGCTCACTACTACCTTTTTCCAACTGATGGGATACTGCCTTCATAAGACATCACCCACTTACCTTTTTCTCTGCAAGGACGAGGGGGTACAATAATTAAAAACCCTTAAGAGAACTGCCACAGCACTAGAAGCTAATCCACAAGACAGAACAAAACCAAACACAGTTCAACAAAGGAAGCTGTCGAAAACTTTTCAGACAAAGAAAGGAGCTAAATGGCTTGTGTAAACAGACACTACATATTAACGTACACATGCCAAATTCTCTTCTCACCTTTGATCTGCTTTATTAAAATACCTTCGAGACTGTTCAGAAGACTTTAAACAACACTTGAGAATTTACTTTTTTTCAGTTAGAGAGGAAATATCAGCAACACAGATTATGAACTAAGATATGTCATTAATCCTGATGCAAGAAAAACGTTTGGTTCCAACAGCCGTTCTTAAACTTAACTTCCAGAAAATGCAGTTCTGAGTTGCTTTTCTTTTCAAGGAACGAACCTGCGATTTAGATTTATCCTCTTCAAGTGGGCTGCAGCCATTCCTCTGGTCAGTCTCCAAATGGCCACTGGTTCCACTGCCAGGTTCACCCGGACCCTGCAGAGTTGATCGGGCACATTATCAACGTGGTCCAAAGGAGGAAGCTGTCCTACCACTCCCCCTTCAAAGAATCCTCTTTCAAGGCCAAAAGTGACTTCTGCAGACCAAGACCAGAGCTCCCCTGAAGACACTGGTGTCCCTCCAGATGTGAAAAAATACATTTGCACAGTTGTATATGATACCATATAGGTCAGTCATTTCAAGTGCATTTTAATTTCAAGACTGCTGGAGGCCCTTACAAAAGACAGGCTCTTGTTGGTGAGTACCAACAACTCGAGTCTGTATTTACCCTTCTTTAGGTCCCAGGGTCCCCAGTGTGGTTAGCTGATGCCCTTAGGTAACGGTCGCATGTTTAAAGCAGAGGCCACTCCGGAAGGCAGGGCGAGGTCTGCAAGAAATGGTGAAGAGCACCTCCAGCATTTCTCAGGGATGAGACAGTACAGTGCTCTGGACTCCAGACAGAGGATGGAGAGGCGGGGGGCTGGGGGGACCCATTTAATCTGAGTGAAAAGATGTGGCTGATGAAAGGGTATTTAGAAAACTGTTCTCAATTTTCACATGTACAAATACCTCTAATGTTTGCTGATGAACCTTTACATTAGGTTAACAATTAAAATGAGCTGGACCATCCAGCGGTGACATATTGGTCTCTGGTCATTGATTAACATTAACTGAGATGGACCTGACCTTCTCCTTCAACCATAACACGGATTTTCCTACTTGCACTTGAAATGTCATACTGTCTACCAGCTTAATGGATTCTGACAAATCAGCTCGATATATGATCCAGGAAGTCGATTAATACACCGATAGATGCTTCGCTTGCTCTGAGGCACGCTACCAGAACCTTCAATTCCCAAGGTTTGCACTGAAATGTACTGCTTATTTTAACAGAGGACATGATAAAACAGAAATATTTTGGTATGATAACCTAGGACCCCAGTTTTTCCAAGTTAATAAATTCATATAGATTAATAAATAATACAGCGTTATTCTCCTTCTAGGAATTAACTTTATTCCAAAGTCTTCAGTGCCGTAGTTACATACAGCACTTATTCCAGGAGCCAAGGTTTACTTAAGGTTTAAGTAAACCACCCAAGTCAAGGCAACCCCAGAGGGAATTGGGAGGTCATTTCCCCAGAAAACTACCTGGCAGTCAAAAGAGACAAGTGGGAAGAAACAGGCCCCTCCTTCCCCTGGGCATCTCGGGACCAAGCTGGTGCGTGAAGATGGCGGAGTGGGAGCTGGACCAAGGTCAACGCAAGGGCCAAGGGCGAGCAGCCTCCCAGCCTCACCTCCTCTTCTGTCCTCATGGCTTAAGCTCTGAGTTTTTTTGTTCTTTTTCCTTCTTTTGCAACTAGAGGCATCCTGCCCGATCCCTTAGGAACCTAAGAGTCAAATTCAAGAGCCCTGACATCCATAGCCATAAACCAAAAGCCCAATTATACAGGCCCCTTTAAGATCCTTCGCTCAAGACAGCCAACCTGGAGGAATCTGTTCTCTCTTTTCCTTTTTCACTTCTGCATATGACAAAGAAGCCCGAATCCCATCACATCTCCCACCAAGGTAAACGTGACCACGCCTTTCCACTCAACACAGGTGGTTTTTATACTCCAGGTAACAAAGGTAACAACGTGAGCTTTCTTGCCTATTTTTTGAAGCAAATCAGCAAAACAGGATATCATCTCATTCCCTACTAATCAAAGGCAACCTTAATAACCCTTGAACATTTTATATTCAGGCTTTTTTAATTCGTCGTTTGTTTAGCTTCACTGGAGTAGACCAAGGGGGTAAAAGGAGGTGATAAGTTCGTTTAATCACGGACGTCAAAATATAAACCGTGTGAATGGAGAAACAACTGGTATTCTGACCCTGGAGACCACAAGTTTAAAGAGATTCTCCATCGTGGCACATGAAAATGAGAGGGTGCCCACACATCATGACTTTATGATCACAGACCCCTTGCTAATTTTAATTTGCTAGTCTCACCACTACCTGTGAAGGACCCCAACTCAAAGGGGTCCATGTGCGAGTTTAGTAGGAATTAAGAAGGCATCAGAGCCTCCTACCACGAGCGAGCTGGAAAGCTAGAGAAACTCAAGGTGAGAAATAAGTGCCAGGCTTCCTTTTCGCCCCAAACACGGAGTCCCAGCCTCACGGGGGCTGGTTCCAGACTAGAGGAGAAACAGTAGTGAGCTACTTGTCTTCTCAAAATCGCCCCTCCAAGGGCTTCCCTGGTGGCGCAGTGGTTGAGAGTCCGCCTGCGGACGTAGGGGACACAGGTTCGTGCCCCGGTCTGGGAAGATCCCACATGCCGCGGAGCAGCTGGGCCCGTGAGCCATGGCCGCTGAGCCTGCGCGTCCGGAGCCTGTGCTCCGCAACGGGAGAGGCCACAACAGTGAGAGGCCCGCGTACCGGGGGGGGAAAAAAAAAAAATCTCCCCTCCAAGAAACGGCATCCAGCATCACTCCTGAGCAAGCATGGGTTAAAGGAGGCCCACGGGACGGGCTGGAGGTAACGCACAATCTCAAAGGTCACTGTCAACTTTACATTCTAGGAGTTGCGTGAATTCACCTCCCCTTGCTACTGAAAGATATAGGCGTCGGTTTAGCAGTGAAATAGAGCATTTAGACGGTTAATCCCCCCAAAGAACCAGGTTGTCTTTGGAGAAGAGGGAAGGTGCTTTTGGTCTCCCCACGTTTGTTTTTTTCTTTTTTTTTTTTTTGCGGTACCCGGGCCCCTCACTGTTGTGGCCTCTCCCGTTGCAGAGCACAGGCTCAGGACGCGCAGGCTCAGCGGCCATGGCTCACGGGCCCAGCCGCTCCGCGGCATGTGGGATCTTCCCGGACCGGGGCACGAACCCGTGTCCCCTGCATTGGCAGGCGGACCCTCAACCACTGCGCCAGCAGGGAAGCCCCCCCACGTTTGTTTTGTGGAGGAGAGTCGGGGTTATCAATCACCTGATTGATTCGTTGTCTAGTTATCCAAAACATGACCTTAAGAATAAAATTAAATGTGCCATTTATCAATTCTGCCAGGATATATTAATAAAAGAAAACGCAGCTGCGTGATTTCTGTCACATCCTCGCTGGCTGAGGGAGAGGGCAAAGACTCACTGTGCTTTGTAACGTCCTGGCCGCGGCGAGCTCACTCTGCGGGGGTGAAGCCGCCGGGGCCGGCTGACTGCCAGAGGCTGGGCTGGGATCTGAACTGGACGCCTCCTTGAGCCCTCCGTCGGCGGGCGCGCTCGGGCTCATTCACAGAGTCTAGCTGTGCGGCAACCAGTGCAGCTGACAACACCTGAACTGGAGCTGCAGGAAGAGAAGTTCCAGGAATTTGAATAACTTTATTTGGTTTGCAGGGATTGACTCACAACGTGGACGCACCGCACAAGCCCTCCCCTTCCGGAAGTCGGGCGCCCGGCGCGAGCTCTCACCGAGGTGCTGATGTTTACGGCCATTACCTTTATTCCAACTAACTGCCAGCCACACACAGAGTGTCCGACCTGAACTTGAAAAGCCTCAGTTAGGAAAATCAGAGTCCAATCCCATCACCTTCCACAGAAAGACAACGCGATGCTCCTGAACGCTGCTGTCTGGGAGGCCCAGCAACATGGGGGGGGGGGGGTCCCATCCCCCATTTATAAACCAGGGCGGCCATTGCTCTGCCACACGCACGCGCGTGCAGGGATCAATCCATCCCCGTCCACACCGACGAGTAAAGACCGCGTTCACCCAGCCCCGAGCGCTACTCGTTCTTTCTGTCCACAGCACGGCTATTCGAGACTCTCCTAACAGTGAAGATGACATAGTTCACATGCCTTTCTGTAAAAAAACAAACTGATGTTTCCATGTCTCCAGCCTCCAAACACACACACACACACACACACACACAGTACTGCCTGCATCCTGTTTCCTACTAGTTCAATTCAACAAGAGTCCTTAAAATGTTTAGAGCCTACAAGGGCTCCCCACTGGGCCCAGGGCAAGGTGCCACCTCCTTAGCGCACCCGAGGCCCTTTCCAGGGGTCTGAGTGACATTTTCAGCCATGGCCAGTTCACAATTACCCAACGGGTAGTTTATTTCTCAGTCTTCTGGGGTCCCAGATCCCTCTGAGTGCTGATGAAAGCCGCAGGTCCTTCCTTACAAAGAAGTTAAGTCTGCATATGCACACGATTTCAGGAAACTGGAAGGAACCTCTGAAACTCAACCCTCGACTTCTCGAGACGATGGAGTCCTGGCCGTCGCCTAAAGCCTAAAGCCCACGTCAAATGTCAGCTGCTCTGCAAGGTCTTCTCCCAGATGCTTCCTCCGCCCGCAGGCCGGACCGGCTTCCTGCCCTGCGCGCCCACCCCTGCCCCAGCCCGTGCCACTGCCTATGCCGGGTGGTTGTTTCCATGATCCCCTCAACCAGCCCTATGGGCTTCACGTGTCGGGCGTTACTGCCCCAGCACCCAGCCCGGGTCCGAGCACTGAAGAAGGCAGCTTTAGAAATGTGTTTTCCAAAAACAGACCTTTGTCTATAACAATTAGAAGCGATATGTTACGTGTGCTCATTCCTTCAGCAAACACTGACTTAATTTCCTTTATAAATTTAAAGACAAAGAATAATCACAGGGCTGACTGGATTTTCACATTTCCTTTCCCGAAAGCTTCACAAATCTTTGCCCGGCAACGGCAGCAAGTGTTGTTTTTTTCCAATTTCCCCAACTCAAGGAAGAATACAAATACCGCCCCGTTTAGAGAAAGAAGAGGCATGGTGATGGATCTGGACTGCAAGGCCTGGCTCCCAGATCAGACGCTCTGTGGGAACACTGGTCACAAAATGAAAAATACCCCAAAGAAGAAGTTGTGCTCCTCCTGGCTGTACAAAGGGAAAGACCTTAAGCTTCAGGTGAGTTAACAGGCTCCAAAAGGAGCACCCTCCTTGGCTGTTCGTAGCTAGAAAGGGCTTTGTCACACGACGAGAGACAGAACTGTGTCCAAGGAGCTAATAAAACTTCCACCGCTCCAGACACGCCCGAGAACTAGCCGCTTCTATCTGAGAACCCGGTCACACGGCTGAAAAGCAAGGAGGCAAAACCCTCGCAGAGACCTGCAACAGCAGGATCCCCGGCGTGAGGGCTGTGCGGAGACTGGGCCAGGCGCCCCCGTGGTGGGTGCGCAGGGTCGATCGAGGGAAGTACGCACACGTGGACAGCCACACGGGCCCGGCTGACACACAATCCAGAAAGATCCCGTTTTCTCTTTCATTACCGTGGACAACAGCTACCTTGCACACCTGGATCGTTCATCACATGCTCCTGCAAACCATCCAGGACTCTCTGAATCTCGCTCCTAGCCACACAGCTCCTATGAACGGCCTCGGGTGTGCCGCCACCTTCCTCCTGCGGGCCAGCCTCGCTCAGGAGCAGCTCTAAGTCCTTGCTTATGTCAGGGAGAGGAGTTCGCCAATAAAGGAAATAATTGAAAACGTCCTCAGGATGCCCCGGGCGGGCCCAGGAGTCTGGTCCAGGATGGCTGTTGACGGGGAGGTCGTTAATACTGGGGAGCTTCGTGGCCTCGGGGGAAAGCCTGGTCACCTCGGCTCCAGCCAAGACAGAGTCTTCCGTTGGCTTCTCCGTCAGGCCATTGGAGGAGCTACTGACGCACGGAAAATTGCTGGTGTCCGTGGATGTGTCTTCCATGGGTAGAGCTGGCTCTGTCTGGCCCGGCTTTGTTGAACTAGTTTAAATTGAGGGAAGCAAATTTTTAGCACCGTGCAATAGACTGGAAGTAAAATGGGGAAACATCAGACCCCCATCCTTGCGAAGCTGGTCCTCCTCTCTACCTGGCTACCCAACCTCCCGTGACTTCCCGTGCCAGAAGTTAATAACCTCACGGAGGATAAGAGGTCCAATCGGTACCCTCTGCCCCACGGGGAGTATTAAAGCACTGAAAATGCCACAGGAAGGTTCACCCAATCCCTCCATTACATTCAAGTGGTGCACCAGCCCTGGCTTCCGCGGGCACCCTTCCGTGGCGAGACTTCACGCACTTACTGCTCATCAGTACCTCCAGGGGGCAGGCATTAGAAAATAAAAGGCGCTAGAGCTGCTAAGAACTGGCTATTGGTGAACCACCTGGAAAGTCCTGATGAGGAAGATGTGGCACAGAGGCCTGACCTTCAGCAAGAACTCAATGCATTTTGGTGGAGAAAGATGGAGAGAAGGATGCACCCATCTTACGAAGCATCTGTGCCATCCGAGATGTGAATCACCTCCTCTCACACGGCTGAGGAGGAATATTCGCAATGGAGAGATGCTTGTAAACTACCTCGCGTGGCCTGCTTAGTACGTACCCATCGTCTTCCGAGGAAACAGGAAAAAACCCGAGATCGAGCACTAGGACTTACTAGAAGAACAGTGTGGGCCTACTAACGGTGAGCCAGGAATGTCACCTTCATGTGCACGATAAATCCTACGGCACAAAATTCTATTGGGGAGACTTCACATTTTCCCTGTGTAAATTATCCAAAGAACTTCATTAATCAAAAAGTAAGAGAAAATTTTCTTTATTGGTTATTTAATCACGACTCTGAGTGAATATTTTATCTAAATTTAGGAGACACAGTAGCTTCATTATTTATAACCCACTAGTCATGTTTCAAAATCATTATTGCAATTACTTTTTGCTTCTTTACATAATTAAAGCTCTAATATTCCACCGTGCCCAGAAGGTCACTGTTACTCAAGCTCCAGACAAGGTAATTGCTAGAATTTTAGGTGGATGCTTGAGGTGACGCCGGGATCCTGATAATTACTCCAGCCGAAACTCACCAGGCTGAGGACATGTTCCCATGGCTGCCTGCACCCGGTGACCCGGAGGTGAAACCCGAGTCCAAATCCGGAGCCGGTGGTCGGATGCTCAGGGTGCCATCCTCTCGAATATAAAGGCCAGCCCTGGAGGGGTTGGCAAAGGTGAAGATGATGGGGCCCAGGGACTGGAAGGCAGCCTGGCGCACCCGAAACCAGAGAAGAAGGGTGCGGTGCACGCGGTGTCGGCCAGGTCTGATCCCAGGCTGAACAGACGGCTGATCGCCAGCGAATCCACTGTCTGCCACGTTACGTGTAAGCAGATGCACTGCTTCCTAAGGCCGTCCCTAGGTTCCAAGTAAACTATCTTCCAACAGAAAATCAGGAAAAATTGAGTGCCATCATGTAGTCTGTATGCTTCCCGAATATTAATTCCACATCAAATAATCCCAGACTTCGTACAGCATCTGAACAGCCCTTATTCATCATTGCGGGCGTGTTTATGATCACAACAGAAAAGGCAACGATCCAGTTACAGCTTCCTCCTTCTCCTTCCTCGTTTCTGTGATGTTCGTTTGCTATGAACGCTGCGGTGTGTGCCACTTTCCTACTACACACCAGGCTTCTGAGACTTTAGGTGCCCTAATAATCCTCACAAAGTCTAAATACGCCAAATCCGTTACCGAAAAGACACAGTAACAGTGCCCAGTGCAAAGCCACACCGAGGCCCGCGAGTGGCCGCACTCACCCACCGACAGGGGTCGCTGATCAGCGTGATAAAGGGCGCCGAGAGCCTGGCCCCGCGGCCCTCGGGGGACGTGCTGTGGGACACACCACGACGCACTCCGCACAGGCTTTCCTCATCCCCCACGCAGTGTCTGAGCAGAGCTCAAAAAACTTCGGGAGCTACCAAAGCAAACAAAACCATGTCACCCGAAGGAAGGGCAGACCTGTTTCAATGATGTAGTTAAGGCAGAGCCTTAAGTTAATGACACAAAAGGGAACTAGCTACGAGTCCAAAAGGAATCATCTGAAACAAACAGAAATAACTTCCTTTACCTCTTAATCCTAGTAAATGACTGCGTTAAATTCAACAAGATAATACAGAAAACCGCCCCAAAGGCTGAATGACTGATATGCACCTGTGAACTGTAGAGAATTGTGAATGACTCTGAAATTGTGGTTTCCCCAACTAGCGGCCCCACCCAGGTCCCACGGTCTTTGGCTGGGGTACTTTAGGGAAAGAAGGCATACTGTTAAAACCTCACAGTACCGCCAATAGTTCCAGTCCACGAAACACAAACTGTGTGCGGTGGAATGCAACGGATTGTCATCACGCTGGATAAACACAGTTGTGAGTCCATTTACAAGTTCACGTCGGTCCTCCTCGGTGTGACCGTAAACGTGCGGCGCTTCGGTTAAGCTAGCTGCATTCCAGCCATACAGGTAGCACGCCCTCTCATGTAAAAGCAGCAAGTGCTTACTCAGCACAGTTCTCTGGGGGCCTGGTCCTGGGTGGGCAGTGGAGAAGCAAAGGTGAACGTGATGGAGTGAAGTCCCCGTCAGCAACGCTGCAATGAGGCGTGGTGGGGGACACGCAAGCACTCTGAACAGAACGTCATGGAATGCTGAAAAGGGAGACCCAGCGGGTAGATGAGTCCAGACAGGGAAGACACCTGACAGAGGCAAATGCACACGCAAGCTGGGTGTGAAGTGTGAGTAGGGCCCCCCCGCCAGGCAGGGAAGCCTCTGGAAGGAGACGGGCAGTAATGAGCAGGGGCAGGGAGGTGCACGAGAGCAGAGAGCTAGCTGCAAGGCCCTGAAGAGCCCCCCGGCTGCCTGGTGACGTGGTTCTCCAGACTGTTGTGCTGAGAATCACCAGGGACTTCAGCAAAAATACAGACCCCGGCCATGCCCCCTTTCACCCTCCCTGCGGTTCAGATGCACGACCGAAGGTCAGGGCGGTGTTCGGACCCGAGGGAGGCGAGTGGAGGTGAGGCAGGAAAGGTACTTGTGAAGGGAACTGAGGGGTCAACACGGGTCTGGATTTTAATCTGTAAACCAAGAAAAAAATCCCACAGGTTCTGAAACCCAGGAGCGAGGTGGTGGAGCAGTGTTCTAGAAAGAGCAGTCGAGAAGGGACAGAGGGCGGCTTAGACAGTGAGAAGAGCGGGGCGGGGGGGGGGGGGGCGGTAAAGCAAGCAGTGAGGAAGCCACAGCAGAAGTCCCCGGGGAAGAGGGCGGGGCTGCCCCTGCAGCATCCCACATACCAGCTGCCTGAGGCTTATAAGAAATGTAAGCTTCAGCAGCCAAGAAACCTGAAACTGATGGATGCAAAACTGAGCTGCCATTCCAAAGTAACAGACTCATAAATACAAAACGTCACCACTGATTTCACAAGCGCCCTAAGAAGGGCATCAGCAAGTACAGCTGGCAAAACGTCACGTACCAAAAATTTCTCAGTGGCTTCTTGTCCGACAGCACGACAAATATCACCCAAATTTGTGGCACAAACCTTAAAAAGGCAAAAGGCATACTCATTATTCTCCGATTTCTTTCTGTCTTAACAAATTGTGTAAACTGACAAGCGGGAGCCTTGAGAGCAACGAGTCCTCTGGTCGGGCAGCTAACAAGCACTCACTGAGCCCGGTGCCTCCACTGCACCGGAAACAGAAGACTTACAATAGAGCACCGCACGCTAGGACGCTGTGGCTCCTCATCCTCTCGATACACAATGCTTCTGGTTAGCACGAGAGCAAAAGACACCCTTAACGTCCTCTGCATGGTAAATGAGACCCAGCTCCTTGCCTCTGCGTCACGAGGGGAGACCACAGGGAAGATGGGCAGCTGCACAGCAAGGCGGACGGTGAGGCTGCTCGGGGAGGGGGTTGGCAATGGTCTTCAGAAGGAAGAATATGACAACCGAGTGACGAGCGATAAACGGGGAGGGCAGTGCAGGGGGTGCAGTTGGAAGGTACAGCAAACATGCGAGGGTCCTGGAGCCAGTCAGCCCCAGTGATGAAAGGCCTTGCACGCCTGGGCGCCAGCACTGAAGCACAAGCCAGCAATGTCTCTTCCTCCTGTGCCCAAGAGGGTTACCCTCACGGCGTCTAACCCTACGTCTCCACAGATGCCCGGATGGCAGGGAAAACTGGCAACAGTGTTCACTGTTTTCCTTACACAGTTCACACTGGCCACGTTTTTCATCCAGACTGTGTCTACTGAGGAAGTCCAGGCACTTTAAAGGAATCAATTTTGAATCTTGTTTAACTTTTTGAATTTTTCAAGTTTTGAAACTGTACATTC
Source organism: Tursiops truncatus (assembly GCF_011762595.2). Lineage (NCBI taxonomy): Eukaryota > Metazoa > Chordata > Mammalia > Artiodactyla > Delphinidae > Tursiops > Tursiops truncatus. Next base: position 81,558,699 of record NC_047048.1, read on the forward strand.
CCACCTTCCGAACTTGAACGACTTCCCATCACCACATAGCTCACAGAATCGAGGGAGCAGCCGGCGCTCAACCGTGCTCTTGCTCAGCACCGACGCCAGCTTGCAGATTACCTACAAATAACAAGAAAACTTGGGTCACTTGGAATACCAAAGCGTAAATGTCCCACATATCACTAACTGGATTCCAAAAGCGAATATCAAAAATATTGCCAAAATACCCAGGAGGTCAAAACAGAGAACACCTTCTTTTGCATTTTGTCAAGTTGTATCAATAGAAGGCCAATAGTTTTCAAGTTTTACTCAGATATGGTTTGTCTAAAGCTGAAGCGTTACCATGTGCCAGGTGCCTGCCATGTGCCCGACACGTGAATGCACAATTGATGTGCGTTACCTCTTTCATGTTCCTCAAACCCTATGACGTGAGTATCATGTATCTTCATTTTTCCAGATAAGGAAACTAACGCTCAGAGAGGTTAAGTCATGTTACCAAAACCAAAGAGTGGTGAGGTGGGACACACAGTAACAGCTGGACAAAGCATAAAAGACGGCTCACAGGCGATCACTGAAGACTAACCAAACACTGGTGGGGACTAAATGGAAGCAGACCCTTGAGAGGGGAAACCACACCGGGTACAACATGCACTGCTTGCTGCTGCCTTTCTGCCTGGGGCGTCCTTCATTCTGTACAGCCATGCGGGGCAGCTGGACTTCCAAGTCAAAGCTACCGTTTTACTGGCTTGAGAAGTCAGAGGACAGAGACGGGGGTGGCCAGGGAGGCTGGAAAGCGAGGGTAGAAATCCTGGGAGGGAGGGAAGGATAGAGGAAGGAAGCTAAAGAAGGGAGACCCCCCCCACCTCTGATTACATCCTACTCTTATCCTTGGCTGATCTCAGCACCACGTGGGCACAGGGGAGATGGTGAGTTTCACAGAGCAAAGCAATAGCTTGAAGGCAGAAGGATCTGTGTGGTTTCAGCTGCTGAGAACTGCAAAGGAAACAGAATCTGAACTGTTTGCTAGAACAATGTTAACACTCTTCAGAGGAAAAACACAGAATTCAGAGTTTCTGCAATGTTTCATTGAGAAGATACATTAGTCACAGACGTGAGAACAAATGGGAAAATGTGACTTACATTCAAGAAAAATCTCAATCACTAGAAACAAATCCACAGAAGATCCAGATGTTAGAATCAGTGGATTTTAAAGAGCTATTATAAATATGTTCAAGAACTAAAAGGCAAATAGAGTCATAACAAATGAACAGATAGGAAATCTCACCAAAGAAATGGAAACTGTAAGAAAGAATCAAGACTTCTGGTAATAACACTGTAGCTTGGTCAGACTTACGCTCTTACAGGTAACAATTATAGAATCTTGAAAAAAACATAAAAAAACAATCATTTAAGAGTACTGGAGAGCAACCAAAAGGCAGAAACTGGAGCAGAGACTGTCCTTAAAAGATGAACTGCAACAGGAGAAATTTGCAAATAAGGTCCGAAGTCTGTGTCTATATTTTGCTGAGATCTTTGGCTGCTGCTAAACTACACATATATGGGGAGACCCCAGGGACCCGGCAGAAAAGCAGCAGCCAGAAACTAAACAAACTGAGCAGAGGCGTCAGCTGCTGCTCTCCACAAAGGAGACAGCTGGGAGCTGGAGATCAGACAAGACTACTGCCTGCTATGTAAAAAATCACTTTAGAGAAATAAAACAGAATCCAGATCTCTGTAGTGTATCATTTTTAAAGTCCAGTATTCAATTAAAAATAACTATGTATTAAGAGGAAAAAGTGGCCCATAATAAAGAAAAAATCAATCAACGGAAATCAACACCAAGATGATCCAAATGTTGCAACCACCAGACAATCACTTTCAAGGAGCTTTTATAAATATATTCAAGGATGAGAAGAAAATACAAGCATAAAGAACATATAGGGAATCTCTACATCATAGAGATATATAAACTATAAAAAAAAAAGGTCAAAATGGGGACTCCCCTGGTGGTCTAGTGGCTAAGAATCCACCTTCCGATCCAGGGGATGCAGGTTCGATCCCTGGTCAGGGAACTACGGTCCCACGTGCCGTGGAGCAACTAAGCCCACACGCCGCAACTGCTGAACCCATGCGCTCTGGAACCCGTGCGCCACAACTAGAGAATCCGCACACCACAACGAAAGATACCACCTGCCACAATGAAAGATCCTGCGTGCTGCAACTAAGACCCAACGTAGCCATAAATAAATAAATAAATATATTTTTTTAAAGGTCAAAATGGAAACTCTAGAGCTGAAAACGACAATAACTGAAATAAAAAATTTAATGGAAAGGGCTAATAGATTGGAGATGACAGAAAGAGTCACCAAACTTAAAAACAGATCAATGAAGATCACTAAATCTGAACATCGGAGACAAAAATTACTTAAATAAACAAAACAAACAAACAAAAACAGAACCTCAAAGACCTATTGTTGGGACAATATCAAGGGTCCCAACTTTATAAGGCCCGGACTGAAAGGAGAAAGAGAGAAAAAGCACCTAAAGGAACAATAGCCAAACACTGCCCAAATAGGATATTTTCTCCACAGGAGTACGATGTGAATGACAGCTGACTTCCCCAGGAAACAACAGGGTGGTGATATGTTTAAAGTGCTGCAAGGAAAAACGAAAACAAACCTCAATTCTATATCCAGTAAAACGATCATTCAAAAATGAAGGCAGAATAAAGACATTTTCTGATGAAAACTGGGAGATTTCATCAGCAGCCAACCAAATTCAAAAAAAGTATTAAAGGAAGTTCTTCAGGCTGCAGGGAAATGATACCAGATGGAAACTCAGACGTAGGAAAGGAAGCAAGAGCACCAAAAATGGTAAAAATGCGGGTATAAAGGGCTATGCATTTTTTCCCTTTTCTTACTTTCTCCCAAAGATAGAACTGTTCAAATCTAAAATCATAATACCACATTACCAGGATCATCATGTGATGTACATGTCATAATGTATATGACAACCACAGCACAGAGGAGGAGAGGGTGAAGGGAGCTACGATGTTGCAGGGTCCCACATTTTTGAAAATCCTCAATAGAGAAATTAAAGTGCAGTATACAAAAATATCCAATTAGCCCAAGAAAAGGCAGGAAATAACAGAAGAACAAATGACACAAATGGAAAACAAATAACAAAATGGCAGAATTAAATTCAAATATATCAATAATTACATTAAACATAAATGGAATAAACACTCCAATTAAAAGGCAGAAACTATCAGATTGGCTATAAAAGGAAGACCAAACTCTATGCTGATGAAAGCAGGAGGATTTTAAATGTAAAGACATACAAGGTTTTGAGTAAAGAGACGTAAACAAATATACCATGATGGGCAGTAAACGTAAGAATGCTGGAGTGGTTACAGTAATATCACAGTGGACTACAAGATACAGATTACTACCAGTGATAAAGAAAGTCACTTCTTAGTAAAAGAGTCAATACCTCACAAATATATAAACATTAAATGTGTAGCTTTAAACCCTTAAAGTAGACAAGAAGGTAGGCTGAAAAATATTAAGCTTCCTCCTTAAGAAACTGGAAAACTACAAGCAAATTGAACTCAAGTACGTAGAAAGAAGGAAATAATAAACAGTAGAAATTACCAGTATCATAAATGAAAGGGATAAAACTACAGATCTTCCAGGCATTAAGAGGTAAGGGAGGGGCTTCCCTGGTGGCGCAGTGGTTGAGAGTCCACCTGCCGATGCAGGGGTCGCAGGTTCGTGCCCCGGTCCGGGAGGATCCCACGTGCCATGGAGCGGCTGGGCCCGTGGGCTGTGGTCGCTGGGCCTGCGCGTCCGGAGCCCGTGCTCCGCGGCGGGAGAGGCCGCAACAGTGAAAGGCCCGCGTACCGCAAACAAAACAAAACAAAACAAAACAAAACAACAAAAGAGGTAAGGGAATATTGTAAGCAACTTTATCCCAAAAACTTGATAAATTAACAACTTAGATGAAATTAATAAATTCCCTAAAATATACAGCTTACCTAATAACACAGATGAAATAACAAGCCTGAATAGCCCATATCTGTGTTGAATCTGTTATCAAAAACCATCTCACAAAGAAAACCCTAGAACCAGAGGTTTTACTGGTGAATTCTAACAAATATTTAAGGGCAAAATAACACCAATCTTAAAAAAAAATCTTTCAGAAAATAGAAGAGCAGGGAATACTTCCCAACTCATTTTCTGAAGCCAGAATAACCCCGATTCTAAAAGCTGACAAAAACATAACAGGAAAAGAAAATTGCTTACAATAGTCCACTTGAATATAGATGTGAAAATCTCAACAAAATGTCAGCAAATAATGCAGAAGGGAATGCTCTTCACAGTAGAGTAACAGCTGGAATCATCAGTGGATGCTAACACTAGTGGGTGAACGTTTGATGGACAGCAAACTTGTGTAGCTGCAAAGTAACTCCCCTTATTATGTCCAGAGGGGAAACGCGGTGCAGAGAAACTTGGCAGACACCTCTGTCTAAGTCACCAGAGTTAACATCATCAATCTCAGGACGAACTGAAGTCCTGGGCCTCCTAACGTGACACATAAGGATACAACATTCCTTCCAGGGCATCCCGCCAGAAATGCAGAGCCTGAATCTAGTCATGAGGAAACACAGGACAAACCTAAATTGGGAGACGTTCCACCAAAGCACTGGCCTGTCCTCTTCCAACATGTTAATGTTAACAAAATTCAGAGAAAGACTCAAGATCTGCCCCAGGTTCAAGGAGACAGAGGAGATGCGACAATTCAGTCCAATGTGTGATCCTGGACAAACGACAATATTTGAACATGAACCATGGATGGGATATTAGTATTGTATCAGGGTTAAAATTCCTGATTTTGATCAGTGTACTATGGATGTTTAGGAGAGAATTTCCTTGTTTTTAAAAAGGAAATATGCACTGAAGTATTTAGGAGTAAAGGGGCACAGTGTCTCCAATTTACTCTCAAATGGCTCAGAAAATATACACACATATGTGTATGTATATATCTGTGTGTGTGCAGATGTGTAAAGAGAGAGGATGTGATTAAACAAACAGACCTAAGTATAAACCACTGGAGAAGTGAGATAAAGTATGTACAGGAGTTCACTCCTGCAACTTTTCCACAAGTTTGAAATTAAGACAGAATGAAAAATTACCCCCCAAAATGTTTAAAGAACTCTCCCATCCCCCCTCCAAAAAAAAGAAAAAGGAAAGAAGGAAGGACTTCCCATCCCTCATGTCTGCTCTGCCCACTGCACAGCACTGCCTTTTTTTTTTTTTTTTTTAAACAGCAGAGCAAGCTCCTGGTTAGCAGTTCACCCACTATTCTACTTGGAATCTGCACATAGCAGACAAGAGGGAAAAGAGAACCAACTGGGGTGGGGGAAGAGGAAGCTATCCCCACAACACAAAGGAGGGAAAGGCTGTGTCTTCCGAATTTAGAAGACACATATTTCTGATCTGATGCTCGGCAGAACTGCATAGAGTGACAGCCACATCAATGGGCCACGAGGCTTCATATCCAGGGTGACGGACAACCAAGCAGGGCCCGGCATCTCCATCCACCCTCTCCATCTGCCACGCCCACACGACCTTATTACTACCCGTGTGCAACAAATCCAGAATCGTTAAAAAGTCAGCACTCCGAGCGACAAGAAATGACATTCCCGTGGCCCTGGTAACCACTTGTATGCAATGACGATCTTCACTCGGTTGCTGGGGGCCAACTATTCTTTATGGCACACAACCACAACATTCTTTTTAAATAAATGCACAAATAAAAATGAGCTCAAAACCAGGAAGACAACAAAACATGAGGAAGCCTTAATGTGAAAACGTGTTGTGAGAGAAAAATAGGCTTCTGACAATTAGTTATAATCTCAGAATGCTAATGGCCTTCCTGAGAGCGAGAGGAATTATAATTGGTCTCCGGTGGCCTGTTTATGCTGTCTAGATATAATTACAGGATACAGCGCTTCCACGTTTTACCAATTGATTCATTCAACAACTAACATTTATTTAGTACTGACTCTGGGCCTGGCACTGTGCTGGGTGCCGAGGGCAGAAAGACACCTGTTGTTTAAGAAGCACACTATTTTGAAGGAGAAATAAACAAACAAATGAAGTTCGCAGTTCGATTGCTAAATGACAGAAGACATATGAACCAAGCCTCCGGGATGGGTGAAGGAGGGAGTCGCTAATGTCACCTGGCATATTAGACAGACTTCACAGAACAAACCGCATTTATCTGAGAAACCAGGACATAAGACACCAACACCTAATACATATAACCTGCACTGCACAAGTCAATCTTAAAATGCCCAGGACGTGTCCAGCTGGCCAGCTCCGATTCTCTCAATCACGTATACACTAGGGCTGCTGGCATCAGAATCGACTGATTGTAACTTCCAAAGGGAATACAAAGGCTAACGAATAGATGCACATTTTGTCAATAGAGGCACGCCATTTCCTCGGAGCAAGAAGCAATTCCTTCAAAACGGCACTGTTCCGAGAGTGTGTGCTTATGGACATATGGACGTAGCAACATTCACACCATATGGCTGCAAAGAAAGCCTGAAATACAAGGGCATCGGAGCAGTGCAATTTGCTTCTTTTCTCACCTGTCACCTCCTCACACATACATGTTGGTAGCCACGTGTTTGGGGTGTCACTCAGACCAGCTAAATGAGAGAGCGCTATCCTCCTGGGGGAGCTCTGCCAATCCCACACGTGGTCTCCGTCCCTTGAAGAGTGAAATCCACTCCCTATCGTACTGTCATTTCCTAGCTGAAAAGAGAACAGCACCCTCTGTACTCCAGGACTCTGGGGGCCCAAGGAGTGAGACCCCCTCCAAGACTCCTTGACCTCCAGGAAATAAGGGAAGACAGAACAGCTTCTGGGTCTGACCCAAGCACACACGGGCCAGGCAAGGAGCCCCAAATCCTGCTTCCCTTGGGGCCCTAAGGGAGGAGAAGTGGCAATCTTCCAGAAGTGCCCTGAAACGCAGATGTGCCTCTACCTGGGGAGGGTTCAAGGCCATTTCCGTTCTTTGCAGCCATGTTCAAAAGCTTGCACATTTCAAGTAATGAAATCGGCAGCCCACTTCGAATAAAAAGGGCAGTTTATGTGAACTAATTTGTTCTGCAAGTGAAATGTGAAGAGAGCTTTTTGAAGACTTGTTATATTTTCCAAATATCTTCACCAAAAGAAAAGAAGAATATTGCTGACAAGAATGGAGTGGTTGGAAACAAAACAAAATAAAAATCATGCAAAAACGCCTTTAAAATTATTTGTCATGGTATTTGGCAGTCTTTAGGGGTAAGATATTTGGTTGTCAGTTGTAGCTTTGGAAACTAGCCTAACCAACTTTCAAATGAAAAAGAAGATCTAGTTGGCAAAGTTTACCGCTCGGCTGCCAAGCATCCCAACTAAATGACATTATCCAGGTTCATCCTGCAAAATGAATTTAATTTCTTACAGGGAAACTTGAAATTTATCAAAGAACCCTGGAGAATTTGAATTTTAATAATCAATTATTCTTCAGCCTGATTCATCTTATAAACATATGGAATATGCAAAAAATTAAATTAGTTAAAAAAGCCAGACCTTTAACTCATAGGTGAGGACAACTTTTACATAAATGAAGAATAATGACCCAATGGTCTGATGCTGTATTACAAATTTTTAGCTCCATGGTGTATGTTTCCACTTTGAAAAAGAATTCCTTTTTCGAACATCATTCTTTCTCAACCAAGAAAACAACCATATCTTATTGTACTCACAATTAAGGCTTAAGATTTTGTAAATTCTTACGTATTTTCCTAAAATGCTGGAACATTCCTGGAGCTGTTTAGTTCTGTGATGCCAACACAAAGGGCCGGCCGGTGCAGCAACCCCTGCCCCGGTCCCTGGGGAGGGAGCGGCAGCTACGGAACACAAGGTAGCCTTGGATGACCTTCCCCTGACCCACGAAGGAGAAGCCCGAGGACAAGCTGGGTCTTAGTCTAAGGGCGGCACGTAAAGGCCAGCACTGGCTCGTCAACAGCTAGTTTGTGAACAAGGGCTCCAGAAGCAAGTAGGAAGTCCTTGCTTGCATAATCACTTCATAATGGGCACAGAATCCTACAAACCCAAGGATACCACAAAATTAACTACTAAAAGTAGAAGACATTCAGTACTTACACTCTTTCTTTCATCGTATACCTTTAACTGACAAGAGCACAGAGACTTGAACACAGCATCTCCCAAACTGCTGTAAACGTGATGGCCACATTCTTCAGATAGACTCTCTCTTATTTGCTGACATACCTAGTTTAGTCTCATCTTAATTTATAAAACAGACACACATGTCCATTCGATTTTTTTTTTTTTAATTGTCCAAGTACCACCTAAAGGCAGCTCCCATACCGCACTCGGTTCCTTACTTTGGGAAACAGGGTCCATGAGCCAAGCTGGCTCAAGGTTTACCTAATAAATCTCAGCATCTTGCCCAGCAGGAGTCCATGCCAGCTGCCTCACCTCTGCCCGAATCACTCTGATTTCCCAAGCGTTGCCTTCCGGAAACAATTGGATATTAGGATAATCACTTCCACGACAAGCTTGGATCTGAACTCAGAACTTTCTCTGATGGAGGCCACACCACCCGCTGCCTTGTTTATGGGAACAGTGCTGATCGGCACTGAACGCACGTGACGCTTCGAGTCCCGCAAACGTCAAGTTATGGGACAGTCCGCCGAGGCTCGGGGCTGTCACCCCCCAAGGGACTTACACTCACGGCTTCTGCTTTGTACTCAGCCTCACCGTCAGGGGCAGAGAGCGCCAGCAGGATTGGACACACTTTGTTTTCAATGTCGTGCTGGAAAATTAGATCTTGTTCCAGAAGAATCAACAGCACCTCCTGACTTGATTTTCTAACCTGGAAGAGGCAAAAGGTGAAACACAGAATGAGCCAAAGTGCTTTCAGGATCAAAGACCAAACTCCCTACGGTGAGTGCCAGGCCGGCCCCTGCCTCCTTCCCCCGCCCCCGCCCGCCCCACCACACGGATCTTCTGGCCCTTCGGTCACTTCCTCCCCCAGGCCTTAGATGAGGCCACCAACGGCACCGACTGTTGCTCTGCGCTCAAGCCACACATCCCGTTTCCCACTCGGGTCGGGTTCCCCATCTACACTCTGACGGCGTAACCAGGCTTGCACTTTGCTTTCACAACGCCTACCCCAGATTTCTACACACACACACACACGCACACACACACACACACACGCATTTTTCCTGTATGATGACACATTGCTGTCTGTCTTCCCACCGCAGAGAGTGAACTTGGAGAGTGGGTACCGTGCAGGCAGTGGGTGGGAAAACACGGCGCTGTCCTCCCGACACTCTGTAGAGCCCTGGCGGGGAGGACCTGCTCTGCGAAGCGGGACACGCGCACAGAGGCTCCCGGGGCCAGAGACGGAAGGCTGGGGAGCTGCCTGCCCCCCACCGTCTGCACCCGGTGAGCGACCACCGGAGCTCCAGGGCTCCTAAGAGGCTAGAGAGAGGACGTTTAGGGGAAGTGAAAGCACAGGAAATTCCAATCTGTGGAGGAAGTAATGAGACTGGCAGCTCATCGCAGTGATGGGAAGGCAGGGGAATGGCAACGGGGCCCAGAAACGTGCAGGCAGAGCCGCAGGTGATAAGACAGGCCCTGGTCATAAAGAGGCGAGCCTGGGAGGCTGGAACCCCGGAGGCCTGGCAGCAGAAGTTTCTGAAGAGGTGGGGTTGTTCGAAGCCACCCAGTTGGTGGTACTTTGTTCTGGCAGCCCCAGGAGACTAACACCGCAAGCAGGAAAAGGGGAGAGGACAGCGTGCTCATGAGCAGAAAGATGAACTCTGGGGAGAAGTCCCGGGTGACCGCATGGGGGCGGCGGGTGGATGGCGGAGTGCGAGCCTGAGGGGCCAGCGAGGTTGGAGCTGGAAAGGCTTCCAGGTCCCACTAAGACTTCTGGCGGCTACTCCGGCACCGTGGGAGCCCCAGGGTGGAAAAGCAGAGGAGTGACAAGATCGTCTTGGCCTCAGTGAGGGTGACAGTTTAGAAACCTCGAAGGCTTCTAAATGCTGAGAGCAGGCAAGGGGCTCCTGTGCAGCAACGCTTCCGGCTGTGACCAGGCATGGGCTTGGGAGCAGGGGACAGAGAGGAGGGGGAGTCCCTGCATGCATGTGGTCACAGAAAATCAAAGATGACTCGGGATCTTTGCCTCCAGGCACCAGTAAATAAAACAGAGAAAATAAGACTGAAGGTAGAGAGAACAGGTTTGGGTGCTGGAGAAGTTGAACTCTGCGGATCTGAGGCAGTAGACGTCTAGGGAGAGCCAGCCACTGTGCTTTGGGGGAGGAGGTCAGTGACGCACCAACCCCGGAGGCCTGGCTGAGACGCGGCATCCTGGTGTTCGCACGCACAGGGACCTCCCCAGGCCCAGGGGAGCAGATGAGACCCGGCACCATGAGAGAAGAAGACCAGACAACAGCCTGAAGGGCGGGCGAGGACCAGGGCTGGCGATGGAGACTGGGGAAGACGCAGGCAGGGAGGGAAAGGCGGGGGGACACTTCCGAGCCCAACAGGTGACACTGCAGTGGCGCGAATGCCGTGCCTGACCTGTGCTGTGCGATGATGACCAGTGGGGCCTCCCGGGCAGGGGATCAGCCTCTTTGAGCCTCAATCTCTGCACCTGTAGAAGTGGGCAATGATAGTACCTCCCTCACAGGTGGCTGTGGGGACGAAACGACCTCATATACATAAAGGACAGTGTCTGGGGCATATCGGGATGGGGCGACCTTAACTGCTGAATGGGCGTCCAAGAAAGGTTTCTTCAAAACCGCAAAAGCAGTTAACAGTGGCAAGTGGGGCGAAAGGATCAAACAAAGGAAAAAGGAAGTCACTGGACAAATAAATGGTGGAAAAAACAGAAATGCAACACCATAAAATAGTTCAAATGAGTGACCAGGAGCTCTCTGGATCAACGGGGATAGATCTTAAAAACGGGGGGAATAAAAGTAGGTGGCAGAAGGGAAAATACAGCCTGATGTCGTTTATGTAAGGTTTTAAAAGCACCCGAAACAAGACACTCTCTTATTCAGGGCCACTGACACAGGCGGCGTGGCTATAAAACCCGGCATGGAAGGGACACACCAGGCCAGGGTGGCAGGTCCCTACAGAAAAGGGAGAAGGGAGAATGGGATGGAGGAGGGACCCAGTGCAGTTCTCACCATACCTGCAACCTATAAATAAAAATAAAAAGGTTTGAAGCAAAATTGCAAAATGTTAACATTTCTCAAATACAGGCGGTTAGGGATATGGGTGTTTATGACATAACCCTCCCATGTGATTAAAATATTCTATGAAATTCTAAAAATTAAGACTATTTTTGAAAAAAACCAAAACATCAGATTTCACAATGAGATTAGTTGAGTCCATGGCAAGATACCTCTCACTGGCTTCGGGACCACCAGCTGCAGTACAACGAGCTGACCCCTGAATGGGAGCCCACAGAGGGTCAAGGCCACAGTGCAGACACTTGGAAAAGGAGTGATGGTGTGCTCAGGGTCAAGGCCAGGGGACACAAAGATGAGGGAGACTTAGGCATGATTATAACTGAAAGAGAAAAGCGAGAGACTGGAAAATAAGCAAGCTATGAACAAGAGATGGGACCAAAGAGGGGAAGGAAGACATCAGACTGGAGAAGGAGGTCGGACGGCCGTTCCCCTGAGACAGAAGGCAAGGAGCCCAGGACAGCTAAGTTACCAAAGGGAGAGTTTACAGCCAGTGCAGTTCCAAATACCTACCAGCCACCAGACCCTTTGCAAGGTCACAGAGATAAATAAAGAAGACCCAGGTCCTAGTGTCAGGGGCTCAGAGTCTAGAATGGGAGAGAAACTATTGGTTACAATGTCCAGTAGACCTGGGCAATCCCAAAACATACACCAGATGAGCCTCATGAGCCCGGGCTCCCAACACACACAGCCACACTTCTCTGCACCTCGGCTTCCTCACCTCTGAAACAAGGATGAACTCACCAGCATGCCCATTCTTCCCGAGATGGTTAGGAAGGGGAAACAAGAGCACGGTACGTCACACAGTGAGAGCTCAAGAAATCGCAGCTGTTAGCAATCGAGGCAGTCGTGGTGACAGCACTGCTGTCGTGCCCAATTTTGTGGATTTTACACCTCACAGGAGTCAGCGCATGTTCAACGGTCATGAAAAGTACCTGACGATGAACAGAGAAAGACAGCCTGTCCCGAAATGCAGGTGCTGGATGGGGCCTGGCACACCCACTGCCTCAAGCAGCGAAATCTTCGTCTGGGCCCAATTACGAATCGTAACTCATCGGGGACCTTCAGGCACTGCGAGCCGCCCACACGGTCGGCATCTGTCAGAGGGAGGTGGGGACCGATGGGAGGAGAGAGGCATTGGGAAGGAGTAGGGAGACCGGCAGGAACGGAAGGAAGGAAGGGGCGAACGCCTGTGGTGTCCACGGTGGGATGGGGACGGGAGGCCCATGGAGGAGGCTGGGCTGTGCCTGAGGGCGCTAAAGAGTCTGAATACTGTTCACTAAGATGCGACTTCATCATATTCCTGTGTTTAAAGACGACAGGAAGGGCAGAGGGGGTGTCTTAAGAGGTTATGTGTTTGTTATGGAAACAAAGGAGACTTGGGTCTAACCAGCTGTAGGAGGTGAGAGAAGGAAGGATCTGGGTGGTTCCCAGGTTGTGTCTCTGGGGAACTGAAGAAAGTGGATGGCGGGTCCATTCATTGAGAGAGGGGATGAAGACTGAAGGCCTCTGTTTTCTCTGGGAAGTAAAATGCAAGGTCAGTGGCTAGGCGCAAGGCAGGGTGAGGTGAAGAGAGATGAGAGCTGCCAAGGATAACGTGAAAAGCAGCTGATGAGGGACAAGTAACAGGACTGCCAGGCAGCACTGCAAGCCCAGCGGCGACTGGAACCCATAAATTTGCAATGGCCCCAGTTAGTGCACGATGTGACTCCCCTACCAAGATGGGAGCCCAGGATGGAGGGGGCCGGTGGGCTGCAGGCGGCAGGGCCGGGAGGGCGGAAGCGCGGTCCAAGGGAAAGAAATGGAGCGTGATGGTGGAGACGGCCTAAAGGGCAGGATGAGAGAGGGAGCAGCTGAGGAAGAACAGGAAGTAACAGCAGGGCACAGAGCGGGTCGGGGAGCCAGAGGTCTCCAGGGCAGGTGGGCTCAGGGCGGTGGGAAGTCAATGGTGAGAGAGTGGACGACATCTTCGGGACTTCAGAGGAGGCAGCTCTGGAGACCCCAGGAAAGGAGCGACCGAGGTACAGCAGGGCGGAGGCGGGCAGTGGAGGTGCGTGAACAGCACAGGCCGACAGCGGGGAGAGCCGGCTCTGCGCCACGGACACGACTCCTCAGCAAACACAGGCTGAGTGTCAGGAACCACGCGAGAGCCTGGGACCAAAACCACGGCTCCTGCCTCCCTCCTCTGGAGTCGAATGTAAGACAGTGATACATGACAGAGGCCAAGGACGTGTCAGTCCCCCAACCCAGCATAACTTCATTTTTAAGAATGTATCCAAAGGAAAGAGAAAAGCCAACAGAAAAGTAAAACTGCACCTTTTGTGAAGCTCACTGCATCTACAGGACAAGAAAGCTGAAAGGAAGCTGAGCATTCAAAAAAATTAAAAATATGAAGATTATGAAGATGTACAACGTCTATGACACACAGACGAGCTTCCTAGGGTAGAAAAATCCATCCTACTCATCTCTTCATCCCCAGCAAGAAGCGCCACGCTCAGCTCGTGATGCGCACTCAGAAGCTGTCTGAACAAATGAATGGCTGGAGGAAACTGCATCGCATTATGATTAGACCTACGTAGGAAAACATGTAAGCGCCCGCAGAAGAAAATGCGAAAATAATCAAAACACTGATGACAGGACAGTGGAGGCAGGATGACTTCTTTCCTTATTTAAAACCATCCTTGGGCTTCCCTGGTGGCGCAGTGGTTGAGTCCGCCTGCCGATGCAGGGGACGCGGGTTCGTGCCCCGGTCCGGGAGGATCCCACATGCTGCGGAGCGGCTGGGCCCGTGATCCATGGCCACTGAGCCTGCGCATCCGGAGCCTGTGCTCCGCAACGGGAGAGGCCACAACAGTGAGAGGCCCGCGTACCACAAAAAATTTTTAAAAAAACATCCTTAAACCCATCACACTGTCTGATAGTCAAAAGTGAGCATCTGGTCTTTTAAGAATGCTTGGATCAAGGGAAAAATACAAGTCAAAACTGTAGACTTTCTTGGCAATGACAATAACAAAAACTTGGCATATCATAAAAAAATTAGTGGAAATCCATCCCCAGAGTCAACTGACAGAAACAGAAATGACACAAGGTTATTTGTTGCAACAATTTTAATGTGGCAAAGGGTAGACATGACCTAAGGTCTACGGATAAAGTACAGTGGAGTGCTCTGATGCTGGGAAAAGTAACGAGGAGGCCTTCCCTCGCCTGTCATGGGCTAACCTCCGGGACACCAAGACAATGGGAAAAGCAAGGGAGAGAGCACCAGGGACAGTATGCCACCTCACACCTGAGAGCGGAACAAGACGGTACAGGATACAAGGACATACGTGTATTTGCTTAGAGTTATTTGTGCGTGTGTATTTTTTGAAGGCAAGAACAAACCAAAAGCTAATAAAAATGAACATCCATAGGGGAGAGAGAGAACGGGGAGGGAGACAGGAGTAGAAATCAGATTTCTCTAAATGTACTTTCTTTTACAGTTTTGACTTTAGAATCATGTAAAAACATTTTAAATAATTACAAGTCTAAATTAGATCAAAACGTAAAAGCTAAAGCAATTCTTAAAAATAAAAAATAAATGAAAACAAATGAGCCTAACTGTGTATCAGGATGGCAGCTTAACCACAAAAAGAAGGGTTAATGCAAGTGACTTTAAAATACAGTAATATTAATATGACTGTGCATCTCTACTGGGAGATAGCCTAAAAGCAAAAAGAACTGCAAAGAAATCTTAAACTATATTCAGTAATCCTACCAGGTTGTTAGTAATACTACTGGTATTTTTATTTTAGATACACACACATACACATCACACACACACACATTAATACCATGAAGAAGGAAGATTTATACTGTGTAAAAAACAAACAAATAAAAAGATACAAATATAAAAATCAAGTAAAAAAAATCAAGTAAGTAAAAGCCCTATAATCTTAAATTTGAGTTGGAAATATCAATATAAACTCATGAGGAATTTTTATTTTTTTAAGAAAATAAATTGCTCTGTCACTAGAAGCCATGACCACTCTTGTAGCGATGAGCATCTCTGGTACCCACATTCTCGTTTCTTCTTATTATTTCCCTCATAAAGGAACCAGGGCTCCTTGGAGAAATAGCTGATTCCAGGTAAAGTGAGCTAGCAAAGTCTACTGGATCACATCAAGAAAATTCAGGAGCCAACTTGAAGGGTTACCTCTGGTCAAAACTAGGACAATTTGATTATTAAAAAGAATAAAAACTACAGTGGCTTAAAACATATCTAATATGTTAAAATTCAGGAGTTCATAATAGTACTCAACATAAAATTTTAAAACCTAATTGGTAACCTTGTAGATTATTAGGATACCGACTGATTCTTCTAGAAACTGGTAAATAAAGGGGAAAAGTAAATCATTTAACCTGTCTCCCATAGACAGTTTTTCAGAGTTACCAAATAGCTGAGGGGGAAGTTCTTTATGGAAGAATTCCAGCTATTAAATTAAGAAGGAATGATGAGGGATTCCCTGGTGGCACAACGGTTAAGAATCCACCTGCCAATGCAGGGGACGCAGGTTCGAGCCCTGGTCTGGGAAGATCCCACATGCTCTGGAGCAACTAAGCCCACAACTACTGAGCCTGTGCTCAGAGCCCGTGAGCCACAACTACTAAGCCCGCATGCCACAACTACTGAAGCCCACATGCTTAGAGCCTGTGCTCCGCAACAAAAGAAGCCACCACAACGAGAAGCCCACGCATCACAGCAAAGAGTAGCCCCCGCTCACTGCAACTAGGGAAAGCCTGCGGGCAGCAACGAAGACCCAACGCAGCCAAAAATAAATAAATAAATAAATTTATTAAAAAAAAGAAGGAATGATGTTGATAACAGATACACACTACTATATATAAAAAAGATAACCAACAAGGACCTACTATATAGCACAGGGAAATACACTCAGCATTTTATAATAACCTATAAGAAAAAAGAATCTGAAAAAGAATATATATACATATGGGGCTTCCCTGGTGGCGCAGTGGTTGACAGTCCGCCTGCTGATGCAGGGGACACGGGTTCGTGCCCCGGTTCCGGGAAGATCCCACATGCCGCGAGCGGCTGGGCCCGTGAGCCATGGCCGCTGAGCCTGCACGTCCAGAGCCTGTGCTCCGCAACGGGAGAGGCCACAGCAGTGAGAGGCCTGCGTACCGCAAAAAAAAAAAAAAAGAATATATATACATATGTATGTATAACTGAATCACTTTGCTGTATACCTGAAACTAACACAACATTGTAAACCAACTATACATCAACAAAAAATAGAAAATAAAAGAAGGACGGAATTAGAGCATCACAATTTTGCAACCTCTAACAAAATCCCAGATCTAGGTGATGATAACTAATGGTTGATCACAGATTGATGAGGAACTCTGTCATAAACAGATAAGGCTGACAAAACCTAATCCGGTGACGACACTGCTTTTGTGCTTCCTGATTTGATGCAGCAGGAAAACACAGCAACACCTAAAAAGTGTTCTCACTACACGATACAAAAATCTGAGTCTGACTGAGCCTCTAGGCTTCACCAGTTTGGAGGAAATGCTGGGAAAAGAGGAACATCTCAAACAACACTGGAAATGCAATCAGCCGGATCACAAATGTGGAAAAACCTATAGGACTAATGACCTAGTTTCCTCAACAAATACACAGCAGCGGAGGAAGAACTGTTACAAATTAAAGGGGATTTAAAAGACACATCAATCGAATGCAATGTGTAGACCTTGTGTGTATTCTGATTTGAACAGACTATCTGCAAAAAGCAGATTTATGACAAAACTGGGAAAATTTGAACAGTCGCTAGATGTTAGATGATATTAAGGACCTACTGATAGTTTTTATACTTGTGATAATGGTACTGTCGCTATGGGGATTTTTTAAGTGTCTGTATTTCTTAGGGAGGAATACTAAAGCATTTACAGTTGAAATGTCTGGGAAATGCTTTTATCTGGGTTGGATTTATCTGGGTAAGATAAATGAAAAACGACTGGTCAAGTGTTAATGATAGTTGGAGCTGGGTGGAGAGTACACGGGCATTCATTTTAATACTCTCGCCACGGCTAGGTGCGTTTGAAAATTTACATAGTAAAAAGTGGGGAAAAAAAAGAAATATGATAATAAGAATGCGTGCCATCTACCTTCCTATGTGATTAAAGAAACTGGGCACAAAGGGACCTTTCATTCTTGAGTCACTTAACTCTAAGAAGCTGTTTTCTGAATTATGAATATCAGCGAAAATAAGACGAAAGAGAATTTGCTACAAAGACCTTAAGGTTATAATTTTTCACTCCTGGTTGTTTGGATCTGCGAGGCACCGCACCACGATGGGTATGAGATGTTCAGAGAGCACCACTGGAAAATCAGACCTGTTTTCTTGTAGAAAAATGGCAATAGGAGGAATCTGTTCCAGCAGCTCAGCCCGCACTGTGGGCTCTGCAGCAATAAAAAAATGAGACAAAGAATTATATAAGAATAAGCCAAGCATCTTATATAGTATATATTGATAGTTTCTAGCTTTTCTTACTAAAATACTTCATCAAGGAAATTAGACAAATGCAGGTTAAAAAATCATTTCCCATTTAGAGTATTTATGCTACAGACAAGCTTAAAAAGCTGATAAGCTATACGGCAACACAAAAACATAAAAAGAAGAGAGAATGACAGCTCTATTATAACAAGCCATATATAAATCAAGGAGGGGGCAAGACATCTGCATGCCGGGCCAGCGTCCAAAACCCATTACAACTAACGGCATATATGCGAGACCTATGGGCTGTGCTTATTCAAATTCCAGCCAGAAAGTATACGTTACAAATAATTCTTTCATAAATGCACTCCCCCACAATCCACACACCCCAATTGTTTCTAAGGCAAAGCATTAAACGAAAGAGCGGCTCTAGCTCCAATACACCACATTAAATTTCACACGAGTATATAATTGCTTCAGCACCGTAAACGGTGACTCACTTACAAAGAGAATCCATTTAAGGGCTCAAAACATCCACTCGAGCCTTTTTAAAAGCGTTGTGTCATGCTCATATGAATATTTTAAACTAATATGGGAGCTATATGGAAGGGTTTATTTTTCTATTTTCGGTTAAAATGATCAAAATCTAAAGCAAGCCAATCAGCTATCACAGCTTATATACAATTTCTTGGAAAAGTACAACTTAAAAATATAAGCGGGCTTCCCTGGTGGCGCAGTGGTTGAGAGCCCGCCTGCTGATGCAGGGGACGCAGGTTCGTGCCCTGGTCCGGGAAGATCCCACATGCCGCGGAGCGGCTGGGCCCGTGCACCATGGCCACAGAGCCTGCGCGTCTGGAGCCTGTGCTCCGCAACAGGAGAGGCCACAGCAGTGAGAGGCCCGCGTAGAAATAAATAAATAAATAAATAAAATAAAAGTATACAATCCTTGCACAAACCTGCATCTTCTGACAATCTGACCACGATCTCCATTACTGTTATGAAGTCTTCTTCATTGTTACTGAAGTCCCGGAAGATATCAAGCAGCCCTCTGGCAATAATCTGACTGTGGAAGCGAGAAAGGATCCATACAGTTATGTGTGCTAATTCCGGCATGTGCTACGAGCAGGTAATACAATCACGGGGGAAAGGAAAGTCAGCCACCTCCGTCCAGAGGGAGAAGACACGGTCCAGCAACATGCAAAGGTGGTCAACATCCTATAAGACGAGGACCCACATCCTCCAGTCTGGCAGTCACTGGAGGTGGAAACTGTCCACCTGCACAAAAGAACACCTTTTTCTCCTTTTCTGACTGATTCTTCAGGCCTAGATAGACTTGGAAAAGAGCTCCCATAACAGCGGGAGGGAATTAAGTGACCAATACAAAATGCAGAAGGAAAAGGTCCAAAGGGACATCCGATGGCCATCTCAATCTCGAATGGCCTCTACCCTCTAGGTGTCAGTAGCAGCCCCCTGGCTGCCCCCTCCCCGTGATGTGACAATCAAAAATGTCTCTATATATTGCCAAGTGTCCACTGGGGCCAAATCACCCCTGGTTGAGAACCACTGCATTAAAGGATGCTGGGCAAAAGGCATAAAGGAACTCTCTGTACCATCTTTACAGCAATTCTGTAAATCTGAAGTTACTTCAAAATAAGGTTCAAAGACAAAACAAAACACAAAGACCAAAAAAAGCCACAATGGGGTAACACGACCCCCACTAGAAGAACGAAAATTATAATAACAATACCTAGTGCTGATAAACACATGGAGCAACAGGAATTCACAGATTCTGCTCGTGGGAATGCAAAGTAGCACAACTGCTACTCGGAAAACAATTGGACAGCTTCTCAAAAAGTTAAATGTACGCTTGTCATGCAACGCAGCAACTCCCTCTTAGGTATGTACCCAAATGAAATAAAAACGTATGTCCACACAAAGACTTGTACACAAAGGTTCATATTAGCATCATTCATAATAGCCACACGATGGAAAACATCTCAGTATCTGTCAATTGGGGAATGCACAAACAAAACACAGAATATCCATACAGTGGACTATGACTCAGCAACAAAAAGGAGAGAACTGCTGGTAACAACAGGGAGGAATTCCAAACGCATTTTGCTAAGTCAAAGAAGTCAGCAGAAAGGACTACATACCACATGATTCCATTTACAGGAAATTCTTAAAAAGGCAAAACCTTAGCATCAAAAAACAGATCAGTAGTTGCCTGGGCCAGCGGTGGTGAGAGAGGGGGAGACTGACTGCAAAGAGGCAAACAAGGAAACAAGGGGCTGATGGAAATGTTCAAACTTGACCATGGAGATGACTGCATGAGTGCCTGCATTTACCCCAAATTCACCTCACTGGACGCTCTAAGTGGGTGGATTTTACTGCATGAAAAGTATGCCTTGATAAAGGTGTTTGTTTCAAAGACACTGATGAGGGGAAAAGTCAATGGGATCAACAGTGGCTAACGGTGGCCTGGAGGCCTTGGTGTGCCCGCAAAGAGGGACTGGCGTTCCTGATGGGTGTCTTGGAGCAAATGGAAAGGAGCCTCTGTCTGCCTCTGTCTGCTCCTCTGGGTACCTGACAATCTAGAAATAATACACGTCTCTGTGTCATTTCTGGCCAAGCATTGGGAGAAGAGCTGAGGTCGAAAACCCACCTCGATTTTCAGAAAAAGATGACTAGAAGTGTGTGGAATTCAAAGAGGCATCTTTTGGCCCAGCATACTACGGGAAGAAATCCATCAGCTCGAGCCTGCCCGTGGAGAGACTTATACCACCCCTGGGATGAAAGGTCGAGGTCTGGCAGCCAGGAGGTTTGGGGAAGCCGGAACAGACACTATGAAGTCCCTGATTACAGTTCACTGGACCACATTCATGGCAGCCTCCCGGGGGAAATCAAGCAACTAAGATCCCCAGTCTGCTTGTAGGGCCATAGAACGGATAGACAGAACTGCATGCAGCCTCAAGTGGTCACAGGAGGCCTGCCCTCTTCAGGAGAGCAAGGAAAGGGGTAAGAGAGGGCCCTGAAGCAGGGGCACATCCACCGCTGTGAACGCAGAGCGCGAGAGCTAAAGACGCAAACAGATCGGGGCTTTGGCACCGACACTTCGGCTGCTTCATGTTGGAATGACCTGGCGAGGCCACAGCGGATGAGCAGAGTCCAGAAGCATCAGAGTCGATACTTCTGTCAGCTGTGCTAATGACACGAAAGAACAGTGGACAACTGTGCACCTCAGGGAAGTGTGAGGAAGCTTAAATGAGATCGTGAGATCGTGCACGGGAAGCTCAGAGCATGGCACCTGGCACACGATGAGTCCTCTAGTGCATCAGCCATCAACCATATTACGATATAAGCAAAGAATTGCAATCAAAATGTCTATCAAAAGAGGGAAGCTAAAATAAATCGTGATGTAGCTATACACTGGCATACCATACAACCATTTTTACAGGTACCTATAGAAATGCACTGAGTTAGAAAGCTGCCCATGATACACGAAATGAAAGAACAAGAGGAAGAATTTTACACACAGTATGAACCCATTTCTTAACAAAATTATGCTTTTGCATATGTGTGCAATACATGTACATATAAACACACTCATATATACGTACACTCATTTAGGAAACGTGTGGAAGGATATATACACTGAACGGCTCATGGGTACTATCTAAGATTATAGTGCGGAAGGGAGGGAGACTCTCACTATTTAACTCCTGAAACTGCTACATTTCAAAGAGCATGTATTATTTCTGCGAATTTTTTTTAAACATAAAGAAAGAGGATGGCTTGATTTCACATGGCAATGTTCCCTGGAAATGTCACCACGGAAGGAACCCTTGGTGTCTCTGTCCCTTTTTTCCCTCACCCACTCGTGCAGTTATGATCATGAGTTTAGCCCCACTGGCTCTGGACTAGGGGCAGGAAGCCGGGGGTGCAGAGACCAGCAAGTTCCAGGTCCCGCTCTGAAGGATCTCACAGTCGAGGCCTGTAAGGAGGCAGGAAAATCGATGATGACCAACAGTGATGCGATTCTAAAGACGGAGAAGAAGGACGTGGAGGAATGAGGCAGGGAGACGAGCGTGCGGATGAGCAGGTGTTGGGTAGGGAGACGCGGAGGGGTGAGGTCATCGGCCGCCGACGTGGGAACAGTCAGACGTCTGAAAATAAGGACTTGAAAATAAGCCTGATTCACGTGCTGCAGGTCACTGGAAGAGCTGGGCATGCTGGGGCAGTCAGGTAACACGGGGGCTCTCTGTGCTTCCTGCTCAGTTTTTCTGCAAACCTAAAACTGCTCACAAAAATTAAGTCTGTTAATTAAAGTGAAATAAAAACCTCCCAACAAACGAAAGCTGTGAGAATTCACTGACAGTGGTCTTGTGCTAACAAGAATTGTTAAAGGAAGTTCTTGAGGCAAAAGGATATCTGACAGAAATGGACAGTTTACAAAAAGAACTAAAAAGCACAAAAATGGTAAAAATGATAGCAAATATAAAAAATATTTTTCACGGGCTTCCCTGGTGGCGTAGTGGTTGAGAGTCCGCCTGCCGATGCAGGGGACACAGGTTCGTGCCCCGGTCCGGGAAGATCCCACATGCCGTGGAGCGGCTGGGCCCGTGAGCCATGGCCGCTGAGCCTGCGCATCCAGAGCCGGTGCTCCGCAACGGGAGAGGCCCGCGTACCGCCAAAAAAATATATATGTGTGTGTATATATATATATATATATATACACACACATATATATTTTTTTCTCATTTTAGTTGCTTTAGAAAGATAGTTGACTATCTGAAGCAAATATAGTAACAAGGTATTGTAGGGTTTGTAACTTGTGCAGAGGTAAAATGTAGGAAGACAATGGGGGCGAGGAAACAGAAGTCCACTGCTGTAAGGTTCTTATACTGAATCCTGCACTGCATGAAGAGTGGAGTAATTTTATTTGAACAGTTGGAATAAGCTAAAGGAATATACTATAATCTCTAGAACAACCAATAAAAAATTTTAAAAGAGGTATAACTAATAAGTCAATAGTGGAGATTAATTGGAATTATTAAAAAACTCATTCGAGGGCTTCCCTGGTGGCGCAGTGGTTGAGAGTCCGCCTGCCGATGCAGGGGACGCGGGTTCGTGCCCCAGTCCGGGAAGATCCCACGTGCCGCAGAGCGGCTGGGCCCGTGAGCCATGGTCGCTGAGCCTGCGCGTCCGGAGCCTGTGCTCCACAACGGGAGAGGCCACAACAGTGAGAGGCCCGCGTACCGCAAAAAAAAAAAAAAAGCAAAACTCATTCGACTTTTCTTAAAAAGGCAGGAAAAGAGGAAAATACCAGGAAGAATTGAGACAAACAGAAAACAAAGTGCAAGACAGTAGATTTAAACTGAACCATATCAATAGTAACAAATGTAAATGAGCTAAACATTCAAATTAAAAGGCAGATTGTTAAACTGGATAAGAAAGCAAGACCCAACTATGTGCTTTCTACAATAACCAGGCTTTAAATATAAGACACAGGAAGGTTAAAAACAAAAGTATAGGCAGAAATATACCATACAAACACTAATCAAGAGAAAGCGGGAGTATATATATTAATATTAAACATAGTAAGCTTCAGAAAAAGGAATATGACTAGAGATAAAGAGGGACATTGCACACTGATCAAGAGATCAATTTGTTCAAGAACACAGGGCAATACTAAGTGTGTACACACCCAAGAGCACAGCTTCCAAATACACAAAATGAAAACTGTCAGAACTGAAAGAAAAACAGATAAATCCATGATTATAGTCACAGAGTCCAACATTCCTCTCTCAGTAATCGACAGAACAAGAAGACAGAAAATAAATAGGAATAGACAAGACCTGAATAATGTTTGCAAACAACTTTCCAAGTTGACATTGATAGGCTACTCTACCCAAAAACGTTGGGATGCACGTTCTTTTCAAGCGCACGTGAAACATGCAACAAGTTAGAGTAGATTTCTGAGCCGTAAAACAAATCTCAGCGACTTGTAAAGAAGAGAAATAACACGAAGTGTGTCCTCTGACCACAGAAGCCTTAAACTAAGCATCAAATAGCAGAAAGATCCCTGAAAAATCTTCAAGTATTTCTAAATTAATCAATATACTTCTAAATAACTCATTGGTCAAAGGAGAAATCATTATGGATGTTAAAAATACTCTATACTAAAAGGTAATGAAAATATTGCCTATCAGAACTTGAGGATGCAACTAATATAATATTTAAGTATTTATAATACTTAATATAGTACTTAATAGCAACCTTAAAATGTAAAATGCAGATGTTATAAAGGAAAGGCCAAGAAAGTAAAATGTTGAGCATTCCTCACAAGAAGTAAGAAAAAGAACAGCAATTAAATTCCCCCCCCCAAAAAAACTCCAAGGAAGAAAATAATACAGATTAGAGCAAAAATTACTGAACTAGAAAATGAACATATAACAGAGGAATTCAAAGACAAAACTTGATTCTTCAAAATAACTAATAAAATTGATAATCCTCTGGTTAGAATCATCTAGGGAAAAAAAAGAGAAAAGGCAACCAGAGCCAACAACAGGATGGAAAATGGGGCCGTGCTACAGATTCCACAGACACTTGCCAACAGACAATGAAATAACAGATCTAAGCAGTGATTATTTGTGACCATTAAAATCATTAGAAGAAAGGTTTGTAAGGAATTTTGTAGTGAAAGAATCGAACACCTGCGCCCACTACTCAATACTAACATCTCGGCCAGATCTTGCCTCCTGATGTTTTGTAATAAAAAGTACACAAGACAACATATGAAGTATTGTTTAAAAGAAAATTGAAGCAGAATCTAATCAAGTCTCCAAGTTTAATTTTCAGTTTACAGAAAATACAGAGAACAAAGGAACACATGAAATTATACCATGAGAATAATGACCACCAAATCCAGAATGTGGAAAACTCTACAAGACTAATGACCCCTTCAAGAGGGACTTCCGTGGTGGCGCAGTGGTTAAGAATCTGCCTGCCAGGGCTTCCCTGGTGGCACAATGGTTGAGAGTCCGCCTGCCGATGCAGGGGACACAGCTTCGTGCCCCGGTCCGGAAAGATCCCACATGCCGCAGAGCGGCTGGGCCCGTGAGCCATGGTCGCTGAGACTGCGTGTCCAGAGCCTGTGCTCCGTAACGGGAGAGGGCACAACAGTGAGAGGCCCGCATACCACAAAAAAAAAAAAAAAGAAATGATACAATTTACATTAGCCTAAAAGGTCAAATACCTAGAACTAAATCTAACAAGATACAAAAGATCTCTACAACAGAAAACCACGTATTATACTTTTATAGTTATTTATGTGTATGTTTATACATGTATATGTATATATGTGTATATACACACACACACACACACAGGGAAAGTGAAGAAAACCTTAAAAAATTGAAGGAGTAGAAAACTAGATATTGTAAGGATATCAATTCTTTACATATTGATTTATAGATGCAATGCAACTGCAGTGAAAATCCCAGTAGGTTTTCTTTTCTAGAAACCGATAAACGGGTATTAACATACACTTGGAAATGCAAAGGGCCAAGGGCAGCCAGGACAATCTTGGAGAACAAAGCGGGATAGCAAGGTATCAGGTAACCTCTCTGATACCAAGACTTGGATGACAAAGTTGCAGTAATGAGGATGGTGGGGTCCTGGTGCTACGACAGATACACAGCCAATGCAGCAGACTAGAGAGTCCAGAAACGGACACCTGACTGAAGACAAAGGTGGCAATGCAGAGCAGAGATCAAAGCGCTCTCAATGAATGGCCCTGGGTTAACTGGAGACCACAGGAGGGAAATGAAACCTGACTTCTCCCTCACATCACACCAAACAAGAAAAGCAACGCCAGGTGGACTGTGGCTCCCAGTGTGAACGGGAAACAACAAGACTTCAGGAAGACAGTGTAAGAAAATACGCTAGTGGCCTGGGGGAGGCAGACATCTCTTACACAGGACATGAAAAGCACAGACCCTGAAGGAGAAAGTTGCTAGACCGTGGACTACATGCCTCAGTGAAGAGCGGCTCATCAAAAGACGCCGCTCGCAGCACCCTCGCTTCCCCAGCTGTAGATCTGGGATAATAATTGGGCTCGCTCAGTAGCACTTGCTGTGAGCTCACCTTCTATGATTTAACAGATGTAAAAGCAGAGACTATAATTTTTTAAAGGAGTAGTAAGAATAGACAGTGAGTAGGAACCAGTCTTAACAGAACCTGTCCTTCAGGGAAGGGATGCAGGGAGGGCCGGGGAGAGTCCACAGAACTGTCAGAGAGAGAGAGGGTGTGGAAGTGGAAGGAAAGGGCCCGTAGAAGGGGTGACAAGGAAGAGACAGAAGACGGAGGGAGACGGGAGACGAGAGAGCGTCTTCTCTGAGGGAGGAGGGAGATGCCGGCAGATGCAGGTTTGGGCGGATTGGGAACTGAAAGGGATGCCTTAGTCTCTGCTTTCCTCCTGAAGGAGGAGTCAAGGTCATCTGCTGAAGGGAAGAGACGTGGGCTGAGCCCAGAGGAGGGTCCTGCCAGCACCATGAGGAGTGACAGCAGAATGTGCAGGACAAGTGGCACAAAGGTCCCTGAAGCCCCGTGCCGTCAAGACACAAGACAGGCGAGCAGCGCACCGACCGATGCTTCTCAATTGTGGGACACGTTTTACTTTTCTGAGCACCGTACATGTGAAGGAAAGCCAGTTAGCAATCCTAATTATTTAAATCCCATTAAATTTCACCACCGTCTCCTTCCTGGCTTACCTGGTGGTCAGTAAAACAGCAACAAGAATAATGGGAAACCCTAATAAGGCAGTGCTGTTCAGGCAGACTCCCAGCACCCAGGGAACAGCCCGTATCCACCTCCACCACGCACCCTGCAAGGCTGTCACAGACAGGTGGCCGCCGGTGGCCCCTTGACCGCACGCAGGCCAGGCACAGCTTACCAGTTGAAGATGTTGCCGCTGAAAGTGTACTTTTCCAGGCGAGCAAGTGCAGGCAGGATGTCCTGGCCCAGAACGTCCAAGAGGGACGTAGAGGCCCAGAACGTCCAAGAACGTCCAAGAGGGACGCATGAGGGACCGTAGTCCTCAAATCCATCTAGAGGGGAAGAGGGGAACCACACTCGTAAGTGCGCACCAACTGGGACTGGCCACACCCGGGCAAGACGGGGCCGGTCGCACGCCTTCTACTTTCGCAGGCCTTCCCGGCTGAAGCCTCTGAGTACCGCAGACTTGACAATGCATGGAAAATGCAGGGGGCAGGTTAATAAACCAAGGGAAGGGTGATGAGACCAGAGCCTTCGAGAAGGGCCAAACGCCCTGCCTTCAGGGCTGCTGGTCTGATGCACTCTCACCACCGTGGACAGGACCCTCTCTGCCATCTGGGACACAGAAGCAGGTGAACAAAGCGCTCGCCCCTATGAAAACTGGCCCCGGAGCTCTACGCAAACACGTTTAAAACGGTCGAAAGAAAAAGAGGTTTGACCCCTAAGCAAGAATCTGACGGCAAGTCCTCAGCGCCATATCTTGTCTTGGCCTAAACGTCCTCACTATGCAGCTTCACCCACTCCGTGACATCGAGTCCCACCAATCCTCTGCCCTGGCCTGGCAACACCCAACCAGACCCCTCCACATGGATGTCTAACAGATGCCTCCAACTCACTCTGGCCAAAAATGAGCCAGCTGTCATACTGCCTCTTCCCCTCCAAGCCTGCTCTCCCCTGTACCCCCACTGAGGGCAGGCATCCCCTCCCTCCAGTGTAACGCCAAACGGCCCTGGAACGGAATGAATCCCCCAACTTCTATGTATCAGCTGTGTGACCAGAGCAAGCGACTTAACCTGTCTATGCTCCCATATTCTAACATGCAGGGCGCATACAAAACCCTACCCTTGCCCGGTCCAGATGCTGGAACAGGTAAGTTCGTGCATGGCAAGACCAACGGGATCTGGCCCCTCATGATCTGGCCTTGACCCTGGCCACCACCCTCTACGCACCCACGCGTCAGGGGTGGAAAGGCTTCCCTCCTATCCCCTGAGCTGAAATAGCTGGGCGAGAAGCACTACTGCAGAAAAGCAGAGGGTTCCTACGTGGCAGACAGAAAAACCACGGTTAATTTAGGCAGTAACTGATAACAGTTGAAAACAAGAGATGACAAGTTTGCGCCTAGGTGCTTACTCTTGTTTGAAACATTAACCACATTTCTTTTCTCAACTAATTCTTTTAGGCCAGTAATCAGAGCCTATTAAAAATGTACACTGTATAACAGTTACCCAGATAATTCTAACACAGAATTAGACGTCTGTAGAAACAAACGTGTGTGCCACGATCAACGACGTCATTTTCCTGCAGGGTCCCTCCTGGGAACACCAGGCCCCTAACCACAGTCACGTGGCATGGGCTATTCCCAGTACCTTTCGGGACCCAGGAAGAATATGCAACCTCCAACCCACAGACGGTCACGGAGCACTGCGGACCCGGCCTGGAGTGGGCTTTAAAACACCGAGTTCAAAACAGACAGCTTTGGGACATGATGATGTCCACAGACATACATGCCCTTTTCACACATACAACTTTTCATAAGGATCAGGTTTCAAAACATCCTCTGAGGCCCAACCGTGTACTTCATGGGTTAAGAACTCCTGTTTTAAAGTAACAGAAAATATTTCTTCAAAAAACTCTGCTTATGGACTTCCCTGGTGGCGCAGTGGTTGAGAGTCCGCCTGCCGATGCAGGGGACACGGGTTCGTGCCCTGGTCCGGGAAGATCCCACGTGCCGCTGAGCGGCTGGGCCCGTGAGCCATGGCCGCTGAGCCTGCGCGTCCAGAGCCTGTGCTCCGCAACGGGAGAGGCCACAACAGTGAGAGGCCCGCGTACAGCAAAAAAAAAAACAAAAAACAAAAAAAACTCTGCTTATCAGAGACCTAAAGAACTTAGCAATTCATTCTACAAAAGAATAATTGTCATTAGAGAACATTAATGATTCTACTACACTAACTATATACATGGAAATAAAAGCCATAAGCCATAAAATATTGGATAATAACTAAACTTTATTGGTTACTTCCTATAGGCCAGGAACTGTGCTAAGAGCTTTCTGTATAGCAGTAGTTCACCAAACCCTGACAATAACCATATTAGCCCATGTTTCCGTTAAGGGAATTGAAGCTCAGAGAGGTTAAGAAGGTTGCCGAAGGTCACGCAGCTACAGAGTGGCAGAGTCAGAACCTGAACGCAAACAGTCGGACTCTAGATGTTGCACTATGCTGTCCTGCCAGAAAGGAAACCGAAATTTTAATATGAATTTTCAAAGAAATCTCTCCCTCCTCCCTGCCCGGGATTCAGCCACAGTGGCGTTCCCTTAGTTCTTCAAACACACCAAAAGCCTTCATCTCGATGATTTTGTTCGTGCTGTTCCCACTGCCTGGGACACTATCACTCCTTAATCGCTAAGCCCTAGCCCAGCCTGGGTGTCACTGTCCAAAAGAGCCTTTCCCTGACCTTTGCAGAAAGGCCAGTCCCTGGCTACAGCCTCTCCTGGAGCTGTGGCTCTCCCGTCCTGATGCCGCCACAGAGGTGCTGGCACCAGCTTTTGTGGCTGCTCGTGTCTGTCTCCCAGCAGCTCTGCCCGCTCCACGGAGGGGCTGTAACCCCAGCACCCAGTATAATACCTGAGAAGTAACAGGTGCTCAATAAAAAGTAGTGCCGTGAAGGAACACCAAAAGAAACCTAAATGAATGAAAATACTGAATTTTTTTTTAAAAAAAGAATGTTGTAATATAAAATCATAAAGAAGCAAGAAGGAACCTTAGCACATTCCTTGATAAATTCCCTCACTTTCTATTCAGAGCCCCCAAAGCCAGCAGCAAAAACTGCAATTCTTAGAACCTAAATGTTCTGCATTCCGGCCCAGCGCTCTTTCAAGAGATGTGCAGAAAGACCTACTGAGATGAAGGCTGAAAGCACAACAAAGCCAAAGGCAAGGGTTGTGGCCTCCGAGGCAACTGAAGGAAGGCGAGAGGGACTTCCGTTTCCAGCCGAGAAGGTAAAAGACCTGCAAGGTTTACACAACTAGAAAACCAGGAAAAATATCAATATGTACACTGTATGTGTACATCAATATGTACCCTGAGATAACGGCTAACAATTTTCCAGAATATAAAAGATGAATATTCAATTTGAAGAAGTACAAATCCTGAACTGTATGATTAATAACAAATCCATACTTAGAAGCACTGTAGAACACCAATGGCAAAGGAAAGCATCTAAAGAAAATGAAGAAAAATTAAAGATTAAATCCCAGACCTCGCACTTAAAAGACGTCAGAGGCATAATGCATGAGTTGAAATAGCTGGTTCTGAAATCCAGCTCTGCCTCTTAGAAGGTACACTCCAGGTAAATATCTCACCTCTCTGATTCTCAGTTTCCCACTCTAGTAAAATGGATGCCTACCTCAGGTGACTGTTGCAGGGTAGGTTACATGACAGTAGATGGACACACAGATATAGTTATGCAGCATGCGACACACGTGGGCGCTTCAGAAATGTCAGCTGCTGCCGTTCTTATGGCTAAGCCACTGAGCGCATTACGTCACTCGTATTGTTTATGCTTCTACCCCCCAGAGTTCAGGGTAACCACAGCAACTAGAAAGTGTGTTGTTGGGTGGGGGGGGGGGATATGAGGGGAAGCCCTTTTATTAAACTCAGCCCAAACTCTGGCTTGACCCCTAAACCATGCCCCTGTGTGGTAAACTCCAGCATAGCTGAGGCTAGGAGAACTGAAATGAGATTTGGGGTGCTACCCACTACAGGAGAGACAGTGGGAACAGCTGGACTTCAATCTAAATGCCTACTGAAATAAAACAAAACAGAACAAAGAAATCAACACTCTTTGGAGGCATATAGCAGAATTCAGAGATTTTTCTTTTTTTTTTTTTTTTAAGATTTATTATTTTTATTTATTTATATTTGCCTGCGACACGTGGGATCTTAGTTCCCTGACCAGGGATCGAACCCACGTCCCCTGCATTGTAAGGCAGATTCTTTACCACTGGACCACCAGGGAAGTCCCAGAATTCAGAGATTTTTACAGCACATAATATTCACTATATCCAGGTTACACTCCAAAATTACTCAGTAAACATAGAAACAGAAAACTTGAACTAGCTAAAAGAGAAAACGTCAAAGCATATAGAAAGGATCAAAGTTTTAGAATTACAGACAAGGATTTTAAAACAACTATTATAAAATGCCTACGGATATAAAAGAAAATATGCCTATAATGAGTGAAAAGATAAGAAATCTCAGCAAAGAAATGTTAACTATAAAAAGACACGAAATAAAAATTCTAAAATTGAAATAATACCTGAAATTTAAAAATTCACTGAGCGGACTTAACAGAATGGAGATGACACAACAATGGCCAAAAATTCCCCAAACTCGGTGAAAGAAACAAATATATAAAATCAAGGGTCTCAGCAAACCTCAAGGAGATAAATACAATTGGCCCTTGAACCACACCGGGGTTAATCCAAGTATAACTTATAGTCTGTCCTCCAAATGCGTGGTTCCTTTGCAGCCACAGATTCAACCAGCCACAGACCATGTGGCACTGAAGCATTTCTTACTGAAAAAAGACCTGTATATAAGTGGGCCTGCACAGTTCAAGTCCAAGTTCTTCAAGAGTCAACGGTACACAGAAAACCACACTTAGACACATCACAGTCAAACCGCCGATAACCAAAGAGAATCTTGAAAGCAGCAAAGAAAAACAAAAATTACGTACAAGGAGTAATGATTTGAATGTCCCCTGACTCCTCACCAGAAATAGTGGAAGCAGAAGACCGTGGAAGCACACCTTTAAAGGACTGAAAGAAATAATGTCAATCCAGAACTTGACATCCAGTGAAATATCTTTCAGGAAGAAAGATGAATGAAAGACACTGTCAGACTAAAAAGGAACCAAAAAAGCACACACACTAAGAATTTATTTTTTAACACACCCTTTTAAACATTGCCAGCAAATGTGGACTGAAAGAAATGCTCGGTGAAGTCCTACAGGCTGAAGAGAAGTGGTACCACCTGGAAACTTTACCTTCAAAAGGAATCAAAAGCATTGGAAACAGTAAATATGTGGGTAAATGTTTTAAAAACTATTTTTCCTCCTGATTTCTTCAAAATACACACAATGGTTTAAAGCAATACAAATCAAAACTTATAACTTCGTATTGGAGAATTTATAACACGTAGATGTACTATGCAATAAAAATGGCAACATGAAGTAGGAGGGTAAGAAATGGAACTATACAGTTGTCAGTTTTCAACATCTTACGTAAAGTGGTGCATTATTAACTCTAAGTAGACTGCTTCTGTCTCCACGGCTAGACTTGGAGGCCCTTATGCCCTGGGACCACGTCACATAATGCCTGGTACATAGCCTACACTTAATACATAGCAGTTTCTATAGAAGTCAGTCTCCCAAGACTTTGACTACCTGGATTCAATTCGTGAGAGTCTAACAGCCCCTGAGAAGCTGGGAAAATCTAGCTTCCACCAAAAGAAACATGAGGTGCAGCACCTAGCCTAAAGCCACCTGGAGCCGCACGCACAGCGAGTTATCAAGAAACCAAGACATTAACTCATTCGTCTCTGCTTGCAAAAATGAGAGGTCTTAGTTTCAGGACAGAACGCAGGTCAAAACTGTCACATAACTGCTACGATAAAATGAATACATTGCAACATCCAATACAAAGCACATGAGTTTCTCAGAAGTATTCCACCATCCTAACGATGAATATAGTGGAATTAAATTGTGGTAATTCATATTAAGTAGGTAAAGAGGGACAGAGGGAAGAAAGACGTGTAAAATTCACTGGAAATAGTAAGAAATCTGAATTACAGGGATTTTTGTTTTAAGAAGTGGAATTACAGTTTTCGTCCTGTACAGAACAAAGAACCAGGTTATCACACGGCTACCTCCCTGGGAGAGTTCTGCATTAATAGACCGCTGGTGGCCAATCAGAGCCAAAGAGGACCGGCCTCCTTTACATCCCTGGTTGGTCACACACTCTCCAGCTGCAGCTCTGACCTCACCAGCGAGTCTGCAAATGCATAGCCGTCGCCTGGCCTCACGATGGACGGCTCAGGACGGCACGTCCCCCAGCGTGGCACAGGGAAGGGACATTAAATATCACTAAACCACACAGTGGGAAAGTTATTCTCTTCTCAATTCTCTGATTAATCAAAGAAAGTTTCATTTCGACTAGTGTGTCTTCCAACACTTCCCTAAAACTGGTTCATCCTCCTTCGAACACAGAGCAGGGCTCACACTCAGAATCCTTAGCAGACAACCGTGTCTACCTAGAATTTTATCATGTGGTTTTACTTTTGTCTTATGATATTTTGGTTGAGTTTCATGTTGAGCAATTCATACAAGTTCCCCAAAATGTGTTTCAATAAAAGAAATTATTTGATACAAAGAAAAATACAGGTGGTATATAGATACAGCACAAATAGGAAAAGCGGGACACGAATGACAGACTTCTGAAAAATACTGGATTGGTATAATCCAAGGACAATATTCCCCACTAAGAGCATCACATTCTTATGTGAATAATAGTGTCTTTTACTCCAAGTTCCAAATACAGGTAAACGCTGTCCTTTGTGTGGATCAACATCCTGGCCCCTTTCAAAATCCTACTTGAATCCAAATTGATGAGATTATCAGTCAGACTATTACTATTTACTTGTAAATGACGTATTAAGTTTTTTGAACTACTCCATAAAAGCACCAGCGTTTACTAAAATGTACATGCAAGGCAGATTTGGAATCCCTTGCCACAAAGCGAATGAAGACAGCCAGCATCAACGTCAACTCTTCAACGTCAACTCTGACAGTATTCTAACTGGATACCGTGATTAATAACCTCTTCCCCTGACATTTTAACGTTGGTTTTTTTTTTTATTAAGTCTTCAAAGACAAACTAAATCAATCAGCAGCTGATGAACTATATAATAACAGAGCAGGGTTACTCAGCCTCAGCATGATTGGCCCTTGAACCACATTCTAACGGCCCGATGCAGGGCTTGTTCTGTGCATTACAGGACATTCCGCAGCCTTCCTGGCCTCAACTCACTAGATGCCAGGAGCATCCTCTCCCCACTTTGTGAAAATCAAAAACGTCTCCAGACACTGCCACAGGTCCCCAGTTGAGAACCACTGTGAAGATAAAAGCTAGGTGTTACCTGAGCAGCCCCTGGTGAGTGGATGGTCCCATAAGGGAAGGGGCTTCATGTCAGCAGGAATGACCTGGCCCCCTTTGGCCTCTCTGACCTCATCTCCCACCCCTGCCCTCTCCTCCAGCCACGCAGCTCCTTGCTGTTTCCCCATGACCCCAGTCACTTCCCTGGCTGAGGGCTGTCACACAGCCCAGCACTTCCCTCTGCCGAGAACTCTGCTCCCCAAGATGTCCTCTTTGATAACTTCCTTCTTCTTAGTAAAAGCTTTGCTCACTCATCCTCTCAGTGAGGTCCACCCTGACCACCTGATTTTGAAATTGCATGCCTCCCATCTACACTCCACCGTACCCTGATCTACTTTTCTATTTTTCCGGAGAATGTATCAGCTTCTGACACACAGAACGTTTTCTTCCCACGTCTACTGTTTATCAGCTGGGTCCACCCCCCAATCCTCCACCATCGCACCCAGGGCAAAAATCTTTTACTGACTCCTTGATATGCCTGGTGCACAGCAGGCTATCAGTAAGAGCTGCTGAATGAATGAATGAATGAATGGTAAAGATCTGTCAGGCTAGGGGCTTCCCTGGTGGCGCAGTGGTTGAGAGTCCGCCTGCTGATGCAGGGGACACGAGTTCGTGCCCCGGTCTGGGAGGATCCCACATGCCGCGGAGCGGCTAGGCCCGTGAGCCATGGCCGCTGGGCCTGCGAGTCCGGAGCCTGTGCTCCGCAGCGGGGGAGGCCACAGCGGTGAGAGGCCCGCGTACCACACACACACAAAAAAAGATCTGTCAGGCTAGCTTGCTGCGCCTCCTGGCAGTGGCAGCAACACATAAAATAACTCCTGCTCTCAGAAAGAATTATCTAGAATTTACATTTCTAGCCACTGCTAAGAGGGCGAACAGGCAACTATTCACGGAATAAGGAACCACGGTCTGTGGACACGGTGATATCAGGAGCAGTCGATTATCCACAAGTCCAGGTCATCCACACACATCAGGAATCTTAAGCATTCAAGCTAGAAATGAAACATGAAGTAGGGTATGAATAATGCCTTGTTCAAATTTTTTCATTATATTTTCCTACATTTGAAAAAAAAAGTTACCTACTCCACTCAAGAAGGCTTAATATAATACAGAAAAGCAAAGCCTTCTTAAGAAAATAATCTCTAATACCGTCAAGCCTTCTTGGCTCACTTAAAATACTTTAAAAACAACACTGATCCTGATCGGCTTCACTTGCTGCCTCCGCGATGACGGACTTTTGGCGGCAGCTGTTTTCTATGTTTCTGCCACGTGTGAGCTTCACTGGCAAGTTTGCACAGGACATCACTGACCCTTTACCAAAAATGACTAATAATTTAAACCTAACAAAGACCAGCAAGGGAAAGGCTGAGAAGTGCGATTTGACTTGCAGGGGTAGGGGCCCCTCCTGCCACACCTTCTGCTCAGCACCCTGTCCCCAGCTGCACACCCACGTGTCCACGTGTTCCCTGAACCGTAGGGTCCACGTCCCCATGGCCCTGGTGCATCTCAGGCAGCAGCTATGGCTGCTGCCTACCCTCCAGGGGGATGGTCCAAGTTAAAAAAGCCAGCTAACCAGCTAAGAGATATAAAGCTCACCTCCATCCAACCCAAACCAGAGGGTCCCGAAGCAGGAGCCTTAAGCTCACCCAACCGAAGATGAGGCTGGCTCTACTTCAATGAGATACTGATCAGTTTACAAAGTACAACAGAATTATTATCCTTTGACTCTGATGCTAGGTGACTAAGTAAAAAACAGGCGAACAAACAAAAACCTCCTCCCTCATTAAATGTGTTTCTGGAAGCTACAACCGTGGGGGAATAAACGTTTTTCCCTTTCCCAGATCCTCCTCAACACTAACTGGTTACTCAGGGGTTATCTACCAAACATCATGCACACTGTCAGTAGAGTCATCATTTAAAACAGGCCTTGGGGGGGGGGGGCTTCCCTGGTGGCACAGTGGTTAAGAATCCACCTGCCAATGCAGGGGACATGGGTTCGAGCCCTGGTCCGGGAAGATCCCACATCTGCGGAGCAACGAAGCCTGTGCACCACAACTACTGAGCCTGCGCTCTAGAGCCCTCGAGCCACAACTACTGAGCCTGCAAGCCACAACTACTGAAGCCCGCGCGCCTAGAACCTGTGCTCTGCAACAAGAGAAGCCACCACAATGAGAAGCCCACTCACCGCAACTAGAGAAAGCCCGCGCACAGAAACAAAGACACAACACAGCCAAAAAATACATAAAAAAATAAAAAATAAATAAAACAGGCTGGGGCGCAAAACAAGTTGGGTGAGGTTGCTCTGGCAGAAACACACAGGAGACCCTGAGCACGCGCCTGTGTGTCAGTGCTCTTCACAAGACACCAATATGTCTTAAACCAGCCTAAGTAGGAATTAACGCTTTAAGTATAATGTTAGGTGAATGTGCTTTACAGGTTCAAAGTACAATAGATACGATCTAATAAAAAGAGAGAAAGAAAAGAAATTTTCCAGGTCATTTTGCATCACAAAAAAGATCAGAAGATCTAGTACAAAAAACAGAAGGCGTGTTAACAGCAAGCGCATCTCAAACGTCCTCTCCCCACCCACCAGGGTTAATTTCAGGTGACAACAGTAAACCATAACTCAACATTCGACAGAGTACTGGCGGTTCAGAGATGACAAAGGCATGGTCCCCAGACTCCAAAAGCTCCCAAGGGAACAAAGATTTTCCCACACATAACAACCCACAATACCCCGGTGGCAAGAGCCATAGGGTACAGGTATAAACAAGACAGGGAGGAGACCAGCTCTGCTTGGAGGAGGAAGGAGGGGGTGGGAGATGCTTCCCTACAACAGCAGTGATATTTGAGCTGGGCCTTGAAGATCGAGTAGGAGTTTACCACACAGGAAGAGAGAGAGGATCTGGGAAAGGGAAAAAGAACATTCCAGAGGAAGGGAAGAACGCAGCAAAGGAAAGTGCACTGGCTGTCTGCTGCCTTTGGGGGGTTCGGGAAGCCAGAGATTTCTCACGAAGGCACCAAGCCCTAGCTGAGCAGCCACCCCAGAACTGGTCTGAAGTGGAAAGATGAGAAAAAATAAACACAATAAAACATGTCCAGTGAGATAACTTTATTGGCCCAGACATGAACAGAGGTAGAGACGGAGGCAGAATGTTAGACACGTCTATCCCGGCAAGCATTTTCATTAAGAATCCGTTCTCCAGGCATTCCCAATATTTACGATTCTCCATTCAACATGTCATCCTGTCACTATAACTCTGTGTGAGATACGCCACCCTGGGCCAGCCCAATTATCCATACGATCCAATATTCTGTCTCTAACACAGCACTGGGGGACGATGGTTGGGAGAAAACATGACAGATGTGACCCACTGTCTGTGTCCACTTCAATATGTTAGAAGATTGGTTGATGGTGGCTGAGAAGGAGTCCAGCCTTATTTGCAAAATGCGTACTTAAAAAAAAAGAGAGAGAGAGAAAACTGTATTAATGGAGAACTTATGTAATTGATAATTCTTAGCGCTTCTCATTAGCCACTCTTCGATGAACAATAACTAAGTCTCTGCAAGGCCTTATATGATTTGGGGGGAAACTAGAGTAAACCATCCATGAATGTATTTTTTAAAGCGGCTCCATCCTTCTTGCTAACAGGCTTATAAATACTAATGCAGATTCTTAAACTGGGACTATTTCTAAAAGCTACACCAGACAAACCCAACCCATGAGAAAGATAAAGAACGTTCTTGCTTCTTCACTGACTTGGGGTGGGGGGGGGGGCGCGGAAGGTGGAACTGACCCCTGCACACGGCAGGTCTTTGTTGACTTAACTAAATTTCAGTGGCAAGCTGCGCAGGCAAACTTTCTCTGTATAAATGCCATTCTCTAACAAGACCCACACTGATTTATTAGCTCCCGTATGAGCGGAGCCGTCCAGTGCATAACGTTTTGTATCACAAACCTTTGACGGCTACTGATGGTTATTACTAGCACTACGCAGTGGGCTGGCTGAAAAGACCGGCCCAGCTCACGAGCAGCCGTCCTTTCTATACCATGCATACATGGAAATTCCTCTTTGATTTGTGGCTTTAATCACGGCTTCCAAAACCCGTCATTATTTATGACTCTGACTTTTACACTGACGGTCAACGGGAAACACTGACTCGGGTCACCTGACAGGCGAGCACTCTGCAGCTCCAAGCCGCTCGTGGGCTCCACTGTGATATTATACATCTCAATTTTCCTGCCAACCCACCCAGCTGGGGACAGAGCTGGAGGAGCTGTGGGTGAGGGGGCCAGACTATACACAGTCTGATGGATGGAAGAGCGCTACTGAAAAATGCAGCAACTTCTCCACTCAGACTTGAGGCAGATTTGAAAAGGAAAAAAAGGTTGCAAAACAAAACCCACAGCCCCTGGGGTGAGTGTACGCGCATGGGAGGCTCTACTTTCCTACTGTTCAAAATATTTGAGACAATCAAGCAATACTGGCCAACATTATACCACTTTTCTAATGACCGCCTTGGCCAAACTGCCAGGAAGGTCGCCTTCCTCCTTCTGGAAAGAAGGAAACTCCTCCGCGGATGCACCGAGTTCCATGCCTGTCTTACACGGTCCAACCCCGCCATCACCCTCCCCTCCCGCTCTCTGCCATCTTCCCCTTTGCACAGACTCCTTCCCCCCATCCACGGTTATGCTCTCCCCTGTGCCTTGATCTTAAAAAGCAATTCTTATTTTTTTAACTGAAGTATGCCATTCACACAGAAAAGTACACAAAAAGTAAGTGTTCCACTTGACTAATTTTTTAACTGAACATGCCTGTGAAACCAGTCCTCAGCTCAAGAAAGACAATTTAACTGGCATCTCCAAAAGCCCCCCATGCTCCCTCCCACTTACTGCCTTACCCAAAGGGGACCACTCTCCTGCCTTCTACATCAGATCAGCTAGATGGCTGTGCTTGTTTCCATACTCTGTGCAAACAGAATCATCCAATCTCTACCCTTTTGTGTCTGGCTTCTTTCACCAACCACTATGTTTGTGAAGCTCATCCATATGTGTGTGACGCTGTAGATAATTCAGTCTTATAACTGCATAGTTTTCCATCGTGTGAACATAACCACCATTTATAATCCATTTTACTCACGATGGACATTTGGGTGGGTTCCAGTTTTCGACTATTAAGAATAGTGCAACTATGACCCTGTCTTTGTGAAAATATGTGTTCACGTTTTGTGGGCAAGTAACCAAGAGTGGAACGGTTGGGCCATCCAAATCCTTTTTCTTTTTTTTTTAAGGTTGTCAGAGTAGATACAAATAATGCAAAGATGTTCTGGGCTCTCTTATCCAGGAAGGAAAGCAACCCCTCCAGCTGCTTCTTCTCAAAAGGGTCTGTTTTCCTGGCTACACTGGGAGCTCCCAAGAACAGTGACCATTCCCCAAAATGCCCAATGGCCAGCCAGTGTCTGGAATACAGTGGGCGCTCGATGCATGGACTACAGACAACATATCCTCAACTTCCCGATGCCACTCATTCTGGCCCGGCTTCTGGCCCCTGGCTGCACTGGAAAAGTTCTCACTGAGGTCACTCACCCATTGCCCTCCTTGGCCTGACCCAACTCAACCGGCACCTCCCATCTGTGCCATCTCTACGCACACCTTCCCTCTAGGTGGGAGCAGCTCTGGGATGGAGCCCAGGGTTCTTCATCCCTCTATCCCCAGTGCCTCCCACAGGCTGGTGCCTGGGAGGAGCTGGAGAAACATCTGTTACATGGATGAATGACTTTCCAAACAGGGAAAGCAAGCACTTGCCCTCATCTCTTATTTTTTTCCTCATTAGGCTAAGTGATGTTTTGAAGCTCAAAACCACTTTCTCCTTCATTAGCTAGGTTTTGTTGCAAAATTTCTGCTTAAAAAAAAATCTTCATTTGTGAGGTAGAAAGCCATATAAAACTCTCTTTTTAAACAGAGACAATTTCAGGGAATCTCTAATGTTCATCTGTTTGTCTCATAGGAAATGGAAAATACAGAACAACAAAAGTAAAATGCATTAACAGTTATCAGCCGGGAAGCACAGTTGACTGGGCCCACACCATGCTGACTCTTTTGTTCCTTGCTCACCCTCATCCTGTTGGGAGGAGACAGGTACATGCTTTTAATCCCCAACACACGAACAGGAAAAAGGAGAGGTGAAGGCTGAACAACTTGTCAAGGGCTCCTCAACAAAGCAGGGTCTGTGCCGGCAAAAGTCAGCTCTTCAAACTGAGCCCAGTGGGAAAGGCAGCCTTTCAGGTTGGCTCAGCTAATCAACAAGACTTCTGGGTGTGAACAGAATGAAATCAAGTTTCAGAGAAAGACAAATATATGATACCACTTATCTGTGGAATCTAAAAAAATGATACAAATGAACTTATTTACGTAACAGACTCACAGACTCACAGGCATAAAAAACAAACGTATGGTTACACCAAAGTGGAAAGTGGGGAGAGAGAAATTAAGAGCTTGGGATTAACATATATACACTACTAAATATAAAAGAGATAACCAACCAACAATGACCTACTGTAGAGCACAGGGAACTATACTCGATATCTTGTAATAACCTATAATGGAAAAAGAATCTGAAAAAAGAATATATATATAATAAATATATAATAAAAAGAATATAAATATATGTATATACAACTGAATCAGTTTGCTGTACACCTGAGCCTAACACGACATTGTAAATCAACTACAATTCAATTGAAAAAAAAAAAATCCCACCCCCCCGCAAAACAAGGAAAAAAATGAAATCAAGTTTGATTTAGAACCGAGGGCCAAATGCAGCCCTGTGTTTATAAATAAAGTTTTATTAGCAAACAGCCATGTTCATTCATTTATGTGTATCTGTGAGTGCTACCAGGCTATAGTGGCAAACTTGAGTGGTTATAGCAGGGCTTCTGCCCAACAAAGTCTAAAATGTTTACTATCTGATCCTTTACAGAAAAAAAAAATTTGCCCATCTCTGACTTGGAGAAT
The DNA here is from genome assembly GCF_011762595.2 of Tursiops truncatus. NCBI lineage: Eukaryota > Metazoa > Chordata > Mammalia > Artiodactyla > Delphinidae > Tursiops > Tursiops truncatus. The sequence goes on from NC_047048.1 coordinate 81,599,813, forward strand.
AGTCTGATGTCTGGATTTTGTTCTATTTCCCAACTATTAGCACATTCAAGTTCCTGTTCAAACTATTTCACTCAACAGGGAGGTCTTTACTTTAAAAAAAAAAATTGACAATCTTTGATTTGAGTTTATATAATAGTTCAGAGAGAAGGTTCAATGGTTTGGTTTGGGGCTAAAATTAATCTATTTTCTCTGCTTGGCTGTGGTCCTCAAGCAGAACATTTTTACAAACCTGGACTAAAGTGGGCAGGTGACATGGAACGCATTCTGCTCTGGAGGATGTCTTTTATTCAAGCTTGAACATACACCACTCCTTCTAGCATTAAGATTCAAAGAGTCTATCTGTATCCCCCTGATTTAGCTAATCCCATTTTCAACAAAGGTCCAGATATTATTTGTTGGCACCTAGCTTTTCTCATCAACAGAAGTACACCTTCTTCCAACTTCTTTCATAGATACCTCAAAAACTAAACATTTGAAAAGAAATACACAGTCCCTCAAATACGAATAGATTCTCCAAGTCTGTCTTTTGAAGCTAAACGCATCTTACAATAACATGGCAGCTGACTTCAGAATTGAAATCCAGCTTTAAACTCTTCATGTAGATGTTTGATCATATATGAAACTTTCATCTCATTTTTAAAAACTTTCTATTAAGGAAATTTTCAAACACATGCAAAAACAGAATAGTATAATAAACCCCACACCCCTAGCAACCAGTTTCAACAAGTATAAACATTCTGCCAATTTTTCCCACTCATCCTTCTTCCCAACTTTTTGATGATTTATTGTTTGTTGCAGCATTTTCAAAGCAGACCTCACACATTAAATCATTTCACCCATAAATGCTTATTTGTTTCTGTTAGATAAGGTCCTTCTCCTTTGAATAAAACTGTGACACCACTATCGCATCTGACAAAATTAATAATGATTCTTAATATAACCTAATACCCAGCCCAAGTTTAATTTCCCCCAACTGTCTCATTAATGTCTTTTTACAGCTGATTTGTTCAACTAAGGATCCAAATATGACCACATATTGTATTTTGTTGATAGGTCTCTTAGGTCTCTTTATATCTGCAACAGATTCCCCTCACTTTTTTTCCACCCACCACTGGCACACACTTAAATTCCAATTGGCCAAGCCAACCTTACCAGGAGTAATACCTCTTCAGCCTCCACCTGCTTTAAGCAACCCAGACGGTCACAGGACTTTAAGCCCGAGGCACAGACGCGTCCAGCTCCACCTTCTACGTGCAGTCCACCAGGACCACTGTGCCAGACCATCCCACATGCTTTCTGCTCTCAAGAGAAGGAATTTAGATTGCTTCAGCAAGCTAATTCACTAAAATTCAATCTTTTCTGTGCTGCAATGACCCGAAGACTCTGAATGATTTTAAAAGACAAGGCAGCCTTTCATTATGGCTTCGTTTTGAAGTTAGCCAATTTAATCAAGAGATCACAAAGTAAATCGGACAAGACTCGTCATCCATTATCACTACCAGTAATGACATTAATTGAACACCTAGATTATGGAGGACACTGGGTGATAAAAAAGGACGACCTATGTTCCTGCCCAAAGTGACTTAGAGCCTAAATGGAGCGGTTATCCCATCGTTCAGACAAAAAATGCCCAAAAAGCACGACAGATGGAGAACCACCACAACCAACATCCATGCTCTTGCCATTAGCTTAAGAATATTCGTGAGGTCAATCTGTGTGACGGAATAAAAAAAGCAAGACTCAGAGGAACAGAGTTGGTTGCTAGTTCTATCACTTATGACCTGTGCCATACTGGATAAGTTAGTTAACCCCTCTGATTCTCAGTTTCATCATTTGTAAAACAGGAATAATCCCACCTACTTCATAGAGTAGCAGCCCTTAACACAGAATCAGAAAATCGTATACGAGTGCCTAGCAATAATGATGATGGTTAAAATAATAACAGTAATAAAATCATTGAATATAATACTCTATGCCAGGCACCGGGCTGAAATGTTCTATGTGTATTGTTTCATCTAATCCTCATATCAGTCCTGTGAAGCATCTCCAATTCTTATGTCATTTTCCAGATGAAGAATGTGAACAGAGTGAGTGATCTGCTCACACTGACTCAGCTAAAGGCAGGAAGTGGGCTACAGGACCTCAGGGTTCTTGCTATCAATCACAGCATGATAATGCCTCCCAAATACCACCCCAGTAAAGTGCAAAGGTGGGACCCAGGGCTGCATAAATTACTGGGGGGACAGGCCCTCCTATTACGGCTATTAATCTAACCAACTATATTGTAATTTCATAGGAACAGCACCCTGAAGCCCCCACCCCTGCTCAAAAAAAGAAGCCCCAGGAGGCTCCCAGCGTTGCCCTACCCATGGCATGGGTGTGTTCAGAGCCACGATGCTGGCTTTCTTCTTTACCGGGACGAGTCTCCAGCCGTCTGCTGAAGAGTGTTTATGGCATTATCACAAGTCTCAAACACCCAATATCTGCACAAACAGGGCCAAAGGAAAATCAGAACTATTTTTTCCTATGTAATCGCTTCCTTTTTGAACACATATACAAAAAAGACAAAAGCAAGCTAGCTGCCAGCAAAGAGGTCCAAATGCCTGCCGTCACCACGCTGTGAGAAGCCCAAGCCAGCCAAGTGGAAGAAGCTCCTGGAAGAGAACTGAGGCCCTGACCTGCAGTCCCAGAAGATTTCCTGGCCAAGAGCCACGTGAAGAAAGCCATTTTGGACCTTCTTATCTTCCCAGGGTTCACAGAGAACACATGAAGCTTCTGTGTCACCCAGTCAAGGCACAGAATTGTTAGAAATAACAAAATGCTGTTGATTTAAGCCACTGAGTTTTGGGGTGGTTTGTTAGATAACCGATATAGCCAGAAATCGGCTTTTCCAGCCGGGCCAAATATCGAATCTGCGAATGAGAGGTGCCTTAACAGCGGCTACATTCCTTCCATTCGAAGATGCCCGCTGGCCGAAACAGTCAGCTCTGTAAACCTGGGGCCAACACTGTACTTTGCCCCACAGTGTGACATAATTATGAATAATGATCACAACAATAATAACGGCAGATAATATTTACCCAGCGTGTCCTATGTGCAAGGCTTCACGCTAAACCTTTTATTATTTAACCTGCGCGGAAGCCTTTTGAGGTGGACTTCTATTATGCCCATTCTACAGATGAGGCAATGAGGCTCCAAGTGGTACAGTGACTTGGCCAGGATCACACAGCCAGTAAACAGTGGCTCAGGACTTCACCCTCTGGCCATCTGACTTCAGGACCCAAGCTCCTAAACACTGGCCCCTTCGAGTGTCATTCTACTTTAATAAAGTTGCCTCCTTCTAAAAGAAATAATGTGTATAAAGGGTTTAAACTGCGCCTGACCTATGGTGTTTTCTGTAAACACCAGTTCTTGTTAATAGGAAACTTGTAGATGGGGAAGGGAAGCGCACAGTAAGCCCCCATTAATGTTGGCTATTGTGATGGTTTGTACAGGCCTCCTTCACGAGCAGGCAACCCGGCGTTTGGTAATTATCTGTTTACAAGTCGGCTCTCTCCCTGGACTGTGAGCTCCCTGAGAGTCGTCACCGTTTCAGGTTCGAGTCTGTAGGTCCCAGGCTCCGCGCATGGCTGGCCCAGAACCAGCAGGTGCTCAAGAAATGTTTGTTGAATGGAAAGGAAATGCTTCAGTCACCACAAATGCGAACTTGCATTTCCAGGAACACCTTCCCCAGCCATCAGTCCTTAACGTGATTCTAAAGGAAAGAGCAGGAAGGGACAGGTGAAGGATACCCACCCAAGGGGCTCCCAGGGATGAGAACGGAGCTGGGCTTGTGGCCAGGACACTGAAGAAATCTGTGCGAGTCTGTGGCCGGCCACACGGGGAGCCGGACCTCCCAAACTCCCCAGCACTCTGTAAAGTCCCAGGGAAAAAAGTGGAGACCCTGGGTGGAAGACCCCGACCCCCAAGGTGGCCACGCCTCCTCCCTCCCGGAATCACTAGGAGGAGGGCTTAGCCCTCCCGCCCCTCCCGGGCCGCCGCAGGAGAAGGAGGAGGAGGAAGAGAAAGAAAGTGACAGGAAGTCAGAAGTTTCCCAGCAACAAAAATCCTCCCCATCCTCGGCCGCCCCGCCCAGTGAGGAGGGACCGCCGCAAGTAATTAAGGCAGTTGGGGGTCCCGCTATTCTTGGCCCAACACGGAGAGCCCAGCCCGTAGGTCCCACCCCGCCTTTCGTGCACCCCGAACTCTATGAGAGGTTCCCAGGGAGGGACGGGACGCCCGAACTGTTACTTACAATCGTCTAAGTCATCCTGCAAGTCCACAAAGTACAGGGGGATCCCTGAAAACCAAGAGACACATAAGGAGTTACAAGGGGGCTGCGGCAGGCGGCCTCAGGGGCGGGCGGGGGTGGTCCCCGGGCCTCGAGGGGTGGTCCCGGCTTGGGGGGAGGGGGGGCGCCCCGGGAGTCCAGCCCCACTCACCCGCCATCTTGGAATGGGCCTGGAGGCGGGGCCGGCGCGCGAGGGGCGGGGCCAGAGGGAGAGAGGCGGGGGTATCTGGCTTCGGATCCCGCCCCTCGTCTGCGGCCCCGCCCCCCGCCTCGAGCCTCGCGGCGCTAGCCGGCCCCGCCCTCGCGGCGAAGGTGGCTGCCGAGGTGGGCGGGGAGGTCAGGTGACCCGGCTGGCGTCCCAAGATGGCGGCAGCGGTGGCGCTCGGGAACCCGCGGCACCGTCCCGGCTGCTGAGGCGGGTCCCGCACGGCTGGTGACGGACGGGCCAGGCCGAGGACCGGCGAACGGGCGGCCGCCGCCTATACGCGCCCCGCGGCCGGGGCTAGGCCGTGCCGCGGCGGCGCTGGGGGATGCTCGTGCTGGGCCGGGCCTCTCCCTTCTCAACTTAGGGCGGCGGCGGGCCCGCTCCCCTGGCTCCCAGGCCATGGCGCTGAGGGAGCTCAAAGTGTGTCTGCTGGGGGTGAGTGGCGGCGGGCCGGCTGGGAGGGCCGCGGGAGGCCGGGTGGGCCGGGGACCCGGGCGTGCCCATGTCCCGTTTGCCCCTTCTCTCAGTCTCAGTGCGGGACGCCGCCTACCTGCCCCGGGACCCTCCTTCCAGCCCCCCTCCCCCCCCAGGCTGTCCCGCCCACCTGGCCGCACAGTCCTGAAGGTTTTGCTGGCGGGAGGGACCTTTCCCCTCGTCCCTCCCTGGAGCCCAGGGTCTCTTCCCGCCCCTCAAAGGGTGAAGAGCCTTCCCTGCCTCTCCGTTGCATCTGGGTTAAGAGCAGCTCTTAAATAGCTTCTCCAGGTACTAGTTAGGAGTTGGCCAAGTCTTGCGAAGTACAGCCAGTAACAGGTCTTTAGGTTTTACGAGCAGCAGTAGTCTCCTTTGCCATCTGCTTGGTGTTTTTGAACTTGTGGGATACCTCTGACACTTCTCACAGAGTTACTTTCCTTGGGGCGGGCGGGGGACATTCAAATCAGGAAGCCCCAAAGACTAGTTTGAAGCTTCAGCTTCCTGACTTGTCGAGGCAACCTTGCTATTTCAGAGCATACTTTCTGAAATTGATGCTCTCTTGCCTGAGTTGCTGCCTTAAAGACTGAAAAAGGTTTCAGTAACTAGTCTTCGCCCTTCCTAGATAGGGTGGGGCTAGGATTTATCAGGGATTACTCAGAAGTAGTTCAAGAGTTCATAGTTCACGTAGACTTATTATAAAGCAAGTGAGTTTGTCACTTTGCACAGTAAGCAGAAACTTTGGATCTTTCAGAAGATCCTGTCTCTTAAAAACTTGGAACCCCTCTCCGACAATACATTTTGAAATCTCCTAGTTACTCCACTGAATTTTTATGAAAACCTTTTTGTGTTTCTTAACTTGTAAAATTTACCTATCTGGAATGATTTTCCCAAAATCCTGAACGTAGGGCACAAGGTAGTTTTTGGTGTATGCAAGCAGGTAAAACTTTTTCTTCTTCACCTCTCATTCTCTTTCAGGATACAGGTGTAGGTAAATCAAGTATTGTGTGGCGGTTCGTGGAGGACAGTTTTGATCCGAATATCAACCCAACAATAGGGTAAGAGATCAAGTTTATTGAATGTGCATCTAAAGGTGTATTGGAAAGTCCATTCAAATAAAGGCTGTATTACAGGGGTTAGGCATCCCCATTTTAAACTCTAGTGAATTTGGAGACAGTGGTTCCCATCATCTCTAGAAGAACTTGAAATGGTGGAGTGAGGATTGATGTGTTTTAGGAAAATTGTCTTTTGATTTGTGAGGAATGAAAACCTCCAAATGAAAGTATGAATTAAAGTTTTACTTGTTAGAATATACAAAGAGCCTTCAATCTATGAATAGTAACAGCAATTACACCTTGAAATAAGGCAGAAGAAAACAGGCCCTAATACTTTTATTTCCCCCGGCATGTCACCTAAAAGATATTTTAGGTGGCTTTAGTTCTTCGTAAAAAATAGTTTGGGGTCCAAACCTTTCTCACACGTTCCAGCACTGCTACCTACACGTTCCAGTAGCAGTAAAGAATTAACAAATTAATGTCAAAATGGAAGCTTTTTTCCGGGTATCTGGGTCTTAGAATAAGTGAAATTGACTGGCTGTCGGTTTTCGACTCTGTGAGAAAACTTTTCAGGCTGTTTAAATATCATAATATTAATACTTTCTCTGTGAGAAGTTGTGTTTCGTGGGTGTTAATACTTTGTCGTGCTTGTAAGACTAGATAGCGACTATGCGAAGCCCCAGTCGAGGGGTTTCTTCCATTAAAGAAAAATTCCGTTCTGCCTAATCGGGAGATACCTTACAGCATACACAGACACACTTGAACGCACCAAGATGAAACAGCCACTAATCCTCTGGAATGAAAATGCCTTTCAATACCCTTCAAGAAAGAACTGGGTACGTCTACATGTTTGAAGTGTGAACTCATCCTCCTCTGGGCCTGCCTGTCACTGCCCGCATGGGAAAGTGAAGGGACAGGAAGTGATAGCAGGTCGTGCTGGTGACTCAGTGAGTGACACACCTCACACTAGGCAGCACTAAAAACCCAAACGCCAGCCTAGTTAGCAGTGCTGTCCCACCAGAGGAGAGGGAAGGTGGAGGCCTGTGGCCCTGTCCTGGGTGGCCAGCCCTCGCAGCCCCACAGGCGCTGGGGTTCTTCACCTCCCCGAGCCCCACTCTCTTCACCAGGTGGTCCAGGCGCACGTCTCGCGGGGAAGATGATCCGAGGCTTCCCCCTCGTCCCTTCCACCGTCCTTGTTCCTCTGTCCTCAGCAGGTGTCCTCCTCCTTCAGGACCAACCCCACACACACCTGAGCTCTGGAGCCCTGCCTTCTCCCCTTCCTTCCCCAGCCCTGCCTTCCTGTCGGAGCCTGCAGACACGCTCCCCGAAGACAGGGCCGTCCCCCAAACCTGCCGGGCAAACGGGGGGCTCCGGAAAGAGGACTTCCTGCTTCCTCAGCTGCTGCTTCTCCTCAGCCCCCTGCTGTCTCCATCCCACCCCACCGTCCCACTGAAACCACCTCCCCTCAGCACCTGTTTCCATCTCATTGCCAACGCAACGGCTTTTTGCTTTCTTTCTTCATTCACTGAGTGCCTGCTGTGTGCCGGATGCTAGGCTGGGGGCTGGCGATTTAGACCAGGGCTCAGCAAACCGTGGCCATGTGGCCACCTCTTGACTTTATAGATCAAATGATGCCATGACACATCACACCCCTTCATTCATATGTTGTCTGCACCGCTTTCGGGCTACAATGGCAGAGTTGAATAGTTGTGACTAAGACCCTGTGGCCTGCAAAGCTGAAAATATTTACTATTTGGACCTTTTCAGAAAAAGTCTGCCAGCCCCTCCTGCCCTCATGAACCTCTCCTAGAAGGACAGAGACATATTCTGTAACTAAAGTACAGGAAGTGATTTCTTTGACCATTTTCTGTGCTCCAAAGGAGGAGTGTGGAGCACCTGTGAGAGCCTGTAGCAGGAGCCTCACCCAGGCCCAAGGGCGTGACTGGTTCCTGAGGGGAACAGTGAGGGCGTGAGGCGCTTGGAAGCCCTGACATTTCAGTATTGAAAGATGAGTGGACTGTATTTCGAAAAACAGTTTTTGAAGAGTGGAAGGTAATGATCGGTGGTGTTGAGGGCAGTGAGTAGCACGGGGGACAGCAGGAGCTGTGAGGGTGGGGGACAGGGCACATTGGATGGGTGGCCCGGAGGCTGGGCAGGCAGCAGGGCCAGGCCCCAGACGTTCTTTCTCTCCCTGGGTCCGTGACCATCCCCCTCAGTCTTCTCCCCACCCCCACGCTGAGTTCATACATGTTTGGTCTTCCCCACACTGCGTCCTCCTCCGAGCAGTGCCTTTCCCAGACAGTAAGGGCTCTACGTATTTGTGACTGAGCTCATAAACTCCCCATCAGAGGCTTGGCCCTCTGCTCCTCTTTCCGTGGACCTTGCGGAAGAGAAAAGGACCAACATGTCCTCAGGTACCCAAGCCAGCAACCTGGGCATCCTTCTCAGATCCCCCTCCTAATGTCCCCTCCCCTCCCTGAAGCCAGCATGAGTCACCAGCTCCTGTCCAGGGCTCCTCCTGAATATCCTTCCATACCTGTTCTTTGTTGACTTCTAGACCTTCATCTTCCCTCGTGGTGGTTCCAGCATGGACTCTGCCACCTGCCAGCTAGTTAACCCTGAATCCGTTTCCCCATCGCAAAATAATAGTAATACTGGCACCAATTCCGTATTGTTAGGGGAATTCTGTGAAATTATGTAAAATGTTTAGCTAAATGCCAGGGACACTGGGGCTCAATACATGATAGCATTGTTGTTTTTAAAAATATTTACATCTTTTTAAAGCTTTAAAAATTATTTTTATCAAAGCAATGTGCATGTGTTTTTTTTCTGTAACAGTAAGGCTTATAGGTTAAGTATAACAGTCCCCTGGTCCACTCTGACTCACTCCCTAGAGGCAACTACTGTTGTGATGTTGTTTAGCTGGTTTTTTCTGATCTTTCCTCCAGATTTTTTCATAACATGCATATACTGCTAATTCTTGATCCCTTCTCTCTTCTCCCCCACCCCATCACCCAACTTTAGGCATTATCTACTGATTGTTTTCTGGAGAGATGGGAATTAGTCATCCTACTTCTCCCACCTCCCTCTGCTCATTTGCCCTCCCTCCATCTTTCCAGTAAAGCACTACCACTGAGCGTCAATGTAGCGTTTAGAATGCGGGCTCTCAAGCCAGGCTAGCTGCCTTCACATTCCAGGTCTAACACGTAGTCGCTGTGTGTCCTTGAGCAAATTATTTAACCTCTTTGTGACTAAATTTGCACATTTGGGAGAATAAGTTGCATCTCATTATAGAGTTGTGAAAATTGAGTTAAACACATAAAAATTAGTTAGAATGGTACTTGGCATATGGTAAGCATTTGTTATTTCTTAGCAACTGTTATTTTTTAATAAGCCTCTAACACTATAGTGTTTTTTTAGACTTTATTTAAATGGAACTAGACCAGTAGGTATTGTTTTGTATCTGCTTATTTTATTCAAACCTTGTGAGATTCATCTATGTCATTTCATGTAATAATAGTTTTTTCTTTTTCATCTCTGTATAGTAAGTAACTCATTGGATAAATATACCACAGTTTATTCTGCTGTTGGAGATTGTGGTTGTTTCTAGTCTGAGGCTATTACAAATAATTTTGCTATGAACGTTTTCGTACATGTCTTTTGTGCCCATATGTATGGAATTTCTTTGGCAATTGGCAGTGGAATTCCTGAGTCAGAAGAAATATATATCTTAACTCTAGTAGCTACCTTGTAAAGTATTGCGCCAATTTACATTCCTACCAGCAGTGTTTGGGAGTTCCGGTTGCTCCATATCAGCTACAACATTTGGTATTATCAGTCTCAAATTTTAGCTGTGTTGGAGGGTGGGCGGTAGTACCTCATTCTGGTTTTAATTTCTGTTTCCCATATGACTAAAACTATTGAACACATTTTCATATGTTTATTGGTCATTTGGATATGTTGCCTGTTTGAGAATCTTGTTCATTTTTCTATTGGGTCGTCAGTCATATCCTTATTGATTTGTAGGTGTTGCATACGTATTCCGGATACTAGTCATTCGTTGGTTCTGAGCATTGCAGATATTTTCTTGCACTCTGTGACTAAGGTTTTCACTCTCTGAAAGGATCTTTTAATGAAGAGTTGTTACTTTTAATATATCCATTTGATCAATCTTTCTCTTTATGGTTAGTGCTTTTTATGTCCTTTTAATAAACTTCGATTTACCAAGGTCATGAAAATACTCTCCTGTTATCCTATAGAAATTTTGTTTCACTTTTCAGATTTAGATTTAAATTTTACCTGGAATTAATTTCTGGATGAGATGTAAAATAAACGTTAAGTTTTGGGGCGTTTTGACTTTTTTTTTTTTTAATTCCAACAGGGTTATCCAGTAATCCTCATCCCTTTTTTGTTTTTTTAGACCATAATTCAGGGTTCTATGCTGAGCTGTGATTGTCATAAATTGAGCATCTGTATTTATAGTGCACTTTTTATGGTTTTTTTTTTTTTTTTTTTTTTTTGCAGTACGTGGGCCTCTCACTGTTGTGGGGGAGCAGAGGCTCCGGACGCGCAGGCTCAGCGGCCACGGCTCACGGGCCCAGCCGCTCCACGGCATGTGGGATCTTCCCGGACCGGGGCACGAATCCCTGTCCCCTGCATCGGCAGGCAGACTCTCAACCACTGCGCCACCAGGGAAGCCCCTGGATTTTTTATTATATCCCATTGATCTGTGTTTTTAATTGACTTTACTGAAGTATAGTTTACATGCAATAAAATGCACCCATTTTTAGTGAATATGTTGATGAATTCTGACAGATTTATACATCTGTGAGATCACCACTGCAATCAAGATGTAGAACACTTCCTCACTCCAAACTGTCCCTTTCTGCCCCGTCCTGTATTCATCCCCACCCCTACCACTGGCTCCAGACTTCCTCACTCCAAACTGTCCCTTTCTGTCCCGTCCTGTCCTGTACTCACCCCCACCCCTACCACTGGCTCCAGGCAACCACGGATAAGCTTTCTGTCACAGAGATTATATGGAATTTTTAAATTTCAATTGTTTGTTACTAATATATACATAAAATGGATTTTTACATATGGACCTTGTGTTGTGTGACTTGGCTAAATTCAGTTAGTTCAGGCACCTTTTTAATAGATTCCTTGGGATTTTCTTAGGTGCACGATCATGCCATCTGTAATAGGCAATTTTATTTCTTTCTTTCCAATCTGTATGCCTTTTATTTCTCTTACCTGCCTTAGCACATGAGCCAGGGCCTCCAGTACTGTGAGAAGTGGTAAGAACAGACATCCTTTCCTTATTCCTAATCTTGGTGGGGGAAGCATTCGGTCTTTTCCATTAAGTTAGACATCTAGGCTCTAGGTTCTTTTTATAGGTGCCCACTATCATGTTGAGAATGTTATCGTCTACCCCTAAATCAATGAGATCTTTTTTATCAAGAATTGTGTTGAATTTTGCCAGGTGGTTTTTTTCATCTTTTGAACTGTTCTTGTGCTTTTTCTTTTTCAGTCTTAAAATAGTCAATTACAACGATTGATACTAAAATATTAAGCCAACATTGCATTCCTCGGATACATTTCACTTGGTTAATATGAATTTTTTAATACATTACTGAATTTGATTTACTAAGATTTTGCTAAGCATTTTTGCCTCCATGTTCATGATGGATATTGATCTGTAGTTTTGTGTAATATGTTTCTCTAGTTTTCGTATCACGGCCTCATAAAATTAAGTTGGGAAGTGTTTTTTTCCTCTTCTACTTTTTTGGAAGAGTTGATGTAGAATTGGTATTTCTTCCTTAAAAGTTTGGTATAATTCATAAATTATATCCATTTGATCAATGGATGAAGCCATCTGAGCAAGGAGTTTTCTTTGTTAGAAAAATTTAGCTACCAATTCAGCTTCTTTAATAGATATGGGCCTATTCATTTCTTCCTGAGTAAGCTTTCGTAGTTTGTGTCTTTCAAAGAATTTGTCCATTGTATCTGTTTTTTAATTTATTGGCATGAAGTTGTTCATGATATTCCTCTATTATCTTTTTAATGTCATTAGGATCTGTCCAGCTATAAGTTTAGCGGTTTTAATGGTCTTCTCAAAGAATCAGTTTATTTCATTAATATTTCACTCTTTTCCTTGTCATTGATTTTTGCTTTTATCTTCATTTTTTCCTTCCTTTGCTTATTTTGGCCTAACTTCTTCCTTTTTAGTTTTTTAAGGTGGAAGTTTATAATATTGATTTTTTAAGGCTTTTTTTATATATGCAATTTATACAGTTAGAACTATAAATTTCCCTGTAAGTACTTGTTTGAGTGAATCCCACAGATTTTGATATGTTATGTTTTCATTTTCATTTAGTTCAAAGTATTTCTTTCCCTTGTGACTTGTTTGACCTGTTAGTTGTTGGAAGTATGTTTTCTAACTTACAGTTATTTGGGAATTTTTCCAGATATTTTAAATTAGTACTGAATTGTAGTTTAAATCCGTTGTAGTCAGAGAACATACTCATTATTATTTCAAACCTTTTACATTTGACATTTGTTTTATGGCCTAGAATGTGGCCTTCATGAATGTTCCATGTGTACCAGAAAAGAATGTATTCTGCTACTGTTGTGTGGTGTGTTCTGTAAATGTTAAATTATCAGCTTGGCTAACGGCACTGTTCCTCTCCTTTGTATCCTTACTGATATTTTTTTCCCCTTATTTGAAGTGAAAGGAGTGTCTGAAATCCAACCCTAATTGAAGATTTGTCTAGTTCTGTTTTTAGTTTGATCAGTTTTTGTTGATGTTTTGAAGCTATTATTGAGTTTACCTACATGTAGCATTGTTATTTTTCTTGATCACTTGACCCCTTCACTATCATGAAATGTCCCTCTTTTTCCCTGGTAACGTCCTGATTCTGAATTCTACTTGGTCTCATATGAATACAGGCTCTTCAGCTCTCTGTTGGTTAGTGTTTGCATATCTTTTCCCATCCATTTACATTTAACCTATATGTATTTAAAGTGAGTTTCGGGCTTCCCTGGTGGCGCAGTTTCGGGCTTCCCTGGTGGCGCAGCGGTTGAGAGTCCGCCTGCCGATGCAGGGGACGTGGGTTCGTGCTCTGGTCCGGGAAGATCCCACATGCCGCGAAGCGGCTGGGCCCGTGGGCCATGGCCGCTGAGCCTGCACGTCCGGAGCCTGTGCTCCGCGACGGGAGAGGCCACAACAGTGAGAGGCCCGCGTACCGCAAAAAAATAAAATAAAATAAATAAAGTGAGTTTCTTGCAACCAGCATTATGGGTCCTGCCTTTTATTTGGAGTGTTTACACTTGTACTGTCTAATACAGTAGCTGCATGTGGCTATCTGAACTTAAGTTAAAATTTAAAATTCAGTTCCTCAGTCACACTAGCTACCTTTCAAGTTCTCATTGTAGAAGGCTCTGTTGTATAGTACTGGTTTAGACCCTTTTTATTTTTTGTAACTATCAATATGGTTTGGTTTAAATCTACCATCTTGCTGTATTTTTCTACTGTCCATATTAATGGTTCCATTTTATCTCCACTAGTGGCTTGTTAGCTGTACCTCTTCTATTATTTTAGTGGTTGTGCTAGGATTTGCAATATACTTCTTTAATTTGTCAGCCTACCTTCAAATAATATACGGTTTCACGTATAGTATGAGAACCTCCTTACAAGAGTATACTTTCATTTCCCCTCGCTCATCCTTTGTGTTATTATTGTCATATATTTTATTTCTGCATCTTATAAAGTCCACAATAAACTTATTTTTTGCCTTAGTCAGTGATCTTTTAAAGAGACTGTTAGTCTTTTTTCTGGGTCCTTGTGTTAAATCCAGTATCTTTGTAATAAGTCTTAATGTCCAGTAGTATGAGTAGTTCTATTTTATTCTTCGGTAATTTCTTGGCTGTTCTTGGCCTGTTACATTTCCATGTAAACATTAGTGTTATCTGTTTTCACACACATCAACACACTAATCCCCACTGTGTTTTTGATTGACATTCCATTGAATTTATAGATTGGTTTGGAGAGAAATGACATCTGTATGATACTGCATCTTCAATATATGCACATAGATCATTCTTCCATTTGTTAGGCTTCTTTATTTTTTCTGAGCATTTTTTTCTGCTTTTCTGTGTAGTGGACTTGCATATCTTTCGTTAGATTTAATCCAAGGGGTTTGATGTTTCAGTGCAGTTTTCTGCTGTCAATGTGCTAAATGGTATTGCTTTGAAATAGCTTTATTTCTAAAACTTAAACTTTTTGTATCTTTTATTGAGTTGAGTACGGATCTGCAGTACTGTGTTGAATAGAAATGGTCATACTGGGTATTCTTATCTTATTTTAATCTTAGCAGGAAAGCTTTCTCTATCATACCATTAAATATGTTTGCTATAAGGTTTTTGTACATACACCTTATCACATTACAGAGTGTCCTTCTTTTTATCATATGCTGGAGTTTTGTTTTTTTTTAACATGAATAAGTGTGGAATTTACCAAAAGATTTTTCTACATTTATTGGCTTGATCCTGTAATTATTCTTTTATGATGTTAATGTGGTAAATAACGTTGAATTTTCATGGAGTAAATCCACTTAGATTCTAATATATTTTTCTTTTTACATATCACTGGCTTTAGTTTACTGTGTTTTTTTAGGACCTTTTTGTATGTTTTAGGACCTTTGAGTAAGATTGTCATGTAATATTACTTTCTATAATGTACACGTCAGATTTGGTATGAAGGTTTTGCTTCCCTTATAAAGCTAGTTGAGAAGCTCTTCTATGGAAGAGTTTGTGTAAAATTGCTCTTATTTCTTCTTTAAATGATTAGTAAAATGTATGTGGGCTTCAAGTTGTCCTTGTATAATATAGTTTAATGAGTCAATTTCTTTCTTTTTTTTAAAAATACTTTTTATTTTTTTTTTTATTTGGTTGTACCAGGTCTCAGTTGCAGCTTGCTGCCTCCTTAGTTGTGGCATGTGTGCTCCTTAGTTGTGACCAGTGAGCTCCTTAGTTGCAGCCAGTGGGCTCCTTAGTTGCAGCTTGCCAAATCCTTAGTTGCGGCACATGGACTCCTCAGTTGTGGCAGGAGGGCTCCTTAGTTGCAGCTCACCAGCTCCTTAGTTGTGGCATGCGAACTCTTAGTTGCAGCATGCGAACTCTTAGTTGCAGCATGCATGTAGGGTCTAGTTCCCTGACCAGGGATCGAACCCAAGCCCCCTGCATTGGGAACGTGGAGTCCTTAACCACTGTGCCACCAGGGAAGTCCCTCAATTTCTTTCACAGTTGTAAGATTATTCATTTTCAGATTTTCTATTTCTTCTTGTATTGATTTTGATAGATTGTGGTTTGTTTGGGGGTTTTTTTAAGGATTTTCACTATTTTCATATACTTTTCCCAATTTATTGGCATAAAGGTGTTAAGATTTTATACTTTTTACATTTTACATATATTTCTTTTACATTTCTGATATTAGTTTTACCTTTGGTCAACTCTGCAGTATTTCTCTTTTTTCATTAATTCCTGCTCCTATCTTTATAGTTTCTGTTCTGTTCAATGTGCAGTTCTTTTTCTAACTCCTTGAAAGAGATGATTATATAACTGATTTTCAGTCCTTATTTTCACTTGTATTCCTTATGTTTTAATACCTTAGCCATGGCTTTTGCTGGATCCAAGTTTGTGTATATCATCATTTTATTGTCATCCATTTCAAAATATTTTCTGATTTTTATTATGATTTCACCTTTGATCCAAGTGTCATTTAGATATGTGTTTGTTGATTTCCAAATATAGGGAAATTTTCTAGTTAACTTTTTTTAGTGATTACTGGCATAATTGTATTGAGGTCAGAGAACATATTTAAATCCTTTAATTTCTGATGCAATTTGCAATTTACCCAGTATATGTTGATTTTGGTAAATGTTTCATATGTGTTTGAAAAGATTGTATACTTTGCAACTGTTATTTGCCATGTTCTTTGGAATTAGGTCAGGTTTATTAATCGTGTTCATTTCTTCTGGTTTCTTGGTCTACCCAAATCCATCAGTTACTAAGAGACTTAGTGGGTTAAAAATCTCCCACTATGCTTGTGTATTTGTCTGATTATCCTTTTTGTTCTGTCAGTTTCACTTTATCTGTTTTGCAGCTACAGTAAGTACTTACAAATCTGGAATTTTGTATCTTACTGATAATACAAACCTTCTAACATTCTGAAATGTACTCTTTAGCTCTGGGAATGCATTTTGCCTTGAGGTCAAATTGTGTCTTAATATAACAAGACTATTTCCTTTGGTCAGTATTTGCATGGTGCAACTTTGTCTCATCCTTTTGTTTCTAACCTTTCTGTATCTTTCTGTTTAAAGTGGGTTTCTTGTAAGCAGCTTATGATTTGAATTTGATAAAATACATTCCATATAACCACCACTTAATCAAGATCCAGAAATTCTCATCACCTCAGAAGGTTGTTTCTGTGAGTCCCACTCCTCGCAAGTGACCACTGTGCTGACCTCAATCACTATGGATTAATTTGCCTGTTCTTGCATTTCATGTAAATGAAATAATACAGAAGACACTCTTTGGTGTCCTGTTTCTTCCCCATAAAACGATGTTTTGGAGATTCAACCATGTTGTTGCATGTATCATAGTCCCTTTTTTTAATTGGTGACTAATATTCTCTTATATGAATAGATCACAGTTTGTTTACCCATTAGTTTTGGGCTACTATGAATATAGGTTCTGTGAAGATTCTTTTAAAACTCTTTTTGTACACATAGGTTTTCATTTCCTTTGGGTAAATAACTAGGAATAGAACTTGTAGTTCATAGGATAGGTGCATGTATAACTTAGTACGAAGTTGCCAAAGAGTTGTCCAAAGTGGTTGTATCATTTTACCCTCCCACCCGCAAGGTATAGAAGTCCAGTTGCCCTACATCCTCACCAGCCTTTGTCTTTTTAACTTCAGTTATTCTAGTGGATATAAAGTGGTATCTCATTGTGCTTTTAGTCTGCATTTCCCAGGTGACTAATAATGTTAAGCATTTTTCTTGTGTGTATTTGTCATTCATATATCTCTTATGAAGTCAGTACTCAGGTCTTTTGCCCATTTTTACTGGGAGTTTTTGCCTTATTTCTTACAGACTTGTAGAAATTCTTTACATATTACAAATAGAACTCTCTTGTCAGGTATATTTATTGTGAATATTTTCTTCCATTCTGTGGCTTGCCTTTTCATTTTCTTAATGAGGAGTTTTAATTTCAATGAAGGCCATGTTATCAGTTTTGTCTTCTTGGGTTCATGCTTTTTTGGTCCTCTCTAAACAAGCGCTGCTTGCCCCCAAGTTCTCAGAGATGTTCTCCTATGTTTTCATCATAGTTTTAGCCTTACTTTTAGTTCTTTGATCCATCTCAAATTAATTTTTCTGTATTCTGTGAGGTAGAGGTAAGAGTCATTATTTTGCCATGTGATTATCCAGTTGTCCCAGCATCATTTGTTGAAAGACTTTCTTTTCTCCATTGAGTAGCATTGGCATCTTAATAAATTATAATACTGAGTCTTCTGATCCATGAACATGGTGCCTTTCTCCATTTACTTAGGTCTTCTTTAATTTGTCTCTGCGTTGTTTTGTAGTTTTTAGTTCAGGAGTCTTAAGAGTATTTTTGTTAAAAATTTTTCCTAAATATTAATGTTTTTTAAACTATTGTAAATGGAATTGTAATTTTTTATTTTATTTACAATTGTTTGTACCTGTATATAGAAATACCATTGATTTTCTTATATTGACCTTATATACTTTAATCCTGTTAAATTCATTTATTCTGATAGCTATCTTGTAGAGTCCTTAGGGTTTTTTTACATGCATGATTATGTTGTCTGAGAATAAAGTCAGTTTCTTCCTTTTAATTTTTTCCATATCTTGCTGCATTGGCTAGGACCTCCGGTACCATATTGAATAAAAGTGGTGACCAACATCCTTGCCTTTTCCCAATCTTAGTGGAAAAACATTCAACATTATACTATTAAATATGATGTTAGTTGTAGGGTGCCCATTATTAAGATAAGGAAGCTTCCTTCTTTTTCTAGTTTGCTGAAAGTTCTTTTAAATCAAGAATGGGTCTTGAATTCTGTCTTAATACTTTTCTGCATCTATTTAGATGACAGTATGGTTTGTTACCTCCTTTTTTCTGTTAATGTGGTGGATAACTGTGTTCATTATCAATTGCTAAGTAACAAATTATCCCAACACTTAGCGGCTTGAAACAACAAACATTTATTATCCACATTTTCTGTGGATCAGAAATCAGAGTGGCTTAGCTGATACCGTTTTGGCTCAGTCTTCTGTGGTGTTGCAGTCAAGATGTCCCAGTCAAGTCAGGGCTGCAGTCATTTGAAAGCTTGGCTGGGGTTGAAGGATCTGCTTCCAAGATGGCACACTCACATGGCTGTTGACTGGAGGCCTCAGTTCCTCAGATCTTCACCATGTGGGCCTCTCCATGGGGCTGCGTGAGTGTCCTCACAAAAGGACAGCTAACTTTCCCCAGGGCAGGTGACCCAAGGGAGAGCAAGGAAGAATCTGTAGTATTTTTATGACGCCTTAGAAGGGAGTTACTAAGCCCATCCCAGACTCGCAGGGTATGGAATTAAGCTCCACTCTTGAAGGAAGGAGTATCAAAAGGCAAAAAATGAACACATGTTGTAACTACCACAATTACATTAATTGAATTTCAAAAGTTTAATCACCCTTACTGTATCTAATCATGTTGTGAGTAAACATCAGATAAACTCGGATTGAGGAACGCTTTACAAAATGACAGGTATATAATCTTCAAAAGTCTCAAAGTTTAAAAAGTCAAGGAAAGACCGAGAAGCTAACCCAGACTGAAGGAGACTGAAGAGTCGTGGCAGCTGAGTACAGCATGTGTTTTGAAGTGGATGTTGTACCAAAAAGGGTGTTATTAGGACAATTGGCAGAACTCAAATGGGCTCTGAAGAATAGATGGTAGTAATGTGTCGGTGTTAATTTCAAGTTTTGATTATCTTATTCTGCTTGCGCAGGAAGATAGTCTTGTTTGTAGGAAATGTCCACCAATGTTCAGAGGTAATGAGGCAACTTACTCTGAAATGGCTCAGGATAAATAACTTCTGTACCGGTAACTTTTCTCTAAATTAGAGACTGTTTCAAGTTTGTTTGTGTGTTTTTAATGATGGCTATTTTACTGTAAATAGACATTAAAAGACAACCAACTTTTATCCCCCGAATGTCATTAAAAGACAGCTGGCTGCTTGGTATAAAACAGTATAACATTGAGCTGTTGATGCACTCTTCACCTTACACGCTGGCTCTGTGAGCCTGGGTCACCCCACCCCTCCGCTGCATGTACCTTCCTGCTTGGCCCACCTAATTTAAGTGATTCTGAGATTTGAGTAATTATTCAGGGTAGAAAAAAAGAGGAAATGCAAAACTCATTTCTTTTTATTTTACACCCATATTACCATTTCCATTGCTCTTCATTCCTTCCTGTAGAATTGAGTTTTCATCTGTTGTTATTTCCCTTCAGCCTAAAGAACTGTTTTAGCATCTCATGGATCTCAGGGCTACTAGTGACAGAGTCCCTCAGTTTTTGTTTCTCTGAAAAGGTCTGTATTACATCCTCACTTTTAAAGGATATTTTTGCTAGATAAGGATTTCTGGGGGTTTTTTTCCCCCTTTTTGTATTTTGTTTGTACAGCATAATGATTTGATATGGGACCATATTGTGAAGTGATTACACAATAAGTGTGGTTAACATCCAGTCACCACACATAGTTAGAAAATTTTTTTTCTCGCTATGAGAACATTTAGGATTTACTCAACAACTTTCAAATATACAGTACAATATTATTAACTATAGTCACCAAGCTGTACGTTCCATGGGTGAGATGAGTGAAGATGTCAGAGGTACACACTTGGAGGTGTAATTACAGATAGTTTTCTTTCAGCATTTTGAGTATAGTATTCTACTGTATTCTGGCCTTCGTGGTTTCTGCTGAGCGGCCTGGCGCCATCTGTAGCACTGTTCCCCTGTATGTAGCATATGTTTTTATCATCTGGCTGCTTTAAGATCTCTTTATCTTTTTTTTTAATTAATATTTATTGGAGTATAATTGCTTTACAATGTTGTATTCGTTTCTGCTATACAGCAAAGTGAATCAATTATTCATATACATATACCCACTCTTTTTTAGATTCTTTTCCCATATAGGTCATTACAGAGTATTAAGTAGAGATCCCTATGCTATACAGCACGTTCTTATTAGTTATCTAGGGTCTCTTTATCTTTTGTCTTCAGCAGTTTACTGTTGTGTGCTAGGTGCTTGATATACTCTGGGGTAACTGAGTTGCTTGGATTAGAAATATGATTGTTTGGGACATTTTCAACCAGTATTTTTTAAAATATTTTGTCTACCCCATTCTCTTGCTCCACCTACAGGATTCCAGTCACTCATGTATTAAACTGTTGGATATTATCTCGCAGGTGACTGCGGCCTGGGTTTTGTTTTGCTTTGTTTTCCATCTTTTTCTCTTTAAGGATCACGTTATTTCTGTTGATCTGTCTTTAAGTTCGATTGATCCTTTCTTCTGTCTTTTAAGCACATCTAGTATATTTTTTTCACTTCAAATACTGTCTAATTCTAGAGTCTTTGTTTTTTATATTTGTAAGCTTATCTGTTCACTCAATATGACTCTTTGTCTTTAAGTCCTGATTATATTTCTAATAGCTTTTAAAGCACATGTCTGCTAGTGCCAACATCTGGATCAGCTCAGGATCTGTTGCTGTTTACTCTTTTTTCTCTTGACCTTGGGTCACATGTCTTTGCATATGTAGTAGCTTTTCTTTAATTACTATTGTATACTGAATGCTGCAGAGGTATGTTGTAGGGATTTTCTATTCTCTTATCTTCTGCGCAGTGCTGAGTTTTGTTTTGGCAGAAGGTTGAACTGTGGCCTAATCACCTTGAACTTGGAGAAACGTGCTTTTACACTCTGTTATTAGGATGGTTCTGTTGGATTGTTGCCTTCAGCCTCATGGCAAATCCTTATTCCTGGGACACAGTCTTTACTTCTGAAGGATGGCCTACCTGGCTTTTCACTCAGGGTGCTCACTGGGCCCCTGTAAGTCGGCAGGATTCAGACTTCCAACTCTTTGTCGCGCGGTTGGCAGCAGCTGAAATCCTGCTCAGCCTTCCATCACGCTGTCTTTGGAGTCTCCCCCGCACATGTGCGGTTCAAAGTCACCGTGGGTCTGAGGGGACTTGATGCATAGATTTGAGGCTCCCTCTGCAGCATCTTCCTTCCCAGGGCATCCCATCTGCATTTCCAGCCACACTGGGAGCCCCAAACCCCATCCTGCAGCCAGCGGCACTGGTTTTCTGCTTGACAGGCTGGTGAGGATTCTCCCAGTGCGGGCTACCACCACCGTGCCTGGGCTCAGAGCTCCTGGCTTTGACTTTTAATTTGAGTATTTAATTATTTTACTTTTAATATAATTACTGATGTATTTATGTTTAAACACTACAATTTTACACTTTGCTTTTTATTTACCCTGTCCTGTGCTCTTGTGGGTTGAATTTTGTTTTGTTTTGCTTTTAATGCCATATTTCCCCCTTTGTTACCTTGGAAATACATTCTTTGATTGTTCTTTAATTGTTACTCTAGCAATTACCTTACGCATCCTTGACTCTTTTGAGTCTAATATAAATTACCTTCACCACATTCCCACAATGCAAGGATCTCAAATCCAATTTCCCTGTTTCCTGCCTTTTATGCTTTTACAGTGCATTTTAATTCTAGACCTTATAGGACCTTTATTATTGTTATACAGTCAACATTCCTGTCAGTTTTCTCCACATGTTTACTCTTCCTGTTGCTTTACATCCCTGCCTGCGTTTCAGACCTTCCATCTGGGATTATTTATTTCATTCTGAAGAACACTGTTTCATATCTCCTTTACAGTACTCTTCTGGTGCTGGGGGTTTTTTGGGTCTGAAAATGTCTTTAATTTCATCTTTTTTAAATAGAGCTTTTATTTACATACAATAAAATGTGCGGTTCAGTGCATTTTTGCCTTGTACTTGTTTAAGTGCCATCAAGCTATAGAACATTTCCATTACCCCAGAAAGTTCCCTTCCTGGTGTACCCACCCCTGCCTCATCAGCCTGACCATCGTCAACCTAACCTATAACAATAGAGTAAATGTGTGTTTTAAGCTCCATATAAACGCAGGCTTATTATATCTACTCATGTGTGCTGCCTTCCTTTGCTGAAAATACTGTTTTTGAGATTCATCCATGTTTTTGCACAAATCAGTAGTGTGTTCCTTTTTATTGCTGAGTAGTGTTGTATTGTATGAATATACCACAATTTGTTTCTGTAGTCTCCTATTGATGGACATTTAAATGGAGTCCAGTTTTAAGCTATTATGAATAAAGCTGCTGTGAATATTTGTGTACAGTTTTTGTGTGTAGATAGGTACACGTGTCACTCTTGAGTATATACCTGAAGATGGAATTTCTGGTTCAAAGGCATGTTTCTTATCTACTATGTGTAACAGAGTACCCTAAACCTTAGCAGCTGAAAACAACAATGAACACCTATTGTCTCACAGTTTTTGTAGGTCAGGAATTCAGGAGCAGCTTAGCTGGGCGATTCTGGCTCTTGCCATACTGACCTCTCCATAGGGTTACTTGAGTGTCCTCACAACATGGGAGCCCAGGATGGAAGCCACAGTGTCTTTGTGACCTCACCTTCATTTCAGTAATAACCTCTTGGTTACACGGGTCAGCTCCATTCACTGTGGGAGGGGACTACACGAGGACATAAATACCAGGAGTGAGGATCCTTAGGGCCGTCTTAGATGCTGACTGCCACAATAGGTTTTAAGGCATGTTTATAAGAACTTACTGTTTTCCAAAGTGGTTGCATGCACTTTTCCATTCCTACCAGCAATACATGACAGGTCCATTTGTTCCACATCTTCAACAGTTGTTTTTAATTTAAGCTATTTTGGCACGTCACAATCATTTTTTAAAGTCTATTTTCATTGGATATAGAATTCTTGGTTTTCAGTTATTGTCTTAGGTCTTTGAAAATATGTATCCCATTTTCTTACAACTTCATCTGTTTTTATTGAAGTCAGGTGTCAGTCTTGTTGCTCTCCGAATATTAATGCGTCATTTTTTCTTCTGAGTGCCTTTGAGATGTCCTTTTCATCTTAAGGTTTCACCAGTTTTACTTTGATGTGCTTAGGTGAGACTTTTGTTGTATTTATCCTGCTTGGGTTCATAGTATTTCTTGAACCTGTGGTTTGATGTCTTTCAAGTTGGAAAATTCTCAACCATTATCTCTTCAATATGGCTTTTGCTCCATTTTCTCTCTTCACATTCTCAGACTACTATTACATATAGTTTAGAATTTGTGTGTGTGGCTTTTACACTCTTTTCTACACTTTCCATTATTTTTTTCCTCCACGCCTTAAACTAGGTATTTTCTCCTAGCCCTTAATCCAGTTTTTAATCTTTTAAAATTTTTCAACTAATTCTAATCTAATTTTAAACCTATCTTTATTCTTTATTTCAGTTATTATTTTTCTAAAGTTCTGGAATATCTGGTTTGTTTGTTTCTTTTAGTGCTCTTTTCCTTGCTGAAATAACCACTCTAATCGCTATTACCACATAATGTTTTGTTATTTTCATAGTAAATATTAAAATCTATTATCATTTATCTATTTATTTACTTACTGTCTGACCCCACCACTCCATAGTTCTATGAGAAAAGGAACCTTATCCAGCGTGACTACAGACGTATCCCTAGTGCCTAGCCCTTAGTTATGTGCTCAGTAAAAAAAAAAAGATTGTTCTTTAATTATAAGACTTTTACAATTGTATACAGTCATCATCTCTATTTACCAATCTCTGATTCATTTTAGATCCTCCTCTTATCGACATCTGCCCTATTAGTGCACTGAAACCACTGTTGCAGAGTTTAACATCAGCTCGTGAATGGCCAAGTATAATTTTATTGTATTTCTCCTCTCTAGAAGTACCTAGCATTCTTTATTTTTTTCTGCAAAGCCTCTTGTTACCTGGGATACAGTTCTTTTTTTTTTTTTTTTTAAGAAAGTGCAAAGGTTCTGAGGCCAGGGTTCAGTTTATTTATTTGTTTGTTTATTTATTTATTTTGGCTGCATTGGGTCTTTGTTGCTATGCACGGGCTTTCTCTAGTTGTGGCAAGTGGGGGCTACTCTTCATTGCAGTGTGCTGGTTTCTCATTGCAGTGGCTTCTCTTGTTGTGGAGCACAGGCTCTAGGCGCGCGGGCTTTAGTAGTTGAGGCACACGGGCTCAGTAGTCGTGGCTCGTGGACTGTAGGGCTCAGGCTCGGTAGTTGTGGCGCATGGGCTTAGTTGCTCCATGGTACGTGGGATCTTCCTGGACCAGGGCTCGAACCTATGTCCCCTGCATTGGCAGGCGGATTCTTAACCACCACGCCACCAAGGAAGTCCCTGGGATACAGTTCTGATTCTCCTCCTTCCTACCTCTTGGGATAGTCCTCCTTTTTCTGTTTCTTGGCCTTTGTGTCCACCCCTAAAATGTGGAAGCAGGGAAGATTTCTGCCATGGCCCTGGGTCTTGGCCCAGGTGATTTCATTCACCCTCACAACCTTGAGAGCCACCTTTCTCCAGCGACTGCAGATGACTGCTATGTCACTGCAGACACGCCTGGGACATCACATATCTGCCCCTGAACTCCTCTCTCCACCTTTCGTCCCAAAGACCTCATCCTCCTTGTCAGTGCGTCCACCACTGAGTGTGAATTGATACAACCACTCCAAGCTCCAAGCTGTAGTGATAATGTTGCTCATACTTTATACTTCAAATACGGTAACTTAATCCTTAAAACAACCCTGTGTGCTTACCATCCAGATATAAAAAGTCACAAAATTCTCATCCAAAAATAAACAAAACCAGCAAGATAAATTTTTAAAAGCCCATTAGACATCTCAGCTCACAAAGTAACCTAAATGAACTAAACTTCAGAAAGTGACAAGCCACTCACAAGAGAGAAGTGATCCATGGCTGCCCTCCTTCCCTGCAGAGACAGGGACAGGGAGAAGCTGCCGTAGACGGGGCCCTCAGGCTGTCAACTGCGGAGACTTGAGGCAGCTGGTGAGCCCAGAGAAACATCTCTGAGGGAGTCCCCACCTTCACTGGACGTAGGGTGACAGCAGCCAGGGCACAGGGATCCAGGCAGGGAGCTGGAAGGCCAAGAGAACTCAAAATCCTGATCATGTTTGCGGATCCTTCCTCTGCTGTGGCCGGTCAGCCATTCAGCTGATCTAATAAAAGTTGTATTTAAAGTCAGGTCAGTAGACTGAACCACAAGGGGAAGAAAAGAGTTAACAACAACAACAAAAGGACGTCTGGAATCTGTAGGACAATATCAAGGCAGTTTCACTGTAACTTTTTACTCATGACACCTCTTCCACCAAATGTGTGGTTTTTTCCACACCAACAATCAACTCTCCAACTCTCCAGACAACCACTGGACATCCTTCAGTCCAGTTCGTTTCTGACACTACCTCCCCAGAGTTGTGTCAGACTCCACAGGTTCACACCTCAGTCCCACGAGACTGCTGGCTCTCCTGGTGCCAGTCCAGTGTCACGTGCCCAGGGCACCCACACTTCTGTCTGACGTGGCTACAAAGTTGAGACTCCCATGCACACACACACATACCCCTCCACCCCTTTGAGGTTTGATAATTTGCTAGAATAGCTCACAGAACTCGGGAACATACTTTACTTACATTTACTGGTTTATTATAAAGTATACAAATGAAGAGTGAGACAGAGAGGTCTGTAGTGCTGGAAGCATCCCAAGCACAGGAGCTTCTGTCCTGTGGAGTTGGGGGGATGCCACCAATCCACAAACTCTTCAAACCCCTTTGTTAAGGACTTTTTATGGAGGCTCGATTGCTAGGCATGACTGACTAAATCATTGGCCATTGAGATTAACTCAGTCTCCAGCTCCTCCTCCCTCCCCAGAGGATGGAGGGTAGGGCCGAAAGTTCCAACCCCCTTATCAAGATCTGGTCTTTCTGGCAACCCGCCCTCCCACCCCACAATCTGGAGCTATCTAGAGACCTGCCAGGATTCACCTCATCTGAACAAAAGACACTCACTCAGGATATTCCAAGAGATTTAAGAGCCCTGTGTCAGAGCCTGGGAACAAAGACCAAATATATATTTCTTATTATGCCACGCTCACATACACATCACTGGCATCCCAGAAAGAAAGGAGAAGAAGAATGGCACAAAAATATAATTCAAGACATAAAGGACAAGAACTTTCCAAAACTGATGAAAGTGATCAATACACAAATCCAAGAATATCTCCAAACGCCAATCAGAATAAATACAAAAGAGTTGATCTTAAAAGCAATCAGAAGGGCATTAAAAAACACATTATATACTGAAGAACAGTGATAAGAATTGTCACCGACTTCTAAACAAACACTGGAGGTCAGAAGATAATGACATGGCATCTTCAACACAGTAAGTAAAGGTGGGGCAGGGACCTGCCAAGCATGAATTCTATATCTAGCAAAAATTTTCTTCAAAAGTGAAGGTAAATTAAAGATATTTGCAGGCAAAAGCTGAGAGAATTTGCCTACAGCAGACCCATATCATGAAAGATACTAAATGAAATTCTAAGAAGACTGTTGGCTTTTAAAACAAAAATAACAATTGTATTACTGTGTTTATAACATTTGAAGAAGCTAAATATAAGGCAACGAGCACAATGGGTGGGAGAGGAATACATGAAATTAGATTGTTGTATATCTTCCATTGTTCATGAAGTAGCACCATATTATGTGGAAATAGACTGAAATTTAAAGATTCATATTGTAAACTCTAGAGAAACATTGGAAAAAATAGGCACACACAAAGGGGTATCGCTAAAAAGTCAATACAAGAGAAAAAATAGAATACAGAAAAAAGTGTGATTTATCCAAAAGAAGTCAGAAAAGGAGGAGCAGAGAAACAAACAAATGCCAAAACGAGAAACTTAAAACCAGTCATGGAAATAATTACATTGAATGTCAATTTTCTTATTTCTAGCATTCACATATTTTATAGACTCCACAGGACATTGTGCATTTCTACATACACTATATTGAGGTCTATAAATATGGTCTCTGTGACAGTTTTACTGTTTTTACAGTCTTGGTGCTTTTTTTCCCTTATATTATCGACTCAATCCTCCAATACAGTGTTGAATACAAGTGGTGAGAGTGGACATCCTTGCCTTGTCATAAGGCATGGCTGACATTAAAGCATAACAGCCAAAATGCTGGTGAGAATGTGGAGCAGCTAGAACGGGATACATTTCTGAGGGGAGTAGGAAATAGTGTGACTGCTTCGGAGGACTGTGCTCTATTTTCGTATTAAGTTAAACGTATATCTAACTTATGACTCAGCACTTCTACCCTTAGGTATTCACCCAAGAGAAATTAAAATATATGTTTAGAGAAAGACTTGTAAAAAAAAATGCCTTATTCATAATAGCCAAAAGCTTGAAACAACCCAAATATCCCTTGACATAATGATGGGCAAAGTCTGATATATTCATACAATGGAATACCATACAGTAATAAAAGAAGAATTAGCTGTCAAATAATATAGATTCCTTTCAAAAACGTCATTAAATGAAAGATGCCAGACACAAGAGTATATACTTTCTATGAAATCCAAGGACAGTCAAAACTCATCTATGAAGTAGGAGTCAAAAGGTTTTGCCTGGGGTAGGTACAAGACTTAACTAGAAATGGGCAAACTTTCCTTAACTAAGGAAACTTTGGGGGTTATAGAAATGTTCTTTATCTTGTTTGGGGCAGTAGTTACACGAGAATATGAAATGTCAAACCATATGCTTCATTTCATTGTTCGTTAGTTATACTTCGGTAAAATGTACCTATATATTTATATATACAAAACGCTTTAAAGCCCTGTGTCATAGGTACTGAAGGTATTCCTAGTTTTCAGATGAGAGAACTGAGGCAAAGAAAGGTTAATTGACTTGCCCAGTTGGTGGCAAAACTAATAAACAGAGCCGGGTAGTCTGGCCAAAAAGCCTGCACTCCTAGTGAGAATGCTGTTGTCTCAGATCCTTGCCCAGAAATTCTACTTCTAGGGCTTTATCCTTCAGAGAAACTCACAGAAGTTCCAAACAACAAGGTTAGTAACTACACAAGATTAGTCCTTGCAGCGTTGTGGATTAGCAGGGGGCTGATTCTATTGTTTATAGTGTAATCACTTGATATAATATGATGAAGGGGAAAAGGCCAGCTTGAGAAAACTTTATATACTTATATTGGATGACCTCCTAGGTGTAGTGTAGAGTGAAAAAAATCAAAGATATGTACTATATTCTACCATCTGGGTTAATAAATAAAAGAGGATGCAGGGAAAACTGTATGCACATATGCTTGTATAAACCGCAGGTATATCTGAAAGGAAACCTAAGAAACGGACGAGATAGTTTCCAGGGAGAGGAATTGAATGGCTGGGAGAGAGGGGTGCGAGGGAGACATTTCAGGCCAGTATACCTGTTCTGGACATTCTGGGTCATGAAGCGTACGAGTGTATTACCTATTCCAAAAATTAATGATATAGTAACAATTTGGAAATGACTGAAATAGCTCATCACACACATAGTTGCCACCTTTCTCCAGGATTGTTTCAGGGCCTCCTAGCTCGTTTCCTTCCCTGTTTCCCTTTTGTGTCCCGTTCCCTCCATCTGGTCCAAGCTCTCACGGTGCTTAGTATTCCCCAGGTTTTGCCTAGAAATCCATTTCCACTTCTGCCCTGTAAGGTCCTTAAAAATAGCCATCCGTCTCACTCATCCACGGGTTATTAAGGGCTTGGTATCTGGCAGAAGGACCCCAAAGGCCTGTTACTTCCAGAATTCAGCTTTCAAACAGGTCTGATAACACTATGCCTTCCTCCCCCCTCAGGGGCTCCTCCCACTTTCAGCCGTCTTTCCCCAAACACCATCCTCCAAATGACTTCACATGGTGCACAGGTGGTCGTTTTAAATTTATATTGTTAAGTATTTTATGGTCTGTTAGAAAAAATAAACTAGTCCATGAATCCTGCTGGATTTTAATTTTACCAATATTATTGCTCAGAGAAGTTTAAGTTAAAAAATAGAATGATTTTTTACAATATTCAGTAGTAAGTAATACAGATGGAACATGGATATGGCAGAAATGGTGACAGTGAGGCCCTGGCCTTCGGGAGATGCTGACATACAGGAAACAGGGCCTCACGCAGAGCAGACACTCATTGGTTTGAAGATGCAGCGTCTCGTTGACCTTCACCACCTGTCTGTCCGCGCCCTGCCTGGAGCCTTTTCTGTGGTTACCTGAATGTGCTGGCCACCCCACCCCACCCAGGCTCACTCTGCAGAACCACTTGGATTCGTCTTGCACGTTCACCATTCTGTGCTTTTGTTCTGCTGTTTCTCTTTATAGAATGTGATCTCCCCACCTTAGGTCCTGTTGCTGGGCCTCTGCTGGGCAAACTCTCCTGAAGGAGGGTTCAGTGGGGTTCAGCTCCAACTTCAGCTCTTCTCGTGAAGTCCTCCCTAGTGTATTAGTTTCCTATTGCTGCTGTAACAAAATATAGCAAATGTCACTTGCAAGAGCGCAAGTTTATTGTCTTATAGTTCTGGAAGTCAGAAGTCTGAAATCAGTTGTACTGGCTTAAAGTCAGGGTATTGGCAGAGCTGGTTCCCTCCCCCAGAGGCTCTGAGGAGGGAATTGGCTTCCTTGCCTTTTGCAGCTTCTCGGGGCTGCCTTTCTTCCAGCCTCCCATACCTGGCACCGCTGCTCTCTCGGGTGCTTTCTTTTTTTTTCATTGTAGACAGTCTTTATTAGCAGGTGTTAAGAACGCAAAATAGTAACAAATCCAGAAGGATGGGAAAGGAAGCAGGGCATGGCTCTCCTCCCCTACGTGAGGACCCTGGGAAACCAGGCCAGTGGGGTGGGGTCTTGGCCACTTCGAGCCCAGCACCCTCTGGAAAACAAGCTCCCGTGCAGGAGAGCGCCTCACAACACAGGGGAAGGGAGCAGCGCCCCGGAAGATGCCTTTCACCCATCTTCAGGGCACATTATCCTGGTCTCCACTTGCATCTTACATAACCTTCTCTGCCTCCAGCTTCTCCTCGTCTCCTTCTAAGGACCCTTGTGATTACATTGGGCCCATCTGATAATCCAGCATCCTCACCCCATTGCAAGATTCTTAACCTAATTGCGTCTGTAAGGCCCCTTTTGCCATGGAAAGTAACTTATTCACAGGTTCTAGGGTTGGGGTGTGGACATCCTCTTGAGGGGTGTTATCCATCCTCCTGCACCTGGAGTCACCCTTCCCCTGGGAACTCAGATGTGGCTTTACCTCTGTGCTCCCGCAGCTCTCTGTCCATCCTTCAGTATCTCGTTGAGTATCTGCCTTATAATTATTTGTCATCTGACCAGTCCTCTCCCTGTGAGCCTCCTGGGGGCAGGGGTGGGGTTGCAGCCTTCCTGCCTGCCCAGACTTCCTGCCGGACAGAAGAAGGCATGTGTTTGAGGGAGTCGACCACCCAGTGCACGACGGCCCTGCGGTGCTGCGGTTCCCAGGCCAGGCTCAGGGCCCGGCCGCCTGGTGAGGTTCCCAGCTGTGCCACTCACTTGCTCCGCCCCTCCATGCCTTGTCTGCAAAATGGTGCTGACGAATCGAACCCAACCCAGAGGCTAACAGCAAGGACTAAATGGGGTCACATGCGTGAAGGACGAGAAGAGCACCTGACCATCATGGCCACTCAGGGCAGCTAGCTGCATCCCTATTGTTGTTGATTTTATTGTTTATGTTGTGAAAAGTTTTTCCGTTGTGTAAGTTATTCTTGACGAACTTAGGCTACACTCTTTGTTATTAAGTCTAATTGTCTTTAGGTTTAAAGTAATGTTTTCCTTGATTTTAAATATTTTTGCAAAAGTTTTTAGAATGACAAAAATGTAGAAAGTACCAGAGAACTTGCTTAGGGTGATCGTGAACCTGTGGCCTAGCCGTCTCGTGTGCACCCACCGCTCTGGTTCAGGTGGGCAGGGCTGCCTAGACAACAGCCCTGTGCAGAGTGGTACGAAATGGCATGTCAGACCTTAGATCTCTGAGAGATGGTAGAGTTTAAAGATGCATGTGACTGTGGAACCTACATGACGAGCTGAGGTTCTGGACACTCAAAGCCTTCCTTACAAGGCACCACAGACCATTATGGGGATGGCAGTGTCATTCCAAGGAAAGGGCTTGGAGGTACTGGAGTGTGATGCAGAGCACACCTGTGTTCTGAGAGAGCCGAACAAGCCTACTGCAGTTAGAGGAAAGGCATTTTTAAAACACCTTGTAGCAGGTACTTTCATTGGGAACACGTGCTCCTACCAAAGATCATGACTACTTGGTGCCCATGAAAGTCATATTTTTAGAATGTCATGAAAAATGGAGAGGTATATGAAAGGCATTCTAGCTTTAGGAAATAATGCTAGTAGGGATCTTAGATTTAAAAGGTAATAAGATCTGCGTAGGCAGAGTGAGGAGAGATGGTTTAGCAGTGAAGAATAAGGTTATCAGACAAGTAAGTGGCAGGCTGGAAAATAAGAACGTATCGTTTGGATGCAGGAAGCCATCGCCTGCTTTTCAAAAAGCAAGCTACTGAAGTTATCATACCGGCCGCATCACTTAACTTGAACGTTAAAGGAGTGATCCTGGAGGTGGAGTCATGGTGGGAGGGAGAAATTGTAGTGGTCCCGCTCGAAGAGTAGGGTCCAATTTATGAATTTATTTCAGGGGTTGAGGTTCAAATGCAGATTAAATGTAAAATGAAGAACCAGACAGTTCTCTCAGAGTGGATGGAAGTAACAAAGGACAAAGAAGAGTTGCAGACCAGTGTCTGTTCCGTGGAAGGCAGACACCATGTTCTGATTGAGAACTTGGAATTGGGGACTGTTGTGGGAGTGGAGTGGAAATAAGCCCCGTCTTCACCGCATCATGTGTGAGATGGGAATGAAGTGTCTAGATTGTGGAGCTGAGCTGAAGGCGGTCAGATTTAGAAAAGCGCTGTCCCCCACGGATGAAAGCCTAAAGCTGTGGGACAGGATTCACTCTGGTGAGCCGTGCGGGAGGCCTCCTGCCCAGGGCCAGCCAGCACGCAGGGACCACCCGGGAGAGACAGTGGGCATCACCCCCTGCCGTGTTTGGCCCGAGTCAGGGTGTTGTCACTGTGTAGGGGAGGAAATGTCCTTACAGGTGTGAGAGGCCAAGATCTCAGGTTCTCAAAGATCAACAGAGATACCTGTTGCAGTAAAGAGGCGTCACGGGGCTCGGGGAGGAGAGGACAGGGAGGCGTGGTGGTCACGCCACAGCCACCTGAGCTGAGACCCGGCGGTTGGGGAGGCACTCCTGCTTCAGCCGTGAGTGCCACAGCCTCTTCCTTAGCATGGCTCTGGAAGTCTGGGCGACGGAGGGACACGGGAGTTGGTCACTGCTCAAGACGCCTGGCTGTCTCCCAGTGCCTGTTGGCTGGCCTGGAGGTGAGAGCTGGCGGCCAAGCAGCAGCAGGTCGTGAGGACTTCCCTGGGCATGGTCAGCCCTGCTGGTGGCACCCACCCCCACCCCCAGAGGCCACCCCCCTGGCTCAAGAGCCCCCAAGGCTCCTCTGATCTCAGCTCTCTGTGCTCCAGAAGCACTTCTCACTTTATGCTTTGGGGAGTGCTTGGCCGAGACTCCCTGGAGCTGTGGGCGTCATGGAAGGCGAAGTGGCTTATGGCACATGGTAAATGCTTTGTCAGAATTCCAGGATAGCAAGGAGGGAGATGAGGAAGATACGCCTATTACAGGGAAAGACGTACAACAAGGTCCCTACCTTCGTGGCGCTTACATTTCTCATGGGTGAGTTAGGCATTGAACAGGTAAATTTAAAAATAGATAAATAAATAAGCCAGGCAGATATCATACAGACCTTGTAGCAGATGCCCTGAAGACAAATGGGATGATGTGTGTGTTGCAGGGTGAAGTTGGGGTGCAAAGCTGCCTGGCTTGGGTGGACCACACAGATTTTTGTGATTGTTGGCAGCTGAGCTAAGACCTAAAACCTGAGGAGCATTTGGCCAGGGAGGAAAGCATTCAAGGAAAAGGAACAGTCATCATGAAGGCAGAAACAGAGCGATTGGGAGGATTTGAGTCTGGGAGGAGGAGACCAGTTCGATGACTGCAGTGGCCCAGGCAGGGTGTGCTGGGATCATGATGAGAGCAGTGATGATGGGTGAATCAAAGACAAGACATCTCTGACTCAGCAGAGGCAGAAAAGTGGAAATCATAGCTGGTGTGAATGGAAGTGTGTTTATTCTCAAGTTGGGATGGTTGATGGGGGAACATGTGGGGAAACTTTGGGCTTATAACCTCTGTCTTCTCTGAGAAGGCCGAAACAAGCTGTTGCCCAGGAAAGAGGGGTCTCGGGCAGTGGTTGGGAGCTGGAAAAAAGTCGTAGGAGTGTGGGATCGTTGCTGTGTGGAATGAGAGGCCTGGGCGGGTTCAGCTGAAGTAGGACAGTCTTCACACCGGTCCTCACAGCTCTGTGACTTTCTTCCAGCAAGGCAGCCACCCCACCTCTCTGCAGAGGAATCAGGGAGAGAGGCTTTTCCAGGTAGTTGAGACAGAAGGACAGGCAAGATTCCTAAAGAACTGGCACAGTATGGCGAGTGCTGCTGGCGATAAAAGGACAAGAGGCCAACAGATGTGTAGATCCAAGGAGACCCAAGTAGAGAGCTTTGGACACGACAGGACCTCAGTGCAGACGGGGAGGAGTTGTCTAGAGAGCGACCATGGGGGAGAGGTGGAAGGATGGCCATGGTCGCAGACAGGAAGTTAGGGTTAATCCTTTTAGATCCCTGCATTACATTGCAGCTGCCATTTTGTCTTTTCTCCTCCTGTCTGAGTAATGAATCTGTGCTTTCATTACAAGGAAAACGGTTGGCAGGTTGGTTGGATTTCAGTGAATTCAGATTTGATAATGAAACATTTCCTTTTAATTGTTGTATATATCTTTCTCAGCTCTTTCTCTACTTAAAGCATATTTCTCTCTTGTTCTTCTCTTGTTCTTCTCTTGTTGGATGTGTTGGATGCAGTGGCTCTGTTAACAGGTGTCTGTTGTCACTCTTACAGCTAACACCACAGCCATAATTGATGGAGAGTTGAGTTGCATGCTCTTAGGACTAATTGCAGAGTCTAAACTAAAACATTTCCTGCAGCTGCCTTTAAATAACAATAATAACAATAGTAATAATATTTTGTATAGGGATAATACTTTACAATTTGCAAAGCGCTTTCACATACATCATATCATTTAATCTTCACAATAAATAAGGCTTTTTGAATGCTTAGATCTTTCCTAAAGTGAGAAATCATGGTGCATATCTTGATTTAATCATGCTGAGTTGCCAGAAGTTCTTGACATGATAAGCATTTATTGAGCACCTTCTGTGCCTAAAGCACTTTACTAAGGACAGCACGGGGTAAACTTCCCTTAAGGAGATACCAAGTAGCCGCGGCCCAATAAATGTGATCTTGCTTCCCGGCTCACTCCCCCTTCCTCATCACAGTCACTGTTTTGGTGGCTGCTTGCTAAACCATAAATTTATATAAATATTACCAGGAATTCATTGTATCAGAGTTTAAGTTTTTAAACCTAGGATTCTGATACTTATCTAAGCTCAGTAATACTTCAGAAAGTCATTCTATCGATTTCAGCTTGAACTTTCTTGAAAATTATGTATCTGTTACTTGAATCTCAAGGGTATTTCAGATCCAGCACATTTGAAAATGTCTAGCCATCGAGTTGGTTGTCTGATTAGGATGATTAGGCCATGACTCCAAGAGTACAACTTGACCCTCGGCCCCAGAAGGCTTATTCAGTGGGAAGGAAGACATAGTCATCTCTGGGTTCTTGAGCCAGACTCGGATGCACTGAGGAGACTGGGAGAGAAAGGGCTTCCCAGGAGGGAGCTTCCTGGGTGAGATGGGGAGGAGAGGGTAGCATTGGGGCCGAGCACAGGCCCAGGGCAGGATTTCTGAACCTTTAGCCAGGAGCCCCTAGAGGGTCCAGGCGTGTGTTCTGGGCCACCACAGCCCCTCACAGATTCTCCAGAAAGCATGAGACACCCCCAGCCCCTGCCTTCACGGGCCTCTGGGCAGAGTGGCACCTCACAGAGAGCACATCAGCATTCCTTTCCCCATGGAGGGCTGGGGCGGCCCCTGAGGCCTGATGTGGCCCATCAGGACCACCCAGGGGCTGCTTTGTTGCTGAAACACAGAGGTACCAGCTGTCTTCCTGCTTCTTGTTTGGCATCTTAGTTTTATTAACTCTAGTATTACACTAGCTCTGTATGTGGTCATGTGGTTTAGGAATGGGTGAGGACAGACCTAAATGGCCTAATGCTTATAAGCACACTGATTTCCTGGACACAGTTTTTTTTACAAAAGTTTTCCCATGGTGCCATCTTTTTAAAGAACAGCTTCTGTATATTACAAGGGAGGCTAATATCTGGATTATCAAATTATCTCTTGGTTCTTTTGATATGGAGCTCAGGCAGCCACAAGCCAAAGAACCCTTCCTTTGTGTTGGGCAGATATGCCTGACACTTTATTTTGACACAGAATGTGCAGCCAGCATCTGAGCAGCTCGTAAATACTCCAGAGAGGACCCCGATTAGCATGTAGTGTGGAGCGGGAGTTTGAACGTGAAGTCTAGGTGGTGGTTCCCGCTGGGGCTGGCGACGCGCTCTAAATAATTGTGTTCTGATCATTTAGGTCTCTCTTTACAGGGCATCTTTTATGACCAAGACCGTCCAGTACCAGAATGAGCTGCATAAATTCCTAATCTGGGATACGGCTGGACAAGAACGAGTAAGTCACTCTTTAATTCGCTGTGTGTTTTTCTGAGGCCCAAATTAAAGCTCCAACAAAACCGCCGGTTCCTGTCATTTCACGTCGCTCACCTCGCTTCTCTGCGCTGGAGACACGTCTTTCCATTTGCGTGGGCCAGCCTTTTTCTTTTCAATTAGAACCACAGAGTCCACCGATGGAGAAAGTGATATGGGCACTGAGGACATTTTTATACTTTTTAGTGTCTTCAATTAAACGCTGAGTAACAGGTCTGATAAAACCCTGCTCAGAGTATTGTGTGTAATTTGGGCTCCATCCTCTAGCAAAGATATAAAGGAATTAATGGTAGAAAGGGAGAGTTAAGCACATCTCATTTATAGTCGCCTTTTAAAAGCTAAGGAGGGAACTTCACAGCATATAAAGTTTGAGATTTAAGTGAAATGCATGAGCTAACACGGTGCCGTGCGATAGGTGCTTAATAAACGCCTGATGATGAAGCTGTCCAGGGTGGTCGTCTGCCTCAGGAAGGGCCTGGACCAGAGCTGGGGCCGGGAGCGCGGCATCACCGTGCAGAATGGCATTTGGCAAAGCCCGCCCAAATCGGACGGGGTGGGAAGGCGGGGAGGGGACCAGACGCTGCTGCCACCTCATTTTCCCTCTGGGCCCGGAGTTTCATTTCCCTGTTGAGGTGTGTCTGGCAGCTACCCCATTATTCAGCTGCTGTTTACTTTTGTTTTCAAACAGTATTATCAAAACAAGAACATGTGATGGATACACAGTGCTACCTTAAGCTCTTATAGAAGAAGTAATCAGGAGACATAGTCTGTCCTCACAGTCTTATCTGAGACGTCATAGATACCGCAAATGGTATAAAACCTGACAAGAATCATCACAGACACGTGGAGGAAAACCCAACAAACCATTACTGTTGTCCTAGAAGTAGACAGCATACATTTTGTACAGATTTAATGTCTAAAGTTTGCTCTGTTTGGTTTCTTCTGTTTTTTTAATGCTGGATATCACACCTTGTGTCCATTTCCTCACCTTAGATGCATCTGCTAAGTCTCCGGTCCCCGCTGCTCCTATGTTGTTTGGGCTGTGCGTCTCCAGTGGGGATAGGCTTTTGCTAACCGTCACTCTGCTGTCCTTCAGAAGGACTGCTTGCCACACAGTGTTCCTGAATATATCCATTGCCACAGCCCTGGCATCTAGCCTATTAGCCACGAACTCGTGGCTCTTCGTACAAGTAATATATGTGCCCTTTCACTGAATCCCAAGTTTCAGTTACCCCCTCCCATATATTTGATGACACAGCGAAACCCTCATTATAAAGCACATGCTATGATATAGATTCCATTATGCTTTGAATCAGAGCCCGTCCTGGTAGACATGGTGATATGTAACATCTTTCCAGAACATAAAAAAAGAACAACACAAGGGTTTATGCCTCTCTCTTACTGCTACCATAAAAGCAGGATTCTGTGAAGTTTTGTAATTAGCTGGTCTGCATGCCTCTCGTTTCCCCATTTCTAATTGATTCTGCACCAAGAGTAGTTGCCCTGAGATGCAAATCTGCCTCACCCCTACCTGGAGCTAGATCACTGAACCATCCAGGGGCTCGCGCAGGGAATGTAGATGAGCCCAGTGGGCCCGGAAGGCCCGCCCATCAGAGCCCCGCGCCGAGGAGACCCTCAGGAGAGGGGTGCCTGCAGTGAGCCCTCGCGCCAGCTGGTTGTTGCCGGATCACAGGGTTTAAGAAGAGCGAAGCATCTGACAGCTAATCACAGACTGTTTGAAATGCTGTGAGGATCCTCCAGGGCGCATGTGTGAGCTTGTCCTTCCCGCTTGTCCTGGGCACGGCCTTTAGGGCCCGGACCGTGCCAACCTCGGCCTGACTCTCCACCTTCACCTCCTTCCACCAGTTCATCCTCCAAGACCAAACTGCATAGGCTTCTGCAGTGCGCCAGGCCAGTCCACACCCTCATACCCATGGCTTGCCGTTCCCTCTGCTCAGAATACCCTCCCTCCCACCGTTAGCCTAGAGAGCGCCATGCTCAGCCTTCAGAGCTCGCGTCTCATGTCGCCCAGGGAGCTTTCCTCACCACCCCTGCAGTCCTCAGGTGGCCACGTGCCCGCTGTGCTCAGGCGTGAACGCGGAGGCTCTCCTTGACCCCCTCCCCGTCAGCCTGCCACGTCGGCGAGACCGCATGTCCCGACAGCTCCGGCTTCTCAATGCACCTCAGAGCCGCTCGGTTCTCCCTGTCTCCACTGCCAGCTCTCTGCTCTCCACCACCTTTAACTCTCACCTGAGAATTCCTTTCACCTTTGAACTGGTCTTCCTGCCTACCCCCTTCCCAGCCCCACTTAGTACCTTATCCTCCCACTTACTGCCCTTCAGTGACTGCCCACTGCCCCTCTCCTGGGAGCCACGCCCTGCCCACTGGCCTGCACAGCCCTGCATGGCCTGTTCCACCTGTTCTCCAGGGCCCTCCCGGTCCGTCCACGCTCTCACCCGCTGAGCTCCAGCCCACTGCCTCCGCTCAGTTCCTCAGACTCTCCAGAACCAGGCCTTCACACACGCTGTTTCTCGTACTGGAACTCTCTCTTCCCTCTACTCGGAGCCTGGCCAGCTGGCTCCTTACCAGCCTTTTCGTCTCAAGTTCAGTGTCACACCGTCACAGTTTTCCCTAACCCCTCTGCACCTAAGCATGACCCCAGCTCATTCTCCGTCACTGTCCTTTATTCATTTCCCTCAGGACCCTCATTCCAAGTTGTAATTAGATATCTGTCTACACACTCTTCCTGACAGGCTGTCCCCACAGACTGTAAACTGTGAGAGCCGGGACCACGGGGTCGTATTCCCAGGGCCCAGCACAGAGCCTGACCTGGGGTTGACGCTCAGATATTGGGAGGACCAGTTAGCAGCTGAACTCTTTAGTGTATCTCTTCGGATCCTGAACAGTCTTTGCGATTGCCCACATCCGTGGGATTGTCCCCCGGTTCCTTACTTGTTTATCTTCTGTTAGACTGTGAGCTCCTTGGGGGCAGGGACCGTCCTCATGTCTGTGCGCTCAGCCCCTGGCACACAGTATTGATGCCAGTGGATTTAGATCAGTTGATTGTCAGCCCTGCTTTGGCACAGGTAAGGAGGAACAGATCCTCTGCCTAGTTTCACCATGTGAGTATTGCATGCCTCAAATTATACACTTCCGATATTTG
This sequence comes from Tursiops truncatus, assembly GCF_011762595.2. NCBI lineage: Eukaryota > Metazoa > Chordata > Mammalia > Artiodactyla > Delphinidae > Tursiops > Tursiops truncatus. The sequence continues at coordinate 81,639,112 of NC_047048.1, forward strand.
CATATTTATTATTCAGCTCTCTGTAGTAATGACATTTATTATGGAACCAAAAGTCATCGTAAAATGGCACCCCTTTATGATGAACTGACCATTCAAACATCCTCCCCACTTAACCCTCGCGTTTTCACAGATGGGTCATCTTTCTGATGGTCCAGTGACAGTTGGTTGCAAAGTAATTTCATTAAGTCAATGAAAGTGATTTTGGAGCACTTCGCAGATGTCATGCAAAGCCATGGACGGTGAGGGGTTTGTTACATTAAGTGAGGAGAGCACTGCTGATCAGAATGATGACATAAGTGCTTCAGAAGGTAATGATTTGTGTATCAGAAGGTTGAGAGGCCTGGGGAAAACTGTTGGAGTCCTCAAATATCTTGTAAAAATTCCTTTTTTATGATAGGACTAGGAAGGGCAAACATGAAATGAAAGATAGATATCATATTGTGCCAGCATATGGTTTTATCAAAAGAATCACAGTCAAGTTACGATCAACTCTGACTCAGTGTTCATTCAGGAAACTAGCTCCTGGTTGCAATAATAAACCTAAGTTTTTTCTAATATCAGATAAAATGAAACTCGTTTTCATAATTTTTTTTCTCAAGATAGAGCCTTTGTCAAACCTTTTCATTCCTATTTGCTATCCTAAATGAATTCGTTTTAAGTGATCTTTTCCCACCAATCACCCTTCACTAACAGGGACTCCTGCAGAAGCATGGAGACAGACCCAGCCCCTGCTCAGACATGCACCTCAAGTCCATATCAGAAATGCACCGTAACTGTAGCAGCAGCATTTCAATTACTTGCCATCTGTCTGTGATCATGTAAAAGAAAGCTTCTAACCAAAGTCTAATAGACACTGCATCCAGTCCTTGAAGGTTTATGTCCCTGAATCTTACTGTGGTTTCTCCTAATGGCTGTTTCTAGAGGGCAGAGCACCAGGAAGACAGGGACTCATCCACTGTCACAGGAGCCACATAAGAGTTGTTCTCGTGTCTGAAATCAGGAAAACGTGTAGTGGCGTAATACCTAGAGCCAGGGTCCACACTGTGGCCCACAGGCCAAATGCAGCTCGCTTCCCGCTTTATCAGAGCACAGCCGTGCTTATTTGTTTACGTATTGTCTATGGCTACTTCCACGCTTCCGTAATGGAGCTGAGGAGTTGCGACAGAGATCATATGACCCACAAGGCCCAAATGTTTACTGCCTAGCCCCTTCCAGAAAAAGTTTGCCAACCCCTGATCTAGAGCCAGATTGGGAGCAGAGCTGTGCGGACGTCCCTTTAGTCTCTTTTTAAGCTGCCGCCTTCTTTCTTTACACCAAAAGGACATGGAAAGAGTTTCAGTGTCAGTGATGGTAGAGTGGCTTGTAACAGACTAACCCTCCCACAGAGAACTATTATGTATAAACTCTGGACAGAACATTAAACAACTCTCTGAAGGTACTGCCAAGCAACCAGATGCAGTCTGGGGACTGAAAAGGGAACGACATTGAGTGAGACTCACATTTTCATGGCTTTTCCCCAGAGGGCGCTCCCCAGACCATGCAGCACAGGGTAGCTAGGACTCCCGCAGAAAGGCTGTCTTTTTAGCTTGCAGTATTTGAGGACAGAGTTTAAGGTTGCTAGAGCAGCTGGGAAAGAAGGAGGCAAATCCCAGAAAAGATGGATCCAACAAGGAGGGAAGCCCCCAAAATCTGCTTGTAAATTCCCTTCAAGGCTTTGCTTAACCCCCAGATTGTGACTGCACAGGGGCGACACTAAGAGACCCAACAGAAGCCAACAGCTGGAGGAGTGACAAGACAGAGCAGAGATTCAGCTGCTGCTCATCACAGGAAAGTCCAGTCCTGCCCTGTTCGAGGGGATTGATAAACACGTTGGGCTTCCCTTGAAACTTCTGAAGGGCCATGTCTTAAGAGTAGAGACCCAAGTAGACCCACCCTAACCATGTGTAAAACCAATCTCAGGGTGATCAGCCAGTGTTTTAACACTCTTCAGAGAAGATAATGGAAACCAGATGGTTTGGAAATGTTCAGAGATTTAAAGGAAAAGTAGTCTTTTTTTTTTTTTTTTTTTAGGAAAAGTAGTCATAATCTACTTAACTGCAGATGGGGAATCTTACACAGAATGGCAACTAATAATCAGACGGAAATGCTAAAACTGAAAACTGTAGTATTTAAGATGAAAAGTCCACTGGGTAAGTGACAAAACAAAAGAACAAAGAGTGGAAGAATAGGAACATAGTCTTAGTACCATAGGGACAAATTCAAACAATCTAACATATGTGTAACTTGAGACCCAGAAGTTGTAAAAAGAGGGGAAGGAGACAGAAAGAAAAGATATTTTGAGAAATAATGGCTGAAAATTTCCCAAATTTTGTGGAATATATCAACTCACAAATCCAAAAGTTTAGCAGACTCATAGGTACAAAGAAAACCACATCTAGTTCCATCATAATCAAACTGCTGAAAACCAAAGTTAAAGAGACAAATCTTGAAAGCAGCCAGAGATAATAGTATAGACACATTATGTGCGGGACACAACAGTATGAATGAGGGCCAGCTTCCCACGGAGTCAGTGGAGGCCAGGAGACAGTGGAGCAGTGTATCTTTAAAGTGCCAAAATTATCTTTAAAATATGAAGTCAAAGTCATGACACTGTTAGAAGAAGAAAAACAGAGAGGATTTAGCAGCAGCGGTCCCAGAACGGTTCTCGGGGTAGAGGAAATGACACTAGATGGTAACTCAGATCCATAGGAAGAAATAATAACCACTACAAACAGTAAATATAAAAATCTGTCTTTTTTCTTATTTAAGAGACGACTGGCTATTTAATGCAAAAATTATAATATTGGATTGTGTGGGTCATCACATAGCTTTAAAATATTTGACAGTAGCACAAAGGACAGTGGGATAAAACAAATCTTGCAAGGTTCTGATCTTTTACATGAGGTGGTGCTTTTTTTTTTTTTTTTTGCGGTACGCGGGCCTCTCACCACTGTGGCCTCTCCCGTTGCGGAGCACAGGCTCCGGACGCGCAGGCTCAGCGGCCATGGCTCACGAGCCCAGCCGCTCTGCGGCATGTGGCATCTTCCCGGACCGGGGCACGAACCTGCGTCCCCTGCGTCGGCAGGCGGACTCTCAACCACTGCGCCACCAGGGAAGCCCGAGGTGGTGCATTTTAAACTCTACGTCAACTGTGAGGAATGTATATTGTAGTTACAAGAGCAGCCACTTAAAAAGTAATACAGGAAGGTATAACTGAAAAGTCAATGGACAAATTAATAAGTTAAAATTGAATACTAAAAAATAGTTAATGCAAAAGAAGGGAAGAAAGGAAGAACAGGGTTTTCTTTTTTTTAATGGAACAAATATAAAGCAAACAGCAAATGGTAGACCTAATATTAGTAAAAACCAAATATATCGGTAAGTACATTAAATGTAAAGGAACTAAACATTCCACTTAAAAGGCAGAGGTTGTCAGATTGGATCAAAAGTCAGGATCTAACAATGTGCTGGTTATAAAAGGATTCCCTTAAATGTAAACCCAGAGATTGCTTGAAAATAAGAGAATGGAAGAGGGTATTCTATGCGGATCTTAAGCAAGAGAAAACCATTGTGGTTATATCAATATCAATAAAATAGACTTGGATATTCAAGGATAAAGAAGGGGCGTGAAAAGAAGAGCATTAGGGAACTTTCCATGTTGATACAAACGTTTTATATCTCAGTGGGATGGTGTTTACGTGGTTGTACACATACACATTTGTTGTTTTACCAAAACTTAAGACCTTTTAGCAAACTTAAGATCTTTGCACTTCTCTAAATGAATTTTACCTTACAAATTTAAATGCAAAAAACAAACAAAGAAAACAAAGCCACAAAACCAACCATCTTGTAAAGCATGTTGCCAGAATAACGCATCAAAAATGAAAGCTAATATCATTGCCTTTGCTCCTGTGACTCTCACCGCATGAAAGACAGTCCAGAATCTTTTCTACCTAATAATCTGGTTTCCTTAAAGTTGCTTACAGGTTTTATTATTAGTGGTTCTTTTTCTTCTCTAAAACTTAACATATTATATTGGAAGTTATCCGGCTTTGACCCCAGCAGCAGGGATCTTTCGCACTGAGACTAGTAAAACTTCACATGGATGGTCATCTGGGTTTGGCATTTAGTTTGACCTCCTCCTGCACCTAAACAGTTCTTATTCCCTTATTCCCCACTTCTTTCTGCCTTACTACAGTGTGCCAGGCACCTGGCCCAGAGATAAAATGGGGTACTAAACAGACATGCTCTCTTCCTCATGGAGTCTACAGTCATAATTTTACTTTCATTTATAAAACTCAAATTAGCATGAAAGTTTAAAAGCCAAAGTTTAAGTCATTGGTTAAGAAGTTGTGGAGTCTGTAATTCTGTATATGGAATGTATTCAGATGCTCGCTTCTGATGACAGTTCCTACCTGTGTTTTGCGGGGAAGCCACAGAACAGAGACCCAGAGGGGAGTCCAGTGGTATCTCTCACATCATATGTAGGGATCAGGTTTCAAAGTCAGGGTGTAAGACAAAGGTCAAGCGTAGATAAGAGTCTTGTCTTTCAACACTGGCATCACATTCACTGAGCAAGGTTCTCACACAGATGCCCAGGAACCAGGGTTGACTGGAGAGAGAGCTTCCCATTTTCCATCTCACACTCTATCACGAGAAATGGCCCACTAGATCAGCCTCGCTGCTCGAATTGTTGTTGTTCTCCCTTTCCTTCTCTTCCCTCCCTGTTGCATTGGGGCAGGGAGGTGATTGGTGGGAAGGAGCCCTGCACACAGAGTTAAATTCATGTAAATGAAATGAGATATGTACCTGCATTTGGGAACTGCCACGTGTGTGGAAGTTACCAAAAACGCGAGTTACAGGCTCATGCAAGTGGCGAATGTAAATGTGCGCTCATCTCCGTGGCACAGTCAGCGTTTAGATTACAGCGTTGCCTTTGCAACACCCAGTGCAGCCACTTCCGGAGAGCTATTTACAGCATTGTTTTTATCTCTTTGATAGTTTGGGAAGCCAACGTTTAAAGGACTATTGAACAAATGAATTTGGGAATTATAACATTGAGTTCAATTAAAAAGCCTTTTTAGCTGAAACAATTGTTTATAGCACCATATTTAATTCCTATAAAAATGTATTCTAAACTACCTTCTGAGAGGCATTTCAGTATTACATTAAAAGGTTTTGCCTTTGGTAATTACTGGTTCATTTGCTTTAAAACATCATGTCATCTTCTTTGGATTAAGAGAAGGATTACCTTTTGTGCAGGGATAATGGGGTTAAAAGTCTAGTAAAAAACATATTTAACCAGTTTTCCCAATTTTGTTTTTTATTTTTCCCTCTTCTCTGCAGTTTCGTGCCTTAGCGCCAATGTACTATCGCGGCTCGGCTGCAGCTATAATTGTTTATGATATCACAAAAGAAGTAAGACTTACATACCGTTTTCTTTAGACTATTTTGAAAACTCTGTTTTGGTTGCTTATATCTCCAGTTGCTTTCCTCCTCTGTGTTACAGGAGACATTTTCAACATTAAAGAATTGGGTAAAAGAGCTTCGACAGCACGGCCCACCCAATATTGTAGTTGCCATTGCAGGAAATAAGTGTGATCTTATCGACGTAAGGTAAGTTATTAGAACAGGAGATTACAGTGCTGATTATGTGTTCCTTTTCTTACAGAGCAATAGCCAATGTAAGAATCTTGCTTTTATTTTATCTCTGACATTGAAAAATTCCTTTTTGTTGTTTGGTTGGAGTCCTGAAGTTTCAAACTAAAATTTAAGAGTTCAGACATTTGGAGCTAATTAGAGTATACATCGAGACAGGTGTGTAATATATTTAAACGTCATTTGCGTCATACTTGACATTATCTGAGATTAGTGTAGCCCTCAGCTCTCATAACATAGGATACCTGAATGGGGAAGGATATTTTAAGGAAAGCACGTTTATTGGAAATTTCTCTGGACCACTTCCACGATTCCCCAAGCAAGGGCTCTACTTTGAGGGGAAAAGAAACCCCGGTGATTCTCTGGCCATTCCATTGGATGCATTGCTAGTAGTCCCAAGTTCTATTCTGTTCTGTTCTGTTTTCTTTAACCGTAGAAGTGGTGTAATTGGGAGGACCACGGTGCCAGGGCTCATTCACCAGCCATTCCTGACATCCTTTATCATCGTAAATCTGGTTAATTACTGGGTAGGTGGGGATCACATTAAGCTCTTGATGGGCAGAATTTCTGATTTGCAATTCGTTGCCTTCCAGAGAGGTCATGGAGAGAGATGCTAAGGACTACGCCGACTCCATCCATGCAATTTTTGTAGAGACCAGCGCAAAAAACGCGATAAACATAAACGAACTCTTTATAGAAATTAGTGAGTATCTCTGTGCCTTATGGGTTTCCTCTGTGCAGAGCAACTTAAAACAGAATTATCTTGCCAAGTAGAATTTTCTCCTTACGTAGAGTGGTCTAGTCTCTGATACTGTTCTCAGTGGAATGAGATTTGAGAATTTAAGAGTGACGGTGGGTTTTCATATCATGCTGTAAGTGCTGGAGAGCTGCTGCCTGATGACTGTAGCCCTTCTAGAAAGAATGTTGCTACTGAATAAAGAATGTGCAGGGCCTAGAGGTCCTAGAAGCTGTCATCTCTCCCTCTTGCTCTCTTTAAATGTGTTTCAGTTAGTTGTCCAGAGTCATTGAAAATGAACAAAATAAATAAAGGGAAATGAAATGCGTGTGTAATTCCACTATAAGAAAGCCCTCAAAAATTAATACTAGGCACTCGCTAGTGAAACGTAAGACCACTTTTTCCCACCCCTCCTCTTTCCCTTCCCAGTAGTGTTAATAGGATGACACTAGATAGGAGAGAGGCTGCTGCATACCTTTGGGATCCTCTACAGATTGTATCTGTTTATTCATTTCATTCAAATTCATCAGTATATTCATTGAGAACTGTTCCAGGCTCGGGGGAGGCAGCAGCGAACAAGATGGGGTCTGCTGTCCTGGGGTGCACGTTCCACTGTGGGAGAGACAGTGAACACACAAATAAGTGAGGTCCTTTCAGATGATGAGCAGTGATAGGAAGAAAATAACATAGGATGAAGTGAAAGAGTTTTCTGCAAGTGGTCGGGGAAGGCTTCTCTGAGGAGGTGATACTGAAGCTGAGACCTGACAGAGCAGGTGTGCAGAGCCCTGGGGTTCATGTTAACTGAACAGGTCAGACTTCCCTTTGGAAGACAGGAGAAAGCCAGCAAAGCACAGTGAACTTACTCATTAAGATCCGTCCTTTGGGAGAGGTCTGCGAGAAGTGGAAGGGCCCTTGGCCAACATGTAGAGGAGGGGCCACCGGGGCCAGGCAGGGACGGCCCAACAGAGGAGCAGGCTGAGACCTGGCGGGCTGCAGAAAGCCCTGGTGACCCTGACAGCTTGCAAGGGCAGGCCCAGCTCCAGCAGGTGAACCGCACTGGGATTTAGGCCCTTGGCTGCTCAATTGTTGGGGTTATTTTCGGTGTTATTATTTTTTGATGTTTTTAGTTTGTTCCGAGAACCAGAGATCTGAATTTTATGTAACATGTCACACTCTTTAAATCTGGCCACTTATTCAAATATTTTCAGAACCCTGTGCAGGCCTGCCAGGCCCACCTGCTCCCCGGGACGGCTGGTAGAGGCTGGTGTGCAAGCTCTAGCCCAGCCCTTGCCTTCCAGCGTTGAAGCGTCACGATAGTTATCGTTTTCCTAGATTGTAAACAGCAGTTACCCAGATGCATTCTTGAAAGGCAGCGTGAAGCCAGGCGGGAATTTTTCACAGCTCAAGCTGAAATATCTAAGTGTGTGGTGTCATGAGTGCTAAAATTATCACTATTTCTTTATAAAGTGTTCTTTACTCCAGCAGTATTAAAAAACAGGAAGGTGGTGAACTATACCAATAATGAAAATTCCTGTATAAAAACTAGCCTGTACATACTCATTTTAACTGTGAAAAATAAAAAATATATGTTCAAAAAGATTAGGAAAATTTAAGGAGATGTAAATTGAGTTTATTATTTACTGGGCTGTTGTAAAATTGCATTAGCACAGTGCCTGGTTTGCTAGCTTTTTATTAAAATCTAATATACATGCTGAGAAGTGCTCATATCAGAAGTATAAAGCTCCAGGCATGTTCACGGACTGTGTAGACTCCTGTAATCGGCGCTCACTCCAAGACCCAGCAGCGTCCCAGCAGCCTTCCTCCCCCACTCCCCACCCAGGGAGGCACCATCCTGACCACTAACTCTTCTTGTTTTGCCTGTTTTTATATTTTATGCTTTTTAAAACATGCTGGGTTTACTCTCTTGTGTCTGGCGTCTTTAGCTCCACGTCACATTTGGTAGATTCGTGCGCGATTCACCCTCATCGACATGGAGTGTGTGTGCTAGGGTGGGCGCGGCGAGGAATACCCACAGTGTGGATAGGCGTTTGGGTAGTTATGTCCAGTTTCGAGCTATGACAAGTAGAACCTCTGTGAACATTCTGCTTCACGTCCAACATGTACACGACAGGTACACATGTTCCTTGGGTCTGTTTATACCCAGGAGAAGGACGGCTGAGCCTTCAGGTATGCGTGCGTTGAGCACAAGTTTACTGCCAAACGGTCTTCAGGGTGGGTATATTGGCACGGACACCAGTGGGGTCTGCGAACCCCAGTCACTCCGACGCGGAGGGGCAGGGTAGTGACCTGCGCCTATGGCAGTGAATGAAGTCGAGCACCTTTCCGATGTCTGTTTACATTTTTATGATATCTAGATATCCTCTTTTGTGTAGTTTTGCCTATTTTCCTGTTGGGTTTATCTGCCTTTATCTTAGTGTTTATAGTTTATTTTGACTATGAGTCCGTTGTTGATTATGTCTATTAGAGAGATGCACTGTGTGCCTTGGCTTTCATTTTTTTAAATTAATTAATTAATTTGTTTGTTTATTTATTCATTTATTTATGGCTGTGTTGGGTCTTTATTGCTGCGCACAGGCTTTCTCTAGTTGCAGCGAACGGGGGCTACTATTCGTTGCGGTGTGCGGGCTTCTCATTGCAGTGGCTTCTCTTGTTGCGGAGCACGGGCTCTAGGCACGCGGGCTCAGTAGTTGTGGCTCGTGGGCTCTAGAGCGCAGGCTCAGTAGTTGTGGCACATGGGCTTTGTTGCTCCGCGGCATGTGGGATCTTCCCAGACCAGGGCTCAAACCCGTGTCCCCTGCATTGGCAGGCGGATTCTTAACCACTGCGCCACCAGGAAAGTCCATTGACTTTCATTTTTGAATCAACTCCTTTAGTAAATTGGAGCTTTTAATCTTAATGTCATCCAATTTATCCTTATTTTCCCTTATGGTTAGCATTTTGGGGCTCCTGTTTAAGAAATCCTTGCCTATTCTCAGGTCACGAAGGTGTTCTCTGCATTCTTCTAAAAATATTTCAGAGATGGCTCTGTAATACCAGCTGTGTTTTCAGTATCCATTTATTGAGAAATAAGGAATGACAAGAAGAGTCAGTGAAGCTTTTAAATAAATTTGCATTGTATTCACAGCAGTGCATATAGGCGTTTGAAAGTGCTTGTAGGACATACTGGAGGATGCTTCCTAGCCATGCGGGCACCATGCTGTGTTCTGCCCTCTCCCTCGCCAACCCCTGATTTGCAGGCTGCTGGATGTGCCAGAGGCTTCAGGTTGAGCACCCGAGGACCTGAGAGTCGGCAGATTCCCGCTCAGCCTCATTAATGCCAAAGATGCAGGTGTCAGTTCGTTCCATGTTTTCAAAATACCTCAGTGCCAGGTGCTATGCTAAATAGATACTGGAAACATAAAGCTGGAGATCTCTTCCCTTGAAGAGCTTTGGGCCTCGTTAGAGGGAGATAATGGAGATGGTTGCGTAAACAAATGTCTAGTAACGTGCTTCTGGCTCCTGACGATTTTAGCATCTGAGATGTTGGACAGAGTTAGGAAGTGGGAGGGTTTCAGGAACGCCTTTGTACAGGAAGCAGCCCTTGAGTTGTCAGGGAGGCAGGTGGATGGGTGATTTAAGGCTTCTCTCGAAATTGACGTTATGATTCACAGAGCAGTAAGGTGAAAGCTGTTCATTCTCATGCATTGCTGGCAGGAGGACACAGTGGCGCAGCCTCTTCAGAGCAATTTGGCAGCATCTGTCAGAGTTGAAATTGCACGTCCTTCTTGCATTTGTGCTAGACAGACACGGCGAATACAGTGTCGGTGTCAGATAAATACCCAGGAGTAGAATCGCATGACCCGGCTCTTCCACGCCTGTTCATTTATCCCACGCATGCACTCATGGGTTTACAAACACAGTCTTTGCATTGTTTTTAAAAACATCAAAATATTGGAAAGAGACTTAAAGATCTATCAATAGGGGATAAAGAACGGTACATCCATACAATGCGGTATCACAGAGCTATTTAAAAGAACGCGCTGGTGGAGCAATCCCCAGGTTATATTACGTGAAACAGTATTTGCTCCTGCCCTGGTTTTAAGAGCGTGTGTGTACTGTGCATGTCTGCACACACCTGTCTCTGGAAGGTGGCCTCTGCCACGAGACAGAGGGACAGGCACATTCTGATGCAATTTTTTTAACATGTAATATTTTAGTTAAAAAAAATTTGTACTAAATGCCATGTGATACGCTTCTTTGGACCCTGGAACAGAAACAGGACATTAGTGGGAAAACTGATGGCATCTGACCAAAGTCTGGGGTTGTGATGTTCCAGTGTCGAGTTCTTCATTTTGCCAGATCCCATGGTAATACTATAAGATACCAAAATCAGGGGAAGCTGGGTGAGGGGGATACAGCAGTGCTGTGTTATCTTTGCAGCTTTTCTGTAAATCTGAAAGTCTTCCAAACTTAGAAGTTTTTTCAACTTTTTAAATTTTAATGAAACCTGTCAAATTGCATCTGCAAAATGGTTGTGTCTGAGAATGAACAGGTTGAGAATGTGAAAGCTCATTCCCTTCCCTCCTGTCCTCTTGGTTCAGGTCGAAGAATTCCATCCACTGACTCCAACCCGCCTTCCGGTGGAAAGGGCTTCAAACTCCGAAGACAGCCTTCGGAGCCGAAACGGAGCTGCTGCTGACTGAGCCTCGGCCTCCAGGCTCAACGGTGAAGTAGGTGGTCCTGAAAGTTAGCGGGAGGGCTGGAGCCCTGTCGCCAGGGGTCGCCTCGCCGGTCTTGTATCTTCGGGCAACAAGGATTCACAGGAATTGACCGGTTCTGTTTCCTCTCTGGAGACTGCAGCAATAATATTTCAGTCTGTGGACTTCTCTTCTGTAAAGAATCTCTGGTGTACAAAGGGACTACATCATAGGCTTTTGACCTCGCTGAGAAGGAGTGTATAATTGTATAGATGGTAGGATTAAATTGTTGAGTAGTTTTGTAATCAAGAGTTTATGTAACATTTGTAAAGGGAAAATTAGCACTTTTGTGGTTCTTAAGGGAAGAAAAAGACCTTGTGGAGATGATCATTTCCTTGGTTTCCCATTGGTACCCATGATACCATTTCCTTGGTGGCATTTAGAATGTGGTCGGTTGTCATGAATGGAGGGATGGCAGCTCTTATTATTTGAAGCTAAAATGGGTTATTTATAAGGGCTGACGGAGATGGTTTCACCCCTGCCGTCTCTAAAGCACTTTGCATTGGGTACATCAGCCCAGGACATGCACAGTAAACTCACAGCAGCAGGTGCATGCCTCACCCTGGGTTTGCATGTGTCACCAGCCACATTATTGGCACCTTTGTAAGGAAGCTGTCGCGATCAAGGTGGTGGTGGTAGAGAAGCTGCCTGGAATAAATTGAATTGCAGACGATCAAACTGACTAGCAGTGGTTTACAAAGAGAAGAAGAGAGAAAGTAAAGAAAGTGGTGTAAATGCTGTCAATTTTTTATTTAACCGAGATATTTTGGTGGGGGAGACAATGATCTGTTGCTTAGCATATGTAAAGTTGTAGTCTATATTTACGAGACCATTGCTTACAGATTATAAATTATGTAAATACATTAACAAATTCTGTGTTTCATTCAACACTCCATTTACTCTCGCACTGTGCCCGCCCATTTCGCAGCCTGTGCACAGGAGGCTCCTTGAAGCACGTTGACATGGTGCAAAAGCTTAGAGCGCGTGGCTTGTGATCCGTCAGGATTTCTCTTCCCGCCACCTTCCCGCCACCTTCCCGCCACCTTCTCTTCCCCCCTTCCCTCCCGCCACCCCTGCCCCTCCAGTCCCATCTGGAAATCATTGTGAAGAAGTATGCCACTTTGACAAGCCTGACTAGCCCTTCCTAGCTTCGGGGCAAAAGGTTAAGGTCCCGAGCTCCCCACATTTACCTACCTGGTCTTGGGGGTAAGTTTCTTTTAGCTGTTACAGCGACCTCGGGCCAGCTGTTTTGAGAGAGCTCTCCTTGTTAACAATTTAGCCTGTCTTTCCGTCTCCCTTGTTTTCCCCTGCCTCTGTTAGTGGTTAAAGCTCTTTTCCCTCAGGGAGCCTACTGGGGTTTTAATGTAATCTAAAAATAAAGCACTAAAGTGAAGTTGGTGAAAATTTGTTCCTGGTCTAATTTGGCACCCTTCCAACCTGAGTATTGTAAGAGAAGGAAATGTACAAGATTAAATAGGAAATGAAACAGTTTGAATTTCAAACTAAATTGTGCTTTCAGAGCTATCCTTAAACTGAACAGTTGAAACTTTTAAAACTAATGGTTATTTCTTTGTGCCCCCCACTTGATACGGTTAGATTGTAATGGGAAAATTATAACTCAGATTAAGTAAAAAACGATTCCCTTTCCCCTGGTGTATGTCTTAAGCATTTGGAATTGCTTATTCTCTTATCGAAATCATATAGAAGGAACGTTGGTAGTGAAAATTCTAATGTTTTGTTTAAAATACGTGTGGACTCTGTGCCCCTGCGGCATCTAGCTTCCTTCCCAGCGTGAAATTAGCAAGCTTTCAGAGAGAATGCCTGATTCCAAAGGCTGGGCTCTTCACACCTGAAGGTGGTTTGGCTTTGTTTCATATACTTCGAAATGGATCCGGCCATCAGGCCACCGCCCTGGTTTGTCCCTAACATTCCCACTGCTGGGCCTCTATCTCCATGACAACAACATAAAACAAAGGTTGCTGGATTCACGGAGAGGCGACGCGTGTGTGGCCCTTTCCCTCTTTTTTCACCAAAAGATCACACAAATCTGTGACCTTCACATGTTTTCAACCAAAGCTGTCAGTCAGCGTGGATGATTTCATGATGTCTGGGTGCACAGGGAAAGGCAAAGTGCCTCGGTGCCTCTCTTATTGGTAAGCCCTCCGAATGCCTCTCATCCTATTGTGACATTTACTGCACGGAGCCCAGAACGGGTCCCTCCTTCAGCCCTCCGCAGCCGCCTTCTCATCCTGATTTCTCGTTCTCCTTCCCATGTGTTCCTCATGCGTTTCAGGGCCTCTCTTGCTCTCATTTTCCTCGGTCTGTCTCAGAAATTGCCATGGCTGTTTCTCATGTGGTGTCTTTTTAATGCTTAACAGTAACAACTACACAGTGCTTTCTCAGAATTCGTAATTCATACTCGATGAGAACAGGGGAAAAATGTTTTCAGTTATCTTGTTTGCTTCTCAAATGCAGAGATGAATATTAAAGTCAGAAACAGTGTTTTATTTTGATCCCACTTTGGATTATTCACCTAAAGAGTGATCTAGTACACGTTTTATATATTCTTTATTCTTATTTCTTATTATGAGAAAATTCTAGATTGTATAAGAATTGAGACATAGCCCATCTATAAAACTCTTCTTTTGGTTCTCTTATGACGCAGGGCCATCTTTAAAAACTTTGGGGACTGAAAAGAGAAAAAGCATTAATTAGCTGCAAGTGTATATTGATTCTTCTCAGAGAAATGGAAATCAGCTCTTCGCAGGTGTCCAATCTTAGTAACCATTGGTCTTAAGAACTCTCCTTTCACACAAGTGTTTTTCTGATTCTGTGATAACTCATTAACTGTCATTTGGTGATTAAAAGAACATAAAGTATGGGTATGATTAAGTGTCCTTCATTTTAAACTCTCTTTAAGAAGTGATTAGGGAGAAGTGCCTATCACAGGCCCTTCTGGTTCCAAATGAAACCTCCATCACCTGCTTTTCAACCACAGGCCACGTTCTACACATAGCAAAGGAAAGGTTTGATTCCTTTAGAATAACACACTTCCTGGTCGCCTGTGTGTGATTTTGTTTGAGGTGCCTGCCTCCCGTTGTACACAGGCTTCCTGGATTCCTCCCCACGTCTGAAAGGATTGACCCTCCTCTGTTGGAGGCCCGACCTCCTCTAAGTGGGCTGGTGTCCTTCTTGAGGTTGTCGGGTTTTATTATTTCTAAATATATAAAAAGGGAAAGAAAACCACATTTAATTTCAGAACTTCTCTTTACGTTTTGTGTTTATTTCTTTTCTGTTCTCAAGAAGGAAAATAGGTCTAGGAGACCTTCTAAATTAAACTCTGGGAGATAGAATAATGAAAATATCTTCAGACGACTATTCCATGGCTTTCCTGGAGGCGTCAAACCAGCGTATCTGTACTGTTATGGCGTTGTGTTAAAATGGGCAGATTTAATTCAATCTACACTGCGCTAATTGGCATGTCAGCCTCAGAGCTTGAAAAGGCATTTGTTCACTGTTACATGCATCTTTTTACAGGCTGGGAGTAAGTTGCAAAAGAGGTTGTATAAATTCTTACAAGCATTTTTTCACTTGTTTTTTTCAGAACACGCTGAGAAAGTGATTCATGGCCCCTTAGTGTATAAGAAAATACACGCACAGTGTGTTATGTATATGACAGATGAGCCCCCTACACATTTGGATGTCTTTGCAAGAACCTGTATAAGTAATGAGAAAATCCTTTCCTTCTGGGGAAAAGTTATTAGAATCCCCTTAACTCTGATCTGTACTAGGTACCTGCTGTAGAACATCTGGGGGAGAAATGACAGCCCACAGACTCAGGCTGGCTCTTCTCTCCCAACTCATTAGGCTGCAAGTGTTCCTCCTGTCTCTGTAATGAAAGTTCAACAACAGTGATAAGCTAGAGAGTGGAAACCTGTAAAAATTCTTCATTATTTAAATTTGTTTTAAAGGGGCTATAGCAGCATGACTTGTTTGACTACAAGAGATCGTCTACCTCTTAACAGTTAATATTTTTTAAAAGAAGAAGCTAAATGTACCTTCAAGGGTCAGGCTGTGACTATATATATACCTGCCCTCAGTTAGCTTGGTCCATCAAAAATTTTTAAATGATTCAAGGTAATGTTTAGGAGATGTGTTTTAACACCTGTGGTACTATGATTCAAACAAACAAGCAAACAGTCCAAGCAACAAATTTATCCAGGAGATAAACATGATACTGTATAGTTTTAGCAAAGGGAGGCGGAGGTGAATTTAGCCTTGGACTGAAAGAAGTGACCTCTGCCCATTTCTCTTGCTTGTCTTGACTTCCAGTAATAGAAATCCAGGCAATGTGGTTATCCGGTTTTCATGAAATATTAATAGAATGCTGGGGCATTTGTCCTGTTTTATGTGCAAATGAAAGTCTAAAAAAAATTAGGAGGGTATTACATTTTTCAGGAGCCCCCACTTTTTCAGTCTAAGAGAATGATAAGTGAGCAACCTGTTACTGATGAAGTTTCATTAGGCATAATGAAGAAAGAGAATAAATAGAACCGAGAATCTCCATCTTTCTCAGTGTGTCCTTCAGGATTCTCCTAGCATGTAAGGAAAATGATTTACTTCCCAAATCGAGAAGGACTTCCAGGGGCATAGATCAACTTTGATTTTTGGTCTGTACCATCAGAAATAACTAATATCTGTGTTCTTTCCTCTTAGAGTATAATCAGTTCCAGATAGGCTAGAACTGTTCGTAGCTTTCAAACAAAAGATTCAGAAGTTTAATAAAAAGAAAAATCTGAAATCTTCCATCTTTTCCTTTCATTATCTTGAACATTTTAGATAGATAGTAAGATTAGGATGTGTCATCAGTAGATACTAGAATTAAAACCATGGAGTCTTAAAAAATTAAACAGAAATTTTAAAAAAACTCATGGCCAGTTCATTTTCAGATCGGTGTGCATGGTCCTGGCGTCCGGTGCCTCATCAAAATGCTTCATAATTGAAACAAACAAACTTCTGGGTAGCTTTCCACGAACAGGAATTCAAGTGCCAGGAAGTCAGCCAGTTAATGGGAAATCCTCAGACAGGAATGATTTTTTGGACGAGCCTTCTCTAATTGGCAGTTTTAAACTGTAGACCTTAATCATCCCCTTTGCAATCCTGCAAAAGGAACAGAATGCTCCGGTTTCGATGCAGCTTCTCGATTCAGGAACTTTTTCGTGTTTCCAGAAGCAAATTGTTTAAAGCGGTGCTTCAGAGGAAATCATCTTTAAAACAGCATTTCACACACAGGGCTGACAATCTTTACTCAGAATTGCACTTATCCAAGAAACTCCCCGTCTTATGTCACGGAGAAAAGCCGAGCACCCCTTCTTCGCCTGGGCAAACCCAGCACCCAGTGAGCACCAGCTAGAGTGGGACAGGCCCGGGGGCGAGGTGGAGCACGCCCCCTCCCACTTCAGGAATCGTCAGCACCCAGCAGCGTGTGACATCAATTGGAGCTTAACCCTTAATTCATCGTTATTAATTTTTTCATGAAATTTATACTTGAATCATCAGTTTCACCCACTGGAAAATGTTGAAAGTGGGGCTTGAACTTGTGTACCTCCGCTGACTCTGCCTCTGCGGTTATTACCTAGTTTAGGAAACTTTCTTAATGGGGGTCATGCACGTGCTGTCCAAGCGACTGGTCGATTCAGCGTGGGGACAATTAGCAGCAGCTGGCTAGTCAGAGCGACTGACGGGTGGCTGTTCTTCAAACCATTTGTTGTACTGTGTAGACGGAGCTTTATTGCCCTGGAAAAGATTTTTTTTTTTTTTTTTTTTTACTCTCATCCAGCCTCTCAGTCTTTCCGTCATCTCCCTTTATGAGTCACTCACATGATTGTCGATCATGCCTCTGACCGTCTTAAGAACGGACGACTTGCCTTCTCTGCGATCGAAGCCGACTTCTTGGCCTTATTTCTCTTCTTCTCATTTTGCTGCGGGCTCTCCCTTAAAGACGCAGGGCGCCAGCCGCCTCCTCAGCGCATGTGACATGCCTTCCCATGCCGCCTTACCTGGTCGCAGCGGTAAAGTTTGCCCACCACATCCAACAGGGGAAGCAGTAGGCAACCTGTACTGTCAGATCACACAAAGGCTAATTTTAGGGGAAGAAGTCCAATATTTCCAGCGAGGAAAAGGGCAGTACTAGCTTACAGTGGCAACATGGCTGCGGAACAAAATGTTTCTTACCGCGGGCGATGAGGCAGTTTAAGTGTCAGCACCTCGCTTAGTTTGTAATAGAACATTTGTTAAAGTATGTAAAACCCCAAGTCTAAAGTCTTGGAGAGAAACGGCTGTGGAGATGAGCCTAGACATTTAAAAAAAAAAAAAAAAAAAAAAGCTAAGCCGTTGTACCAGCAATTCTTATTTCTCCTAAGAATGTCATGCCTTTTCAAGACCTGATGCAAGGAGTAAGATATTTGTGCCTTTCTATAATAGCGTCTATTATGAAAAAAATCAAGTTGCTTACAGTTTAGGCCGCCTTGTTGCACTACAAACAGCCCAAATTTGTAGCCGTGGCTTCTCTGCATGACGCATCGCTTGATTACCTGTGATGAAATATTGTAATGATGGTTTGCCAAGCTTATATGGATGTTTGAAGACTTTATTTTTGCAGTCTTAACCTTGGGCTGGACCTAAGTCTATATATAAACTGTATGATGTCTGTACTGTTTGTAGATGCTGACGAAAGAAAACTTGATCTTTTGATTTTTGTTGTAAGATTTTTCTTTTTACATTTAGGCTGGTAGTAGATAGTTGCAGTGGTGGTTGATTTGGCATACTTTTAAACTATATTGTTTTAGCTTGAATATTCTATACTAAACTTTTATAGAGTATAACATGCTAAGTCACTACAAAATTTGTTGTATTGTAAGGAGAGTGTAAACATTTTGTTAATAAAAATGCTATGTTTCCAGATATACGTATTTGCCTTTCAAGTGGTTTTTCTTTGTGATAATCTTTTTTTTTTTTTTTTTTTTTTTGCGGTACCCGGGCCTCTCACTGTTGTGGCCTCTCCCCTTGTGGAGCACAGGCTCCGGACGCGCGGGCTCAGTGGCCATGGCTCACGGGCCCAGCCACTCTGCGGCATGTGGGATTTTCCCGGACCGGGGCACGAATCCGTGTCCCCTGCATCGGCAGGTGGACTCTCAACCACTGCGCCACCAGGGAAGCCCTGTGATAGTCTTCATCACACGTTTGTCTTAACCAAATCTCCCGGAGTCATTTTAAAATGATTTTTGAAAACTGGAATGCCAGAACTTTGATAGCTGTAGTGTCTGGTGAGCAGCGCGGTATTTGTATCCATCAGTCCAGCTCCCAGCATCTCTCTCTTAGACAGCTCCTTCCTGTCCGTGTCCTTGCAGAGCTCAGATGGGGAACGATGATGGAGGCAGGCCTGCAAAGCCTCCAGCGAGCGTTTGGAGGGAATGCTGCTTCCCAACCTCGTGAGCAAAAAGTTTCACACCATCTTCTGTTATCTGCTGGATTTCGTCAGCGATGCCAGCATTTCCGTTGAGTGTGGACTTCAGCCCTGGACACCCTCAGTCCGTGCATTGCCCACAGAAGCACAGCTTCACACACTCGTTTTCTCTTTGATATCCCTCTACGAGAGGAGCACAGTTGTCTATATGCCATGGTTGTGTTGACAGGACAGATGTGTTCTAACGAGGGAACCAGAGAGAGCAGCAAAGCCAGGAGATGGACAGACTTGGGTTTGAGCTTCAGCTTAGCGCCTTTCTAGGCCGGGTGGCCTTAGACAGAGTTGTTAACCTCTCTGAGGTTCAGGGCCTTCATCTGTAAAATGGGAAGATAATAGAGCACCAACCACATGTGGCTGTTCAGGGGAGATACCTACATACCTGGCATTCAGCACAACATTGACAAAGAGTAAGTGCTCGCATATAATTTGTTTTTAAAGCATCTCCCTGATAATCTTTATCTGTTTCAGTTAAAGTAACTATTTGTCATTAGTTTGGTCTTTTGTTTGTTGCCATTTTTTTTTTTGAAACGTAACATACAGGAAGTTCCATAAATCTTGTATACACCTCAATACATTTTCACAAAGGAGACATACCCACGTAACTACCCCTCAGCTCAAACAGCAGGACATCATCACGTCCCGGAAGCTCCACCTTGCGCCTCTCTGGAGGAGATTAATTTTGAACTTTACCATACATAGCATTTGGAACCGTAGTGTATGTACTCCTGGGTCTGGCTTCTTTCATTCAACATGGGCTGCAGTATTCACATTCATTCTCACTGCTCTATCGTATTCGACTGTGTGAATAAACTACTGTTTATCCATCCTGCATTGATAAGCGTCGGGCTGTCTCCAGATTTTTGCCATTACGAATGTACCACAACAAACATTCTTACACGTGTCTTTGGTGCCCGTATACAGAGTTCTGCTGGACATATACCAGGGAGTGGAGTTACTGAGTCATGGAAGAGAGCTATATTTGTAGATTGGTTGATTCATTTTTGCTTCAGTAGGTGCAGCTTTCCTAACGTGGCATATCACTAGAACTCCCACCCACAGCGTATAAGAATTGCAGTTGCACAGCATCCTTGCCAGCACGTGATATATTCTTCTCCATTTTAGCTGTTCTTGCAGGGTGTAGTGGTATCATGCGGTGGAATTTGCATTTTCCTATTCAATGTGTTTTTTAGTCCATATCCCCCAGTGTTACAGTACATACACCCACAGCTAGAGCTGCGTGTGTGGGGAGATGAAGGAGGATGATGCGAGGTATGGCGGGGACCCCCAAACCCAGCGTCAACTCCCAGGTCCTTTATCTGGCTACTGGGGAAGATAGACCAGAAAAGGCCATAGATGAAGTTGAAAGGTGAACCAAAACGTGGGGGGGGGGGGGGGGGGGGGGCGGGGGAATTTTTGCCGCATATATGATGGAATGGATTACTATCTGAGTCTGCTAAGAGTGTCCAGAACCACCCTCAAAAAAGGAAATAAAAGGACCCATTACATGAAAAGACAACTCACAAGAAAGAAAAGACACCTAGCAAATGAACAGGTTAAAGAGGATAAACTACACTAATGCACATCCAAACCAGTGAGCTACTCTTTGGCCTGTTGGTGAGAGGGAAGCACACCAAGCCCTCTGTGGGGGGGACCCCTCCCTTGGTCCCCATCTAAAGGCATCACCGCCTGAAGATACTGTAGAAGGATTCACACAAAGAATAGTCTTTGCAGCCTTGCTTATAACTTCTGGAAAAGGAGCATAAAGGAAACAAAACTGTCACATACAAATTAACATGGAAAGGTGTGCCCGTTATATTGTTGAGTGAAAAAGAAGATCAGGGTGTGTGTAGAGTATGAGTCTATTTGTATAAAACAAATTATGCACGTACACACATTTATATGTGTGCATGCTTGCAAAATCTCCTCCCTGAGGAGAGAGGCTTGGTTACAGAGCTGTTAACTTTTTTCACTTTCTGCTTTATCTGTACTTCTATAGTTTTAAAACTTTTTTACTGCGTGTTAGGTGTGGATTTTTTCTTATTAAAAAAAAAATCATGGGGACTTCCCTGGTGGTGCAGTGGTGAAGATTCCATGCTCCCAATGCAGGGGGCCAAGGTTCGATCCCTGGTCCAGGAGCTAGATCCCACATGCATGCCACAACTAAGAGTTCGCATGCCACAACTAAGGAGCCCGCCTGCCGCAACTAAGGCCCGACACAACCAAATAAATAAATAAATAAATATTCTTTTTGAAAAGTCATGAACTCCTGCACCCTAATTCACTCTTCAGATTCTTCATGAAAACTGGCTCAATACATACACTGAAGTTGCATTGGTCTTATTTTTCCTTTTTAAAACACACACACAGGGACTTACCTGATGGCGCAGTGGTTAAGAATCCACCTGCCAATGCAGGGGACATGGGTTCAAGCCCTGGTCCGGGAAGATCCCACATGCCGTGAAGCTACTAAGCCCGTGTGCCACAACTACTGAGCCTGCGCTCTAGAGTCTGCGAGCCACAACTACGGAGCCCATGTGACGCAACTACTGAAGCCCGTGCGGCTGGAGCCCGTGCTCCACAACAAGAGAAGCCACGCAATGAGAAGCCCATGCACCGCAACAAAGAGTAGCCCCCACTCGCTGCAACTAGAGAAAGCCCGTGTGCAGCAACGAAGACCCAATGCAGTCAAAAATAAATTAATTAAAATAAATTGTAAAAAAATAAAATAAAACACACACACACACACTCCTTCAATTTGGTTAGTAAAAAGCTTAGAGCCGGATTGGGGCAAGTGTTTAGAAGTTTACAGTCCACAATTATTCTGATATCTTTTCAAGTTGCCCTAAATCCACCTAGAAGAAAGGGTGGTGGGGAGAGTATAAATAAATATGTTAAGAAAAAGAATATTAGACTGACTGTCACCTGTCAAAATAGTACCATTACAGAAGCCAGTCTCATTTATAGATGCCAAGAAAAAGAGAAGACTGTCAAAAGGGAAGAAACAAATTAGCACACACCCGAAACAAACAGAGATGTTCTAAATGCAGACACAAAACAACTGGGCTTTATTTTTCCACAAGCAACTGGCTGTTGCCTTACAGCGTATAAGAACTAAATCATGGACCCAGGTTTCTAAGCAACCTTAATGTTTATTGCAGATTTTTTTTCCCCTTTAGAACTTAAGAACAAGATTTCCATTAAGATGGCATATTATAAAAATAAACTGCAAAGCCTTTAAAATTTTCCAGTTGTTTGGCTTATAATAACACTAGCCAAAAACATGATTCTCCACTGAAAATGTCAGTGTTGGTTGGGAAGTCAAGCATCGTCAGCCTCCTAGGATTTACCAAGAGTATTAAATTATCAGTTCTCTTTATACCCTTTCTGAGAGACTGCTGGAGATTGTAAGGGAGAAGAAAGGAAGAAAAGACTTCACAGCTAACACCTTGTCAAAATGAATCACTGTGTTAGTAATGATTTTAATCAGACCTCTGGTCACTTAGATTTTTTTTTTTCAGCGTAACCTTTCAGCATCTTGCAGGAAACAATGTAAGAACGCAGAGATCACCTTTTAAGATGTGTTCATAAAGCTGATTTATATAACCACAGGTATCACCGTTAAAGGGGTGGGAAACAGGACAAGAGGGTCAGAATTCCCTTTATTAATACACAGTGTAGAATATTATCACCTTCAGGCCTCTGTTAAATAAAATATATGGAAAACATAATGGGAAAGCTACCAAGGCTCCACTCCATTAGAGAAAGGTCACTTTTAAGAAGAAAACGGTAGGCTTGTGAATGTAAGTGTGAGGTTAATGTACAGTATTAGGGCACAGAGTCCATACCCAGGGTATACTATCATCAACATTAGAATTTCAATCAGCTGCCCCAGCGATGGGGTCAGGTCACATCTTCTTTGCATATAAATGGAACACATCATAGTTTTTGAAAAAAGTGGAAAAAAAAACAAGGAAAAAAACAGATGCTACAGCAATGACAGGAAATCTTTACCACCAGGGTGATAGGAGGTCTGAATCACCGGTTATGAATACACGGGGCCACCCAATCGTAAAAGATCCCGCTGAGAATGTTTTAAATTTTATCTTTATGCTTTTTATGTCCAATGTGATAACCTCACGTTAGAGAAGTAGGATCTCCGTGGGTTTTCTTTCCCTGGTTTTAAGTTACTTCTCCCCACACGCATCTCCTTCTGAATGTAATAGGAGATGGGAACATGGGTAGATAAGCGGCAGATTTTATAAGTGGGCCGTTAGCAACCTCGCAGTGCCGAAAGGACAGCCTCTTACGGTACAAATATGGAGATGATTATTGTGTGAAACAAATCACCACCACCACCACCCCAAAAAAAAAAAACCTCAGCCACCTTGAGTGGAAGACCAGCCTGGAAAGGCTCCTTGGCATGAGCTGAATTAAAATGATGTACAGGCGTAAGGGATCCAGTAATCTTGAAGAGATGTGGTAAAATGACATTTACTTGGGCTCTTCTCTAAACTGAATGACTCGGGGCTCATTTTTCGAAGGGGGCTCTAAGGGCAACCAGAAGACATTTAGTATTTTGCTGACTCAGTGACTGCCTGAACTTCGGCTGCCTCCTCTGCAAGTCAACGTGTGATTTTATTTGCTAAATGATAATGATGCCGACTTCATGGGGCAACTGTGAACAGCTAATGATGGCAAGCCGTCAAACTCTATAAATCAATATTATTAATCGCACCAATAATAAACATACAAATTCCATTATTAGCCCTAGCATCCGACAGCCTGTTACAAAACCACACACATTGAGTACCTGCTTTTCTTCACCAGGGTTCCTCTGGGGACTTCTTTCTTATTTCTGTATTACAGGCTAAAAAATATAAGAGTTTGTCTTTGTTTTTCATAATGCTGTAGTTTAAATAAAAATACACCCACACATGCCTGTGAGTACACACACAAACACAAAATGAAGCAAAGGCAATGACTTAAATTGCAAAGTACCATGAGAAAAAGACAAAAGATGTCTTGCAGCCGCAGCAGCAGAATAGCACGGGATGAGAAGGGTTTGCACCGGAGAACTCTGAGGCTTGGGGTGGGGCGCTAGGGGATGGACAAGAACAGCTGAAGGGGCAGAGTGCCTGTGCCCATGGGCACTGCTGCCTACAGCCGTGGCGAGACAAATGCCACCCCTTCCCCTCCCAGGTACCAGCTTTCAGAGGCTGATCCATCATCATTTATCACTTGTATCGTCAAATGTTAAAACACTCCTGCCACCGCAAAGACCTACGTCTCAGACACGGAGAAATAAATAGATGAAAGATCACGACAGGGTTTTATGACCCCTGTCACACAGCATGCGTTATCACAACACAAATACGTTAGGACCTCACGAGGGAATTAATCTTCCGAGAGATAAAGCTGGTTCTTTGTGATACCTTTCCCATGGGAGGAAATAACTGCGGGTATCTACTACATGCCCCTTTTTCTAATCGCTACGAATGAAGAATCGTTTGCTTTTATTGAACAAAAGATGGGGGGATGGGGGATGCCTTCACCAAGTTACAAACTGATGATGAAGGGCCAGTTTTTAATGCCCTGTTTCCTGGGTGTGCCGTATTTGGGGTGAGAGGGATTTACCTATGCGATGAACTCATTTCCTTCACAATGTGCCAAAAATCTCTCCCTGCAATGAGTAAAATCTCCAGGAACAGAACAGCTCCCAAGCCCACACAGCATACAAGCCTCCCAGACGCAACACAAGAGACCGGGAGAGCTGTCTGCAATGCCACCCTCGTGGTCATAGCTAATATTTTATTGAGGAATTACTATGTGCCAGGCACAGGGCACTAAGAACTTTACTTGCATTCATTCATTGCATCCTCCCCAAACCTTAGAGAGGGAAACTTTGATTATTCCCCACGTTACAGATGAGGCGTGGGCAGGGAAGGAAAAGCAGCTCCTGGCAGCCGGGAGCTGGCCTGGCACTCACAGCTCGTCCTGATGTCCTCTCTCCTGTTGAACGGAATTCCACAGGGCACCAGCATCCCACAGGGCCACTCCGTGACCAGGGTGGGTCGAGACAATAACAAGACCCCTCTGTCATCCTTCTGAGCCCAGACAAAACAAGGACGTTGTCCAAACCCCCCAAACTGACCTCTCCCAGCTAATCTGAGTGATGGGTAGGCTACTGCGCTGCCAGTTGGTTACAGCTGTAAGCTGCCTCTGGTCTGCCCTCCCTTGCATCTAACCCAGAGGAAACCCTCCCTCATCTCGCTCCCTTCGGGTGTTCTGAGCTACCTCCTCTGCACTGCAGTGAGCAATGACGCCCCCTCAGTCCGCTGCAGCTGTGTCCCGGGGCATTGGCTGGAGGGCATTGCCCACAGCTTAGGAACCTGCCGGGGCGGGGGGGGGGGGGGTTGGGGGGGTCACACACCTAGTACATCTCAGAGCTGCTAAACTGGTCTGTGGCCCAGGCAGCAGCCTCCACCACCCAGATAGGGTCAGCAAGGCCTTTCCCAGCGTGAGATGATGGGATCTGCTGCAGCTGTCTGGATTTCCTGAGAACGCTGCATTTGCTTTACATAGTGTGATCACTTGTTTTTGTTTCCCCGCGCCCAGACAGAAATGCAAAGTCGTGACAGTCACTTGAAAATCTGTGGCCCTAAGCATTCCTGGGAGCAGGGCACAGGAACACGGAAGTGGAGAAAGCAAACCTTAAAACACCTCCGCCGCAACACCTGTCCCTCCCTCCCTCTCACCAGGGCTCTCTCCTGCCAACCCCTCCCGCCCTCCAACCCTGGGCCCTCCCGGGCCCTGCTGGGCGGGCTCTGCCACCCAGTTCTGGGGGGTCGTGTCGCAGGGGACTCCTCTTCTTCTGAGCCTGGTGTCTGGGGCTGCAGCAAGGTGTCTATTCTCACAGGGCCCTGGGGGTGGCCAGTGGGTCAGAAAGACAGCGGACGTGGGGGGACTCGAAGCTGCATTCTCAGAGCAAGCAGAGTTTTTAATCAGATCAGTAAAAACTGCCGTTTTCTATTGACAGCTTCCTTCACTGGTGGCTTTTTTTTCTTTTTTTTAATGTACTAATGTCATCTATTTGGGGTGGCTTGGGAAAGAGGCCCATAGAGATGACCTGGAGGGTCCAACACCTCCAGCCCCTGCCACCCCGTGGCGGGGCCACTGGAGGCTCTGTCTTGCTTGGCTTTGTCTCCGGCTGGGCCTGGACGAGGGGTCTGCGTGTCTTTTGTCCCTCGGTCCCCACGCTCGGGTGGTGTGCCCCCTCCGTGAGGGAAGGCCACTCACATGCTGGAAAATCACTCGGGCTTGGGGAAAAGCGAGGTTTGCAAATTACACACACACACACACACACACACACACACACACACACACACACACACACACACACACACACACGCAAATGCACAAATGGAGGTGTCCCCTGTCCCCTGAACACCCCCCGACAAACTGGAAATGATCTATGGGACCGCTATCAGCTCTCCCCACAAGGAGAGCAGGCTTACCCCGTCTCATCAAACACGCATCACGTAGCGCCTCTCCTCACACCGCCGGCGGAGGGGGGGAACAGGGAGGTAAATATGCCTTCCTAACCCCTAAGGAGCTTGGAATCTAATTATCTTCTAGAGATCCTTTGGGGATCTGCTTAATAAATCAATACCAATGATTTGTAATTAGAATATCAATTATTTGTATGCAAATGTGGCCTTCTGGGTGCTTGGGGACGAGGCCTAAGGATGGAAAAGACTCTCCCCACCCTACCTTCAAATTCTTAATTACATTATTTCGTTCATTCATCAGACATGTATTGAGCGCAGAGATGGGGACCACAAATCCATCCCCCCGCAGGTCGCTCCCAGTCAGGAATGACGAACCAAGGGAGCTCAGGGCAGCAGGGAGAGCTTGCTCCTGGGCAGGGAAGGGAGAAAGCATCCGTCTCCTTCCCCTGAGCAGGGAGCCCTTCCCAAGCCCTCCTGCCTGAGCCTGGAGGGCCCCCCTCTTTGGACAAGGGTTAGGCCACCTCGGGCCACACGAGTGCACCCCTGTTTGCAAAGAAGTGGGGTGGCTCTGAGTCCATGACCCTCCACCTCCATCTGGGCCGGTTTGGAGCTGCGGAGTCCACGTGGGTTTTAACACAGCGTATGTGTGAACTGGTCCTGAAATTTCAATACCTGGTGACCCTGGATCCTCTTCCCTCCCTCCCTCCCTCCTCTACTGATTGCTGTGCTTGGAGGCTTCGCTAGGAGCTCACATCCAGCGGGATCCTTATGAAGCTTGTGTCCTAGTGGGGAGAGGGGCCGCATATAAATAGATCAGTAATTCCACGTTGACAAGCGCTGGGAAGGAACAGCCTGGCTTAGAAGCTGGTGTCAGGGAAGCCTCACAGAGCAGGCTTCTCAGGCGGGTGTCCCGTCCAGCTCACACCCACCCGCCTTTGGACCTCCGGCGCCCACCACTCCCCTCCCGAGGTTCGTTTTCGCCTGTGCGCACGTGTCTCCACATGTGACCGGGACCTAGCCCGGTGCTCCATGCGCAGCAGGCGGTCAGGAAGTGGTCGAATGACGGTGACAGTGTCAGGTGGCCCTGGGAAGGCCCCCGCAGGAGAGGGAACAGCCAGTGGGAAGGGCCTCGGGCAGGGCCACGGGATTCTGTGGTCGTCCCCCAGTCCCTCACTGTGGTCTCCACTTCTGAGAAACGCACCCCACCCTCACCCCGGTGGTTCCTTTCATCCACGTCCGCGTCCTCCAGCTCCAGTTTCTCACTCCTCTTGGGAGAGTGTTTAAACCTCCCTGTGCCTTGGTTCCCTCAGCTTCAAACTGGAGAAAGTGATGTTATCACTCATCGTTTTGAGAATGTAGGAGAAACCCGTGCCTCTCAGGATGGTGCCAGTCATGTGGCACTTGGTCCTCGGAGGCTACAGTTGATGGTGACATCACTCCAACCCCCAGTCAGCTTCCAGAGCATCTCTGTGAAAAATAAACTGGCTAAATGCAGTGTGGTATCCTGGACTGGATCCGGTAAAAGGACATTTGTGGAAACACTGGTGATGTCCAAAAACAGCCTGGAGTTTACCATGATAAACGTCCCAATGTTGCCACCACAGTTGTGTAAAATGATGTAAAATGATAACATTGGGAAAACTGGGTAAGGAGTAGGTAAATCTCTTTGTACCACTTTTTGCAACTTCTCAGTAAGTCTAAAATTGTTGCAAAGTTAAAAGTGTACTTAAAAACAATACATTTTCCTTTTTGTTTTTGCTTTGAGCATTTTATTTATTTTTAAGGCTTTCTAACTATTGGAATGGTTTTATTTATGTATTTTATTAAAGTATAGTTGTGCTATACAGTAGGTCCTTGTTGTTATCTATTTTAGGTATAGTAGTGTGTATATGTTAATCCCAAACTCCTAAGTTATCCCTCCCCCTCTTCTCCTTTGGTAACCATAAGTTTGTTTTCTATGTCTGTGGGTCTCTTTCTGAAAAACAATGCATTTTATATGTATAACTGAATCACTTTGCTGTACACCTGAAGCACTGTAAATCCACTATATTTCAATTAAAAATAAATAAGTAAAACAATACATTTAAAAAACAAAAATGAAAAAAAATTTAACAAAATGAAACAAACCAACAAAACAAAGAACCAATGCATTTGGTCATGTTACTCATCTGGATAGGACATCCTCTAGGATAGCCAAGGGTGACACCTAGACTCTATAGCACAACGGAAGGCCCATCACCCTGGCCCTTGCTGGTACGCTTCTCAGTGCTTTGGTCTCCTCGTCTGTAAAGTGGGGCTAGATCACCCTCTTGACATGGTGATGATTAAACAAGTTAATATAAACAAAGCACTTGGGGCAGTATCTGGCCCACACATACACACTCAATACATGGGAAGTAGAGGTCCATGGGAGATGAAGGTCAAAGGTGCTATGTTGCTGGCTTTGAAGATGGAGGAAGGGGCAAGAAGCCAAGGTCTGTGGCCAACCTCCAGGAGCTGGAAAAGGCAAGGAGCCTGCAAATGGAGCACAGATGGATTTTAGCCTTGCAAGACCCATTTCAAACTGCTGACCTCCAGAACTGTAAGATAATAAATGTGTGCTTTTTAAAAATTTTTTTTTTTTATCTATCTATCTATCTATCTATTTTGGCTGCGCCAGGTCTTCACTGTAGCATGTTTAGTTGTGGCATGTGGGATCTTTAGTTGTGGCATGCAGACTTCTTAGTTGCGGCAGGCAGACTCTTAGTTGCGGCATGCATGTGGGATCTAGTTCCCCAACCAGGGATCGAACCCAGGCCCCCTTCATTGGAAGCACAGAGTCTTACCCACTGGACAACCAGGGAAGTCCCATGTGCTGTTTTAAGCCACACTTTTGTGGTCATTTGTTACAGCACGATAGGAAACAAATACGTATGCTAACCTACTGCCTGACACAGAGCAGGAGCTAAATAAATTTGAGAAAGTTTTATTACTCCTTGCCTTTCCCCAGAGAGGCCCTGGCAGGCCGTGTACCCCAGGGCCTTTGCATTTGCTATTCCTCTACTTGGAGAACTCTTCCTTCTCTTTTCTGTCTGGCAAGATCTTTCCTACTGTTTTCCCAAGATTATTCTCTAATACCCTATGAGCTTTTAAGTTTTCTCCCAGTCCTCAGAGTAAAGTTCATTGTCTCTTGGTCTCTTTCTTCTTGACTCCCCTCACTAGACAGTAAGGTCCTTTGTAGCCAAGGTTAAATCTATCCACTGCAGGATGCTGATGCAGTGGATCCTGGGAAATGCTGCTTGGATGAGTGAATGAATGAAAGAGAGAACGAGTGAGTGACTGACTGAAGCCAGGAAGGATGGGTGGGATTTGGACAGCCATGGGTGGCGGCATTTCCGAAGCAGGAAAGGGGGTGAGATACCAGTTCAACAAAGCCACCCATTTCTTCAATGTGCTTCAACCTTATGCATTCTGGTTATCAAAGAATTTGAGGGTCAGAGAGCAACAGTAACTGATTGCACTATAGAGAATGCCAATTTAGGTGTTTGAAAATCCAATAATAATATTTTAAATAAACTTTTAAATTTAGAATAGATTTGGAGTTACAAAAAATTTGCAAAGCCCGGGGGGAGGGATAAAATAGGGATTTGGGATTAACATATACACACTTCTGTATATAAAATAGATAAACAACAAGGACCTGCTGTAGAGCACAGGGAACTATACTCAATATCTTAAAATAACCTATAAGGGAAAAGAATCTAAAAAAGAATATGTATATGTATAACTGAATCACTTTGCCATATACCTGAAACTAACACAACATTGTAAATCAACTATATTTCAATAAAAATTCTTTTAAAAAGAAAAGTTGCAAGGATAGTAAAGAGAGTGTCTATGTGCCCAGCACCCAGTCTCCTCTATCTCTAACGTCTTCCATGTGATACGGTTTGTCACAACTAATGAACCACTATTCATGTGATGACCATGTTACTGTTAACTGAAGTCCATATTTTATACAGATTTCCTTGGCTTTCCCTGATGCCCCTTTTCTGTTCCAAGACCCCACCTAAGACACCACGTGACATTTAATCATCACATCTCCTGAGGCTTCTCTGGGCTGTGACAGTTTCTAAGACTTTCCTTGTTTTTGATGACCTTGACAGTTTCAGGAGTGCTGCTCAGGTATTTTGTAGGACGTCCCTCAGTTTGGGTTTTTCCAATGTTTTCCTTGTGATTAGACTGGAACTGTGGGCTTCTGCGGGGGGGGAATACCACAGAGGTGAATTGCCCTTCTCATCACATCGTATCAAGGGTCCATGCTCCCACCATGACTCATCATTGATCACCTGGCTGGGGTACCATTCGCCAGGTCTCTCTTCATAGAGCTACTATTTCCCTACTTTCCATCTTGTACTCTTTGGAAAGAAGTCACTAAACATAGCTGTCACTCAGGGGGTGGGGGGTTATTTCCCACCTCTCTGAGGGAGGAATAGCTAACATAGATTATTTGGAATTCTTCTGTCTTTTCTACTCTATTTACTCAATGAATGATTCATATCAGTATGGACTCATGGATATTTATTTTACTCTTCAGGTTATAATCCAATACTATGCTATTGATCGCTGTTGCTTAAACTGTTCCATTGGGAACTCTTTCACTGGCTCCTGTGTCCCTTTGACATACCACCTAGTTTTGTCTTTTGAGCACTTCCTTATTTCCAGGCACTCTAAGATGCTCCAGGTCCATTTCATATGTTCCATGCTCCCTTCTTAGAATCAGCCATTTTTCTGTGGCATCCTGGTTCCATTTATTGGGAATGATATTAGAAACTGAGATCTGAGAGCTGGGTGCAATGAAAATATTTTAACATGATAAAATAGATAAACGACAAGGACCTACTGTATGGCACAGGTAAATATATATGTGTGTGTGTGTATATATATATGTATATATATAATATATATTTATATATATATAATATATATATTTATATATATATTATATATATAAAACTGAATCACTTTGCCATACACCAGAAACTAACACAACACTGTAAATCAACTATACTTCAACAAAAAGTTGTTTGTTTTGGAAAAACAAGATAAGAAAGTATTTTAACATGAAAACTCTCTTCATGAGACTCCTATTTCTGGCAGTATGGAGGGGGATCGGATATTCTGCGTGACCCTCCCAATCAAAACAACTCGCGTTCTAAGAGCAACGAGCAGCTGGAACCAGGGGTGCTCTGATGCCAAAAAAGAAAGGGAGAATGAAACCCTCGTTGAGAAGCCGAGTCCTGGAGCTGGGTTCTGTCCTGGAAAACTGAAGTTGTGAGCGTGATTTTCTCAGTCTTTTGGGTATCATAGGATGAAAGACAAAGTTCAGGGCCCACCCCAGGTAGGGAGTCTAGCAGGGGCCTTCAATGTACAGTCAGCTGAAAATACTGCCCCCAGCTCCAAAGGGAAGGGAAAAGGCCATTTCCTCCGAGATTCGTGAAAACAGGGCAACTTTCCAAAGGTTTGAGGTTACCCTGGCTGGTGCCCATCCCTGCCTCCTACCTGGCAGAAGCCTGGATATTCCACAAACGGCACAACGATGTTTCCTGCCCCATGTGCTCTACTAGGACCTTGCCACACTCCCATCCGGAAGTAGAGTCTCTGTCCCCTCCCTTTGAACCTGGACAGGCCTCTTGACTGCCTCGAAGGATAGAATGCAGTGCATAAGTGGCCCTGGGTGACTTCTGACACCAGTTTACAAAAGGTGACACAGCCTCTACCTGGCTCACCTGTTCTCTGTTTCTCTCTCCCTCTCTCAGTGTAACTGAGCAGGACCCTATGGGGCCTTCCCAGACCAGGACCTGACCCTCTGCTCCCTGCCATGCCCTCCACCTGCCTTTTGTCTGTAGAAAAACTTTAGAAAAAGAATAAATTTAATCAGAGAAGTGAGGAAATGCAGAAAGAAAGGAAAACAGTCAATCAAGACAAAATAATAACGTTTAGCTGTTAAACAAAGTCAAGGACCTTTGGTTCCTCCTCAAGGGCTAGAGGTAATATTCTGAGCCACGTCCTGTGAGCTGTTTTGTAGATTCTGAAACCCCCACCAGGCGGAAGAAGTTAACTGTATGCTGCCCACAAGCATGGAGACCCCAGACCAGTTAGACCCAGAAGGTTGATGATGTTGACTCCCGATTACCTCACCACCAGCCAATCAGAAGAAAGTCCACGAGCTGATCACACACCCCACAACCCCTCTCCCTCACCCCGTCTTTAAAACCTTTCCCTGAAAGCCCTTGGGGAGTTTGGGTCTTCTAAGCGCTGTCTGCCTGGACTCCTTGTTGGCGCCCTGTATTAAATGTCGCACTTTCCTTCACCACGACCCAGTGTCAGTAGGTGGGCTTTACTGCGTGCAGG
The DNA here is from genome assembly GCF_011762595.2 of Tursiops truncatus. Taxonomy (NCBI): domain Eukaryota; kingdom Metazoa; phylum Chordata; class Mammalia; order Artiodactyla; family Delphinidae; genus Tursiops; species Tursiops truncatus. The sequence continues at coordinate 81,671,728 of NC_047048.1, forward strand.
CAAGTGGACCCAAATTGGGCTCAGTAACATCAGGACACTGGCTTTCAAGCCCTGAGCTGCCATGTAGAAAGTCCTGTCCCCTGCAGCCTCCATGTGGAGGGACTATGTGGGCAAATGTGAAGTCAGAGGGCAGTGGCCATGGAGCCCCAGGTGTTCCAGCTGCTGAGACCTCCTGGCCAGGTGCCAGACGTGTGAGCATGTGAGCCTTCCTGTGATTCCAGCCTGTAGAATGGGGAATTTGGACTTGGCCAAATCAAGGTCTGGCCTTTGTCCAGCCTTCTGGGGGGTGATCTCTGGACCCTTGGGATTTTGTGACTGATAGGAGTATCTGTTTGCCTGAGGGTCATACTGGATAGTCTTCACAATGTGATATAGGGCACCGGAGTGGGGAGGTGCATATGCAGATAGCCTGAGAAAGGGGACTGGCCATGCCAGAAAGAGCAACAGTGTGACTTAGGGTCACATGATATCAGTTGAACCTGGAGACTGAAACAGCCCTATGGGCAATTGGTGGACCAATTGTGCCTATGTAATGGAGCCCCAATAAAAACTCTGGAACTCTGGACACAGAAGCTCAGGTGAGCTTCCCTGGCTGCTGATGCTCTGTACACATTGTCACACATGGACCCTGAAGAGTAACACTTCCCAACCCTGCAGGGAGAGGGCAACGGGAGCTCCACGTTTAGAATCCTCTGCCACATGCGCTTCCTCACTTGGCCGATGCGAATCTGTGTCCTTTTCCTGTAATCAACCATAACCATGAGTCCTTTTCCTGTAATAAACCATAACCATGAGCACACCAGCTTTCATGAGTTCTGTGAGTCCCGCTATTGAATTGTCACACCTGAGGGTGATTTTAGGAGCACCGCCTCCCCTGACACTGGCCATTGGTGTCTGAAATGAGGGCCGTCTCAGGGGCCATGCCCTCTAACTATGCAGCTGGTTCTAAACTCCCTGCACAGCCTCAGCCCTTCTCTTGCTGTCGCCCCATGAGAGGCCAGGCACCCCCCCGCCCCCATGCGTGCGAGGGAGACTGACAGTGTGTGACGTCTGAAGCCACTGGGCTTTGGAGTGATTAGCTACGTGGTGATGGGTGATGGCAACACCAGACCTCAAAAGATTCCCATAAATAAGGTGAAAGATCATAAAACACACAAGGGAACAGGATGCCCTAAGCCAGCAGTTAACAACAGCGTTGAAACTGCACACACTTCAGCTACTGAGAAAGTTGTAAACAGTCTTCAGTGTTTAAAGAAATCAAAGAGGGTGTGGGGATTAGGAAGCCATTTCCCCTCGGCTCTAAACCAACCCTCTGCTCTCTGCTCTGAGGTGCTGGAGCTGGAGCCCTGTCCACTCATTTCTCCTCAGGCAGCTGCTTTCCTGACAGGTTCCCTCAGTACAGGCGCTTGAGGAAGACCCAAAGGCAGGAGGGCTGAGAAGGGGGTCTTGCTCCTCCTGTCTGCTGCGTGCTCCTGTCACTGTCACCTCAGCAGCCACCCTCCACCTGGCAGCAGCCTGCTCCTTTCTGGGGGGTGATCCCAGAAGCATCCTCACTGCATCCCCTCAGAGGCCCCGGCACTGGCCAGTCTGCTCCCACTTGCACAAGCCTCTCCTCTGAGCTCCTGGGGTCTAATGACCCAACACCTTGCCTATGTTCCCCTGCCCCCAGCCCCACTACCCTCGCGATACCTCGGCGTCTTCCTCTTCTGGTTTTTACGGTTCCCCCTTACCTGATTAACCATTTCCTCATACTAAATTATCTTTGTCAAAATAACTGGTGTAGTTTCTTCTTTCCTGGCTGGACCTTGACTGATACAGTACTTTGTACCAAGAGTGGTCCCAGGAAACAGACCCTCGAAGAGGGGATTCTGGGGCTGACTTAGCCACATCCTCATGCTTGACTGTGGTGCCCATGGGGTGTGGAACAGAGGCAAGGGTGTGCTAGGCTCAGACCAGCTTGCAGAAGCCAATGGTGCATCTCTTTTAACTCCGTGTTCCGCGATGTTCCATAGGTGGCTTAAAATCGGTCCTGATGGGAGTGTTTGCACCACGGAAATCTGCCCAAACTACAAATCAGTTATTATTATCCCAGAGAGTCAGTTTAGCATCCAGCGTGGGTTACAAGTAATATGCAGTGGCATCACTACTACTTGCCTTCACATCTGCATCTGACTGTGATGTGGTGCCCACAGCAGCAAGGGCCCGGGAGAGCCGAGTGACTGCTACCCCTGACATGGCAGTGATGACCACGGGACTGTGTGTGTGGGGGTGGGTGGCTGCATTTGAGTTCCTGGAGCTTTTCTTTTTTTTTTTTTGGCCACATGACTTGTGGGATCTTAGTTCCCTGGCCAGGGATTGAACCTGGGCCCTTGGCAGTGAGGGTGAGGAGTCCTAACCACTGTGGCCAGGGAACTCCCTCCTGGAACTGTTATGGAAAGTAAATGATAAGCTCTTTAACCTCTCAGCTTAAGTCACGGTTGGAAAGCCAGAGAGATTCTACAGAGCCCTAAAATAATCCTTTATTTCTTGCAGCTATATGTTTTCGACCTTGCTGAAAATCATAGCCCAGATTTAATTGGTCAGGTTGCAGAATTACAACATAAATGGAATCCATAGATTTTCCAGAATCTCAGGCAGTACATTTAGATGTTTACTTTGTCTGGCTGAGAGATGACCAGAAGCACAGATGTACACTGACCCCTGAGGAGTGGGTGGCCAGGAACAGATACAGCAGAACCGGATTTCGTGAGAAGGAGGTGTGGGGAGGGGTGATGTGGATGACTCCCAGGATAAGCTCAGTGTGAAGATATTTCCAGTGTTCCATGTGAATGCCCACCCAAGGGCATCAGTGACTCAGTAATAATCCACTGGACAGGGTGACAAATTCTGGGCCAGCCCTGCCATTGCTTGTACACTGAGTTTACTTCAAAGTGTTCATGGCAGCAGGTGTGGAAGCTCTGCATGGGCCCAAGAACATGGACTTCCCCTCATCAAGCTGATCTGGCCACTGCCACTGCCTAAAGTGACAACAGTGGAGACCAACACTAAAACCCCAATACGGCACCATTCCCTGTGTGGAGGGGGGCCTGGAACCAATGTTAGAGACCTGCCGATGGGATCCTTAGTTGTATAAAGGCACAAAATAGAACTTATTTTTATTTTATTTTATTTTATTTTTTTAACATCTTTATTGGGGTATAATTGCTTTACAATGGTATGTTAGTTTCTGCTTTATAACAAAGTGAATCAGTCATACATAAACATATGTTCCCATATGTCTTCCCTCTTACGTCTCCCTCCCTCCCACCCTCCCTATCCCACCCCTCCAGGCTGTCACAAAGCACCGAGCCAATATCCCTGTGCCATGCGGCTGCTTCCCACTAGCTATCTACCTTACTACGTTTGTTAGTGTGTATATGCCCATGACTCTCTCTCGCCCTGTCACAGCTCACCCTTCCCCCTCCCCATAACCTCAAGTCTGTTCTCTAGGAGGTCTGCGCAAAATAGAACTTAGAGGCTTAAAAAAAAATAACTGAAATGAAAAACTCCTGAAATAGGTTTATCGGCAGTCTAAGGGAAAATTACTGAGTGGAAGAGACATCTGAAGAAATATCCACAATACGGGACACAGAGATGAGAGATGAAGCTGTGACAGAGAGGCAAAGAGACACGGAGAACAGTGATTTTATGTCGCCTTTGGGAAACAACCTGCAGTTTGAAGAATACTGGTTGAATAAACTACTAGTCAGACTTTTGGGAGAAAAGAGTGAGAGGATGGACTAAAGTAACATTTAAAAGAGATATTGTCACACATGCTCCAACATGGGTGAATCTTGAAGACATTATGCTAAGTGAAATAAGCCAGACACAAAAGGACAAATACTGTACAATTCCACTTACTTAGAGTAGTCACATTCATAGAGACTGAAAGTAGAATGGTGATTACCAGGGGCTGTGGGGAGGGGGAATAGGGACCTGTTGTTTTCTGGGTATGGAGTTCTAGCTGCAAGATGAAAAGAGTTCTGGAGGTGGATGGCAGTCATGGTTGCACGATAATGCGAATGTATTCAATATCATTGAACTGTACAGTTAAAATGACTAAGATAGTAAATTATATGCTATGTGTATTTACAACAATTTAAAAAATTTTAAAAAATATTGTTTGAGAATTTTCCAGAACGATGAAAGATACAAGTCAACAAATTCAGAAACCCTCGGGAATTCAAGCAGGATAAATGCTATAGACCGAACATTTGTATCCTCCCCAAAATTCATATGCTGAAACCCAATTCCTGAATGATGGTATTAAGGACCTGTGGTCTTTGGGGTGATAAGGTCATGACCGGGGAGACCTCATGAATAGGATTTGTGCCCTTATAAAAGAGACCCCAGAGAGCAAGAAAATAGCTGACTATGAACCGAAAGTGGGCTCTTACCTGGCACAGAATTTGCTGGTGATTTGATCTTGAATTTCCCAGGCTCCAGAACTGTGAGAAATAAATGTTGTTATTTAAGCCATCCAGTCTATATGGTATTTTGTTAAAGCAGCCTGAATGGGCTAAGACAATAAATTAAAAGATACATCGTGATAAAACTGCAGAATCCCAGAACAACAGGAAAAAACTTTTTATTTTTTATATTTTAAAAAAATTATTTATTTAATTAATTTATTTATTGGCTGCATTGGGTCTTCGTTGCTGCACGCGGGCTTTCTCTAGTTGTGGCGAGTGAGGGCTACTCTTAGTTGCGGTACACGGGCTTCTCATTGTCATGGCTTCTCTTGTTGCGGAGCATGGGCTCTCTAGGCGCTCAGGCTTCAGTAGTTGTGGCTCATGGGCTCTAGAGCACAGGCTCAGTAGTTGTGGCGCATGGGCTTAGTTGCTCCACGGCACGTGGAACCTTCCCAGACTGGGGCTTGAACCCGTGTCCCCTGCATTGGCAGGTGGATTCTTAACCACTGAGCCACCAGGGAAGCCCAAAACGGATTATTTTTGAAGGAATAATGAGGAGATTGTCATCTGAAACCTCAGCAGTAACAACGAAAGCTGGAAGTCAGTGGCGGCATCCTCACAGCCCTGAGAGAGAACAATTATCCCTCTAGTGAACCAGCCAAAATACCTTGCAAGAACAAGGGAAAAATAAAGTAATTTTCAGATGAACAAAAACCGATAGCATTTGCTGCAATGAACTCACTGAAATAGAGTTTAGAGGCTCTATTTCAGGTACGAGGAAAGTGATCCTGGTTGTAAGTTCTGAGACGCAAGAAGAAAAGATGAGTAAAGAAACTGGTAACTGTGTGGTTGAGTGTAAACCAACATTGACTATATAAACAATTTAGTAATGACTCACTGGTGAAAAAGGAAAAGATTAAAATATACTATAATTAAGGCATATAATTTATGGGATGGGTGATTAAAGTATGCCTAAGTGCTTTTATTTTCAGGGAGCAAAGTAAAGAGTGATCACTAAAACAACATAAATAGAGTGTATAAGAGGAAGAAGAGTGGAATGAGGAAAAAAAAAGCCCTAAAGAAGCAAAAAGGAAAGAAAAAACAGTCATGACAAATAGAAGGCGCAAAATAAGACTGTAGAAATAAATCCATATATATCATAAATATAATAAGTATAAATCGACCAAATGCTGTAGTTAAAAGACAAAGATTTTCTTTAAAAAACCCTTTTTCTTATGAAGAATTCCAAGCATACTGAAAAGTGGGAAAAATAGTACAAAGAATCCCCATATGCCTGCCATGTAGGGTCCGTGTTAGCTATTTGCTGTGTTTCATCTATATGTGAAAAGGAGAATATTAATACATATTTTATGTAGTAAACATTACATAACGAAGTAAAATTTAAATGTCAATAATGAGGTGAAGTGTTCACTTTTGAGGCCAAGCAGATATGGGATCTCAGTAACTTTTTTTTTTAAATTAATTATTTATTATTTTTGGCTGTCAGGTCTTTGTTGCTTGCGGCGAGCAGGGGCTACTCTTCATTGCAGTGCGTGGGCTTCTCATCGCAGTGGCTTCTCTTGTTGCAGAGCATGGTCTCTAGGCACACAGGATCAGTAGTTCTGGCTCGTGGGCTCTAGAGCACTGGCTCAGTAGCTGTGGCTCACCGGCTTAGTTGCTCTGTGGCATGTGGGATCTTCCCGGCCCAGGGCTCCAACCCGTGTACCCTGCATTGGCAGGCGGATTCTTTTTTTTTTTTTTCTCTCTTTTTTAGAGGTGGGGCGGGGGGATGAGGTCAGAGAAACTGGCAGAAACCAGGTCTCACAGAGCCTCAAGGCCATGGAAGGCTTTGGAATTTATTCTAAGTGAGATGAGTGACATTGGGGGTTTAAGCAGGGGCATGACACCATTGGACTTAGAGTTTTTTTTTTTAAAGGGAATTCCTTTATTTTTATTATTTATTTATTTATTTATTTATTTATGTATTTATGGCTGTGTTGGGTCTTCGTTTCTGTACGAGGGCTTTCTCTAGTTGTGGCAAGCGGGGGCCACTCTTCATCGCGGCGCGCGGGCCTCTCACTATTGCAGCCTGTCTTGTTGCGGAGCACAAGCTCCAGACACGCAGGCTCAGTAGTTGTGGCTCACGGGCCTAGCTGCTCTGCGGCATGTGGGATCTTCCTAGACCAGGGCTCGAACCCGTGTCCCCTGCATTGGCAGGCAGATTCTCAACCACTGCGCCACTAGGGAAGCCCGGTGGGCGAATTCTTAACCACTGTACCATCAGGGAAGTCCAGGGGTCTCAGTAATTTTTAATCATGTACTTTTTTTGTGCAGTTATTTATTCAAAGGCTGCCTCTCCTATGGGCTCTAGTGAGAGGGTGGGAACCAGTCAGTATTTCTGATCATTGTATTTCTAAATATTTGTTGCATTTAGTAGCACAGGATTCAGCACAGTGCTTGTTTACATAGTAAACATTTAATGTAGAGTAGCTTTTATTTATTATAATTGATGCTGTTGTTATCCAAAGCGTTCAGCAAAGTGGCACAAAATAAGCAAGCAATAATTGGTAGCTTACTAAATTTATATTTATTGTTTACCATACGTCATCGTGCCTAGCACATATCATTCACCCATAAACATCATGTTTATAATAAGAATAAATAGTACTTTCATTATTCAAAATCTCTAAGTGCCTGGCACCACATTAGCAGGGGAAAGTGGAAGTTCATTCTTATTAATTATTATTATTGAGTAAAGCACTTAACACAAAGCCTGGCCCCCACGGGCCCTGAAAAAATAATCTTCAGGGGGACGGTCCTCAATTCTGGGCGTCCCCCACCCGCCCCTCCCCCGGGCCTGCGCAACGCCCCACCCCCTGCCGTCCGGCAGCCCCGCCCCCGCGGCAAGCGCCGCGCCTGCGCATTGCCCGATAGGGGCTCGGCGCGCTCAGCTCTCCACCGCCCGAGCGCGCGCCGGGCCGTGGCGGCCGGCTTGCTGCGTGCGTGCGTGCGTCTCTGCGTGCGTGCGTGCGTGCCGTGCGCTCGCTGGGCACCGCGGCCTCGCCCTCGCCCTCCGCCCCTGCGCCTGCACCGCGTAGGCCGTCCCCCGGCGCGCACCCCTTAGGCGACCCCCGCCCGCGCCCCGGCTGGCCCCCCCATTCCAAATTTAAAGGGGGCGCAGCATTCACGCCTTCCGGCCCAGGTGACCTCTCAGGGGTCTCCCCGCCCGAGGTGTTCCGCCGCCGAGGAACATGGCGAAGGTGGAGCAGGTCCTGAGCCTCGAGCCGCAACACGAGCTCAAATTCCGAGGTAAGCCCGGAGGCCCGCCGCCCCGCGCCCCCGCTCCGGCCCGCGCTCCGGAGGGCCCGGCGGCGCGGTGGTGACGTCGGCCCCCCGGCCGCGGCGCCCGCCCGCGCTTCCCGGGCCCCGAGGGCCGGGCGTCCGGCGCGGGAGTCCAGGGCCTGCTCCTCCGCAGCCTCCCGCGCCTCGCCCTCAGGACAGTCGCCTCGTTGCCGCTGTGGCCGTTCCTGTCCCGAATGCGGCCTCCTCACTGAGTGTGGGCCCCGGCGGCCGCCTGTGCCGAGAAGGCTCAGGTCCTGGGTCAGAGGTCGCCTCTCGCTGGCCGGCCACCCCGCCGTGGACCCCTGCGGCCGTCCCCTGTCGCGAACTGCTCGTGGCAGCTCGGCACTTACCACTCCCTGAAAGGACCACTTTACGCACTTGTGTACCATGTCTGTATGTTAGGAGGGAAGCTCCATGAGGACAGGACTTTGTCACGTCTCTGCTTTACGCCCCGCATGCCTTAGGAGCCTAATAAGTACCTGTTGAGCAAATGAACGAAAGGGACGTCCGCAGAAGTTCCCGCGGGGTGCGTGGCCCAGCTTTCCTTCTCCTGCCTTTCTCGTGCCCGTTGCTCGTGTCTCTGCAGCCGTGCGGGGCTGTCAGGACGGCGAGATCTTTTTTGTCCCCGGAGGCGCCTGGGACTGGAGCCCGAGGAAGCCCAGGGGGCCACATGCGTTTGTGGTGAGCCAGAGCCCCTTGAAATGTGTACCTTTATTTTTAATCTTTTTCCCCTACCTTCTCCAGCAAAATATTAGAGCCGGGGGATTTCTTCTGACTTGGTCATTCCTTCTTTCCAAAGGGACTGAGTAACTGTGTAGCAGACGTTGCTTGGCCCTTGAGAGATATGAATGGACCAGACAGACAGGACCTCTGCTCTCATGAAGCTTACCTTGTAGGGAGGGGCGACAAGCCAGCACATGAGAGTGTTTCAGGTAGTGGTAAGTGCTGTGAAGGAAGTAAGACAGGCTGGCATGATGAGAGTATGCTTGCATTGGACGGCCAGGTCACCGCTGTGTCGCCAGCACTTGGCCTAGGGTAGCTGCTCGATAGATGTTTGTGGCATTGGAATGCCTGCTGGCCACAAGGCACCCCACTTTAAATGTACCGGCAGGAGGTAGTGTCCGGTAACTGACCCAAAGTTACTCAGTTGGCAGATGGCACACTTGAACCCAGATTTCAGAGTTCACACTTGAACGGTCATGCTATCCGACCCCTGGGAAATACTCCAGTGCTGTGGCTGTCACTCAGCCTCCCAGGTGAACAGTCTCCAGATTGTCACATTTGGAAGTGACTCCAAATGTACAAACAACTGAAGGCTTTCCAGTTAAAACAAACAAACACCCCAAAAACCTAACGTGGATTATAATTCCACAACCGTGCTATAGCTTATGTGATGTTCTCATCACCCGCCGGAGAAAGGAATCCAGGTAACTCAATTGAACATGGAGGGTGATGGTTTCCACTTGAGTTGTCTGAAGTTCTCAACCCTGGAAGCGTGGCTTAGCTACTCCGGGGAATTGGCGCGTTCATTCATTTAGTCCACAGACATTTCAGTGCCTGCTCCATGTGTCAGGTACCAGGAGAAGATGAGGCACATCACATGTAGGCCCCTGCTGTCCCTCAACCCCCCACCCCAGAACTTAGGTGTAGGGAAGAGAGCAGATGACAGAATCAGCCAGAGCAGTGCAGTGATACAAGGTAGTCCAGAGTACTCTTGAGAGCACTGAGGAGGTCAGCTCCGGAAGGAGGTGTCATTTGAGCAGAGTTTAAAGGTCGAATGGAAGCAGGTGAAAAGGAGAAATGGTTGGGGAGCCTGTCGGGTGGAGGAAATTGCATGTACAGAGGCACGAAGACTGAGATGATTGGGCTCCTTTGGGATGCCAGTAGTGTTTCGGAATGACAGTGACAGAGCATTTGTTGGGGTCACGAGGCAAAGGAGGAGATGAGGCTGTCTAGTAGACAGGAGCCAGTTCGTCTAAGGCCTCCGTGCACAGGCACAGCCAGTGTCCAAGTTCATATTGTGTTGTGTCTCCTCGGCTAGTTCTTCCTTGATTGATCCCCTGCAACCTTAACCCCACCCCTAGTACATACACTCCTCTAATGTGATGTCATAGAAAGAGGCACTAATTGGAGAAAATTAAAGTTTTTGTCCCAGTTCTTTTGCTTAGTGATGTTTGACCTTGGGCTGGCCGCTTTGCTCCCCGAAGCCTGGGATTACTCTTTACTCCGTGGGAATGGCGCTCATATCTCCCTTGCCTCGTGCAGAAGGTTTTGTTGGTGTTGTGGCTGTTCAGCTGCTTTGCAGATGTGCAGCATTATGCAGAGATAGGTTGTATTTACGCTACTGGCTTCATCATTTCAGCTTCTCTGCCTGAAAGGTACGGCAAAGAAGAGTGATCTGTCTCTGGCCCAGGGTTGGCCAAAGTAATGATGGCCAAAGTCACTGGATATTTTTGCTAGGGAAGTGATCCAGGAAAGTTACGGTGTCAGATTGTTGAAGGCTGTTGGCTTGTGGCTTCAGAAGAGGCATCTGCAGGCATATGTATGGAAACCACCTTATGATTTGTTTGTTGGTTAGTGTTAAACTGAGGACTAAGATTGTGAAATCAGAAGAGGCTCAGTACCCTGTTTTGCTGTATAGACAGCATTCGTTTCAGGATGCGAACTGGCACATTTCACTGGTGTCTTCCAGATGGCTTGGGGTGATGATGCTGACTTCATACGGTTCACTTAGATGAATCAAACTCGTAAGCTAACTTTGCGTAAGAAGATAATAATTAAAATGCTTGTCATCCAGAGGAAAAAAATTAGTCATCTTTTAAGTGCAGCCTAAAATGATATGGGGTTGTATATGTTGGATATATTTTCGTCTTGGGCATTTTGTGTGATTCTTTTGAAGTTAAGCATGTTGCAGAAGAAAAGAGGACACAGAGTTACAGGACCTCGTTCAGTCTTACTTTTTTTTTTTTTTCCGGTACGCGGGCCTCCCACTGTTGTGGCCTCTCCCGTTGCGGAGCACAGGCTCCGGACGCGCAGGCTCAGCGACCATGGCTCACGGGCCCAGCCGCTCCGCGGCATGTGGGATCTTCCCGGACCGGGGCACAAACCCGCGTCCCCTGCATCGGCAGGCGGACTCTCAACCACTGCGCCACCAGGGAAGCCCTCGTTCAGTCTTATAGAAAGTGCCCCGCTGCACTGTGTTAAGTGTCAAAAGGAGAAGGATTCCTGGCCTCCTGAAAGAAGCATGACGCTGTGACATTTGCCTTGGTGACACAGTAGGATCTGTTTGGATTGGGGACACCTTTCTGAACGAGTTAAGCGCTTCTAGAACCTGTGAGGTGTGTGCTTTGCATCGTTGCTCTTTCTGTTGCTCTTACCTCTTCCGAGGCCAGATCATTTTCTTTTTCACTCTGAGGTCCCACTTGTTGCCCAGCTCAATGAGAACTTTTTCAATGAGTCACTTCAGGGCATTTTGTATCTCTTTTCTTTTCTCCTCCTCTCCCCCTTCCATTGATTCCATCCATGGTGAGCAGTATGTCTTGTATTTTCTTGGTCATTGCCCAGGACTCTTAATCCTTCTTCACATTCTAGCATTCTCCCGCATCTCGTGATACTGTCACCTGAGAATGGTCAGTTAACCGTCCTCATGAGCTGATTAGTTAAGATTTAAACCTGCTGTGGACCCATTACTTTTGCTTTATTGTGTGACTAAACCAGTGGCCTTCTAGAAGTCTCAGGTAGTCCTGCTGTTGGTCAGTGTGGGTCACAGGTGGGGTAGCGCCACTGGATTGGTGTGGTTGATCACCACTTTGGGGTGGAAATAGGAACTTGGGTAGATAGGTCAGGGACAGTCTCTTTTGTATAAGGAAAGCGTGCTTAGAATCATTAGTTCACCCTCTTAAGTTAACGTGTAGTTTAGTATTTAGGAAGCTAAAAAATATAACACCTTGTAGATATAGTCTGTTCAATGCAGTAATTATCTTTCAGATGCTAATTACAGCATTAATTCTCTAGTTTTAGCATAGCACTGATTTCCTTAACATTTCATGATCACATAGAGCGGACTGTGTTTTACAGCACAACAAAATGTCAGCAGTGTGCTTAAGATTCTTTATGGTAGTGGTTTAAATCCATCCTGAATAGATCATCTTCATTTATTTAATTATTAACCAGCTTGCTTATAAGAAGCAAGTGGCACTAAACTTACCAACCTTTAGTCAAACTTAAATCTTCATAGATTGTGAAGTAGAAGTTAACTTACTTCTACCCACTTATTTACTTCTCTTCTTCACAATTAACTCCTTAAGGAAGAAATGGATAGTTCTCGGCTATGTGCTTACATGGTGATAGTTCCTTGTGTGTGGTTGTAACATGAACACAGTTTTCTTCATGATAAACCTGGTAGCTTTGCATCCAAGTGTGGATTTATTAAAATAATTCGTCTGAATTGATGCTTATTAAAGAGGTGAACTCTTAAACATTACTAACACTGTCTTTTATTTATTAAAATTCTATAGCATCTTTCCTTCCAGTGCTGAAGGCAAAATACTGAGAACTTTGACCCTGTCATATTACCACTAAGTTGCTGAAAATGAGGGGAGGAATCAGGGAGTAAACTACACTGGTTCTACTCATATACTACCCTTAGGCTTGATTTTTAGAACCTGAAACTTGAACTTTTACATAAGGAATTATCTCCAAGATTGCTTCATATATCTCCCACTTGTATCTGAAAAATTTGCCGTCTGAAGGATGACCATGGTCTGGAACAAATGAGCATAGCTTTCAGCAAGATGACAAGAAAGACCAACACAAAGAGCGCTGAGTTCCATTAGTCAAGACAGGGTTGCCATTGAGTGTCTTTAATAAAATAAAATAAAAGCCTTCTGAGCAGTTATTTTGCACTGGGGATTGTGTTAAAAACAAAGTTGCATTATGGCTTCCAGGCTTGCCTCCTCCTTTTCTATCATTCTAGGCCCCCCTCTCTAGGCTGTCATCAGCGTAGCATATCCAGGATTGCTTTGGCCCTTGTTCGGTGGATGTGCACATTCTTTGAAGTTTTTACCTGACAGACCTAGGCTGCTAGCTTTACAAAAACAACAGTTGTTTAAACAGCTTCATTATGGGAACAAAATTACTGAACTTGACAATCATTTTAAGACGATTTTTAAAAATGCCAGTGTGGCAAAATAGTATCTCTAGAATATCTGTTTTTCAAAATGTTAAATATGCTGTTTTAACAAAAGCTGTTGATGTCTAGAAACCATGCCTTAATGTGCTTTTGGATTTTCCCCCGTGCATGGAAAAAACATCGTTGAGAAAATGCCACAGTCCCAAGGGAAGAATCTTGAAGTGCTTTCATTTAATAATTTAGCATTAATGGCACAAAACGGTAAAGGTGCAGAAATACCTTCCGAGAGTTTTCCTTCATCCTTTCAGAGGGGTTATTATCAGTTTTTGACTAGCAGGTTACTATTTCTTTTCATCTGTGTCAAGTGTTGTCTTCTTTTCTTTTCATCTGTGTCTTCTTTTCTTTTCATCTTCTTTTCATCATCTTCTTTTCATCTGTGTCTTCTTTTCTTTTCATCTGTGTCTTCTTTTCTTTTCATCTTCTTTCTTTTCATCTGTGTCAAGTAGTGTCTTCTATCAGGCTTTTGGCTGTGTTTGTGTGTGCACGCCCATGTGGGCACCTAAAGTGTTGCTGGTGTGCACACATTCTCACAGGTACCCATGATGTGTTTGAGTTAGTATCCAGTTGGCATTTCAGTAGGGTCTTACAACCTTAGCCTATTTGGGAGGGGTGTTAGGGAAATAGATATTTGCGGGGAGAAAGAGATGGAGACTTTTGTCTTTTGGCTTGTACTTGAAGACAATGTTATGGCCCCCTGGACCGTTTACCTAGATTTGAATTGCTTGCGATGTGGCTTGTAACCTTTATGACTCTAAGTTCCTTGGGCTGTCTTTAAAGGCTGGAGGGTGCTCAAAGACTGGAGAGGAACAGAACCCCGCACCAAGGGAGCTGGGAGCAGAGGGCATATTTGTAAGGGGCTAAGTGGTAGAGGTCCACCACTTAGTAGACCCCGCAGTAGGGTGGGAGTTAAAAGCAGTGGCCGTAGTGGAGCTGACATTCGTTTTGCAACATGAGAGGAAAGAAAAGGTGAGGGAAGAATGAACGTTTCTAGAAGAGAAATGCTTAATTTCCAGAAGGTAGACCACAAAGTCGAGGGACTGTGGTAGATGCTTTATGTTCTTCATCTTACTATTTAATCTGCAGCACAGTCCTGTGGTGGAGTTACTCGGTGGTTAGGGAGCCTGCTCCTGGAGGAGGCCACTGTGGCACACAGTGGTGCAAGGAGTCAACACAGGTTTGTCTGGCGTCAAAGCCCTTTTCTTTCACATCGACTCTAGAATGAACTCATAAAGGGTTTCATTTTGGAGGGAGGGAGGCAGAGAATTTTTAACCATTAAGGAAGTGTTAGGAGCTGTCAGGATAATTTCTTAAGAACATTAATTAATTAAGAATTATTATTTGTGGAATTTTTAGGAGGGATTTCTCAGCATACTTTTTAAAAAGTTCATGCTGGTGACTCCAAAGCATTCTTTGATTCACCTTGTGAATATTCAGTTCTTATAGCAGGTATCATTGGTGTGTCATGATTCTGTATATTTAGAACACATTTAACTTTCGAGTAATTTGCACATCTGCTCTGGAGTCTTCGGAAGGTAGGGTGAAACTTATAGGTAGAGATTTTCACAGGTTTGCACATTTGTAAAGTGGGAATTTAGAGTTCAAAAGGGTGCTTATTAAGATACGAAGGTCTGAAATAAGTGACCTTCATAGGTGCTACCTTAAACCTCACAGGTGGGGCTACAAAGGCAGAGAAACAAATAAGTGTGAATTAACATATAACTAGAGATTTCTCGAATGTTGAAAGAGAAAAACTCAAGGTGACTATCAGAAAGTGCTGTTTTATTCTGTAGGAGGTATACTCTGGGAAGTCGTCATCCCCCAGATGATGACGGCCATGCATGTGAACCAGATTGGAGAGGCTTTGGAGACATGCATGGGTATGATGATTGTCCGATTGAGAGCATTTGGGGTTTCTTCCTTTTCCACAGCTCATCCTTTGAGGTTTACTTCATGAACAGATGACCCCCCTCTTGTCTGACGGAGCATAGCGTAACTGTGACTCCGGGTTGGTTTGGTCACCGCATCCTGAAAGCTTCCTGTGGGCCAGGCACCGGAGTGGGGACTGGAGAGGAGTCCCGGTCCTTAGAGTTTCCAGCCTCCAGGTGGTGGGAGGATGGAGGAGAATGTGGAAACGGGACACTTACGGGCTGTCCCTCACTGGGAGCTTAGAAAAAACTGTTAATTCAGCTTTGGGGTTTGAACCTTACAGGAAAGGTGGGATTTGAGATCTGTGACTTGTGCTAGGCATTTTTCTGTAAGTGCTCATTTATTCTTAAAACAGGTCTAGGAAGTAGATGGTTACCATCCTCAGGTTCATGACCTGAATTAGAGGTAGAACTGGGATTTGAACCAAGATCTGTCTGACCGCAAAGCCCATGTTGTTTATCATTACATTGGCTGTATTGCTCCCCTTAAAAAGTGAGTGGGAGTGTGGCTCACTAGGAAGGCCCGGGATTTTCTTATTTATTATGTTGTTAGGAAGATGAAAGGAGGACTGGAAATAGGACAGTGGGAATTGAGAAGAAGGAGTGAAAGAGAAACGAGATATAAAAAGGAAGGAAAGGTG
Organism: Tursiops truncatus; assembly: GCF_011762595.2. Classification (NCBI taxonomy): domain Eukaryota; kingdom Metazoa; phylum Chordata; class Mammalia; order Artiodactyla; family Delphinidae; genus Tursiops; species Tursiops truncatus. The sequence continues at coordinate 81,687,278 of NC_047048.1, forward strand.
CTTAGTTGTCATTGTGATCTAGTAATGGCTTCTTTGTCACTGCTTCCACGCAGTGCAGAGTTGTTCTGGAACGCTAAAGCGACTGATTAAAAAAATCTTTGTACTAATTCTGTTTTCCCCTAAGAACTTTTGTTCTAACTTGATCACTTCTGATTGTGTCATTCATGTATGAATGTTGAAAATTATGTGCTAATGTTATCACCACATCTTTCCTTCTGCCACCCACTCCCCACTCCAAGGCCTTTATTACCTCAGTGTCTGTCATCACAAACAGTGCAGGTCGATTGGGTCCTATTTTGCCTTTTAATTACATCACTCAGCAACATTTACAGTGTAGTAGCAAAAAGGGAAGGAAAGGAATGGTACCTAGGTCAGTTTTCTCTTTCTCTCCATTCTCGGAGCACCCTCCAGCCTTGAGAGAACCCAAGGAACTAAGTGTTCCAAGCCACATCACAAGCAGTTCATATCTAGGTAAACAGCCAGTAGTATCATCATCTCTATTTTAAAAATCAGAGAAACTGGGCCCAGCACTTGGTGGAATGCATAATTTGCACCTCGGGCTTTCAAGCCTCTAGAGCTCGTGTGCTTTGTATTACAAAGGGAGGCTTCTGTTCTTACTCTTGCTGTCACTTAGACACTCAGCTCACCTCCCCACCCAGCTTTGATTTCCTCTTCTGTTGGATGAGGAAGCTTGAACTCAATGCCACTTTGTGTTCCTTCCAGCTCTAGTCTTGAAAACATGTGATGAAAATTTATTTTCGCTGAAGAAGAAAGATGGAAAGCCCATGAGGGCAGAAAGTGGAGTTTGTGTTTCTCTTAGAACCTACCATTGCTTTGCACTAGTGGGCTCTCAGATTTTTAGTTAATGAGCCTTCTTGTTCCTGTTGCAAAGCTCACTATATCCTAGTAACCTTTCTTGAGTATTCTTGGATATTCTTATCCAGTTCCAGTGTTTTCTGCATCACCTCAAACTGTACAAATTGTGTATCACTGCATGTTTTGTTTTTTTTATCTTTTTTTTTTTTTTTTTTTGCGGTACACGGGCCTCTCATTGTTGTGGCCTCTCCCGTTGCGGAGCACGGGCTCCGGACGCGCAGGCTCAGCGGCCATGGCTCACGGGCCCAGCCGCTCCGCGGCATGTGGGATCTTCCCGGACCGGGGCACGAACCCGCGTCCCCTGCATCGGCAGGCGGACTCTCAACCACTGCGCCACCAGGGAAGCCCTGCATGTTTTGTTTATGTTATCCTCTCCCTGTGCTTTATTTACTGATTGCTTTGTCTTCCATGCTATAGAATGCAAGCTCCTATAGGTTTTGTTTCTTTTGTTTTCCCCAGTGGTAACTGATAGAATATATTCTTTTCTTCTGCTAGTAACCCCAAAGAAGTTGGACTTGGTCATCTTTTCAGTGTGTGGTTTGACCATTTGAAATAGAAGCATATACACAAGAATAAAAAGAGGGATTTGCTGAAAAACCAAAGGTTTGTCCTTGTGGAGACTTATTTGGATTCTCATTCTGTTGGTTGAATTGATTTGTTGGCGTATAAGTGTGTCCTGATGGACTGCTCTGAAGATCTAAATCCGTGCTTTTTGACCTTTTCGAAGTCAGACACTGCTTTACTAATTGGATGAAGAAAAGCCATGAATCACTCCTTGGAGAATCTGCAGATACACTCCTCATTCAAAACTTCTCATGTAATTTGGGGACAGGAGGACCACAGTTTACTGTGGGTGCCTAGTTGACCTCTGGTTCAGAGAGTGGCAGAGGGGGAAGAAACATGAGAGGTCATCTGGTGAAGTCCAGAGAAAACTTGGTCAGTTTATTTGGGTCTCTTTATTTTATTCTTTCAAAAAATTTTTAAATGGATGCCTTCGTTGCCTTTGCCCTTCCTAGTAAGGTTGTTTCTTTTTTTTTCTCTACATGCCTGACTTTGAGCACAGTGCTTTGGCAGTTAGTCCTCTTCAGTAAATGTGTGAGTGTTGTCCTGTCTACCTTTAAAAAAGAGTAACTGCTTTCTCAGTCTCGTTTGCTCTCCCTAGCTATTCCCTTCTGGAAGTAGCTTATCCTAGCAAGCCTCTGCAAATAGTCTTAATCACCATTCTCTCACCACCCATTCACTCCTAAAGTCATTGCCTGGGAACCTTATTGCTTCATTACTGCATCTGTTGTTGTATTTTTATTCTTTATCACCTGTGTACCCTCTGTAGCATTTGACACCTGTTGCCATTGTGCTACTTGACACTCTTCCCTTCACCTTCTTTTTTTTTTTTTTGTTGTACGTGGGCCTCGCACTGCCGTGGCCTCTCCCGTTGCGGAGCACAGGCTCCGGACGCGCAGGCCTAGCGGCCATGGTTCACGGGCCCAGCTGCTCCACGGCATGTGGGATCTTCCCGGACCGGGGCGTGAACCCGCGTCCCCCGCATTGGCAGGCGGACTCCCAACCACTGCGCCACCAGGGCAGCCCTGGAGACTCTTACTCATTAGCTCTGGATGGGTCTTTTCAGGCTTCTGGGCAGGGGCTAGCTTGAGAGCCTAGTGCAGCACCTGGGCTGTGCAGTCGTCAGCTACTTACTGGATGCCTGCAGTGTGCTAAATACTGTCCCGGGTACTTGAGACGCCAGACGAAAAAACTGACAAAACCTCCTAGTGGGGAAGATGGGCAGTATATAAAAGGATGGGAAAGACGTGTAATATGGTATCAGATAATGGTAGGTGCTGAATGGGGAGTGGGGGTGGACGCAGGATAAAGGGGTTTGGTTGGGAGTGGGTTCTGTTTTAAAGAGGGTAACTGGGGAAGGCTGAGTTTCCGAGAAGGTGATGTTTGAACTGAGACCTGTGTAAAATGAGCGTGCAAGCTGGGGGAAGAGCATTAGAGAGAGAGGGGACGGCAAGTGCACGGCCCTCGGATGGTGATGGGCTTGGTGTGTTCAAGGAGCAGCACAGTCTTGAACGATGGAGTGGTGCAGTAGGAGATGGGCTCAGGGAGGAAGGAGGAGCTCTTGGTAGACAGGCCACGGGAAGGACTTTGGATTTTGTTGTGATGTGGGAAGGCATGGAGGATTCTGACCAGGAGTCTTTTTAAAAGACCATGGTCGGTGTGGGGAAAGTAGGCTGTGGGAGATGTGTGGAAGCCATGAGGCTGCTACAGTTACCCCTAACTCGTCCACCCATCCGTCATCCATACAGTTATCCATCATCCATCTACCCATCCATCATGCACACAGTTGTCCATAATCCATCCATCCATCCGTAATCCATACAGTTATCCGTAACCCAGGCCAAGAGACTGTGGCTTGGACCAGGGCGGTGGCAGTGGAGAGAATGGGATGAGAAGTGCTCAGATTCCAAATCTCTTTTGAAGGTAGAGCTGGCTGAAAGGTCAAATGTGGAGCAGGAGAGGAAGAGAGGAAACTAAGGTAACTGCTTTTGGCTCAAGCATTTTGGTGAATGGTGGTTTCTTTTCCTGAGATGGGAAACACTGGGTTTGGGGGAGGGGAATGGTACTCTGCTCTTTGGCCATGATAAACTTGAGATGCTTAGTACAGCTGTAAGTGGACATCAGGGGAGAGGGTCAGGCTGTGGATATAAATTTGGCAATTCTCAGTTTATCGTTAGAACACAGTATAGGGAGGAATAATTTTTTCCAACTGAGAGGTGACGTAAGCCTTTCCAAAAGAGAGGACATTTGAGCAAAACTTTGAAGAATGAGTATGATTTCCAAAGTCAAGAAAGGGGAAAATGGAAAATATTTTTCACCCAAGTCTCACAGCCTTTTTCCCTGGCCTCTTGTTGAATTTGTTTAAGAAGCTGCTGACCTGGTTGATAATCTCTTTTCACTTGTATAGCCACTTAGGTTCTCTATTGAAAAGGAAACCAGAGCAGATTACATACTGACTGATAAACCACATTCTGCTATTTCTCATTGTTCACAAATTGAAAATTCGACTTGGACCATAGAGGTGCAGAATGCTAAGTGTGTTTTTGCTTCACTCCTCTGTGTTTGCTGTGAATTGGGACGTGTTGATTTTGGTGTGGAGGTTTTTCATGTGTTGTCATCTCCACTGAAGGTTGAACATTTTGGGGAAGTTTTTACTTCTGCTGTTACTGACTCTAGGCACTTGACTTGACCTGTTAATTTATAACTCAGTCAAGTTCCAGCCACAATGACCATGAGAAATTGGGACCCCTTGCTCTCTAATCATGCATATAACTCCTTTGGGCATAATATCTGTCTTGATTCTTCCTGCTTTGTGTGAAAAAAAATGTCATGTTTTGCCACTCTCCTTTACAGGTAGAATTTTAATTGGAGTAGAATATTGCTTATCTTTTTGTTTAATTTCATGATCACCCTAATCACAAATTTGGTCTCCTAAATAAAGAAAAATTACTAGATGTTTGTTAGTCAATGGGTCAAAGATTATGCATTGAAAAAAAACTGAGTCTAAGATACTTTTAGAACTGATATAAAATTCACACTAGATAGGTGTGCCATTACCTTAAAATAATCTGTTTTAGTGCTGGGTATAGGTAGAATGTACGAAACTTCAGCTCTTATATAATACTTTTAGCCATTTTTCTATTTAGAAAAGAAATGTTGCATTAACGAAAGTAGTCATAGAATTTATTTCTAGGGCTTCCCTGGTGGCACAGTGGTTGAGAATCCGCCTGCCAATGCAGGGGACACAGGTTCGAGCCCTGGTCCGGGAAGATCCCACATGCCATGGAGCAGCTAAGCCCGTGCGCCACAACTACTGAGCCTGTGTGCCGCAACTACTGAAGCCCACGCGCCAAGAGCCCGTGCTCTGCAATGAGAGAAGCCACTGCAATGAGAAGCCCGCACACTGCAATGAAGAGTAGCCCCGCTCACCGCAACTAGAGAAAGCCCAGGCGCAGCAACGAAGACCCAACACAGCCAAAAATAAATAAATAAAATAAATAAATTTCGGGGAAAAAAAAAGGAATTTATCTCTAGATGGGTAAAGGCTTCTAGTCTTCAAAGTTTTTGTAATAGATTTTGTCAAAATTTTGAGTTTGGGTCTTTGTCTTGAATTAGTGAGACCACTTCTACTCTAAACGTGTTTTAAATAATAACCTTGATTTTTATAAAAATTACACAGGAATGGCTATTGATGTGTGTATATTGGTTTTCAACAGCTCCACAATTCAGGATTCTAGTATTTTCATGTATACAAAGCATTCTGGACAAGAAGAAAATTCTCTCAGAACATTGTCTGGATCTTAAACTATTGCTTTTTTCCTGTGGGAAAAAATGTAAATACACAAAAATACATATAATTTAATAAACACCCAAATACAGAATAACTAAATGTTAATAATTTGTTAGACTTGTAAAGTTTTTCTTTAATAAATAAACCTTCACCAAGAATTTGAAGACATGTTTGTCCTCCACATCTGCCCGTTCATGCTCCAGATCTCTTCTTCACTTTCCAGAGGAATCTAGTGTGAACTATTTCCATTTTTTTCTGTATTACCTAATGTGCTATTGTGGTGTATGTATCACGTAACATGTTTTTTGAGACCCATCTATTGTTGAAATACAGATGTAGCTCATTCTTTTTAATTGCTGTATAGTATTCCTTCATAAGAATTTTTTTTTTTTTTTTTTCGGTCTGCGTTGGGTCTTTGTTGCTGTGTGCAGGCTTTCTCTAGTTGCGACGAGCGGGGGCTACTCTTTGTTGAGGTACGTAGGCTCTAGGCCCACGGGCTTCAGTAGTTGTGGCACACGGGCTCTAGAGCACAGGCTCAGTAGTTGTGGCACATGCGCTTAGTTGCTCCGCAGTATGTGGGATCTTCCTGGACCAGGGCTCGAACTCGTGTCCCCTGCATTGGTAGGCAGATTCTTAACCACTGTGCCACCGGGGAAGTCCCAACACATTTATTCTTAATAAGAGTTCTTTATATATTCTAATAGTAATTGCTTATCTGTTAACATAAGCTCCAAATATCCTTCAGTTTCCTAAGGTGTTCCTTGCTGTCCAGCTTTATGTCTTTTGCAGGTAGCTTTCCTGAGTTTGATCTTACACTTCCATAGTACTTTATCCATTGGATTCTTACACTACAGTAGGGTGCCTTGTGGTCTAGTTTTTCCCACCCATGGAGTTGATGGGAGACTGAGTTTTACTTCTTTTTGCTCCAAAGGAGCTAGGAAACTAGTGAGTTGAATAAGCAGCCTTAAAGGTTGGTATAGTCTATCTCAGTCAAGCTGGCGTCTAGTGTGCTTTTGATGGCATCATTAGGGAGTATTCTTGGTTTTTGATTTCTCTTGCTATAATGATGGGTGTGATGTTTCTCAGTAGCTGGCCTTCTCCGAGGATATCAGGTAGGTTACTTTATTAATTTAGAACACTTTGCATTCTAAGATTTCTTTGGGAAAGTTATGTGTATGTGTAGGGTTCTTTATGTGTGGTTCTTTCAGAATAAGAGGTACATAATTAGGCTTTCTGCTGAAATATTGGAATCCACTGTCTGCCATTAAAGGCACATTGGTTGCAAACCTTTATTTTTGTTTCTGAAGCTTTGAATTAACGTGTGAGCTAATAATTAAATCAAGAAAATAGATTTTAAAAAATTATCTCCCAGTGTCCTTACTCTTGAATTCATGGTTATTTAAGAACTTACCGTCTTTGAATAGCTGTTACTATGAAATCTGTTTTTCATTTTTTTTGAAGGGGCAACGTTAAACAAAATTATCATAGAATAATAATGACGAAGGCATCATTGACACAAGTGAACATTTTTAGTACCTTCAACCTGTGTATGAACAAAAATATATCATGATTTCGGATCAAAGTTATGGACTAGGCATTCGTTTATAGGAAACGTGTCAGAATCAGAGTTGAATCGCCTCTGAGGAAGTCTGGTGTTCATTTGTGCTGCACACACTTACTGAGCCCTTTAGTGCAACAGTGTGTTGCGCTCTTCTAGACTCAGACCTTCCAGTGCTGAATCATGTGGAGATTCACTCTAGGTGGGAAACAGGCAGGAAAGGAACACATGAACTATCAGTCAGTGGTAAGTCTTAGGTAGAAGATGAAAAGGGGGATAGTGCTGCGGAGGGAGCAGTCAGCAGCCAGATCAGTGTCGGTTCGCCCCGAGCCTGGTGGTGCATCCAGGAGGGAGGGTGCAGGAAGACTGGAAGCATTGTTTAAAGTAGAGAGAAGTGTGGCACGGCCGTTTTACTCATTTGTTCAGCATATTTATTGCGCATCTGTGCTATGTCTGGAAGTGTTCTGCAAACTGATGATCAGCGGTGAACACAAGAGGGACAGAAAAGTCTCTGTTTTTGGAGTTTACATTCTGAAAGTGGAAGCCTTACATAAACAAGAAAAATAATGTGAGGATTGGTGCATTGCAGATGGTTAGGGAAAGTAGGAAGCAATAGGATACCTTTAATGAAAATACACTGTCAAAGGATAAATTTTAAAGACGTCTATAAGATATCCAACAGATTTTTACTTGACAGTGTCCATTTCCCCCATCTTAATATACTTTTACAATAGACTCTGTGTATCAGGGTCTATTGTATTGAAACCTCAAGCATAATTTCATTGTCTTAACAAAATCCATCATCAGTCCTAGGCTTCTGGAGACAGATTATTGCCTTTCCAGAAGGTAATCTTTTCAGAGTTGAAATGACATATGGTAACTTGTTTTTTGGAAGTGTTGAAGAAACAAGAGATATTGTACCTAAATTGTGTTTATAAAAGAGTATAAAATAATATAGCTCTTTTTATGCAGAGTGGAAAAAAACTTATGGAGCTAATAACTTTAAATTTATATCTGGAAAGCTGAGAGCTGATAAATTATATATCAAATTGGCATATAACTTACTTGGTAACACATAGTTTGAGTTTCAAAGTATTGTGGCTACCTCAGGACACATATTACAAAGGAAGGATATGTATTTGCAACACCAGAATTTCATGAACTCCAGAAAATGGAAGAAAAGCAAAACAAAGCATCTTTATTTATTTATTCAATTATACATACACAGTATATTAAAATCAGTCATATTTACTATCTGAAACTGCGGGGGTGCCACCAAAAGTGGATTAATATGAAGACCAAATACTTTTTTTTTCCTTCTTTTTTGGGGGGAAAAGAAAAAGCTTTATTTTTTTTAGAGCAGTTTTAGGTTCACAGCAAAATTGAGCAGAAAGTACAGAGAGTTGCCCCGGCTGCACACATGCACAGTCTCCTCCACCATCAACGTCCAGCACTAGAGTAGTACGTGCGTTACAATTGATAAAGCTGCATTGACACGTCATTGTCACCCAAAGTCCGTAGTCTGCGTCAGGGTTCTGTCTTGGTGTAGTACATCCTGTGAGTTTTGATAAATGTATAATAACATGTATCCACCAATATAGTATCATACAGAATAGTTTCACTGTCCTAATAACCCTCTGTACTCAGTCTCTGTATCCCTCCCTTCTATCTTAACCCCTGGCAACCACTATCTTCATAGTTTTGCCTTTTCCTTAATGTTATATAGTTGGAATTATACAGGTTATAGACTTTTCAGATTGGCTTCTTTTACTGAGTAATATGCATTTAAGATTCGTCTGTGTCTGAATTTTCATGGTGTGATGGCTCATCTTAGTATGGAATGATATTCCATTGTCTATATATACCACTGTTTATTTACCTACTGAAGGACATCTTGGTTGCTTTCAAGTTTTGGCAGTATGAATAAAGTTGCTGTAAACATCTGTGTGCACATTTTTGTGTGGACGTGAGTTTCCAGCTCCTTTGGGTAAATACCAGGGAGTGCGATTGCTGGATTGTGTGGCAAGAGAGTATGTTGGGTTTTTTAAGAAACAGCCGCACTGTCTGCCAAAGTTCCATACCATTCTGAATTCGCAGCAGCGAGGAATGAGAACTGTTGCTCCACATCCTTGCCAGCCTTTTATGCTGTCAGTGTTTTAAATTTTGGCCATTCTAATAAGTGTGTATTGGTATCTCATTTGTTGTTTTAATTTGCAATTTCCTAATGACATATGTTGAACATCTTTTCACTTGTATATTTTTTCCACCTGTATATCTTCTTTACTGAGGTGTCTGTTCAGATCTTTTGCCCATTTTTTTTAAGTTCAGTTGTTCATTTTCTTATTGTTGAGTTTTAAGAGTTCTTTATATATTTTGGGTGACAGTCCTTTATTAAATACTTTAAATATTTTGCACATATTTTCTCCCAGTCTGTGGCTTGCTTGTCTTCGCATTCTCCTTAACAGTATCCACTGCAGAACAAACATTTTTAATTTTAATGAAGTCTAGCTTATCAATTATTTCTTTCATGGTTTGTGCCTTCCGTATTGTATCTGAAAAGTCATCGCCAAACCCAAGGTTATCTAGATTTTCTTATGTTATCATCTGGGAGTTTTATAGTTTCGTGTGTGTGTGTGTATATATCTATCTTTGTTTTCTAGTTGAATTGCTAAGGAAAAATATTACCCCTTAATTTCTGTCCTGCTCTTTACATATGGGGTGATACGATATGCTTAAGGTTACACAGATAAGTAAGGTCAAGATTGAGTTTTGAGTTCACTTGGAGTTTCACTGTCACCTTTTACAGTCATTGGGACCTGAATGCTTAAGTTATTCTTTTGTGAAAATGGTTATTTGCATTTTCTGAAAGGAAGAGTTTTGTTATAGTCTTTTCTTCCATGGATCTTGGAATGAACGATTACAGGAAGGAAGTACTCTTAAACCGTGCATAGATTGCTAAAATGTTTAAAAATTTAATGGAATACTTTTTCCACAGAATGCTCTTGTGTTTCTTGATTGATAAGTTTATCTAGCCATTTTTGATGAAATTGTCAATACCTGAAACCTGATGTCTTACTGTTGAGACTCTCGTTTGCTGGATTATGACCTTCTTTCCTTGACCTTTAAAACCAGCGCTTTATAATGCTGAGACTCCATTTTTGTAAGTAAGACTGAAAAATTAACTGTTCCTGCTTTTACTTTTAATGCTATGCATATTTCTGCTGAAATTGTATTATTTACTTTCTAAGGCCAATTCTAGATCTTCTTACTGTTTTAAAATACACACTTTAAAATGACAATAAGCCAAACCTGGTGGAAGAAATAGTTTATACTGTGCTTAGTTTTATCTTAGTATGTTTTAGAGCATGTCATGGAATTCATATTCGCGTTAGTTAATGCTATTCATGAGCATCTATCAGACTCACAAGAATTTTCACAGATGAATATGCATAATATAGGGCATGAAGAACATTATTCAAATTGTTAAAAAGGAGAAAAATTAAAACTTTAAGGAATATTCCTAATTTCTCCCAGATTCATGTTGCTTCATGTTTTTGGACCTCCTTTTTCACATGTTAGATGTTAATTCTTAAATATCTGTATAACTATATGAAATAAGGAAGATTAGAAAGAAAAATGCTTAAAAGGAGGTGCTGCAGTGCTAGAGATACCAAATCATTTTTTTCATCTTTTAAAATAAAAAAGTCTAATTTTTGAAGATTTCATTTGTAAATTGACTCTGTTCATTGGTGATAAATATGCATGTTGGTATAGGAAAATCCCATTTTTTACATAATGCTTTAATGGAAATGGCAGTTCTATGAAATGAAAATGACTAGTAAAAATATGAATGATTCTCATAAGCCCTTATTACATCATTTTTATTGAGGTTTTTGTGTATTCTGATTCATTAATAGAGGGGAAAAGGAGAACAGTAACATGATTTATTTCCTATAATTACTCAAATCGAATAGAATTTGTTTTCAATAAAATTCTTAGAGTCAATTGCCCAGGGAGAGGAGAGAAGGGTTGGCCTGTTTCTACAAAATGTCATGATTTTTACACATGAGACTTTGCTATTTTATCAATGATGTTGTTCACTTGCATATATTTTTAGTATAGTTTATTCCAGATTTTTAAAAATAAAACCTATGTAAGCCCAAGAAATCTCTAACACTTTTTTTTTTTTTTTTTTTTTGCGGTACGCGGGCCTCTCACCGCTGCGGCCTCTCCCGTTGAGGAGCACAGGCTCCGGACGCGCAGGCTCAGCGGCCATGGCTCACGGGCCCAGTCGCTCCGCGGCATGTGGGATCTTCCCAGACCGGGGCACGAACCCGTGTCCCCTGCATCAGCAGGCGGACTCTCAACCACTGCGCCACCAGAGAAGCCCGAAATCTCTAACACTTAATGGCTCAGGATTGAGTGTTGAGGGAGAAATCTGGGATATTTATTTTATTCTGCTTATTACACAAATATCGTTTGTCTTTCAATAATTTAGACTACTTTTTAGGTGAATCTTACAGGCTGAAATATTATTTAGATTGCTATGTAATGGGTTAACTGGTGGAATTTCCAAAAGCAGATTAGTGTTTACAGTTAAATTTGCTTTATTTTTGTGGAATACCTAGAAGAAAAGGTCATTGTAAAGGATAAAGACACTTAAACTCCCCCCTCTGATGAGGCAGGGTGAGGAGGAAGAGACGGGAGAAACTGAGCTGGAAACAAGTAAGTGCTCTTAATTTCATCACCGTGGAATCTTGCCAGCATCCCTATTTTCTGCTTAGTAAACTTCAAACCACCTTAGAAAATCCTCTATTTTTTTTGGATGTGTTTGTGGGGCCTTATGAATTCTTGGCATTCTGAACTGAAGATGTTTCCATGTTCTTGAGGCAGAATTTTGTTGAAACAAATAACTTTAAGCTTCTATCTGGAAAGCTTTAAGGCCTGTTAGTTTATGAAGCACCTTCAGGTTGTCGGTGAGAGTACTGTTTTCCCCCGTAGGCCTTATATTTGAAAGCGCACCCCTTTTCAGGTGTCTCACAGTTTTTGTCTGTTTTCTTCTCCTTTCCCCCCCAGCATTGTGGGGTCATTCGAGCTGGAGCTCTGCTTATATGATTGGCATGTAAGTCCTTGTGATTGGCACCTTTTACATGAGGGCCAAGGAATATATGTACATCGTGATTGTGCCCGTGTAGGTCTGTCTGAGCTTGTGTTTGTGTGTTTGTTTAATTGCTTTCTTTGACTCCAGAAAACTTGAGTTGTGTTTAGTTGTTCTTTTTTTCTTTTACCATTGCTGAAGTGATATCCACTTCAAGCAAAGAGGCTTAACGGGAGATCAGACTTTCTCCATCTTCATTCTGAGCCAGACTGCATGTGTTGGAGAGCGGAAAAGGGTAGAGTCGTGGAGAGCTGCTGCCTCCATAATCCTGAAAAGACTGCCTCAGCACCACGTGTCTTTTTTCTCCCGAGAGGCCAAGAATTTGATACGAGGATGGAGCGTGGTCAGCGTCTGGCTGTCGCTCACCGTGGCTGAAAATCCTGTTGGGCCACAGGGTACCCACCCTCCTGTGTCAGCTTTTAGTTCTCAGTAAGGAGATGACTTAGCATGTCAAGAGAGGGTTATGTGTGATGGAGTCAGTAGGCGGGATCAGATAGCAGAGGCCTTGCCTTTCCCCATGCCTGGCCACAGCCGGACCTACAAAGTGCCTCCCTCTTGTGGCGTCCAGCTTGACTGCCACGGGGCCAAGGGCAGGGCTTATTGGAAAGGTAAGCAAATGGAGAAATTCTGTCTAGGCATTTCATTCTTTTTTTGGGGGGGGGGCGCCCTGCCACGTGGCTTGTGGGGTCTTAGTTCCCCGACCTGGGATTGAACCCTTGCCCTTGGCAGTGAAAGCGTGGAGTCCTAACCGCTGGACCACTGGGGAATTCCCTAGGCATTTCGTTCCTGAAGGTGTCGTTGCTCAAAGAATGGGAATAGCTTTTAGTATAAGTAACTACAAAACAATAGATAATCTAGTAGTATAATCAGTCCTGCTACAACGCGGCACATGCGTTCCTAAAAATCGCCATCCTATACAAAATAGCACAGTAAAAACCATAGGACTTAGGAGGAGGAAACGAGGTTAGGTGCACAGCACTCAAAACCTTTGCTGGTCACACACACACAAAGACAGGAACCTGATACAAGCAGAAGCACAGTTTTGCGCACATTAAATGGCTCGGAAATATATACATACTACAATAAATATGGCATTTTACCTTGAAAAAGACCTGAAGTTTGCCTGTGGAAGTGGGCGTTGGAAGAGAGTTGCAGTTTGTGAGGTACTGAAGTGGAGGAAGGAGGGTTACCCGAAATCACAGGGAAGGTGACACCAGGTGAGGATGGGTGTGGCCCCTGTCCCACACGGTGAACGGAGGTGCTGGTGGGTGATTGAGGTGTGTGTAGTTGTGTATTTTGTGTATTTCTATGCCACTCAGTGCAGCTGGGTGCAGTTTTCTGTGATCACTTAGCGTTTCTTGCAGACAAAATCACACATAAGCAAATGTGAAATCCATTTTATGCTCAGATTGTCCCCATAATATGCACATCAATCACATTGAAACAGATTCACGTTTTCAAAATAAGCTTTCTAGCGGAACTGGCTGCAGTTTATTTTATTGGAATTGAGTCCCTTTTCCTTTCTTTCTTTTCACCGTTATTGATTTCTTAATTTATATTTGTTAAGCCCATATCAGATTGATTTTTCATGCCCAGAGCACCTCCAGAGGCGAGAACGCAGCCTGAGATTTTAATTTTGCTAGTGGTAATCCACGAGGTACTTTTCCTCCTTGGTGAGTGACTCTCAGTCAGTCTCTGTCTCTGTCTGTCTCTCTCCCTGCCCCCTCTCTCCACACACACCCCTTTACCACATGCCAGGCACAGTGCTGGAGATACAGAAACTGGTATCATTCTTGTCCTCAGGAGCTCAGAGTCTCATTGAAAAATTTTCAAGGCGCAGATTTAAACGTCTTGGTTGTGGATCTCCGTAGGGAGCAGATGAACCAACTTCATGTGTTTCTTAGTTTGTGAACACAGGAGCACACATACCTCCCCACCCCATCTCTTACTTCCTGTGAATGTAAAGATGGGGTAAAGAGCTTGCCTGGAGGAAACACAAAGACATCATTGATTTACATAGTGAAAAGATGTGAATTTGAAAAGAGGTTGAAGAGGTCCTAAGAGACCTTGTAGTTCACCCCCCCCCCACCCCGTCCCCCACCCGATTTCTTGATGAACCCTAGTGGTCAGGTGTTGGAGAAGTCTCAGAGTAATGTAAATGGTATGATCCCATTTTTGTTAATCCCCCCTCCTCACTCATGTATGTGTGTACTGCTTGTGTAAGCATACGTGATGTGGAAACATCTCCCATATTGTGAATATTAGTTACCTCAGGGGACAAGGGAAAGCTGATTAACTTCCTCTTTATACATCCTTTATTATTTGGCTTGTTTTAAGAAGCATGTTTTACTTTTTTAATTAAAAAATCTAATAAAGTAGAAAATGAATAAATAATAATGATAAAAAATACCCTCAGGGCACTTTGTTTCAATCTTCCCAGTACCCTGGGTAGTTAAAACTGAACGTGATGTTTCAGGGGTGGGCTGCCCAGCAGGACTCTGAACTTGCCACAGCCTGAGATGATGTTGCCTTTTCTGCAGCGACACTGTGTTGCTGTGGGGGCAGTTTGTGTGTATAGACCATTAACACCTCAGTGTCATTCTTGCCTCTCTACTACTGTGGGCACACTCTGCCTTTGATAATCATTTTGGACCCAGGTCCAGTCCTTTACATTCTCCCTGTTAGATTTCATCTTGTTATTGCGGAAATCAGTGTTCAGCATAGGTTAAGAACTGGCCTTGGATTCAGGCTGCCTGGTTCCAGATCCTGACTACCGCTAACTAGCATGAAAACTTCAGACAGGCGGTGCGTCATCCCGAGCCTCCGTTTTCTCCTCCGGCAGTAACCATGGATTTGTGAGGTGTCACGGAGACACCGTATGCTAGGACACTCACTAGGCCAGGTGCCTGGTGGCGTGGTGAGAACCTGGTGAATGTTAGCTGTTACTGTTAGTGCGTCAGCCTCGGCTGGTCTCTCCCATCCATCATAATGAGATGGTTTTGGATTAACCATCTTTGCACATCCCTCCTGACCCCAGACCATAAATCAGTCTTTCTTCTAAACGATCCTCCTGAGATCCCCAATTAATCTCTGTCTCATTCCACAGGTCCCTTCACCGACGTTGTCACCACCAACCTAAAGCTTGGCAACCCGACAGACCGAAATGTGTGTTTTAAAGTGAAGACCACGGCACCACGTAGGTACTGCGTGAGGCCCAACAGTGGGATCATTGATGCAGGGGCCTCTATTAATGTATCTGGTAAGTTCTGAGAATGAAGGCCAACAGGGTGGGCTAAAAAGGCCCCCTAGAAGTAGTGGGATCTCTTAAAGCTTGTGTGTGCAGTATAGCAAAATAATATGGTCGTTTTCTCCCCCACAAGCCCCCACCCTCTGATTAAAAAGCTCTGTGGGTCCCACTCACCTGTTGTTCTTCCATAATTAAAGTCTCTTTAGTTTAATGCTTACAGCCTTCGTGCCTCAATAGTTAGAGCAAAATTAAAGTGGTAACTTCAGACTTTGCTTCAGAATGAGTTTGGTTTTCGCTCCCTTGAAATTAAATCTGCCCTTTGGCAGTAAATAAAAAAGGGCTAAACAAACTTAATTTTACTTTGTGGGAGAAAGCTAAATGGAGTTATTTTCTTATTTAAGCTAAATGATTTCTGACATTAAGCTCATGTCATTTCCAGTGATTGGTAACTGCACTTTACTGATTGTGAAAGGGTAAGGGAGATGAAGGCTGAGGAAATTGGAATATACTCAAGGGGGCAAGTTCTGTGCATGTCTGATGGGTTTTTTCCCCTCCTGTATGAGAGGGCATATATTTTCCAAAGTCCAAATTTTGAAAAGATGCTGGTAGAGTACCCAAATTGAGAATTGGATTTCAGAATTAAGGAGATGTAAGTGATGGGTTTGAGTTTAAATGTATTTTTAGAAATGGAATAAACTTTTAGCTCATTAGAACTTCTGGATCCAACAGTGCTTTTTGTATTTGTGGAGGAGCTGTGGGGGAGTGTGTGTTAATCCTTTAAGTATCAGGAGACTGTCACAGAAGGTTCGGCATCATTAGAAACTACTACTCATTTGAAATGGGTACCTGGCTGGCTTTTTTCATGACAGATTTTGATTGTGATACATTGGGCTATTCATTTGACACCTAAAAGAAAATGACTCACCTCTTGGGAAAGATACAAGGTGTTTCATTATCTGATCATTTCTGCAAACTCTTGTTCCCTACATCCATTGGTCTCTCTCATTATGGTGCGCTCACACCAGCTGTCCCCTTGTGTGTTTGTCCCTGAGGCTGCAAGACCTGATTTGGACTCTTGCATCGGGTTATTATCCAGGAGGAATCAGGAGGGTGGCAGCCAGCATTTACTGAGGGTCTCCTCTGTGCTGGGCCTGCATACATGTCATCATGTAATTTCTGTTATCTGCCCTGTGCAGAATGCACTGTTACCCCCATTGTACTAAGAAGGGGGCCAGTGACAGAGCGAAGGTGTGGACCATCCTGTTTGACTCTGATGCCCAGACGCTCTGAACTACAGCATGCTGGTAAAGGAAGGGGCCCAGGGTGTTGGCATTTCGGTGTTCCTTGGATCCAGAGGGTTTCAGTTTTTCCATTGAAATCAAGGGCAGCTGGTATCTTTAATTCCCTTTTTAAATTGACTTCTTCTTTACCTCTTGATTTCCTTGCCCATGTCAAATTTGAGTAAGGTTGTCAGTAGATGAGACTTAGATGTTTTCACAGTAGACATGGGGCAGCAACATCGTTTTCTGAATAGTCTCAACGGGCAGTTGTACAGTGTAGGTGTGCTTTCCAATATGAAGTATAAACGTGTGTGAGTATATGTGTATCTCTTTCAGAAAGATTCACCCCTCCCCCATCAGAGGAGTGTTTTTTAAAGTAATAACGAACCCTGGGCATTTGTTTTGATTTATGTCTGCCTCCTTAAGGAAGACCAAGATTTTGTGGTTGTGGCCTTCCTTTTGCAGATAAGAAGGTAAGGTTCAGAGAGTGGGCGTGAATACCTACAGGCACATGGGTGATTAGTGGCCGAGCTAGTATTTGAAGCCAGGTGTCTGTCCTGATCTAGTGGCTCTTTGGTGACACTGAACTGCCTCAACAGTGTTAGGGGATGGCCCCACTTACAAATGAATGTAAAGCAAAATACCTTGGCTCTCAAAATGTCATGTACTTGGGGGAAAAAGCCACTGAATAACAAAATGTCCATGGGTCTGCAGACCTTCCTCCTAATGAGACAAGATTATGTTTACACATGAGAAAGGCCTCCTTTGTTTTTATTTGGTGTGTATCGGTCTCAGTGCTTGGGGTGCACCTGGGTAAAGCCAGATTTTGTTGCATTTTCGGGACAGCCTCATCAGTCGGCAGAGGAGACCAGCCTCCACTTGCTGTAGTTTTCCGTGCTGAGGGGCCGCTGTATCATTTACTAGACGTTCATGTCTTGGGGTGAAAGCACTGCACTTTTCCAAGGGTCTTGTTAAAATGCAGCCACGTGATGGCATCTGGGTGAGGACGTGGGGTTCCCGGGTTCCTGCGGGTGAGAGAGACTGTCCTCAGGAGAAGGAGGCGCCCGGCGGCCGGGCAGCACAGAGGGCTCGGAGGCCGGCCTTCCCTTCCCGCGCGCACGAGCGCGCGGCTGAGCTGGGCTGAGCTGGGCTGCACCCGCTCTACTCAGAGGGCGTTAGAGCTGGGCTTCGGAGACCTGAACCGGGAAGCCCAACCCTGCTGTTTAGCCTGTCGGCTGACCTGTGCCAATACTCTTAACCACCCTAGGTTCCAGTTTTCTCATTTGTGAGGTGGAGGGAGTGGTATCCGCCTCACAGAGTATTTACCAGTGCTGAAGGATTTTAACGGGAAGCGTGGTACGAGAGTGGGATTGCATTTTTCTTCCACTAGCTTTGACAAAAACTGGCTAGTTTCTGTTGGATCTAGGTGGATCGTACATATTTGAATTGCCTTTTTAGAAATAAATCAATCCTATACATTTTACTAATTTATGAAATTTTTCTAATTTAAGAAGAAATTTTTGTTTTTCTTCTTTCTATAATATGCATTTGTTTTATAGTGAAAAGTCACTAGTAAATTTTCAAATACAGTCTATGAAAAGGAGGTCATCAAATCAACTGAAAATACTACCAGCATTGCCCTGCCTACCACACAGAATGTCACAGCATACCTGAAAAGGACATGACTAGTACATTATTTTTTTCCCATCTCTGAAAACCCTTGGGATGTGCTAGCTGACAGGAAAGGTTATAAATCATTCTTTGAGAGAGGGGGGCAAGGAGGAGGGGAAAGAGGAGGAGGGGGATGGTATCCACCCATGGAGCTGGCAACACAGACTGAGGTCTGAGGGCACACAGATCAGGGTTTTGATGGGGGATTGAGACTTTCCAGCTGTCAGATGTCTTTCAGACACACCCTGTGAAACTCTTCTCAGCTGTCAGCTTAATCTGATATTCGCAGGACCTTACATTATGCATCGAAAGTCCAGACGCTGACCTGTCATGTCTCTTCTTCAGAAGACGGCACATCACTCATTGGGCCCTTAAAAAAAACACAACAACTCTTGTATAAACTCAGGTGGTAAAGTTACAGTTGGAAACAGGTATAACCTAAACTTCTTGTGTCGGTAGGTGAAAACATGTGGACTTTGCAAAGGAGTGTTTGGGGATCCGGTCACTCGGGTCTCTGACTCCTTTTCTTTGTCCTTTAGATAGGTGCTCCTTGCATCTCCCTCTGACAGCCCCTTCTGGGATCTGTGCCTGTTGGATGAGGCAGGCAGTAGGTGGGAGGGTGCTGGGTGCTTTGTGTTTGCATTAATTGGCCCAGAATGCCATGGTTTTGGCCCCTTGCCCCTTGATACGCACCATCTGCTAGAGACGGTTTTGAATTATTCAAATCTGGACCTCAGCAAAATAGGCACACTTAAATGGAGATTGGAGGAGAGGAGATTGGATTTTCTCCTCTAGAGATTTTAAATGCAAGGAAAATAGAACTTTTTGAATTAATGAATTGTTTGAAGCAGTGGGGGGTCTCTCCATTTGTTCTAGCTTTACAGAATTAAATCTGTTTTCTGAACTGTCTGGTGGGAAAATATTTTTAAGGTAGACAATTTCTGAAAATGTCTGTGGTAAGCTGTTAGTGTTGTGGATTTTTTTGTTTTAATACTGCAGTTTCATAATGAGGGGGTTTTCCATTAATATTCCAAACCATGTTTGCCAGCGGATACAGCAGGTGAAGTGGTAAAATTATGGGCCCATCAAAAATGCTTAGGCTTCCTGTAATATGATATTAAGTTGAATATTTTTATAGCCTTCACTGAATTCTAATTTCACTAAAGTAGCAAGCACGCTTCCATTTGCAGTTCAATTATGCATATTGGTTGCCTTTGTACCAAGGAAATTAGAAATGCAAAATATCTGTTTGGTGGGGGGGGCATCGGAAACAGTCATTAAAGATACCAATATTTAGGTACAGATACACTTTACTAAGTGTACCCTGGGAATTGAAAATGAATTAAAGACAAACCAACACAAATCTTCTAGTGTCTGAATCTGTGTTTTAAATTAAAATCCAGAGAATTAAGGAGCAGTGTTTATTCCTGACATATAGCCCTTTTCAGCACTTATTTCAGTCACATTTAAAGCGTAAAGTTCTTCCAATAAAATCCCGAGGACAGAGAATGCATATCAGCAGCTCTTCTTGGATGGAAACATCGGTCAGGTAACGTAATTGGGTAGTACTACAATTGATAATTAATCCTTTTAAGATTTTGCTGACTCAGTTTAAAGGAGGTACTTGCTTGCCCTGGACCAGCCAACCTTGGGTTGCAGCTTTTAGGTGATTAGCGTCCGGAGTATAAGTGCCCTGCCCTTAGAGAAAGAAGTCAGGGATTCATCCGTCAAGTGCTGATAGTGGGAGCTAAATTTGGAGGTTTGGGCATCTTAACAGCCACATTCTTCTTCGATTGATCGTTTGCTTGGGAAGTCTCTGATAAACAGAACCTTTTCCTAAGTGGTTTTCACGAACCAGCTTTATGACTCTCAGATAAGAACAACTCACATTCATACTTAAAAGATGTCTTTAATCTTTTTCACCAGATGAGATTCTGGTTTTTAAAAAAAGGGGGAAAGTGCCAACAGTAATTAAGCTTAATCGTGCTTCTAAAGATTTTTTTGAAGTTTACTGTAGGGACTTCCCTTGGTGGCGCAGTGGTTGGGAGCCTGCCTGCCAGTGCGGGGGACCCGGTTTCGAGCCCTGGTCCGGGGGGATCCCACATGCCGCGGAGCCGCTGGGCCCGTGCACCACAGCTACTGAAGCCCGTGTGCCGTAACTACTGAGGCCCGCGCACCTGGAGCCCATGCTCCGCGGCAGGGGAGGCCACTGCGGTGGGAGGCCCACGCCCCACAATGGGGGGTACCCCCCGCTCGCCACAACTTGAGGGGGCCCGCGTGCAGCAACGAAGACCCAACACAGCCAAAACTAAATAAGTAAATAAATTTATTAAAAAAAAAGGTTACTGTAATATTGAAGTTTCTTAAGGAGAATCCTAGGTTTCACTTTTTATGAGTGTAACACAATTTCCTTAGTTTTTACATTTTTCAAAGATCATGATCAAGAGGACTTTATCCAAGTACATTCAGTACACCTCACTTAGCTGAAGTACATTCAGTACAGCTCACTACAGCGTGGCCGAGGAGCAGCCAAAAGTCATGTTCCTTTCACTGGTTACAGCACCTTTTGCACATTCTACACTTAGGCTCCCTAGTCTTGACTGTCCTGTTTATACTCTTACCTTAGACTCTCTGTTAACCCTGTTCTGATGTCCAGCCCATCACAGGCCAGAGTGAAGGGCAAGGGCTGCGAGCGGTGGCCACAGTGAAGGCCTGGACAGGAACACCGCAGAGAACAAGTACGGGAAGGTAACAGCAGGGATCTGGGATTGCCCGAACCTCAGGGCACACCGTTCTCCCTGTGCAGTGGGTCAGTCCCGAGAGACCTTGCTTGTGGGTCATATTAAGGTGGCATGTAATGGATGTTGATAATCAGAACACCAGAGTACTCAGGAAAGGCTGTGTGGTATTCCAGTATGAAGTGTTAGTGGAGATAGGAAAGTGTGTCGGAGCTTTGAAAAAAGATGTGCATTTGAAAAGATATTTGTAAAAAAGAGTGAGTCAGCCATGCTCTTTGGCCAGCGATTGTATATTGCACACCTCATTTTCCAGTGATACTGGGGTACGTTTGCACTGTAAACTCTGCACAGATAAATCAGTAAGACTCTGAGGGATTTGTTGTCTAAGATGGGCTGTACTGAACTGGAAACTCCTGTAGAGAGCACAAAGACAATTCAGTGTCAACCAATTTATAAATAGATAAAATTAATTATTTACCCTCTAGACTCTTAGTTCCATCCATGGGCCCCTGAATAGACAGACGTCCAGGAAAGTAGTCATGTTTCCAACATTTTGAGCATCCTGAAGGAAGTAACAAATTTACTCACGATAAGGGCACCCAGTCTCACTAAAATGTCCGCTTTGCTTTAGGCTAGAACTCTGTCCCCTCATTGTGGAATACTGGTTATCATAAGCTGATGACAGAGTGCTGGTGTGTCTCTGATTAGTTTCAAAAAAGTGGAGCAGTGACTTCATTATGACATTGTAAATGCAGTTTAGTAGAGAACAGTCTTTTGACAGAGGCATGAAAGCAAAGCCAGAGAATGCGAGAGCACAGTGGTGATGAGAGGATTGGAAACCACTGTCTTAAACCACGAGATGAAGAGTGAGTGGCTCTGGGAAGTGGGGCAGAAGAGAAGACAGCGGGTTGAGGATTAAAGAGGGTTTCCTCTCTCTGTGCTGCCCAGGGAGATTTCTGGGGGGAGCATGATTCCAGAGGGCTTTGAATGTTGGAAGGGAAGAGGGGGCATACTCCTCAACCAGTGGAAAGCTGCAGATTAGTTCCCAGAATGTGAGGTAGCAAAGCATGAAGTCCTGGTCTCAGCTTAATTGGGTAGAAAAGGCGAACATGTGGGGAGAACTCTGTATCAGTAGTGTCCGCTGATAGAATAAGATCCCCAGTAAGATGAGAGTGTGAAATAGCATTCTAGTAGGAGCTGCGGCGTGAGGAGGTGTCGTGCAGCACGTGTTCTCCAGGTAGGGTGCCTGGACCGGCGGCAGCAGCTGGGAACAGGTTAGAAATACGTGTTCTCAGCCCCACCTGTTGAATCAGAAACTGGAGGTGGGACCCTGCCACCTGTGTTTTGACAAGCACTCCAGGTGGGTCTGATGCACGCTGAAGCTGGAGACCCCCTCATGAGAGTCAGACTAGTGGCAGGTTCAGAGTCAGATGAAGCCCGGGGAGGTGTGACATACTGAGATGTGAGTAGGGCAGGGGGACCGAGAGGGATGTGGCAGCCTCCTAGGCCCAACATGGTAAGAGGAGACTTGGGTAACGACAGGAGAATACCTGCGTGCGGGGGTGTGGCCAGAACCATGTGCACACCTGTTGGACCAGCAGGGAAGCCTGTTGTTGGATCATATCAGTAAACTGAGAGAACCAGGCTGTGGACTTGAATTGATTGTTTTTTACTTGGGAAATAGGCTTTTTTTTTTGTAGCAGGTTTTTGGTCCGAGGAATATCGTGATGGTGAGTAGGGTGTTTAGGGGGAGATTAAATTTGTAGCGTTTTAGGGCTCTGCAGGGCAGCTTGTCTGAGAGAGAGGCCGGGAGGAGGCGGGGAGATCTAGCTGGAGAGGCTTAGGTGTTGGGGGGTGGGGTGAGCTGAGATTGTGGTCATGTGAACAAGGAGAGGGACATTTTAAAGATAAAATTCTGAGATTAAAAAAATAATAAAGCGTGTGTCGAGTTGCTTGTTAGACTTTTATTCATGTGCTCTGTTGCCATTATTATGATGCAGATGAAAATGATCTGTGACCAGGTTCTCATAAGAAGCTTTTATGCTGCATTTAATCAAGTCATCTCTCTGAGGGGGTGTGTGTGTGTGTGTGTGTGTGTGTGTGTGTGTGTGTGTGTGTGTTAAGCGGCATATATTCTGCATTTCTTCTGAAGAAAGTCTGATCTTATTGATCCAGTGTTTTATGACCATGAAGCCCCTTTCCTAACAGGATCACGCTTTCGCAGTCTGCAGTATAGCAGAAATTGTATGACAAAGCATTAATGCTGGTGAGTGGTGGGTGACCTGGTCTCCCGGCCGTCTCCTGGTAACAGGCTTCTTTTTAGTGTAGTATCAGCAATACATTTTAAAAGTAGGATAGATGGTTCATTTAAGAGGATTTTATCATCAGTGTCTCTGGTATTCAAGTGAAATAAGTTAATGGGAAGCTCTTTTATAGCCTGTCATGGAAAAAAGTACATAATTTCTGTCACAATTTGCATGTATGCAGCCGAAAGAACAAACGTTTAACAACATTTATTCTGTCATGTTCTCGTAAAGTTCCAGCTAATAGAGTATAACAAATTGAATTCAACATGAGATGATCGTAGCTGAGAAATACAAACTTTTGGACATGAGTTGGGGGCTGTGTTAGTTCAGCAGGGTGCAGATGCTGAGGCCCAGCGAGGGTTTATGAAATTTCACAAAGCCTGGGTGCCACTTGACATCCTCCCTCTCGCACGCTGATTGGGGAGCCCACAAGAAAGGAGCTGAGCTGAGATTGTGGTCATGTGAACAAGGAGAGGGACATTTTAAAGATAAAATTCTGAGATTAAAAAAATAATAAAGCGTGTGTCGAGGTGCTTGTTAGACTTTTATTCATTTGCTCTGTTGCCATTATTATGATGCAGATGAACATGATCTGTGACCTGCTCAGGTTCTCATAAGAAGCTTTTATGCTGCATTTAATCAAGTCATTTCTCTGAGGGGTGTGTGTGTGTGTGTGTGTGTGTGTGTGTGTGTGTGTGTGTGTGTTAAGCGGCATATATTCTGCATTTCTTCTGAAGAAAGTCTGATCTTATTGATCCAGTGTTTTATGACCATGAAGGCCCATGAAGGCAAACGCCTTCTTTTCCACCTACTGCTCTAGGTGGAAGGAGAGTTGCTGCAGAAGTTCACCAGCGGCCACCATTTTCACTCAGCTTAAAGTTTTCACCTTGCCAGTCTCACCAGTGCATCGGGCATCTGCGTTTCTGTTTCATGAGTCCCAGCCTTTGCAGAGGGGTATTTGACCCGCCGCCTCTGCTGTCTCCAGTGCTCCTGTAAGGTGATTTGTTACCACCAGTACCCACTTCTTTGTGTGCTTACATTCTTGTTGAGCCTCGAGGTCTAAATGTCAGTTACATCCTCTTGAGGGTCGTCTAGCTCTGCACTGTGGCGACTTGGCAGGCAGCCTGCTCTAGGCCTGGAGTTGGACTGATGCCACCTTCAAGGTCCAAGGGTGGCAGGGGGTCTCAGACAGCGCCCTTCTCCAGAGGTGGAGCAAGAGGTTGCAGGGTGGTTTGGTTAGCAGAGCACAGGGAACCCCAGTCCCCTCCCTGTAAGGGACACATGCGCGTGCACGTGTGCTTCTGTCTCCACCCGAGGCCTGGGTACATACGGGACTCAAGACTTGGTTTGTGTGAGGTTGCTTTCTGTTTCACACTGCACATTCTCCCACGAAGGGGACCACACAGAGCCACCAGTGCCTTCACTTGAATTATTAACACGAGCATTTTCCTCCTGGAGGGGCCTGCGAGGCAGCTTGATGTAGAATAACGGTGGTCAGACCTTTTGGTCTCGGGGCCCCTTTACACTCTTAGAAATCAAAGACCAAAAGAGCTTTTTTTGATTTGTGGGTTGTATCAATATTTATCGTATTGCAAATTAAACTGAGAAATTTAAAAAGTATTCCTTTAATAACAACTTTAATAAATACAGTTATATGCAAACAGTAACATTTGTAGTGGAAAATAACTTTTCAAAAAAATTATGGCTTTATTCAATATGTTTTGCAAATCTCCTTGATTTCTGGCTAAATAGAAGACAGGCTGGATTCTCTCAATTGCTTTTGCATTTCAGTCTGTTATAATGTGTTGTTTTGGTGAATATATATGAAGTAAAACCACCTTTACCACAGATATGTATTGGAAAGGGAAAGGGTATTTTTAATAGCCTTTTCAGATAATTATAGACATTATTCTTTGACACTATACCAAAACTTGACAAGTGACACTTTCTTAAAGTTTAATACAGTGTAGAATCTGACACCCTGTCAGTGAACCGTTTGAACTTTGTTTCACTAAAATGCATTGGTTTCTCTTACACTTGATGGCTTTGGTAATATTATGCTAGCTGAGTTATACAGATCTTCCAGCTGTTGACATCTCATTATACAGTATCAGAAAAGTACATTCGTTACTGTTCCCACTGATCTCATTGGA
The DNA here is from genome assembly GCF_011762595.2 of Tursiops truncatus. Classification (NCBI taxonomy): domain Eukaryota; kingdom Metazoa; phylum Chordata; class Mammalia; order Artiodactyla; family Delphinidae; genus Tursiops; species Tursiops truncatus. The sequence continues at coordinate 81,712,616 of NC_047048.1, forward strand.
AAAGTCCTTAAATCTTCAGGAAACTGTGAAGCTCTTGGTGGCAGAAAGAGGTTTTCCAATATTCTAACTTTTGTTTGAATGCCTGGTTTTTGTCACCGGCAACAACTATAAGTTGTTTTCCTTAAAGTGACAGGCTCACTTCATTCATTTTTCAGGAAAATATCTGCTGTATACCCAGGTGTGAATAACCATAGTTTTTCTGTCGGTTGTTCTTTCAAGTACATGGTTCCATGAGAAAGCGTCCAGTTGAGCTCACAACCCAAACAGTTGCACAGGTGCTTTTCCCAAGGCAGCAGAAATGCTTGATGTGTACTTGTCATTTCATTGTACAGAGTGCTAAGATGCATTGTCAGGGGTTGGAATTTAGTAAAGTCTGCACTCAGGCACTAGCAGTTTCACCCACCTTTGCTTTTGTGCCGATCATCACTTCGAATGTCAGTGCAGTGGAAAAAGCATGTAACATGTAACGTCTTGGTATTATGAGCAGTTTTGATTTTATGGACCGCCTGAGGGGTGGGTCTCGGGGTCTGGGAGTAACACTTCGAGAACCTGTGGTGTGGAAGTCGGACTGTGGACACAAAGCCCATGTGGAGCTCTGGTTCCGTCAGTTAATACGCTGTCCATGGGACTCGAGGGAGGCTACCAAGCCCTGTCTTCTCATCTAGAACATAAAGACATGGCCATCTTTATGATTGTTGTGAGAACTGATGGGAGAACTAAGGAAAATATTCCTTCTTTGGTGCCTAGTCCGTACTAGGCCCTAGTAAAAGTTACTTTCCTTTTTTGGGACATTGCGAAGGCATTGGGGATGGGAGTGTGGGGCGAGGTAGAGAGAAAAAGGAAGGGTCAGTTTGCTTTAGAACGTGCCTGCAACCCAAGCCCTTCTTTCTGGCTCACACCCCCTGGAGGAAGGGGGAGAAGAGTGGAAAGGGAACAGCAGGTCTTCCTGGGGCTCTTTATGTGGGGTTGTCTTAGGGTCTCTGGACCCATCCATTCTCTGTGTGTGATCCAGTGTCACTGGAGCTGAAGAGCCAACTTCTCTGAAAATTAACCGTGTCTTCCGATTGCTCTCATCTCCTGGGCATTGGGCTCGTTACAGATAAGACGGAGGGGGGTGTTTGTATTTCTCTTCCTCATCATGGGTGGTTCTGTAAGATACGTGATGGTGGGTCTGCGGTGCGTGCAGGATGTGACCCCGTCGCGAATTGGAGTGTCCATTGTGGCTGAAGGGGTGCTGACTGCACGTGGCTCCTGGTCGAAGTTTTGCTGCTTCCCAGCACAGTGACCTTGAGCAGGTCCCTTCACTTTGTCGAGTCCCTTCACGATTCCTTTATGAGCTAGGGCTTAGGGTAGGTGCCCTGCATCTGCTGCAGGGGGTGGTTGATTGTGAGGCTTTAAGCACCTGGGAAGTTCTAAGTGGTGTTCAAGGGCAAGAGAACACTGACGAGTGCCCAGCAGCAGAGGTGCTGGTGGAGAAGGACAGGACCTGCACTGTCAGAGGACAGAGAGCCAGCCCCTCATGGTGGCCACGAGCATTGGCTTTCCAGTCAGACCCCCTGCGTTGGAGTGTCCACTCCTCCGCGGTGTGACCTTGGGCAGGTTAGTCAACCTTTCTGCGCTTCAGTTTTTTCATCGGAAAACAGCCATCAAAATAACTTCCACAACATTACCTGCCTTTGAGGTAATGATAAAGCTGAAGTGCAGAGCCGAGCTTCTGGCCCAAGGGAGACGCTCAGTCCCAGGGAGCTCTTACCAAGGTCAGGGCTACAGCGGGCTTTTCCTGGGTATGGAAAAGTTAGTTCTCAGGGAACTTAGTGAGATGTGTGGTTTAGTCAAAGGCTTGTAGCAAAACCTGTATTTGAAAGCAGCTGTCATTTAATGGGGTAGGGTGGTAAGTCCTAGGGCAGCCGGTCAGAACGGGACGACACCTCGCTCAGCGCAGTGGCTGTGCTCAGTCAGGGAGCCCTTATGTGAGACTCCCCTAGGTGCTTAGGGAGAAAAAGGGTGTAAGCTGGTGGTGTCTTCTCCATGCCCTGAGGGTGCTGGTTCTGAAAATTCCCTAACATTCTTGGCAAAATTGCATTTGAAGCATTACTTTGATGACCTTGACGTGGGAAATAGGACAGAGAGAAGCTAAAACAGTTCCTCAGATGTCTTGGATTACTCTGTTTTAGTTCCTGAAGAGATCACTTGCACGTGTCTTCTTGAGCAAAACAGGCACAGGTGATTCTACCTGGTTGACCTGGATGTAAGGCCCGTAGCAGATGTTTGGTCAGGTGTGCCCTAGCGGCAGATCAGTGGGCTGGGAATCAGAAGACCTGGGTCCTGAGCCCCAGTCCTGGCTCTGCCACTACCTGCAGGTGGACCTTGGGGAAGTCCCTTCAGTTTCCTGGACCTCAGGTTTGAGACCTGGTCATCCTGAAGGCCTGGGGCTTCTGAAGGCTCAGACAGAGTCCTGGTAAACTGCTTTACAACCAAACTACAAGTAATTAACGTAACAAATGGCTGCTGGTAACCGAGCTCTGACCCTCCTAATGAAATATTTTCTTTCTCAGTGATGTTACAGCCTTTCGATTATGATCCCAATGAGAAAAGTAAACACAAGTTTATGGTTCAGTCTATGTTTGCTCCAACTGACACTTCTGATATGGAAGCAGTAGTAAGTACTGAATGCTTCTTATTTTTTTCAGTAATTAAAAGAAATGATTAGGTGCAGAATTGTGGGTGCATGCATTTCAAAATGTGTCAAAATTGATTTTAAAGGGGAATGGTGCCTTCAGGGAGGTTTGTGCTTTGACTGCCTTCATGGTTTTTCTAAAACTTTGATTTTAACGTTTCATGTAACTTTTTAGAACACTCTTCTTTTCTGACTTTTATATCTGGTTGCCTTCAGCAGTTCCTTCTTCTGGTGGATTGTGTCTTGAATGGTCTGAGGATTCTCTCCCTTCACCCCCCTCCCATTCCCCCCACAGAAAAGGACAGTTTTCACTATAGAGAACCTTCCTACCACATCTTCCCCATCTTCCAGAACCCAGAGGGATGGGAGAGAGTTGAATACTAAATATCCTTCAACCCTTTAGGCATTTTTTTTTTCATGCTTGGTTCTGGTAAGCATGATTCTGGGTTTTTTGTTGTTGTTGTTGTTTTCCCCAAGTTTCCTTCATTTTTTTTTTCCCCTGCTTAAATACATGTTTAACTCTGTCTCTTAATTTTGGTAAAAATAAGATGACTTCATTTTCATAAAATAAATAATTGATATATTACAGTTGGCCCTTCATTTCTGTGGGTTCTGCATCTGTGGATGTGGGCCAGCGGTCCTAGCATTTTATGTGAGGGACTTGAGATTTTGGTAGCCGTGGGGGCGGGGCCCTGCAATCAATCCCTCGTATTGATTTTTCTAGAAGAAGATTATAATGGCAGTTCTTCCCCAAGGTTTCACTTGAATAAATCAGCAGGCATCCTGGTGCTGTGAGTGTGTATCACAATATACGGATAAACCTTAAAAAAATCCACAGCACCAGTGAGGACAGACTGTGTAGCCCTCACAGTTTGGGAAAGAAGGGCAGGACTGCCGCAAGGTTTTCACTGCTTTGCAGTTCGCCAGCTGAAACTAAGAGACTGAAGTCATCCGAGGAATGGCTGCAAATTTGAGTTAGCTGGGATGCACACTGTACCGCTGCTTCTCTTTCACAGTTGTATACTAGGTGCTGTTTTCATGCACAGCCTACCTTCGTGTCCCCGTGCCACCACACAGCTGCTGCTTTTCATCTCGGAAAAGCATAACCGACCACCTTCACGCATGTTTAACTTCTGGGTAGGAAATGAAGGGTAAGCTAGATATTTGGGGGTTTCAGAGAGATCAGGGAGAGTAGGCTTCCTTTAAGATTCCTTCGAAGAGGAATGACTGTTGAGACATTCGCTACTTTTATTTCCTGGAACATGATGTGTCACTTCATGTTACTTTGTGTGACCAAGGAAATGTATGGCAAATGCAGAATGTGGAATATCCAGGAATATAATCTGTTTGGCTTCTGCTGCATGGCTTGGTGAGAAGAGCATGGGCTTGGGTGCCTTGGGTGTGAAGCTGAGTTCTGCCTCTTACTAACATTGTGGCCTGGGGCGATGTTCATTAACTCTCTTGAGGGTTTGGTCACGTGTAAAATGGGGATGAACACCTAGTTCACGTGGCTGTGGTGGGATTAACTGTGCTGTGTATGTAGAACTTGGCGTAGTGTCTGGCATCTGGCAGCTGTTTTATCTGAGCACTGTTATAGGCCAGGCACTCTATATACAATAAAGGTGAATTTTGCTTCCATGATAACTTTTATAACAGTTAAAAATTTTTTATATGAAATGTACATTGTTGGAAATTTTGGAAATATACAAATGAGCAAAAATAAAACTAAGTGACCTGTAATTTGTTTATACTAAACCCAACCACTGTTAATGAGAGCCTTGTGCTTTTTCTTTACTTTAAAATATTTTTCTTTATATTGTGATATACAGAAAGTTGAAAAAATAGTAGTGCCTACTCATCTAACCTTTACTAAGATGCACCGTTTAACATTTTGCCACGTTTGCTTCGTTGCTGTCATAAACTTCCTTTTTTGCTGAACTACTTGGCTGTAAGACACAGACTTCATGACCCTTCGCCACCTGTAACTGCTTCAGACAAGGACAGCCTCGTACATAGCCACAGTCCCATTGTCACAGCTAAGAAGCTTAACATTAATTCAGTAATGTTTGATAGAGAAACCCATACCCATGGTCACCATTTTCCAGTTGGTCCAGAAATGGCCTTTAGGTTTTCTTCTCCTGGAGCACCCTCACCCTTTTTACAGTCCAGGCCAGTTGACTTGCAGAATGTCCCACATTCTGGATTTGTCCAATTATTTCCTCATGATTAAATTCAGGTTAAATGTTTTTGCTTTCTTTTTTTTTTATTTTGGCAAGAATATTCCCTAGGTGGTGTCATGTATGATGCACCATATTAGAAGGCGTTTAATGCCGTGTTGTCCCTCTTTTGGTGACACTAAGTTTGATTACTTGGTTAAGATGGTGAATGCCAACTCTCCCCAGTGTCAAAGCACATTTTCCCCTTGTGGTTAATAGGTAATCTGTGATACTCAGAGTGATCAGATACTTGGAGACCACATGAACATCCTGCTTGCCGGCGAGCAGTCTTTCACTTGGTGATTTTTGGCACCCAGAGATGATCCTTGCCTGATGTTCTTTTGACACACGCACGCAGGCACACGTACACTGTGTGTGTGTGCGCGCGCGCGTGCAGAGGAACAGACTTAAGATATTGCTTGTAGTTTCTTCACTTAACATCCTGCGAATTTCCCCCATGCAATTAAACACTCCTCAGTATCCCTTGAATGGCATGCTATTCCATTGACTGTACCTGCCATGGTTTATTTGGTGGTTCCCTATTGTTCAACACAAAGATTATTTCCCATTTTTGGCTCTTGGTACTGTGTTGCTCTCGCTGCCTCCTGCATGGTTCTGGGGTGAGGGTGGGGGAGTTCGTTCCTTTTTCTGTATTGCAGCCTTCCTGCTATGCTGGTCTGTAATGATCAGAACACCTGGGATTCCTGTCCTCCACTGCCCAGAGGAGGAGGAGTAAGCCAGAAGTGCATCGTCCCAGGACATGGATTTAGTCAGGGAGATATTACTACCAGCACACTGAGGCAGTGGGGGGCAGCCCAGACAGTGGCGATCACAGGGAGTGGCCTGCCAGTTCTTGTGCCCTGTTGGTAGTTGGCAGTGTTCTAAAACCACTCCCGGATAGCACATGCTACTCTCTCTTAAGAAGGACGTGCCCTGTGAAGTAAGTTGTGTTTTCTTAAGGAGAGCCCAGATGTCCTTAGGCCATCCAGTTGTAGTTTAGAAGATTCCTCTTGGGTCAGCGGTGGTCTTCTCTGTCCCGTGTGCTTCCCGCAGACTGGCGACAGGAGGAGCGCTGGTGGGCTCTGAGGGGTCCGGCAGCAAGACTGGGGTCTGTGAAGAAGAGTATATATTCAGGAGAGCTAGTGCGTTTAATCTTGTCATGTTAAAAGTATTGAAATCTCAGCAGACTTAAGTTCTTTATTTGATATACATCAGGCCTTTCTCATTAAGAGTATTTTTCTGAAATTGTCAGTTATAGGAAGAAAATTATTCTTCCAGCAGCTTTATAATATCCTGATTATTAAATTTAAATTGTTTTAGTGGAAGGAGGCAAAACCGGAAGACCTTATGGATTCAAAACTTAGATGTGTGTTTGAATTGCCAGCAGAAAATGATAAACCAGTAAGTATGTTTCTAGTTAACAGTAATTGATGTTGCAAGCTGATGCTTATTTGCATACCGTCTCCCGCAAAACCAAGATTTAAGTTGGCAAATTATTTTCCTTCTTCTGATGTATGAAGAAAAAAATAAGCTGAAGTTAACAAGTAAGTGGGCCTTCATGAAATCTACCTTTGAGAGACTTGCAGAAAGACAGCTAATTGAAACATTTTTTCCCTTTGAAAAGTGCAACCTGTTGGCTGTTGAAATGTCATAAATTCCAAAGAGCTTCTGTGACTTGGCAAAGTTATAGGTTGCTATTTAACGGTGGGTAAGACCAAAACGGAATAATTTGCCGCTTATCGTGGTGCTTGGTGGACAGGTGGTGGTGAGCTCTAAGGTTCTGTTGTTCTACAGAGTGCCGCCTGTAGGCTTCCCCGTCTACACTTTCCCTCAGCACCACCTCTCTACCCCTTGAACCCCACCCACCTCTTCAGTCAAAATATGCTTTTAGATTAGGATTTCTCAACCTCAGCACTATTAACACTTGGGCTGGATAATTCTTTGCCGTGGGGGCAGTCCTGTGCCTTGTAGGATGTGTAGCGGTATCCTTGACCTCTGCCCACTAGATACCGGTAGCACCCCCTAGTTGTGACAACCAAAAATGTCTCCGGATATTGCCAAATGTGCCCTTGCTGGGGCAGAATGATTCCCTGTTGAGAATCACCCCCTTTGCTTTTCGAGCGGGTGAGGGCAAGGAGCGACTTCCTCCAAGCTGTCAGCTCTCTCTTCTCTGTGTGAAACCCAAGGGATAAGCCTGTCGTGGCCCTGGCTCGTGAACAGTTGGAGAGAGAAGATTGTATCAGTAATGCTAATGTGGACCTCCCTTCAACCTAGTCAAAAAACTTATAATAAATTGTATTAAAAACACAGTTTAAAACACATGTAGAACATTCAGCCACCCTGGCTGTTAACAGCTGGAGGTGGGAGATAGAAATGCTCACCTCCTCAACATTGTCCATAGCCGTCTCCAGGAATGCTGATGCTTCGTGTCGAAACCACGTAGCATTTTTTTTCTGCTCAGTAATTGACCACTATCGTTATCCTGTTGGTTTGAATGGCACTGGTCTTTTTTTCTTTTTTTCCTTCCCATTCCCATTCCAGTCCTGGGAAGGTCAGTTGTGGACGCTGTGAGATCTGTGTTCTGGCCCTAGCTCTGTGCTAGGTGATTAGCTCTGTAAGGTGGGGCCTTGCCTTTCAGGGCCTCACTCTTCTCACTTGGGAGAGACGAAGGGTAGAGCTCCTAGTTTTCAGTTTGCTGCATGGAACCCCCAGGGCAACGATCCCCAGTTATTTTATTTTCCCGACACACCTGAGTGCTTCCATGCCCTCTCCCCACTTACTGATTCATCCCCCGCCGGTCTCCAGAGTGTGTCACAGCACAGTCTTGGCCGAGGAAATGGAGGAATGTGGTGCTTCCCCAGACTGAAATATTGTAGACACTGAGTTTACTGCACCTTCCTTCCATCTTCATGAAATAAATCGCCCTCTGTGTTACGTCCCCTCTGGCCGCCTTCCGAGACCCCCACTCAGCCAGCCCTGGGGGTGTTCAGACCTTCGTGGTGACAGTAATTTGTGGATGGTAATTCCTGAGCTTGCAGTTACAGTGTGCTAATTTCTGCATGGCAGGACTTTGATAGTGCAGTATGCACGGCCCCTCCTCTCTTGCTTTGACGTGTTAGTCTCAGCCGAACTTCATCATTTGCCCTTATCCATGATTTCTGGAGCGCAGTTGCTTTAGATTATTAAGATACTAGATAAAGTAATCCATATTAAAAGTAAATGTGACATTTTACAGTGTGGATGAAACGCTACCACGTGTGGTGTTTGCTGAGAACTACTTTTTACTTTGCATTAAAAAGTCCATTACTACATAGTTGGTGACACTTGGGCTTTCATTTATTTCTGAACAGCATGATGTAGAAATAAATAAAATTATATCCACAACTGCATCAAAGACAGAAACACCAACAGTGTCTAAAGCTCTGAGTTCTTCTTTGGATGACACTGAAGTTAAGAAGGTGATGGAAGAATGTAAGCGGCTGCAGAGTGAAGTTCAGAGGCTGCGGGAAGAGAACAAGCAGTTCAAGGTAACAGCGTTTCATTTTCTGATCATCTGCAGGGAACAGGGGCTTTTTCGCCGTGATCTTGGGTGGGGAGGTTGATGGACCCCAGCATCTGTAGAGTTGTCTTATATTCGCACAATATAAACCCTTGTCACCTCCTATAAAAGCAACAAACAAACAATCCATTAGCGTAAACTGAAATTCAGTTCTGAGACTAAAAATGAAACAGCAATGGCTGTCTTGAATTCACGTGTTCAAACCCCACTCCATCCCCACTGGATGAGAATCTTTTTTAAGTGGGTAAATACTGACCTGTATTCTGTTTTAACACAGCATAATTCTGTTTCATGAGGATCCTAAATAGGTCTAGGCAGTAGGGTCTCATCCTGCTGTTAACGCGGTGAGGAGACTGGAGGTGGGAAGCTGTCGCCGTACATGGGTGGAAATTACAGGGAACCAGAGTCTCCAGCTTGTGGCCATTGACCCGGCGGTTGGCATTGGAGGGAAGCAGGTGCATTTCGCTTGGTCTTGGAGGCCTGCAGTGTTGTGGAAATGACCAGCCAAACCTGGGCTCGCTGTGAATCTTTTTTAGTCACGGCGGCTCCCAGGCCTCTGTTCGCAAAACCCCTTTAAGGCCCCCTCCAGTGTTAAAAGTATGTCTGTTTCATACGCAGTATTAAAGAGAGCATTTCTGAACGTCTGATCGTAGGGTCTTTCGTTGCAGCTTAAATCTCGAGGCCGATCTGTTCTCTGCATCGTGATCATGTCCCCCAACCACATGATAGGCTTTTTTCACTGCGTAGCGCCAGGTGCACGTCATAAATTCGTGGCAGTTGACTTTCCTTCTCTTATTCTAGCAAGGTAGTAGATACAGGAGGGCTGACAGAGTTTGGGAAATGGCATCATCTTCTTTCTTGGCAGTAATCTTGATTTGACTTCCTTTAGTAAGGAGTAAATTATGAAGCTGACACGCTACCTTTTGGCTAAAAATCTAAGATACGCCTAGAGGTTCTCCTTGAATGTATTGCTCTTCAGAAACAGACTTCTGTGCCATTTAAAGTGATAAATAGGTAGAAATAGCTTCTGTATAAACCCAATAAAATAAATGCTGTATTGCTGTGCCCATTTTTTTTTAAAGTTAATCGAATAGCACCAGTCATTTATCACTGCGCAGTCGTATTGGCCGTGCCCCGTGAGCAGAGCGTCTTTTAAAATATTATCGGGCGAATCTTGACATTAGAAGATTCTTTATCTTGCCAAACACTGATTTCTTGTTTTGTGTTGTTTCCTCCTGTCACTTGGCCAGCACATTTCCTAAGGCCCTACCTTGTACCCCGCTCTGTGGATACAGACACGGGCAGTCCCTGCCCTTAAGATAAGCTCCCTTGTTAACCAGGGTAGCCGGGGAGGCCCCGACACGAATACTGATACCGAGTGTGATGAGCGGTTCCACCGAGGTGGCCATGAGTGTCACGGAAAGTCTGCTCGGTGGGTTGATGCCTCTTGTCTTCAAGACCCGCTAGGCACTTGCTGAATGTGAATGGACTGAAGCAGAAGAAGAGAAGGTGCAGCTGCTGTGTGGGCGTCAGGGATGAGTCGAGGGGTAACTAGCCGGGGTAGGAAAGCCTTGGTGTGCGCCCCGTTTGGGGACGTGGAGAAAGCAAAAGTTTCTGTTCGTACAGGTCTGTGTGTGCGGGGGAAAATGGCCAAGTTATCTTCACGCGTATGAGAAAGAGAGTCATTTCCTTGGTGGGAATTCCATGCGTTAAGTAGAAAATATTTGAGATGCATGTATCAAGCTCATTTTAATATTACACACATCACAGTTTTGATCCAGCAGTCTACCTGTAACTCATCAGATATCAACTGTATACAGAGCTCTACCTTTGAAAACTTCCAGGTCCCCCACTTGGTCGTTTCTTGTGATTCTTTTCTCTGAAGAGTTTTTTTCTGTAAATCATGGGGAACCAGGGAGTCCCCTGCTTAGATGTGTGGTATAAAAAGGTACCCAGCAGCACTGTGTAGGATGGATGGGAGAAAAGAGGGGCTCCCGGCAGTATTTTTGTGGTGGCCTCAAGCCAGTCTCTTCTTCTGTGTAGGCTTGTTTCTCCATTTGCAAAACGAGGAGGTTGGACCTCATCATGTGATCGAGTCTGGGCATCACCACCTCCCCGCCGCGTCCCCCAAGCTGTACAGTTGACTGCTGCTCTGGTGCCTTGGACTGTCTTTGAAACGTGTGTTTGCTCCCGTAGGAAGAAGATGGACTTCGGATGAGGAAGGCAGCGCAGAGCAACAGCCCCGTTCCCGTGTTAGCTGCGGCTGGGAAGGAGGAGGGCCTCAGCACCCGGCTACTCGCGCTGGTGGTTTTGTTCTTTATCGTCGGTGTAATCATAGGGAAGATCGCCTTGTAGAGGCAGCAGGCAAAGGATGGTAAATTGGATTGATGGCTCCGCCATGTCATGGGATTTAAGTGTATCATAACCGCGTGTAAAAAGAAGTTAACGTATGATGACATCTCACAGGTCTTGCCTTTAAATGACCCCTCCCTGCGCGTGTGTGCTGCCGCACGCGTGCACACACACATAGAACATAAAATAACAATCTTTTAGAAAGTTTAACACGTATAGTAAATGATCGGGGGAAAAGAATGATCCTTATTAATGACAAGGGAAACCATGTAAACGAGACTGGCATGTTGTACATGTCATTTTAAACACTTGTAGCCTTGGTCCATGTTGCTAATCACCTCTCTTCCAACACGACACTCTTCCTTGCCTGTTGGTGCTGGCCCTCGGGGAGCTGGAGCCCAGCGCGGTGGAGAGTGCATCCCCCCCAAGGCGTCCTCCCCGCACTGCTCGCTCCCTCCGGGCTGCTCCTCCATGTCTGCCCCGGCCATCAGTTCCCTGGGACTGATGGAGAGAGTCTGAGGCCGAGAAGAACGGCGCGTGGCAGCATCGGCTATGCTGGGAGGTGTATGTTGCCCGAGTGACCCAATACTCTGGAAATAGAAGTCAGTGAAGGCTTTGTTCTCTTAAAGGGACCAAGCTAGATAACCATTGGTTCATGTCATGAGATTGAATTGTTATTCAGAGATGTTTAATGCATATTTAACTTATTTAATGTATTTCATCTCATGTTTTCTTGTCACAAGATTATAATTAACTCTGTGGCCTAAAATCACCTGTGCTACCTAACTCTGCTGGGTGAAGCTGGCATTGCTGCTGGAGGTTCTGGGCTGTACACACAGATGGAGGTGCGGCTCGTTGGAACGCTGGAAAACGGCTGCCGGGAAGTGCTTTTCTGTGCAAATAAGTAACGACTCTCGTAGGGAGGGGAGTGCTTAGCAGTGGCGGTCGGCTCTAGGCCACGCTCTCTGGGGAAGGGCAGCCGATCTCTGTGCTGTTCTTTCTTTCTCCACTCCTCAGCCACCACTCACGCTTCAGCACACGTGCCCCAGCGTGGCCCTGACCTTCCCCGTGTGGCCCTAGCTGGGGATCAGGGCATGTGAGTCAGGCAGCAGAGGCGTGAGCAGAGAGGAAACCGGCTCGGTGGGGTTGGGAGGGGGTGGGAGAGAAACGTCAGATAATCCGTCAAGTAGTGATCGAGAGTTTGTGAATTAATTTTATGCCATAAAAGACCAATCCAATTCTGTTCGACTATGTAGCATCTTTAAAAGAAAAAAAAATTAAAATAAAGCCCCCAAATTAAGAGTTCTTTTGTCATTTTGTCACTTGTGCTAAATGGCGGGGGGAGGGAGACATTATTTTTATCATTATTATTTTGTCATTGGAAGGTTGATTTAAAAATGAACCCTATCGATGAGAAATATAACATGTTTACTGTACATCCTGAGAACTCGCGGTAAACGTTGACTAGACCTCGTTCTCGACCACACACCCATGGCGTGAAGCTATGGAAGGCCGGCTGCCCGGTTATAACTTACTCTCCAGTCTGTATTCCGTGTGGACCCAGGTACTTAGGAAAAGGAGTGAGAAGACTGAGCTGGGAAGCCTGTGCTTCCTGCTGTTTTCTCCAAGTGGAGTGAAACCTATCTGAGTGTAGGAGTTGCAACGAATTGCTCTTCATGTGGCTTCTAACACCTCATGACCTTGAAAGGAGAGTGATGGGGGGGTGCCTCAAATAGTGCCTGGGGGTGCAGTACAGTCCCATTCCTCTAGAGCAGGAGTTGGTAGACGTTTTCTTAAAGGATGTTGCCGTGTGTACCATTGAAACTTTATTCACAAGAACAGCTGCTGGGATTTGGCCCGTGAGGCTGGAGTTTGCTGGCGCCCGTGGTCGAGTGACCAGGTTCTCAAAAAGCGTACCTGGGACACTTGTGTCTTAGGTCTTTGGAAGTGACTAAGTGTTTCGTGTGCATCTAGAAGGAATTCAGCTTCTCCGAGGATGGTGGCATTTTGTGTGTAGCTAAAAATCAAAATCTAAAATCCAAAGTTGTCTCTTAAAACTAATCATCCTGTGAAACCTCTTTCTGTTTTCGGGGCTAGGACTTGGTGAGCACCTGTTGAGCTTTTTGACTGAGTGGAAAAAGGGAACATCTCCCCCCCGCCCCAGGGAGAGGAGGAGAGTGGTGATGGGCAGAGCGGACACCATGCCAGTGACCCTGGTCAGTGAAGTGTGTGTCAGGGAGGAGAACGTGTGTGGAGCAGGCACTGCTCTGGTTCAGGGACCATTTTAAGAGCCACAGACACTCAAGATCTCGAACCTGGAGAAGCACGCACTTTTTTTTTTTTTAATTTTATTTATTTTTGAACGTTTTGGGTTTTCGTTGCTGCGCGCGGGCTGTTTTTAGTTGCGGCGAGCAGGGGCTACTCTTCGTTGTGGTGTGTGTGCTGCTTCTCATTGCTGTGGCTTCTCTAGTTGCAGAGCATGGGTTTAGGCACGCGGGCTTCAGTAGTTAATGGCTCGTGGGCTCCGTAGTTGTGGCGCAGGGGTTTAGTTGCTCCGTGGCATGTGGGATCTTCCCGGACCAGGGCTCGAACCTGTGTCCCCTGCATTGGCAGGCGGATTCTTAATCACTGCGTCACCAGGGAAGTCCCAAGCATGCACATTTTGGGTGTCTTTTCTGGAAAATGAGAGTAAAGCAGGTAGATTGGATGTGCGGTCCTGCCCCGTGGTCTGTTCTGTCCTGAGAGGGTGAGAGTCAAGTCACTGGAATAAACTGGCTTAGAGCGAGCCAGGCTGAAGCTGGTTAGGGTGCTGGCCGGGAAGGGAGCCTGGGCGGGTGCAGTCAGGTGCCTGCTCCGGTGCCTGCTGCCCTGGTTACTGGCTCACGGCACCTCTGAGAGTGGTGCCCTTGTTTTAGAAATACCCGCCACCGGGCTCGCAGATACGGGAGAGATGCAAGCAGTAACAGAGTCCTGTAAATTTTTATTGATTGAATTTAAAAATTGGTAATTTAAGCTCCCTCGGCACCTTACAAAATACCTGAAAGACCAGCAGGCTGTGTTATTTGTAGGTATGAGGACCCGGCTTTCATTTTTTTTCTCCTCCTAGTTTGCATGTTTTCCTTCTCTAGTCTTCTAAACTGCTGGCACCAGTGCTAATAAATACTGATAAAATCAAAATTGATTTTTACCAGTGGACAGTTTATGTCTAGAGAGACGGCTTATACCTACATAACACAGAAGGGGGAAAAATGAAGAACCTCCAGTGATCCGTGAAAACCTAAAAGCTTTCAAAGAAACCCCAGGAACAGAATTGCTATTGGAAGATACCAGTACTGGACTTGCAGGCTGTGTTGAGTCAGATACAACTGAATGAGGTGATAGCCCAGAGCTAAATGGCCGTTCAGATTAATTTGAAAGCAAGCTGTGTGTGTATATGTAGCATATGTACCACATGTAAGTAGCTTAACGTTTTTCAAACGGTGCCTATATTTTTTGCACACAAAAATCTTTGTATTTGCCAACTCAGAATCCACACCACAATAGAATGCCTTTTGTCATCTTCAGCTCCTTCTTCAAAGAACTGGCCCAATTACAAGTTTCTGGTTGTGGGTTGTTTGTGAAATTCTTGATTAAAAGAAAACAAGAAAAGAAAAACGAGCAAGGTGGGACTTGGGCTCGGAAGTCACCTTGAACACTTGAGCAACGTTTAACCTCCGAGACCTTGGCAGGTGGAGAGGCCGCTGCTCCCCCTGCTGGTGATGGCCGTTCACTGACTCGCGTCTCGCTGGGGCCCTGGGGCGGGAGCGGCCTCTTCCTGTTGAGACAGTCGGGCTAGAGCAGGAGGAGCTTTAAGTAATACATGGAATTATCAGAGTTCCCACTCTGAGGAGGCCTGGCTCAGTGAAGCTTGGGCCGAGGTTGCTGCTGCCGAGAGATGAGCGGGAATGGGGTTGTATTTAGAAAGTCCCCTGCACGGTAGACGGAAGACTCCAGCTCAGGGCACGCAGATCCGATAAGACCCGAAAGGGCGGCTTGGGACCACGTGTGCCCCACGAGAAGCGGGGTCCCTCAGGGTTCCTGGCCCGATTGGGTTTGGAGAAAACTTATTAGTCTTTTTAAAAGCCTTCCTCAGCCAGAGCTGCTTTGACAGTAACCTCTTAGAGAGAGTCGCTGTTGTTAGGACGCCCTCCCACCCCGTGCAGAGCATCCGATAGGTTCACTCACTGGCTTAATGCTCACGACGACTGTGATGGGGATGGGGGCGTGAGGGCTCTAGTTTTGCACGTGAGGAAATGCAGCCTCCGGGAGGTTAAACGGGGCGGCTTGTTAGTACCTCTCATTTGGAATGAAGTCAGTCTCTGGCAAGCCTGCTGCGAGGGCCTAAATCGCCAGGACGCTGTTTCAACCACAAAAACCAGTCAGAGGAGCGGCGAGAAAGGCCTCGGTGAATTCACAGGGGCTGATCTCAGCAGCACTGATCTTCGTCCACCTTCCAGGTGTTTGCCTTCGTCCCTTCTGCAGTGATTTTAAAGATAAAGTAGACAGAATCAGGACTCTCCTTCAGATGCTTTGTATTTTGCTTTTTGAAACTAAGCACACTTCAGGCAGTGAAGAAATGTGTGTTTTCCATTTTCTCACTGCCTGAAGATCTCTGCATGATGCTCCTGGGGAATGAGTTTGGGGGCTTGAGAAAGAAAATTACTAGCTTGTCTCAGCGAGGTGATAATGAGAAGGCTTTCCAGGGAGGCTTTACGAAACTTGTGAATTAAATGGGAAGCGAAGGCAGTTCATTAAAATTGGTGTCACAGAAGTGGCCTGCTGAGGTTCACAGCAGCCGAGCCGCTGGTCTCAGACCTCTCCCCCGAGTTAGCGCTGTGCTTCTCCGGGAAATCACCGGGGGGAGCCAGTAATAGCAGACCCCGATGAGGCACATCGGCGGACAGGCAGACTGGACAGGCTGTGAACGTGGATCTCCAGCGAGATTCACAGACCCTTTTCCTCCTGCGTCTGAATCTCACCAGCCGCGTACTTAGCACGCAAGGCTTGGCCTCCAGGACCAGGAGTTGGGGTACACAAGGCCCTACACCCCCGTGCCGACGACACAGACCCCACTCTTGTTAGCTACGGCCCCGCCACTGAAAAGCGAGGTGTCCTTCTCATTGTCATCACAGAGGTATTCTGAAACATTTAGAAGACGTGAGCACACACAAACAGTTGTGTGTAAGAGTTAAAAGTGAAACCAGTAGAGGTGGATGAGAAGTTGTCTCAGTATAATTACTTCAGGTTTTCTTCTTAGTGCAAATAATCATCAGAAAATGCCTGCATCCAATCAGTAGGGAAGGAAAAAAGAACTAGCAACAAGGATACAGCTGTTATCTAACATGCCATATATATTTGCAATTATGATACCTTGGAATGTTGCCACAATATGGATTGCTTTGATTGAAAGATGTCAGTTGAATAAAACAGTACCGTGGGATAATAGTTTTCTGCTGCTAAGTAAATGCTAATGTTTGTTTTTAAACCAGGAAACATTGATCCTGTGACAATACCGTATTACAGTTACTTTCTTATACCGCAGGGTTGATGTGTATTTAATCATCTGGCTCGGGGTGGGTGGGTGCAGGGCTGATGCTCGCTCCCCCGTCCTGCTCACCTCTGCATCCTGAACGGCAGGAGCTCCGCCCGGCTCCCGCAGGTGCAGCTGCGGCCCCGGAGGGTTTCGTCTCACTGATAGCCAGCGCCGAGTCTGGCCGAAACAGAACAGGTTACTTTTTGTTTGTTTGTTTCCTTCAGCAACTGCCAACTAGGGGAGACAAATCAGATACCTTAACCCGATTTCATTAAGGCTTAGTGCTAACAAGAATGCATAGCTTTTTGTGATCTAGGATGATAAATTAGCATGCATGTTTCTCACATCAGCTCGACGGTTTTCCATGTAATACGAAGAGGTCTGGTTCTTTTTATGAACTGGCTGCCTGCATTCCCATCTGTCTTTTGTATTTTATTTATTTTTTAATTTTTATTATTTTTTTTGCGGTACGCGGGCCTCTCACTGTTGTGGCCGCTCCCGTTGCGGAGCACAGGCTCCGGACGCGCAGGCTCAGCGGCCATGGCTCACGGGCCCAGCCGCTCCGCGGCATGTGGGATCTTCCCGGACCGGGGCACGAACCCGTGTGCCCTGCATCGGCAGGCGGACTCTCAACCACTGCGCCACCAGGGAAGCCCTGTCTTTTGTATTTTAGAAGTAACTTAAATTCAGCTGTTAACCTCTAGTGCAGCATTCATTTAAAAATACTTTTTTCCCCTTGATAATTTTCTTTGGATTCAAAGGTCAGAGTTTACTGTCTGTCCTACTGAGACCATGTGTATGTACAAGAACTGCTGCTTGCTTTTCACCACTCCCTCATTCAGCAAACGTTGATCAATTTACCTTCTCTGTGTCTGATCCCGAATGAGATGCTGGGAAATTACTCAGTGGGAAAGAGTGTGTTTTTGTGTTTTTCATTCGTAAGCAGCCTCAGTAAGGTGCCTCACGCTCCTACCTAGAAAAACGCAAAATACATTTGGTTCTCCTTTCTCTTGCTAGTGTTTCGTGTTTTTTTTAAAGACAGTTTGTAAACTGCTGCCATTTGGAACTTCTTTAGGAAACTCAAAACGATCTATTTTTATTTAAATGCTCCCTTCACCTCCTCTCAACAGTTTTGAGTAAAGAAGTAGTTTCAGTCACACGTGCTGTTCTTTCCATGCTTTGTGTCTCACCCCCTGTCACTCCCTGTCCTGGAAAGAGATCTCTGTGGTTTGTGGTCAGGGTTTTTATTCTGCCTTCAGTATATGTTAACGTTTTGCGATTGAGTATTTTAAGAGATGTCTTAGAATGCTTTCGTTTTCATAATTTTTCTTTTACATATTTTAAGTTGTATGCCCTGTTTTGACATGGAATTCCTTTAAAAAGCTGGTGTAGGAAAGGACTCTTTACCATCGTACGTGTTGGTTATCTGATGTGTAATGAATTCACGGTTTTATGGCTGATTTTCTGTTCTCCGGAGGGAAGGAGGTGTATTCCTGCAGCGGCCAGCTCGAGAGAGCCGTTCACAGCATGTTCTCACATGTTCCGTGTCAGCCTGATGAAACCTGCCCTGCTGAGGCATGAACTTCTGTACTAGCCATCTCCATATTATGTTCAATAAATTCTGTGCTCTGAATGTGTTTAAAGGATGCTTCAGTGTACGATTATTTTGAACAGATGGCCTATGAGCAGTTTAGCTGTGCTTCAGAGAAGATGGTGCAGCCCTCTCTCACCACTTCTTAGGAACATGAAATTGGTTTAAGAGAACAATCAGATATTTTGTGCCCCAAGACAGACTTATGGGATGACTTAGGTCAACCTTCTCATTTTACTGATGGGGAACCTTTTGCCCAGAGAGCTTCAGCATGGGGGCCAGACCTGCATCCCCGTGTTTTCCTACTGGGGGAGGCGTTTGTCATTGATTTACTGATTGCTCACTGGTGTCCAGTTGCCTCCAAGCCTGCAAGGTGGGGTGGTGATGGTCTTTAAGCGGTGGCTGATAGGCTCCATCTTCTGATGTTATCTTTTTAAAACATTCCTGAAAACATTTTAACCTCTTTGGGGAAAGTTACACATGCCAACAGTAAGACTTCATACAAGACCAAAGGATAGACAGCTCCAGGTCAGTGCCCCCCCAGGCCCAGGCCCGCTCCCCTCTCCAGGGGCTCCTGTGCCCCATTCTTGTTGGACTCTCTCTGCACCTGTGTACGCAGAGCCCTCGTGTGTCCTTGCGCACAAGCGGCAGCCCACACGCCCTGCCCCATCCTGAGTGCTGCGTGTGGACTTTGTGATGCATCTTGGAGATCGTTTCATGGCCACAACACATCTGAATGGTTCTGTAGTTCTCCTCTGGGTGATGTGCCCATCACTTCCTTAACCAGCCCTCTGTGAGGTGCACCTAAGTCATTTCTGGTCTCGCTGCTGCAAACACAGCCACAGCAGACTCCCCTGTAAATGAGACAGTTCCTGGAAGAGAAACAGGAAAGGGCGCCTGCATGTAAAATTGGTCATGTGACTCCACATCGTCTTCCAGAGGACGTGGCCGCACATGGTCCCAGCACTGCCTCCTTCCCTGTTCCTTCACCAGCATGTTGCATCGTCCACCTTTTTGATCTTTGCTCATCTGAAAAGCGCATTTGATTTCCCAGCTTTAATTTGGGGTTCCTTTACATGAGGTTGAGAAGCTTTTCATACGGTAAAGGATCTGCAGGGACATTAAAAGGCCACACAAAGGGCTGATGACGGAGAGCAAAGATGAAGATTCTGAGGACACACATTTATGAATGTGCAAATAGGAATCTAGACAGGATTTTACTAATAGGAAAATCACGTGCAGCAAAGGGTACAGAAGTGGATTGGGCAGGGGGAGGAAATCGCCCTTTGTGGCCAACGAATTGAGCTTGGACCGTTGACCTGCACTAGCAGCCTCACTACTGCACCAGTCCGAACATCTTTTGTCACATTCCTGGGGTCCTTTGACTATGGAGTCCACAGAGGATGTGAATGGGGTGGGATGTTTCAGCCTCCCAGTCCAGGGAGCTTCTGTAAGAGGGACTGAAAATGGTGGTAATCCTTAAAGGGTTAAAATCCAAGCTGTGAAACAGAGGCCTTTTCAAACAACAAAAGGTGCCGTTCTGAGGAAATAACCACACCAATTTGCCATTAGCTTTCGTTAGTGCATTAGAAGACAAACCTCCCTGAGAATCTGCCAGGGTCCTGTAACGGGAGTGACGTGCCCCGTCAGAAACTGAGAATACCCTCGGAAATTGTACTCGGAGTCTAGACTTCCTTTTTTTTTTCAAGTAGAACTTCTGTTTCTTAGCGATGTTTGACTGCTAAGGTCACATCAAAGAAGCAGAGAAACAGCAAAACTTTGGAGAAATACAAAATTAATGTTATGGACTTTTGCAAAAATATACTTTCATGCTATTTCAAAAACGTTAGGAAAGTGTGTATGCAAGGCAGGACTCTATTTTTAAAGACAAACCAAGACCGACCGTTATATTTTAAGCCCCTCCTTGCGGTCACATTGCCAGTCCTAAACGTGATTCCAAAACATAGAAGTATCTTCCCTTAGTAAAGATGAAACCATCAAAGAATAGCTGTCCAGGCCCTGCGGCCCTGTCATACTTCGGGTATTTCCCTTCAGTCTCAGACCTTGAGGATAAGCCCACTTTGCAGAGTGAAGATGTTATCTTCTCTCTTCATCTGGCACTGCCTGCTCTACGGCACCGTCCCTACCCCACCACCCCTGTCCCCCCAACTCTCTGTCCCTTTACTGGAGTAAGAGCAATTTGAAGGGACGTTCTAGGTTTTGTCACTGGATTTGGTCGTGTGGTATTTTTAATTTTGTTTTTTAACTGAAGCATTTCGTGTACATGGTATAAAAAGCCAAATAGTTCTAATAGGCTCATAATGAAACCCAGCAGACCCCCATCACTCCCAGCTTCCGTTGCCTAGAGGCAGCTGTTGTAGCACTAATTTCTTCTGGGTATCAACCTCTATATTTCTGAATAATGTGCCTGTATTACTTTTTCTTGGTTTTTCATGTGTAGATACTGTCTACTGATTTCCTCCTAAGGAGGATAAGGATTTAGCTCCAATAACCTTTCTCTCCATCCCTGCCCCTCTCAGAGTGTTATGTCATCATTTCTGGCTGTGTCGGCATGCTTTTGCATGATTAAGACTACTTGAAATATTGTTCACAGCTCTGCCTTGTGTGTTCTATGATTATATTTCCCTTTTATCCACAGTCCTTTTCCCCTCGGAGTAACTAAATCTCAGTGCTCTGTTTGCTTAGTTTCTATGGTAAATTCAGCCCCAGACTCTGACAGAAGTATGAGTCTCTTGAGTACATTTGCACATCGGGTAGTCTGTGATTTTCCTCTTAGAAAGGTCCCCCCTTGGAGCTCTGCGTTCTCTTGCTAGTCTCTGGACTGACGGCTTCCTAGGCTTGCTGCACGGCTCTCAGCCCAGGAGGGCTCCTCCCTGGCTTTCATCTTGGGAACTCCCTTTGTTCTCTTCTGGGTTTTGGATTTCTCGTTTTCTGCATCTCTAGCCTTCTCTTCTTTTACTACCTCCCTTTGGTGGAGCACATCCTTTAGCAGGTTTCTGACGGAGGAGTACGTGGGAGATCATGTTTCTGAGAACTTTGCATTTCTGGAAGTGTTCCATTCTGCCCTCACACTTGGTTGATAGCTGTATTGGTTATAAAAGTCAAGGCTGGCCATCCTTCAGAGGATTTTGAAGCATTGTTCACTGATTGCCAGTTTCCAGTATTGCCCATGAGAAGTCTAAGGCCATTTTAATTCCTGATCCTTTTTCTATTTCTGGGGAAATTCTTCAGCTCTAGTTTCCAACTTTCTTTTGATTTTTTTTTCTGCTAACGTATTTATCATTTTCAAGAATTCTTTCTTTTCCACTTACTAGCTAGATATATATATATAATTTTCTTTTCACTGTGGATATTATCGTTCTTTTGTTGTTGTTCTAGAAGCTTTCGTTTTGATGTTCTACGTGAGGGACTATACAGTGGTTGTGGTCTTTCAAAGGTTTACATTCTTTTCACCGAGGAACGTATAGTTTCTGTTGTTCTATCTCCTGCATCATCTGCTACTTACGACTCACTTTGGACTAGGTTTGTGTCTCTGTCATTTTGGAGGTTTTCTCAAATGCCTGGTTATCCTTGACCATCCTTAGGTATTTATTAGTGAAGCACTAAAAAGCTGATGGGAAGCTGCATGGGTGAAGGTGGGATTTGTTGAATGGTGGGTTTGTATGAAAGCTAAGTGGGTAGGGACCTAACGGACACCTTTTTGGGGAATGTCTAGCTGTCAGTATCTGTAGTTGGTTTACCCTGGGCTCATTTCTCTACAGAGGAATCTTACAGCCTCCTTCCTGGCAGCATTAGTCCGGCCGTCATCTCTTAAGAAGGGAGAGACTGTACAACCTCACTGTTTCATGTGCAGAGTTGTCTTTACTCCCTCTATTTTCGGTTTCATACCTGACCTTGCCCTGGGTGGTCTCCACGTACGAAGATCCCCTGTTTAAACTGCTGGTTGTTAGAGGGGTTAGGGAGAGAATCTGGGGGCAAAACTCCTTTTACAGACTTGCAAATGGTCCTCCTGTTTTCAGCCCCACTGCTCTCCCGCCTCTGAGGCGCCTTGGGCCACCAATTCCTAAGCCTCAGAGCACGAGTAGACATGCTTCTGAGCTCTACCCCTCTGATCAACCTGCCAGCCCTTTTCTTTTGCTTTCTGTAGCCTGCTGTCCATGATAGGTGGCCCATCAGCTTTCCAGATTCCAGAATTTTGCCGACATCTCTTGTTGGCTGTTTTGTCTTTTCCTTTTTTTTTGTTTATCTGTGTGATTTTGCGCCTTTTAATTCTTTTCCTGTAATTTATTGGGACTTCAGAAGGAATTGGAGGGGAAAGCATGTGTTCTCCCTGACCACTTTAGCCAGAAGTTTGGAAGACCGTCCTTCCAAGGCACCCAGTATAGTCTTTGGCTCATGGTAGGTGCTAAGTCAATATATGTAGGTCTTATTAAACTGGCATGGCTGATTTTAACAGAAGCAATAACCACCTAAGTTTTGTGTTAACTTTTTTTTCTCCTGAAGGATTAAAAAAACACCAAATGTAAGCGGAAGAGTGGTAAGTTGTTAATAGCCCTTAGGAAGTAAATATGACATCACTGAGAAAAGACCCATCCTCACTGCGAGTTTCCTGGTTTAAAGCCATTTCTCCTAGAATATATCATTGATTCCTCCGGATTCACTTGCCAGCTATGGGCTTTCTGGGTGTTGAGGCTGGGTGGCTCCAGGAATTACCAGATTTCAACTCACCTTGCTGGTGGGGAAACTGAAGCAGCGAGAAGGAGAGTCTTAGGTGCGTCTGTGGGGTTGAGGGGCCCCAGTCTCCCTGACCTCTGTTAAGTACGAGAAACCTGGACTCTTGGGGGACCCCGTGTCAGGCCGTGTTTCCCCCTCTGTTGGGACAGCAGTCCCTAACGTCCTTCCTAGAGAGAGCCTGGCTAGCAGAAAACAGGTGTCCTCAAGATCACAGAGTTGTGCTCTGCCCATCTTATTAAAAAGAAAAAAAAAAAAAAAATTCCAAGCTGTTACTTAAAGTATGTGGTTATCATCTTGATGCTTGAATTCAGAGTACTTCCAGCCAGGTCTCAGAGCATTTCTTCAAGTCATCAGTGTTTATTGAGCCCCTTACTCTGTGCCAGGCTCCGTTCCACACGTGGGGGCACAGCGGGGAGCCAGGCAGGCAAGGGCTGGCTGTCAAGGAGCTCGTGCTGTCGATGAGGGAGGCTGACCAGGCAGAAGGAAACGAGCAAATAGGGTATGAGAGACCCTGAAAATTGCTGTGGTGGAATAGAAAGGGTGCCCTGGTGGGCAGAGCACTCCAGGGAGAGGGGGGAGCTGAGGCAACGAGCCTGAGGGGGACCGAGTTCCAGAGAGCAGAGAGGCCACCTGGCTGGGGCTGAGGGAGGATGGAGGTGGCAAAAGGGGGATCCGGGGGTCACAGGAGGGTTGGCCTGGAAGCTGAGAAGGTGAGTCCTCAGGAGTACTGGCAGGTAATTGACTCCATGCTCACATCCCTCTGATGGGGGCTGTGGGTGACAAGGAACTGGCTGGCTGTCACTTAAGGCCACCAGGGGCAGACTAGGGGTCACATGCTGCTGCCCAGGTCCACCCCCTCCCCGCCTCCTGCAGCAGGAAGCGCTGCCCCTCCCGGCTCCTGCCTGAGTCAGCGGCCCCAGGGCCCGGGGCAGCGCAGCATAGCCCGCGTCACCGTGAGCCGTGTCAATCACGCCAGCAGCACCGCTGGGAGATGAAACACATTCGCTTATAGAAAGCAAAGAAAGAACTTCTTTTGATAACAAGCATCTGTTAATGGGCCTCTGAGAACTGTATACAATTTAAACTTTTTATTAAAAACAAAACCAAAACATACTCATTCACCCTCCTGGGAGCCTGTGCTATGAAATTACAAACTGCACGGGTTTGTTTTTGTTTTTGTTTTCCTTTTAAACGTGGCTGAACATACAGTGGAGAACATTTATTTTGTTTTGTTTTGAACTACAACTGTGGGTTTTACTTTCGCCTCTTCTGCTTAAAGCTATCTTGGGTTCTATGTGGAGGGTCCAGACTTAACAATAAGGTGGGTCCCCATCCCTGGGAGAGTCCCCTCAGCCCTTGGACCCCAAACCCACCCCTCACTGGAGCCTAGAGTCTGGGAAGCATGGTTTCTTGCCCGGGAGAAAAGAGCCTGGGATTTTCTGTCAGCACCAAATGCTCCAGACCAAGAAGCCGGGGTTGGGAGGGTACCTCAGTCCAGTCAATGGGGCCAGGAACCTTCTCTCCTCCTGAGCACAGGCCTCCTAATTAGGGGAGGCCCAGCCAGCCCCACAGAGCAGCTCTGAACTGCTTTCCCCAAATACGGTCACGAATCCCACCCCTGCCAGGGACCAGAGTCCCAGAGGGACACCCCAAGGTACCCCAAGGTGGAGGCTCAGCTCTCAGGCTCTGGGGCCTGGCTGCGGCGGCCTCGGGCTGGTCCCTCTCTGCTCCGAGCCTGCTTTCTTTCTGCAAGTTGCAGAGTCGCACCCTGCACTGTGGGGCCTCCCTCACAGGATGCCAGGCGTGTGGCAGTGACTTCTTCGCTGGCAAGGGTTAACCAGGATCACCAACGACCTGGTTTACCCGACTGTATTCACTGAAGTTCTACCGTGGGCCAGGTACAGCTGAAGCTGCTGGAAGAGATCCCAGTGACTGACTCAGTCCTTCCCTTGAGGCAGAGAATAAGCGTGGATAAATCAGACACTGATCAGTAAGCATTATAAAGAACAGAAAGCAGAGTGACGGGATGGATGGATAGGACAGCCGGCAAAAGGAGGCTGCTTTTCGGGGTGGGGGTGGGGGGATGCTCATGGTGGCTTCCCTGAGCAGGTGACATGTGGTCTGAGACTTGAATGAGGGGAGCTGAGCCTCTGCAGATCTGGGGGAAGAGCTGCTGGGCAGCGGCCGTGGCACATGCAAAGGTCCTGAGGCAGGAAACAGCTTGGCGTGATCAAGAAACAGAAGGAACCCCAGTGCAGCCAGGGCAAGGGGAGGTATCGCTAGACCTAGGGATTTTATTCTGTGTGCACTGGAAGCCCCCAGAGCGCTTTAATTAGGACAGGGCAGTGGCGTGAAGTGAAGGTGCATAACAGAGAGAGCTGGGGTTTACCTCCACTTGTTTTATTCTCTTTTCACACGTTCTCTCAAGACACTTCTCTTCCTTTCTTTAGAACCGTAATCCCCTTGGTTGACTTTAATAACCAGCAGGAACATTTTTCAGGCTGTTTAATTTTATTAAAAGATTCAAATTTGATGATAAATGGTGGTGTGGCTGCCTTAAGCCTTGGATACAAGACTTGCTCAGTCGTGGACATGTTCCCACCACCCACCCTCATCCCCACCAGGAACACTGCCACACCGCCCACCCCCATGCAGTCTGAGACTGTAAATAAACAAATTATTTCTTGTACTTTGGTAAATATGCCATGAACACTCATAGCTCTCTGAGACCTACAGAGAATATTAACTCGGGTTTTTGGTTTTGTTTTTAAGAAGGCTGTGTAGATAGGGTAATTTCAGCGGGCTGATTGAACCCCACACAGCCGACAGAGGACAAGGGCTTCCCTCAGAAAGCACCATTAGCCTCACAGACCATTGTTGTTCAAGATCTGTGATAAGAGCCAGAGACGAGGGTTCGGGCAGAGGAAGGAGGGCGTGAATCATCGCACAGCATCCCGGAAACCCTTGAGCCCACCAGGATGCCGGTTAATTTCACAGTGTACAGACGAGGCTCTGGGAACACAGGCAGGGTCCCTGGAGAGGCACAGCCTGTCCCCACCTTGATGACAGCCCCCTCTGAGCACATTAGCACTGCAGCGAGCAGGCTGGGTGAGGGGTGGCCCTCCGCTCCCTCCTCCTCCAGATGTGACCGGGTACCCGCTGACCCTAGGATGGTCCCAAAGACGCGTCGGAGGTTTCCCTCCCTCCTTGTCAGCCAAGCACAGGGAATCTTGAAAACAGAGGACGCCTGTGCAGGGCTAATTACAGAGCACGTTAGTGTCACCGCTGTCATTAGTATTAATTACTTTCCAAAGGCTGGAAGCGCCGCTTTCCTCCAAAGACCTGACCCCGGCTGCCAGCCCTACACACTGGGGTTCGGTGTGGATGGGGCTGCCTTTATTTGCTTCCCGGCCGGGGAGGGCTGGATTTACCCGCTCGCCGTGTTGACAGCTCGAGGCCTGACTCGCAGAAGCACAGGCAGGCGCAGACAAGACGCCAGCAGTCACGACTCGAGAAAGCCGAGCGGCTCCCAAAGAGGCGAGCCGAGCCCCCTGCCAGCGAGCTGAGACGCGCCGGGAGCCCGAAGCAGCATCTTTAATTCATGGCTCGGGTTTCCGTTTGTATTGCTAAATTCAAATGAATCATCTTTAAACAACAACCCACGGACTCTGCAGAGCAGCGGCAGCACACGCGTGCAGAACCGTGTTTCCATTTCACTGAATCTCAAGGGCTCAGGGAGGGAACTGGGGTGCCGTCGGGCAGGGAGACGGGTGTGGTCCACCCCCCGGCGCTGGTCCGCGCGCTGCCCGGGAAGGTTGGGAGTGAGCGCTTAGGAACTCGGAGCAGTTGACGTTGCTGCGGTGCCCGAGTTTGTGGTCATGATTCGCGTTGCTAGCCGTGGTGTAGGCTCTGCAGGCGCTGTTGAAGCTCAGGTCCTGAGCCACTTAGGATGCAGGCCGGGCTGTGTAACCGTCCAGGACGGTCACGGGTGGAGGAGTCTGTGCCAGAAGGGAGTCCATGGGGTCGGACGAGTGTCCTGAGGCACCGTCTGGAAGTCAGAGACCAATTTCATAGCCACTGGAGGAAGGCCAGCCCGAGAACCAGAAGCAGGAAGGGGAGAGGGGCCGCTGGGGGGCCCAGCCCCCCACCACTGACGGGCGTCTGCAGCAGAGGCCTGTGCTGCGGAGGCCTGGAGAAGCCCCAGGCCACCCTGTCACAGAGCACCAGGGGTGCTTGGTAGGATGTGGGCCTCTTCTCCGGGGTGTCGGGACTGGAGCCGTCAGTGGGCCTTTGTCCGATGAAGAGCAGGCTTTGCCCGAGGGGGCCCTCCTCCATCTTGAAGAGCTCGTACTCCACGTGGGGGAGCCGGATGCCCAGCGGCAGGCACCCGTTGGTGGCGGTGACATCCCGCTCGGCTCCCAGGTACCAGGCCCCCGGGCCACCACAGCTGCTCGGCTCGGAGAAGTTGAGCATGGCCGTGGTGACCCGGTCCATGGGGGTGACACGGGCTCGCGTGACCTGGAACACCAGCTCGGTGCCGCCACGAACCCTGGCAGACGGCGTGCCCTTGGTGTAGCGGCCGGCTGCGTAAACGGTGAAGGTGGGCTGCCGGCAGGTGGGGTCCGAGAAGTGGTGGTAATACCCTTCCCAGGAGCGGTTGTGCCCATGGAAGGTGAAGACCCTGGTGAGGAAGAGCACGGCAGGGCGCACCTCGCACCCGGGGCTGACCCAGCGGCCGCCCAGGCGCAGGGGCAGGGCCGCCTGGCGGGGCAGCACGGGCGGGTGGTGCTCGTCGGAGCGGGCGATGAGGCTGCAGGCCGGGCAGGGGCGGGCGTGGTGCTGGCAGAGACAAAGGGAAGGCGGTGACTTCCGAGGCGGGGAGGTCAGGGTGCACCCGCGGCGGGCTGGCTCGGGGTCCCGCACCCGGCCGCCCGTCACCCCTTCCCTCCCCCCCTGCAGCCCGGACGGTCACTTCACTCTTCGTGGACCTCAGGCGGCTCCCCCATCCTCTGGGCCTTTGCACCTGCTGCTGCTTCTACCCGGAACTCCCCCCGGCACGTAGCCTGGCTGCCTCCTTCCCGACCTCTCAGTCTCAGCTCAGAGGCCTTAGAGAAACTTTTCCCAACCACCCCTTGTATGGTGGGCCTCAGCCCCTTCTGGTGCTCAGGGACGTGTCACGCCCTATTTCCTCTGCTCTCCACTCCTTCCGCTTCACTGGAGAGTGAGCTCCAGGAAGCCCAGGCTGTCTCTCTGTGCCTGCTCCATCGCCAGGGCCTAGCACAGTACCTGCTCGCAGCAGGTGTATTGGGCAAACGAAGGAAGGAGAGACGGATGGAACTTGTGTCCTGGGATTTGAAAGAAGTTGTCCTTTCCCACACCCGGCCTGCTTGTTCCCGAAATTCGACCGTTCACGTTTACTGCCTTTCTCCTGCCTGTTGTTACTTCCCCCACCCCCAACTCATTCTTTTTTAGGTGCTTCGTAAGGGCCAGGAGCTGTGCTGAGCACTTTTCATGCACTGTTACCTTACAGCCGCTAAAATTCTCATGCCCTTGGAACCCCTTGCTGAGCGTCTGTGCTGAGGCGTGGCTGAAAAGTTGCAAAGAGATTTGGCACAAAGATGTTCATGCTTGTGTTATTTATAATGGGAAACCCAGCCCCCTCTGTGCTGGTTGTCAGGTGCGGCCACAGTCCTCAGTTGCCCGAGGCTGTTTTCCTCTCGCTTTGGCCTTATTTACAGTTGCCCCTGTCTTATAAATTCTTATGAGCTGGGTTTACAGTAAAACACGTCAACAGGAAGCAGATGCTAAACCAAGTTGCGTGGGAGTCGGTCTGCATTCTGGAGTGGAAAAGCTCAGTCCAGGCCAAAAAGAAACCAGATACAGACTTTTTTTTTTTTTTTAAGGGAGCTGCTGCCCAGAATTTAGTTCAGAGCATCATTCTGAGAGGTAAATGTCCTGGAACAGCCGCTTGTCAAAGCAGGCGTCCCCAGCTTTTGCAGTTCCAGAAGGACACCCAGGGCCATGGGTGCACACAGGACAGGGAAGGGGAACGGCATCTTGAAGCGCCCCAGCTGGGAAAACAGCTCCAATGTTTTTTGTTCAAAAAACAAAAGATTTCCATAGATTGCTGCTGGATGAGTTTCATGCCAAACAAGGGGGCATTTGGGAGTTCCAGTTTAGAAAGAAAATATTGGATGATTGAGAACAGACTTTTTTTTTTTTTATTTTGGATTGCTACATTATAAGCTCTTCTTATTTATTTCTATGGTGAACCTAAAGTTGCCTTTTTCCCCATAATACAGAAAACGGTATTATTTTTGGTTTGGGGGATTTTGACCCAGAGGACTAGAAGGCACTTGGAAATGCTAATAAATGGCTACAGAAAGGTTTGTGATGGAAAGAAGCAAGAAAGCTGGGTAGTTAGCTGGAGTGCAGGTAATTGGAATGCTGGCTGGTAAGAGTCTCCTCTCATTTAGGCATTTTAACCCACATTCCAACTGTTGTTACACTCATGTGTATTGACAGGACATAGTGCATTACACCAAAATAATCTCAGGGCTGCCTTTCTCCCTCAAAAGAGATATCTTTTGCAGACAGGACATCTGGGGAATGCTGGTTGGTAATTTGGGGCAAGCAGTTTTCTGCATGGCTGGAGAACTAGCAAGACTTGAAGGTGAGAGAGGGAGAGAGAAAGCATTTCCCTCTCTGATGCTTTGGAAGGGGATGGAAGAAAGTACCTGTCTCTATCAAAAACCTTCCAGGCATCGTCGTGCACAGGTCCGGAGTTGCACGTGTTAATAAACAAGGCCCCAGCCAGCAGAACTCACACTTGTGTGCAAGCCAAACTCTTACTGGTTTCAGCCTGTTATGTAAAGTTACACCAGCAGCACATACAGTTTCTAGTTAACTCCCGGAGGCGACACCAGGCTTAGATGATTTTGCTCAAGCGGTGACTGATTAGGATTCTATATCCAGGCAATGAATTTGGGAATCAAATTGGTTTTCAATTAATTAACTTCTAAAAGTGTTCATGTTTACCATCTGGTTTGGGTTGTGGGCAAGGCTTGGGCTCCGGAGAGCATAAGGTAATGACTGATTCGTTACTTGGGGGGTTTAGCTGCAGTGTATCCTCCTGTGAAATTATCTTCCTTTTTCTGTTTTCTTATGCGGAGGGGGGCGGTTGGTGAGTGAACATTTAATTGAACATCCGTACATCTGGCCCTGCTGGTCCTGTATGTTCTGCTTGGCAACTGCATTGCAGGTTGCATGGGCCACCCTGGCTGGTCAGGCAGCAGGAGGGCAGGAGTCTGCAGCCCCAGAGCCTGGCCTGGGGAGACATGACATTGTCATCCTCCGTGCCCCGGGGTCCGTCCTCTCTGCATTCAGAGCAGTGTGCCCTCCTAACGAGGTGGTGGGTGCCGGTAATCACCCCCCCACCAGCGCCTTCTCGGCTCTAAGAAGGATGGACGTCAGACCAGCCTAGAACATTGGCTGCCCAAAGGGGAATCGTTTCGAGGTCATGAAGAGAACTCAGGCTGATTTTCTGATCACGAGGGCTTCGCGTTGTGCTTCTTCTCTGCTACCCAGATCTCTGGTTGGGAGGAGGGAGGTGGGAGAAGGAGAGCAGATGGGCTGAAACCTGGTGCCCCTCCCCCACACACACACTGGGGATGCTTTGACAAGAGGCTGCTCTCAGGGGTGACATGTTGCCCCGTCCGGTTTAATTCCGTAAGTGTCTAGTATACAGCAGGCACTCAGTACATGCTGAACATGTGAGGGTTGCCTGTGGGCTCAAAGAGCACTTGACAGGGATGCCTGAACTCATCCATTCCCCCATCCATCCGTCCATTCTCACTTTTGAAAGATATCCCTTGGGTATTTCCTACAGACATTCCTAACCCAGAGTCCTAACCTCGACTTCATGTTTACAAACCTCAACCTAAAATCAAAAGTTTCTTCTAATTGTGAATGTGGGCAACAGACCCCTGTAACTTCAGTGGAAACTTCTGCTTCGTGGCCGATCTTATATTAACAGTGTTGCAGATACTAGAAACACTGTTTACACTCATTGCTACTTTGAAATAGGGAGAATAAAGAATTGCCATTCATAGTAATCCCACCTCAGAGTGTTTTAAGACTTGGGTAACTCTTTTCATAGAATTGGTTTCTGTTTAAATCCCATGTCTTTTATTTTATGCTTTTACAAATATTTTTCTGAGGAGGGGTCCTGGGGTTTCACCAGACTCACTGGAGTGGTCACGAGGCCCTAGCCTTGCCCACCAGGCTCTGTGCTATGTGCCAGGAGAACTTTACATACATAAAGTTCAGTTTCTTTTTGCCTGTGTGCTCGTCGGACAAAAAAGGGCTATCAGATCTTCCCCAAATCAGGAGAGTATGTTTGTGATGTCTTTAAGCTGAAGTCTAGGTTAATTGACTTACGTGAAATTCACTTTGGGGTGGGCACATCTCAAAGAGAGGGCATCTCCCTTTAGACTGCAGCCTCCTGCCCAGAGGGTGGTCCATGGACCACCTGGGAGCTTGTTAGAAATGCAAAATCCCAGGCCAGACCCGCAAACTTGACTGTGCTTTCTAAGAAGATGCCCAGGTGCCGGCATCTTGAGAACAGAGTCTGAGAAAGCGCTGCTCCGCCTGATGTTACTATGACGGGGAGCGCTCAGCGCTGCTGGCTGTGGGGTAACAGTGGATCCACACGGAGCTTTCCAGAGGGGCCTCTGAGGGCTGTGCGGCCGCCTGGCAGAGCTCTGGAGGAGCCGCCCCCCTAGTTCATTCACCAGCATTTACTGGCCCAGCCCGTGTGCCAGCCCCTGGGCCAGTTGTGGGGACACGGAGGGGCACAGGGCCTCCCCCGCCACAGGTGATATTGGGAGAAGACGGTCAGCCAGTAAACAAACAGTGCAGCCCAGAGTGTGCCGGGTGCCGGGAACCGTGCAGAGTGGGGATGGGAGGGAACGTCTGAGCCGGGAACTGAGGGAGGGGGGACCTGCCCGTGCATAGCAGGGGCAGGAAGGGACCCTGCCGGGTCCACGAGGAGAATGTCAGGAGGACCACACTCCAGAAGACTCCCCAGGAGTTCCTTCTGTACAGACCTGAGAAAAGATGTCTCGAGCAGCGGGAAGAGCATGTGCAAAGGTCCTGAGGCAAGCAGACCAGTGCGGGTGGGGGGTGGGGGGAGGGGGGGCTGTGCAGAGAGGGCCCTAGGCAGAGGCAGATCCCACAGGCTGTCAGAGCTCGCCCTCCCGGGGCCCCAGACTCACCAGGGCACTCTGCAGCGGGCGCTGGTAACCGGTGGGCCGGTAGTGCCGCCGCTCCGCCCGGTCGGTGTGAATGTCCCCCAGGTAGAGCTCCTCCACCAGCCGGGGCGCGTCCCGGGGCTCGGGCTGCAGGCGGCGCTGCACACGGACCAGGCTGAGCTCGTGCATGGTGAAGCCCAGGGCGGCCGCGCAGTCCCGCTCAGCCCCGACACCCAGAAGCTCGTACAGGGCCCCCGGCAGCCAGGCCCGGGCGGCGGGCAGGCGGTGCGCGCAGGCCCGGCCGGCCCGGCTCTGGTCCAGGCGCCCAGCCACGTCGAGCAGGGCGCTGCGGCTGTGGAAGACGACGCCCACCTTGTGCAGGTGGTAGTCGGCCTCGGTGGCGCCCCGGGTGACCCAGGAGGCCCGGCGCAGGCGCACCTTGCCCTTGATGAGCAGTGAGTGGGCGGGCTCCCGGCACGAGGGGTCCCTGTAGTAGAACTGGTAGGCGCGGAAGAGGCGGTTGGGATAGAAGGTGTAGGAGCGGGTGAGGAACTCGGGTCCCGGGCGCACCTCGCAGCTGCGGGGGCAGAGGGGGGTTGGGCAGAGCAGTGAGTCCCCCAGCCTCGCTCCGGGATCCCCCTCCTACAGCCTCTGTTTCAGGCCTCAGCTCAGGGCTGGGAGCCTGCAGCCTCAGTTTCCCCAACTGATCTCAGCCCCACTTTGAGGGCTGGGGGCCTTCCACTCTTGCCTTGTGGCCTCAGCAGAAGCTGTCCTTCATGCCATCCCAAATGCCTTTTTCAGCGGACATCCACCCTCCTGGCCCGGCTCCCCGTGGGTCCCACGGCTCCCCCTTGGCCCAAGAAACACACAGGCTTTGCAGCCAGAGGACCCGGGTTCAAATCCCATTTCCGTTCCTCCCGAGGATCGTGAGCCTGGATAACGCCTGGCTCCTTCCTCTGGGACCGGGAGGCCCTGGATGCACAGTCAGGGTTTCGAGGAAGCAGCCAGCACAGTGGTGGCACCTGGGAGGAGCTTAAGAAACGGGGGCTCCTTCGCACCATTTGGGGAGCCCTGTGCTCTGAGCTCCTGGGGGCAGGGTCCTGCCTGTTCCCTCCCCGTTGGGTTCCTGGCACCTGGCCCAGGGCCTGGCACACACTGGACCCCCAAACCCTGGTCCTCGCTGAGTGAATCGTGAATGATGGTGCTTACATTGTCTCCCCGCTGGCTAAGCTGACGGGCCCCCTGCCACCACATTTCACCCACATCTGTGACAGGCTTGTTGATCTAAACCAGAGAACTTTTCCAGTGAAGGGTCAGATAATAAGTATTTCTGTCTTTGTGGCAGTTACTCAAGATCGTGGTTCTGGAGCTAAAGTAGCCAGAGACAGTATGTACATGGTGGGCGTGGTTGTGTGCCAATAAAACTTTATTTGCAAAGCCAGGCGTCAGGCTGGCCCTGACCCCGGGGCCCTATTCTGCTGGTGATGAAACCATGACTCCTAGACCCCCAGTCACACCCTGGCTTTGGGGTGGATGGTGGACAAGTTCCCCGGGAAAAAGCAGGCAGGTACCCCCTGCACAATGTTACGCTAACCAGGTGCCACCTGTACTGTTATTTTCTCGAAATGTTTCATACCAGCGCTGCTGGAGCAGGAGAAATATGTTCTCGCTCACCCTTTTCTTTCAGTCCTTCTGGTTATATTAAGGAGAGAGTCACGGTTGGAGTTCATGTGTCTTTAACACCAATCTCCCTTTTCTCCCAAAGTGAACAGACTCAGGGCCTTAGGCAGGCAGCGAATCAGGTGAAAATTTAATGATGTTGTTTTGTTTTCACTGACTTTCTTTTTTTGTTTTTTTGCGGTACGCGGGCCTCTCCCTGTTGTGGCCTCTCCCGTTGCGGAGCACAGGCTCCGGACGCGCAGGCTCAGCGGCCATGGCTCACGGGCCCAGCCGCTGCGCGGCATGTGGGATCTTCCCGGACCGGGGCATGAACCCGTGTCCCCTGCATCGGCAGGTGGACTCTCAACCACTGCGCCACCAGGGAAGCCCAGACTTTCTTTTTATGGTTTCCTCCTATTTATGGCAAGTGGCTCAGCTCCCCATAGCCATAGTGATCTTACGCTTCCTTTAAAAATAATCATAGTGCTGTAAGTGGGCACAGTATACCAATTATCCCCCAATAAAGCTATAAAAATGCATGAATATATTTACACCAACAAAAGCAAGTTGGTTTAAAGAAAAATCGTAAGGAAATACCAGTACAGGCAGTAGTTAAAAATGGAGAGAGGTGACTCACATGCCCGAGGGTGGGAAGATTTGCCCAAAGGAACGCAGCAGGTCACACCAGACAGCTCGGTGGTTCCCAGACTCTGGGTCTTTCCCTGCGCTACTCCCAGAAAATAGCAAAGCCTGTCTGAAGGGTACAATGGGGGACTTTCTAGGAAGAAAGTATTAGAAGTTTCTAGAACTCTCTGGAATGCTGTTGTCTTGGGGCAGGAACAGCCTGCAGCCAGTCCCCATCCTCCCCATGTCTCAGTTCTGTCTCAGAGTGACCCCGGCCAGTGGTGCATGAACCCCACCTGGCCTGTGGAGTCGAGGAGGGGGCAGAGCCTGGGAATGCATCCAGAGCCTCTTTGCAGAACTCAAGTCCCCTTCCTCCCCCAGTGCGCTAGCAGATGCTTGGCAGTTGGATTTTTCCCTGACCTCGGGAGGTGCGTGGAGGACATGGAAAGTCCAGTCCCTGACCCCAGGATGGGACTGGCCCAAGGGGCTGGCCGGGGAGGAGGGGATGTACTAGGTGTGGAGGAGGACACTGCCTTCCTTCTCCCTGACACTGGGAGGGAGGACCCAGCTGGCTGCCCCGCACATGAGGGCAGAGCACAAAGCCCATCGCCCCAGAGCAGCACTGAGGCCTCTGAAAGGTCAGGTGAGCCTGTCAAGTTAGAAGGAGAATTGGATGGGCAGGCAGGACCCCGGGCCCTCTCTGGCCTACTCCTTCCGGTCTCGGGACCTTTGCACCAGCTGCTGCCTCTGCCTGGCTCTGCCCCTGGCTCCCTGGATGGCTGACTCCTTCCTCCTTTCAGATCTCGACTGAATGTCACCATCTCCGAGAAGCCTTCTGTGACCGCCCTCGAAAGAGCCCTCCCGGGCCGCTCACTCTCACATCCTCCCTTTTATGTCTTCCACCGTCTCAAGTTTAAGTCACTTATTTCTGTTTAGGGCTTGTCTCCGCCGCAGCTCCCCCTGCACCCAGCTCATAGTAGCTCCTCAGTAAGTGTTTGCACAGCAGGTGCTCAGTGTGTGGAACAAGGGCATTTCCTCCAGTTGCTGTCTGTGGCTGGGGCGGGATGCCCGACACAGTCCCGACCTGCCAGGCTCACTCTGGGGAGGGCGACAGCAAGCACGTGCTTGGCAGGCCTCTGGACAGTTGCACGAATTGTACCCGTTTCACAGATATGGGACACTGAGGCTCAGGGTGGGTGAAGCCTCCAAGCCCAGGGGCCTGTGGTCAGCGTGACCTCAGCAGGGTCTTACCCAGTGGAGATCCAGGGCCCGTCCAGGCGTGGGGGCAGCAGTGCGGTGACGGGCGCTCTGCTGGGCAGGAGCTGCTGGCAATGTGGTCCCCAGCGCAGGCGGCTACCCTCTGCCATCCCGGCTGCCTCTGCAGTGTGGGCTGCAAAGCAGACGGACCCGGGTCAGTGATCCCAGCACACCCTGGTTCTTCACCTGCCTGGCCAGCAATGGGCTCCCCAGATCGGGGCGCCTCGAGTCAGCCTCAGGACCCATCTGCCTTCTGCGCGCCTGCCTGCCGTGGCCGAGTGCCGCCGGGCAGTGGCGGACGGGCCCTGCACCCGGGACAGGAGGCAGCCTGGACTCAGACGGGGCCAGACGGTGGGACTCCCACCCCCTCCCACCAGGAGCCCGGGCTCTGCTTGACCTCTGCCCCTGGAGCGGCCAGACCTGTGCCTGCCGCGCGTGGCCACTCCGTTCATGGTCCCTCCGTGGTGCCAGGCCCGGGTGTCGTCCATCCCCACGGGTGGGACCTGGCCGGCGCCGGCTCACCGTGGTGCTCACTCGGGATGCGTGTGGTGGGGTCAGGCTGAGGCGTGAGGCCAGCAGCGGGGCCAGGGGAGGGCTCGGAGGCCTCAGGGAGGAGGCTGTGAGCAGTGGGGCAGGCCCAGGGTCCCCGCCCTCTCCAGACGGGCTCGTCTCGTGGAGACAAGCCAGGCCTGGCCGTGGGAGCTTCACTTCTAGGAGCAGCTCAGAGGTGAGACCACCAGGGCCTTCAGCTGCCAAAGAGCAGCAGTTCCCTGTAATCCCTGCTCAGAGTCGGACTTGACGCAGCCCCGATGGCGGGATGTATGGGAAGCCTGGTGAAGGGCGGCATCCCGATGTTACAGCGACAGGCTGCGCTCAGGGGCGGCCGCCTCGACCCGCCGGCCCCGCTCCTGCGACAGGCCTTCCCGGGACACTTCGTCCCACCACGCCTGTGGCTGAAGTGGGTCGGGGGGCGCGGGGGCCTGGCAGAGATGGCGGGCAGCTGGAGAGACCTGCTGGGCCGGTCCAGGAGGCCCGGGAGGGCGTGTGGGCTGAGTGAGGAGTGAATGCATGGTGCCCCCTGCTGCCCACCCCCCAGCACACAGTCACGTGGTCCTGGCAGGGTCAGGAAGGGCAGTTCGGCCAGGGAGGCTGGGGTCCCCGCCCTGCCCCTTCGAAGCCGTCTGACGGGGCCCGTGGCCCCCAAGCTCTCTGCCCCCCTCGGCCTCTCACAGTGGATTCCTCACTTTCCTGGAGGTCTGGGGTCTCACCGGGAGACGCTCGGGGTCCCCAGGGACCAGCTGCGAATACTGGAGTGACACCGACGGGGACCACGATACGGCCTCAGTGGTTCCCGTTCACTCAGGACCGGCTCCGTGTATTTTTATTGTATTATCTTACATTTGCGTACGTCAGCCCAGGAGGTGGTGTTGGCATCGCTGCCTCTGATGGGTAGAGCCACGGGCTGGGCGACCTGGGCTTAGCTGGCCTGGGGCCCAGGCTGCCCGCGG
This sequence comes from Tursiops truncatus, assembly GCF_011762595.2. Classification (NCBI taxonomy): domain Eukaryota; kingdom Metazoa; phylum Chordata; class Mammalia; order Artiodactyla; family Delphinidae; genus Tursiops; species Tursiops truncatus. Next base: position 81,749,637 of record NC_047048.1, read on the forward strand.
TGGCAGAGCCGGGCTTCGAGCCAGGCCGTCAGCTGTGGCCTGACGGATTAACCGTGGCCCTTTTGCATTGCAGGCAGGGGGAGGGGCTGAATGAAGGAATGAGTGTAGCCCTGTAGTCCCGTGGCTACAGGAATGAAGGAATGAGTGTAGCCCTGTAGTCCCGTGTAGCCCTGAGTCCCTGTATATTCCTGCTGTATCCTATACCTGGTTTACAGGCTTTAAACAGCCAAATAAGAGAGATGAAAACTAACAACCAGGGTACTAGGGCTGTGGTGTCCCCGCGGACAGTGGGCACTTGGGCTGCCCCAAAGGCTCTCAGGGCCATTCTGCAGTGAGTCCACGCCAAGGGCAGTCTTGAAGGAGTGGTTCTGTGTTAACTCAGGCACGTCTAGCCTTTTGGGGACCAGAGCCAGGATGTTGGGGTGTACGGATGGGCATGCACGTTGGGCCAAACGCCCAGCATGGCCCCGTCGGGAATCCTGAGCTGGGACATACGTGCATCCGCGTCCACGGCTCACGCCTTCTTGTGCTCCTGAAATCAACTTCACCCGGACCCTCTGGGTCCCCTGGATCCAATTCTGCGGGTTAATTTGAACATCACTGGTTGTCAGTGAAGCTTGACAACGCAAGTGTTGATTTGGGGAATGGATGGGAGCAAAGGGAAGAAAAAGGTCAAAAGGGGGTGGGTGTTATTTGCGTGGTAGGAAAATCAAGCTTATGTCTCAGAGCAAAACCGTGAACAGGCCCCGAATATGACATTGGCGCTGCTTCCACAAAGCTTGATTTCTTGAGGAAATGTTTTCTGTCCAAAAGGAAACGAGCCTTTCCCCCAGGTACTCCCTCTGAAGGCGCGTTGAAGAGATGTCGCCTTCACGACGTTATATTTTGACACGAATCCTGAGATGGTATGTTCCCGCTAAGTGTGTTTTATTTGTCTTGCTTTTCTGCGAGAAATGGGGATTTAATTAAGTCAGGAGACAAAGAGATACGGTGAAATCTCACCATATTCAGAACATGTACATGCAAAACGCAACTGGAGCCCTTCTTTGTAAAAACCCGAGTGGAGCATGACACTGCCTCTCGGCTGAACCTTCAGCTTCAAGGTTGCAAAAATGAAACCAACCGACTAGAAATGAACTCATGAAATGTTTCCAGTCCCAGCTTTGGAGGTAGCTTATAGATTTTCTTTCCTTTCTCTCCCTCTTTTCTCCCCTAGAAAAGTCTGAGCTCAGGGAACCACAACTGAAAGCAGATGGTGCCCTGGGCCGGCTTGCACAACTTTTCCTGGGGACCTGATAGACTGAGTTAAATGCGTGGGCCAAATTGATTTTTATCAACCATGGATTTTTAATTAACAGTGGTGTCCACTTACCGCCATCCATTATTTACTGTTTACCCACTAATTAAAAATTATGCTGCTTTTGCACTCATAAGAGCAGGACATTTGAAATTAGATCGCATCGTTCAAATTACCTGCAGAATTAAATCCAGAGCGTCGAATTGCTCAGACCAGGCTACTGGGGTTTAAAATATGATCTGCTCCAGCCTGTTGTATGATCATGAGTCAGAACGCCAGGAGCAGGCTACATGGCAAACGTCGTGTGGAACCTGCCTGGGGTCTTAGTGGGGAGGGAGACCTTGGAGTCTGTCTTGAGCGGACGTTGTCTCACCCAGGAATCCCAGGGAAGGCAGCCTGTCGGTGCACTGATGGAGTGCTTCCAGGTGGCGGCCATACCTATGGACCAGCAGGTGTCATCTGCACAACTGCCCATGGTCCAGGTTCAGTCAATGCCCCCGTTTTGCAGATGAAGAAACTGAGGTTCAGAGGGTGGAGAGACTTGGCCACCCTACCCCAGGCAGCTGCTTCTTATCCAATTAACAAATAAAATATGGTAAAATACGCCTAACATGAAAGTCACCATTTTAACCATTTTAAAGCATACAATTAAAATTCGGTGGCACTTAAGATGTTCACCAGGCTATGCAAACATCAGCTCTGTCTAGTCGCAGAATTTTTCATCACCCCAAAAGGAAACTCCGTACCCATCAGCAGTCACTCTCCACGCCTCTTTCCTCTCAAACCCTAGCAGCCAGTAATCTGCTTTCTGTCTCTATGGATTTGCCTATCCTGGATATTTTGTATAAGTGGAATAAAAAACATCTACCCCTTTCTTATCTACTTCCCTTTTCTTATCTACTGTTCACAACACTTCTATTAGATGGACGTGATTATCTTCATTTTCCAGATGAAAAATGGAGCCTTGGGAGAAGATTTACACCCAGGTCCACCATCCGTGTTTTCTTCAAAGAACGTGAAAAGTGTAGGTCTGAATCAATGGTGGGGCGTGGGAGGGGTGGAGAAAAGACATGGGGTTTGTAGCCAGAGCAGATGGAGAAATAATCAGGTCTTCAGATACCTTTCTTTTAGGGGCAAAAGGCAAAAGAAAAGCACTGTTTTTTGTCCCCCCCCCATCCTAATTGGCTTGTTCTGAGGTTCTGGGAGGTGTGCCAGGTGATTCGAGGTGCAGTGGTGAGCATTTCTTATCCCAGCAGTTAGGCGTTGATTGTAAAGGGTGTTAGAAAGCAGCTGCAGTTACCGTAGCAAAATTGTGCTTTCACAGCCCGCATTGCCAAGGACAAGACTGAGTTTTCACAGGGGCTTGGTCTGAACTGGATTTTAAAAAATTAAGTAATACTTTAAGTAAATAATATTTAATAAGTAACTATTTAATAAGTAAACGCGGTCAATAGCCTGAGGGGGGTGCACAGAACGAAGAGGGAGAGACGGAGGCTAACACATCACTTCCCCTCACGGCTGTGTGTCCTGGAGCCACCACCACAAAGGACAGCAAACTGGGGGACCGAAAACAGCAGGACATTATTCTCTCACCGTCTGGAGACCAGAAGTCTGAAATCAAGGGGTGGGCAGGGCCGCGTTCTCTCCTGAGACTCTGGGGGAGGGTCCTTCCTGCCTCTTCCAGTTCTGGGGGTTCCAAGCATCGTTGGCTTATAGCTTCATCCCTTCAATCTCTGCCTCTGTCGTCACAGGGCCGTCTTTCTTCTCTGTGTGTCTGCAGCTCTGTATCCAAACCTCCCTCTCTTTCTCTTATAAAGACACCAGTCACTGGATTCGGGTCCACCCTGATCCGATATGACTGCGTCTACATCCGTAAAGACCTTATTTCCAAATACGGTCACATTCACAGGTACCAGGGGTTAGGATCTGAACATATCTTTTTGGGGATGCAATTCAATTCACAGCCGATACCAAGGGCCACCCAGGTCTCCCAGCACCCTAACCTTTGTCCGTCTACTCCTCCCCCACATGAACCTTGCATGGCTGTTACATGCCTTTGTAGAGCGGCACATGATGGCCGGAGTTCCTGTTCTCTCGGAGAGGCTGGCATTAATCAAGTGGTCCCACCATGGATTATAATTTCAAAGAATCGTTAAGTGTCTCAAAGGAAATTTACACAATGGCCAAAAACTTCCTAACACACTTGGAGTAACATTCCACGCTTTTCCTTATGATCTCCAGGGCCCTTCAACATCGGTTGTCTTCCTGTCTTTCCACGGCCGTACATCAGATCCCCCCCCATGATTCTCTATTGTGTGTTCCTAGGGATGAATAGCAAACTCTTTCCTGCCTCAGGGCTGTCGCAACGCTGTTCCTCGGCCGGAGCATCTCTCCCTCTGCTTTGAGCTGGGTGCTTCCCACTCACTGGGGTCTCAGCATAATCGGTGTTGCCCGGCAGGCTGATATCAAACATTCCCTTCTATTCTGCCCGTCCCATCTCACCTGTGCAGCACTCCTCACCTCTCTCAATTACTTACCTGCTTGCTGTGTTTTATTTACTTTTATTTTTTGACTTTTCAAGTTGATATCATTTCAGACCTACAGAAATTTTGCCAAAGCAGTAGAAAGAGCTCTAGTATACCTGGTTTCCACAAAGGTTAACATCTTGCAAAGATATATAGTACAGTGATCAAAACCAGGAAATGAACACCGATCCCATGTTAGAATGAGTCTACAAATCCTATGCGGATTTCACCAGTTGTCCCAGTAACGTCTCCTTTCTGGTCCAGGATCCAATCCAGGATCACACGTCACACTTAGTTGCCACGTCTCTTCAGCACCCTTCAATCAGAGATGCTTCTTTGGTTTACGTCTTTCACAGCCTTGACACTTTTGAAGAGTACTGGCCAATTATTCTGAAGTGCGTTCTTCGGGTTGGGGTTTTCCGATGTTTATTCATGATTTTATTCATCTTGGGCAGTTTTGGCAGGAACCCCAGGGAAGCAGTGTTTGTGCCCCTCTCAGTCGTTGCTTCAGGAGGTACGAGGTGTCAGTTTGTCCCAACGCTGGTGATGTTAACTTCGACCACTTGCTTAAGGAGGTGTCTGCCAGGTTTCTCCACTGTTAAATTACTCCTTTCCTCTTTGTCATTAATAATTATCTTATGTGGATATACTTAGAGCTCATGCAAATATCTTGTTTTCCATTATACTCCTCCCACTAATTTTAGCATCTATTGATGACCGTTGATGATTCTTACTTACAACAGTTATTACTGTGGTGTTTCCCAAATGGTCATTTTCTAGTTGCATCATTCTTTTCTGGATTTATTTTTTATTGTATTATCTGTAACTTTCTGGATTTATTGATTGGAATTGTGCTGTAAGGAAGCGCTGTCCCTTCTCCCTGTTTATCTCTTTATTCAATTATTATTTGTCTTAGTATGAACTCAGGGATATTTAGTTTATAGGTTACAATCCATTGCTGTCATTATTTACTTTGTGGCTCAAATTGTCCCTGATTTGGCCATTGGGAGCTCCATTGACTCCATCAAGCTCCAGGACTCCATCCTGGGTCCTTTTTACATGCACTTGTCATTTTTTTTTTGAGTGTGTCCTCATTTTCTGGCACTAGAAGATCTTCCAGGCTCACTTTGTACTTTTCCCGACCCAGCCCTGGAATCAGCCATTTCTCCAAGGAGTCCTGGTTCCTTTTATTGGAGAATAGTATTTAGAAACCAAGATGTAGGTGCTGGGTGCTCACTGCTACTGAGGTGTCACCCCAGGTGCCTCAACTTCTTTCTTCCTTCGTCTCTTCCTTCTTTCCTTCCTTCCCTCTTTTCTTTCTCTCTTTCTCTTCCTTCCTTCCTTCCTTTCCCCTTTCCTTCTTCCTTTCCTTTCCTTTTCCTTTCTCTCCTTTCCTTTCTTTTCCTTTCCTTCCCACGAGGACAGGCCCTTATCTCTCTTGCTCCCTGCTGATTCCCAGCCCCTAGCACAGTGCCCGATGGATGCTAAATAAATATTTGTTGTGTCAGTACATGGACAGCACTTAGAACAACGCCTTCACATAGTAGACACTCAATAAGTGCTCGTTGTGATTGCTACTTTTAGTTGAATGAATGAATGACGTGCTCCCTAAGACCAATGCACGTGAATTCCTTGTTGACATTCCTCCCACCCCCTTGAGGTTCCTCCTCCTAAAACTTGGTTGGTGATTTCCATCACGTGTGTGGCTATTAGGGTCAGGCTTGAAATGGAAGTGGAGAAAGAGAAGGCTAGCAGCTGCTGGGATCACTAGGAATCTGGCTGAGGGTGAAAGGGTGGTCAGTGAGGGAGTTCCCAGCAGGCTGGGGACCCTGATTGATCCAGGCAGGTAGAGAGGAAAGAGAAGTAGAGGCAAAGGGAGATTCAAGTCTGGGCATCAAGCCCTGCAGAGAGTTTTGAGGATGGGCCAGATCTGGCCTAAGAACCTGATGCCGGGCCCTTGGCTTCATAGCCTTTTTGACCCTTGGGACCTGCCCCAGCCAAACCAGGACCCTGCTATGGTTCTCCACCCCCAAGGAAGGCTCCATCTAGCTCCACGGCACTGTTCAATAAACAGAGACTGTGAGTCACGCATTAAAAAGGCTGAAAAGTAGCAGGTGAAATTAATTTTAACGATATTTTTATCCAGCCCCCAATCGTATATGTAATACATGCAACATGTATAAATTCAACAGGTAATAGATATGAAAACCAGTAATGAGATATTTTATATGCCTTTTCAAAGACAAGTCTTCGAAATCGGGCATATATTTACGCTCACAGCACAACTCAGTTTAGATGGGTCACATTTCAGGGCCTCGGGGGCCATACGTGGCTGGCGGCTGCTGTATTGGAAGCAAAGCTCCAGCTCAGGAATGGGATGTGTGTGTCAGATTTCGCTGCATCAGAGGTTTCAAGCTGTTTTCTGAAGCCCACAGGTGTTTTTTTTCAGGAGAGAAGGGGGGACCCAGTGAGTGGGGCTCTGGCCTCCCACCTTCTGCTTTAGCCCCTGCAGCCTCTGCCATTTGCTCTGGGAGGCTAATTAAGATCTGCTTTGAAAAAAGGGTTCTCTTGCTTAAAAAAAGAAAAAAGTCTGAAACCCTGTGGTTTATTTCAAAATCCTTAGCTTGAGGTAATTCACCTAGAATGTTTGTACTTGGAAGCTTATGCACATTTAAATAAAAATCCCCTCCCAAAAAAATAACCTCTCTTGATTAGAGGCGGCCGCCTTTTACAAATCAAGATGGGCTGGTGTGCAACAGCACACAGAGAATGTTTCGCCAACAAGCTTCAGAAACCGGCTGTTGAAATGGCAGCTGTCACCGTGTTGCTACAGCAAAAGCTGTGCTTTCCAATGAAGCCATCGCACAAAAGGCACGCAGAGTCTCCGTCTAAACTCCCCGGAGAGGGTTACAGATTGGCGCGCTATGACAGTACCAGCAAATCACAGAAATATGAAGACAAACTTTGAATTCTAAGGAGCCTAAACTTCCCCTCTGGTGTGGGTGGCTGGCCTTCACATTCCTCATATGTCCCTCATTTGGTCATAATTGAATCTCATTATCCATCTAATCTGAGAGTCTTTGCCTTCAGGGCTGGGGCGTGGGCGTGAGGCAGGATGGACTTTGCATTCTTGGGAAGCTCAGAGATGGTGTGCTCTAGAAAGAAGTGCACACCACCTCCCAGCCCTGCAGCATCCCGGGACTGTGACACGTGCCCTCTTTTCCTTGGTGAGCTCAGAGTTTAAAGTTGCCCTGAGGAATTTTGGAGCGACCCCGTGCCTGGAAAAACAGATTCTGAGCCGTTGAGGCGCTGGAGGGCCTCAGACTCGGGTGTCAGTGTGTTGAAGGGCTACTGAAGGGACATAGCTTGGTTTGTCACCGTTTCCCCCGTTCTGGGTTAAAAGTCCCGGCTTGGGCTGGACCAGGGGGGCCGGTGGAAAAGGTGGACCTAATTGGTGCCACGTGGAGAAGGGGACTGTTTTATGTTTGTGTTTGCAAAATTGAAGACATTTTGTCAAGGGGAGTGGCTGACCGTGTAGCTATCTCCCCGCGGCCTGTGTTGAGCGTTTCCTGCTAATGGAAGTGGAAACGCACAGCTCACGGGATGGGACAGGAATGGGGGGTTTGGAAGACAGTCTAGCCCGCCAGGCCTGGCTCATCAGCCAGTTTTTGTTTGTTTGTTTAGGATTGTTCCAGCACGAAAACCGTTCACATCAAAGCTCCCTCAGCCCCATGATAATACTAATTATTCCTCGCTCTGGCTGGGGCTTCCACCCAGATGAAAACTGGAAAATTCCAGCCAAAGCCCAGCTGTTTCCAAACAGCCAAGGCATCAGGGTGATTGATGGAAGTGTTTCCCTTTTCACCCAGATGTTCTGGTGTCTTGGAGACAAGGCCTCCTTCGCTCAGCCTTAGCGCCTGTGTTCCCAGGTCTGCACGTTGGCCCCTTAGATGTTCCTAATTTATACCAAATTTGGTCAGTGCTGTCCATGGATACCAACGTTCAGCCCTGTGCTTTGAGGGGTGCGGCGAGGGGGAGTTGGGGCCTGGAGAGATAGAATGTGAGATCTCTCCGGGCTTCTGAACCTGGCTCGGTCTCGCGGAACATTCTGGTGCCTGCCCCGAGGGATGTAGTTACAAGTCAGTGTTTGCTAAGCAGAACGTGTGTCTAGAAGTCTCCCGCTGGATTGAATCCTTCTTCGCTCTCTTGGCAGGAGACTGAAGCTCCCATTGCTCTACAGAACAGGAATTTGGCAGAGGTGATCACAAGGTTTTGACACATTCAGTAAGAAAGAAGACGTTTGTGTAATCGCGGTGAAGACTCCCGGAGAAGGGCGCAGGAGTAGGGATCTCGGGGCGGCAGCTTCAGGGGCTTAACTCTTCACGGGGCCTTAGGAACTGCTTCTCCACCAGGTCTTCCCCGGAGGGCCCAAGAGTCTTCTTGTCTCACAGAATTATTTAGGCTTCGAGGAGAGTAGGATGGAGTCTGTCGGTCTCCATTGAGTGCCTTTGGGTCTGTTTGTGTGTGGGCGGGGGTCCGGGGAGCAGCCCCCGCGTTGGGGGAAGTGCATCACTTACGGGGCTGTTCTCGGGAGTTTCCACAAGGGGGCCCTCTTGAGCTTCGGCTGGGGCGGTTGGGCGGCCCCGGATGAAACCCGGCACCGCCTCCTCCAGACCCGGCCTCCCCCCGAGCGCCTCCGGGCTCCCTCCGTTCACCTTGGCTTTGGCGAAGAGGGAGCCCCTGGAAGGCCAGCGCCGGGGAGCATGCTTCCTTCCACGTGGGAGGTCTTGGGTTCCGCTTGCACAGAGGGCGTATTTGGAGACCGAAGGGCGAGGGTCACGGGCTCCCCTAGCCTCGCCTCCTTTCCTTCTTCTTTCGAAGAAGTTTGCAACGCAGAGCAAACACTCCAGTTGGAACCACAAGAAAGGGCATCTGGGAAGCTTCATCAACAGTGAAACCAACCATCGTGGCTCCTCGGGGCCTTTCCCCAAACACGCATACAGGGGGGCCTTCGGGTCAGCCATGACAGGAGGCGCGGAGATTTTAAATGCGAGAAAATTATTGTCATTTAACAAGTCAATTTTTCTTACACTGTGTTGAGATTAAGTTCGTGGTCTCTTCCATACACTCGAAATAAGGAATTTCCCTAGAGTGCGATTTTGAGAGAGAACCTACATCATGTTTTGAAAAACCTATTTTGTTGGGAGTTACTGGATTTTATTTTAAAAGAAATGGTAATATTTAATTACGGCATTATTTTACTGTCTAGAAAATTAATGTGCTTTTGGAGTTTCGGGAGAAAGGCCGGCTGTAAGTCCGAACCCTATTTTTAAATTACCATACAAATAGAATCCCAAAGACGCAAATATTGGCTTTAGTGTCACAGGCAAGGTACAGGAAAATACGCCGGCTTCCTAAATGTTAAATAAACAGGCTTGTAATTCTTGCCCTCCCTTGCGACCCTGGATGGCTGCGTTCTTATCCTGGGGAGAGAGCGCGCCGCTCACCGAGGGGACAGCAGCAGTGCTAATTGGATGAGCGCAGTGGATTAGTCATCGGGCATCTTGTTACCATCCTAATAATAAGGCGCACGTTTCTGTGAAGCTGTAGAGTCGGCAAAGCCCACGATTACTTATCCACTGGGTCCTCACATCAAACCTTTGGGGTTGGTATTGAGATTGCCCCCCATTTTACAGACGAGCAAACAGAGACTCCGAAAAAGAGTCTCTCAGAGTGTCTAGCTTCCATCACGCTAATTGGTCGGTGGAAAGGCCCAAACTGCAAACGAGCTCTGTTACCCGGAAACTCCACTCTCCTTCCAAAGGCACGCACAGCCCCTGGTCTCTGCACGACAGAGCACCTACCGTGTGCCTGACCACGGGGTGCAAAGATGCTTCTACAAGGGCTCAGGGCCTGATGCTCTGAGCCAGGGCAACCCCGAAGGCTCGGTGTGAGGACCCAGTGGATAAGTGGAGGTGCTCTGGTCTGGTTTGCTGAAGGGAGGCACAAGGAGGGGGCCGCCAGGAGGAGCCTCGCCCCCCTCGGGCTCCTTGAGAGCCATAGGGAGTTAGGAACTGCTTGACAGGTGGAGAGCGCCTAATGGGCACTGGGCAGAGGCTGAGCACGTAGCAGGGAGGTGTGAACCAGCAGCCGGACTGAGCCAGACGTCATTAGCTAGCGGCAGGAGCTGCACGGGAGGCCTGCCGGCACCGGGGGAGCGGGGAGTGTGCTTCAAGCAGAGGGAGCGCCGCGGTGCGGGGGCGGAGCGCAGGTGGACGTTTTGAAAGGCAGTGCTTTCCCGAGCGCCCCGTGCTTACCTGGGTGGCACTGCCGCTGATTCCAGGCGTAGGTGATGGGCAGTTTACATCTGAGTAGTTACAAGTCTATTTCGACTCAGCTGGATAACTGACACATCCAGCCTGGGATTTTGTTAGCACGAGGCTAGAGCATACAAGGATAGGTTATCTTTAAAAATAAGTGAAAATGAGTTCGTTGATTTGGAGAGAAACGTTGACCCAATTATAGGACAGTAGCAATCAGATGTGGCCAGATTGCTGTTGGTGACACGCAATGACAGGCGGCTGGGGACCAAGGCGCTAAGGCCCTGCTGGCTTGTGTTAAGGACGACCTAGTGTATGTCGCAGAGGGGAAGGAGGGGCTTAAGGTGACCCGTGGGAGACCACCTCAGATCCCAGGTGTGGAGGCGAGGCTGGGGAAGTGGGGTGCCGGAGATGGGAAAGCCAGCCTGGGGCTGCTGAGACGTGCCGTGAAGGCAGGGAGGAAGGTGTCGTGGCTATGCGGGCTCTCAGCCAGGAAACTGGGGGAGCTGGTGGTGCTATTCCTGAGATGGAGACCTGGGGAGAGTTCCGTTTTGGGGGTGCGCGATTTGAGGAGCTGACAGGGCATCGAGGAGAGCCAGTCATGAGGAGCCGGCTGGGGCCGCACATCTGTCTACAAGGCACACGCGGGGCGAGGACAGAGGGTAAAGGTGGAGCCAGAGGCAGAATCCCAAGGAAAGCAGCCGCACGGGAAGGGCCAGGCAGGGGCCAAGGAGGACCACGCCGGGAGATGCAGAAGTACCAGGGCGCAGGTTGTATATAAGTAGGGTGGCAGATGCAACACAAGATGCCCACTTGAATTTGATATCCAGATACACAATGAAAGATGTTTTAGTATCAGTGTCTCAACGATTGCACAGATGAGTGTAGGGGTTTGGAGAAGAGAGACAAGACCAAAGTGATAGAGAGATTGTGTTTTATGGCCTAATTATTATTTTTATATAAGTTCTTTCATGCCACACAGAGGGCAAAAAAAAGAATCAGAAGATATAGAAAAGCATGAAGGTGATCTAAAAGCTCACGCCCATTGCCTCATGCAAAGTGCCTTGCCATTAACCTGCTGGTACAAGTCACCCTCTGGATTCTAGAGTCTGGGTTGTCAAGAGAGCCCGAGCACAGGGACCCTGGTCCCCTTTGAACCTCCATCTCCACAACAATATCTGGCCCATGGCAGGCACACCATAAATTTTTGCTGAATGAATGAATAAATCTTTCTAGACTTTTTTCTTTTCACACACACATACCTGCATTTATTCAATTTTTTTAAACAAAAATAGGACTGTCCTATGTATAGTATAGGAAATCTATGTTTTTAACTTAATAATGGATTTTGGAAATCTTGTAGGAAGGTTGGCCTTTTAGGACTGGAGGGACTAAGACATATTCACGGTCTTTGAAGGAAGAACCTGAGGAAATGATGAAGTGGCACAAACAGGAGATATAATAACCAGGGAAAGCTCTAATCAAGAAGACGCCAATGAAAACAGGCTAATCTCTTCAAACAAAAGCAGTATGTGGCTTGCAGTGGAATTTTCAAAATGTATAAAAAAGTTGTAAAATGAAAAGTGAAAGTTGCTTTTTACCCTGAAGCCCTGGTTGCTCCCTCCAAAGTGAATCATTTTAACAGTTTCTTGTGCATCCTCCCAGAAAATGCATTCATGCCGACCTCTGCATATAAATGTATACGTTTTTTATTTGGCTGTTAAATTTTTTTTATGAATGCAGTCTTTCTATACACATCATTCTGCATTTCACTTTTTACACTTAAATTATCACGGATATCTTTCCATCTTAGACTTATCCCTTTGTGGAAAAGACAAAATAGTATTCCATTATACAGATGAATCTTGGTTTAGTTAACCAATCCTCTGTAGATGGTCATTTAGATTGTGGTCAGTTTTTTAACATACAACAATATGTTGGACATCCTTTTAATGTAGCTTGGTAGAAGTTTTGTGGGTGTCATACAAAGAAATTGTATGTGCTTTTAACATCTTGATGGATTTGACCTAATTGCCCTCCAAAAATGCCGTTTCAATTTACCGTCCACCAATGGTATAGGAAAGTATCTATGTCCTTACACGTTTGGCCACACTGGATATTATCAAACTTTCCACTTTTTGCAAATCTAACGTATGAACAATGGAAGAGAAACTACAAGCTAATGAAAGTTTGTGGCTAAACACACATTTTTGTGTGTGATTGTGAAATACCTATAAATAAAGAGGCACGAGTTATTAAGCAGATACTCCACTAACTTGAATTCATATCCTTTTGCCCATTTTCACTGCCACCACTCTGGGTAAAGCCATCATGTCTCATCTGAAAGACTGACCTTGGTCCCTCTCTGTTTCTCCAGAATCCACTCTGCCCCCTGTAGTCCATTCTCCATGGAGCAGCAAGTGTGATCTTTAGCAAAGGTAAACTGGCATCCTGATTCTGCAGTGTGAGTCTGAATATTCTGAGGGACACCCTCCCTATGCACAACTAGATTTGATGTAAAGCATAATTTTCCAGAAAGTGGGGAAGCCTCTGAGTTCCCTGGTCCCCAAAATGAGCTGAAGTGGGACCTGTGGAGACTCTCCTGAGAGCAGAAGTCAGTGTCAACACTGAGGCTGTGAGGAACCAGGATTTAGGGGGTTGCTAGTGCCCCTTGACTCCTGGGAGAAGCAAATATGAATGTTCTCTTGAGAAAAGCACGATCATTTTAGGTGCCAAAGTTTTCCGTGAGTTTCCAATTAAAGATCACCAAACACACAAGTAAACAACCCACTATGGAGTAAGAGTTCACAGAAGTAAAAAGCTTACATACCAAGAGCATCAGATATTGCTGTTACTATCACAAAATAAAGTATGTATGAAATGTTTCATGAAATAAAATATGGAATTAAAAAAAAAGAACAACAGACATGAACCTATAAAAATGACCAAACAGATTTGAAAAAAGAATCAATGGAACTTTAAGAAATAACAAAATATAATTGTTTATATAAAAACTTAGTGCTTAGATCATGGGGTAGATTAGATACTGTTGAAAAGGGAATTAGTGGACTGGAAAATAGATGTAAAGAAATTACCCAAAATTCAGGAAAGAGGAGGGGGCTGAAAACTAAAAAAGGAGTTAAGAGACATAGCAGCTACAGTGAGAAAGCCTAAGTAATGTCTTCTGGAAGGAGAGAAAAGAAAGTTATAGGAGAAGCAATAGGTGAAGAAAAATTGTCTGATAATTTTCCAGAAGTGATAAAAGACACCAAATATTGGTACCAGCAAGGACAGTGAGTACCAAGCAGGATTAGTAAAAATAAATCAACACTTGAATCTTCAGAACACCAAAGAGAAAAAGAAGAGAAAAGAGCCATCAGCCTAGATTTTTTTTTTTTGTACCCAGCCAAACAACCTTTCAAGATCAAGGATGAAACAAAGACATTTTCAGATAAGCAATACTGAGAGTGTTTACCACTATATGAAATGATATTGTATGCATAGGAATTTGTGATGAAGGAAGGTCTGATTTTTAAGAAGGTATAATGAGCAAAGAACTTGAAAATTTAATTAAAAAATGAATAAACTGATGATCTATAATTTTGTGGAGTTTAAAAAAAAGGACATCAGCTAAAATACTGGAAAACAGTAGCATGTAATTTGGAGGAGGAATGATTAGGTTAATGTTCTAAACTTGCACTTCATGGGTAAGAAAAGGATTAAGATATTAAGATGGTATAATTTCAGAAGTAGCCACTAAAATAATAGAAGTATCATATAACTTCTAAATCAGAAGAAAGAAAAAAAAAGTAATAGGAATAAGTACAACCCAACCTTATTAAAAAAAAAAACACCTTATTTTAAAAAAAGACAAGTAGGAAAAAAGCATATAAAGCACAATTTGTAGAAAACAAAAATACGGTAAAAACAAATCTCATTTACTTGCCAGTTAACAGACATTAACAAATTGGATTTTTAAAACTCCTCCTATATGTTACTTTTATACTTGAAGCTTAAAGACACAGAAAGTAAAAGGATTGAAAATCCTTACCAAATACAAAATAAAGGAAAACTGAAACCAGATGAAATAGGATTTACTATAAAAAGCATGATTAAGGATAGAGGTCTCTCCATAAAAGGTCCAATCTGCCAGGAAGATGTGACTGTCACATAGCATCAAAATATACAAAGCAAAACTTGCTATATAGGGAGATATTGACAAATCCACCATCATAATGAGAGATGTTAGCACAACCCTTTCAATTATTTATAGGTCAAGCAGACAAAAGATTAGTAACGATACAGAAGATTTAAAAAAGAGTGACTAGACGTAATTCATTTTATACACGTGTGCACATGTACATGTATGTGTGTACATCTGTATGTGTGTTGTGTAAGTATATACACAATTATATATAAATAGATTACTGTACCCAGCAATTAGAGAATGCACATTTTTTTTGAGCACGCATGCAACATTTACAAAAACTGACTCTATATGAGGGCACAGAATAAACCTCAACACATTCAAACAATTGGTATCATACAGGTGATACTTCTGCGACTAAATTAAAAGTCAGAAATAAAAAACAATTAAAAAATCCTGTGTTTGGAAATTTAAAATACCTCTGAACCACTCAATGAAGAAATCAAAATAAAATAAAATAAAAACCAGAAATTAGAGCTAAGCCCAAGTGAAAATAGTACCTATGAAAACACATGAAATGTGCAGAAAGCAAGACTTTGAGGAACGCTTATAGGCTTACATTTAAAAGAAGAAAGTCTGAACATTCAAGATCCTTATCCAACTTAAAAAGTTAGAGCAAGAGAAACAGCATAAGCCTAAAGAAAGTAAAAGGAAAGAGAGAATAATAAGAAAAAAAGCAGACATTAATAAAGTAGAAAACAAGCTTCGAAAGACAGAATCAACAAGGCCCAAGTTCATCTAATAAATTGGATCCACCTCTGGTGAGACTGATCAGAAAAAGAAAGAAAGAACGGAGTGGCACAGTGGGCGGATGGGGAGAGAAGAGAAGAGAGGGAGATTAATACTATTGGGAATGGAAAGGGGACATAACTACAGATCCTGCATACATACACAAATAGTTCTATAACTGAGAAATCAAACAGTAATTTACCA
Source organism: Tursiops truncatus (assembly GCF_011762595.2). NCBI lineage: Eukaryota > Metazoa > Chordata > Mammalia > Artiodactyla > Delphinidae > Tursiops > Tursiops truncatus. The sequence goes on from NC_047048.1 coordinate 81,764,919, forward strand.
CTGTCACTCCCCCAAATAAACAAACAAATAAAAAAACCCAGGCTGGGGTGTTTTTACAGAGGAGTTCCACTAAAGTCTAAAGAAACAGATCATTCCAATTTTACATAAATTCCTCCAAAGAGCAAGAGGAGAGGGCCACCTCCGCCAACTCCTCTGTGAGTCCTTTGTCACCCAGGGCAGATCCAGGTTTTGTGGAGCCTGAAGGTAATTCAACTTGTGAGACCCTCCGAAGAAAAAGGGTGCAAATTTATAGAAAAATTCAAAATTAGCATAGAAGTACATATTGATTGAGAATGAGAAAAAGTCATATGAAATTACAAATTCTATACCATCGACAAATATTACACACATTACAAAATCCAGAACATACTATTTTTATTAATCAACAGCTTGAATCTTCTACAGCAGTTTCTTCCTGCATCTTTTGGGTTGTATAGGCTTCAACGCCCTCTTTATAAGACAAAGACTTTGTGTTTTCTTTTTCTATGGCGAGAACGGAAAGGCCATTCAGTCTTTCTTTCGCCTTTGTTGATTGAATGTATTTTTGGCTTTTGATAATTTAGAAATGTTTCTTTTTAGCTCCACAGCTCCTTATAATGTCATACATTTTTCAGGTTGTAATTAAGCTTTGGAACACCTCTGTTAAGTTTCTTTCACCTATAAGCTGTGAGATGTGAAACAACAGTTCCTACGTTAGCTCCAGCTCTGGGCAGCTCATGTCTTGTCTCTTCTCTACCCTTGTGGTTCTGGTGACTGGTGCCAAAGGACAGATTCATGTACCTTCAGGACACGTGCCTTCATGTCCTGACAGTGGTAAGGGAATCCAGTGAGAGGCTAGAGTCTTCCTGGAAGCCAGCCACCCACCTGCTCAGCCAGTGATAACTTAACAACACAGGGAAGCGGCTTCGAGGCACAAGAACACATCTCACTAAATAAAAGAATTCCCAGCTCACCTTCTCCTTAAGCTGGATCCCTGAATGCCTGTGGTCATTCCAATACTTCACAGCAAGAGGCAGTGATAGAAGGTAGTCAGAGGGAAAAGGACCAGCGAAAGAATGGGAAGAGACTGTCTCCTAAATGACTGATGTTAACATAGCTTACATTTCCAATGTTTACAAAAATGGATGTCCACGTGCAGACCTTGCTAGGGTCCTGCCCGTCCTCCTGGTTTTGGAAAGGACCCTCACAAGAGAGAGACGCTGAAGCCTTTTGAGGACAGTGTGAGGAAGGGAAATTACAGGACAACCTCATTTTATGGACATGGTTGCAAAAATCCTAAATAAAATATTAGCAAATATATAAAATAGGTAACTAGTAAGAACCTGCCGTATAGCACAGGGAACTCTACTCAATACTCTGTCTGAGTACATGGGAAAAGAATCTGAAAAAAGAAAAGAGTGGATATAAGTATCTGTATATACATATATGTATATATATAACCGATTCACTTTGCTGTACACCTGAGGCTTACACAACATTGTAAATCAACTATACTCCAATAAAAATTTTCTTTTTAATATTGCAAATGGAATACATAGTATATAAAAAGGTCATGCATTATGTCCACATGGGGTCTATCACAATAATGCGAAAGTGTTTAATATTAGAAAAATCTATAAATGTCATTCACCACGTTCACATGTGGTGAGAAACATCATGTAGATGTATGACTCATAGATGCAGAAAAAGCTTTTGATAAAATCCACACCCGTTCACAATTTTTTAAAAATCTTATCAAAAGAGAAATAGTTTTAAATATCCTCATGCCGATTAAGGGCATTACCAAAATCCCTACATTAAAAGATATATATATATATATTTTTTGCGGTACGCGGACCTCTCACTGTTGTGGCCTCTCCCGTTGCGGAGCACAGGCTCCGGACGCGCAGACTCAGCGGCCATGGCTCACGGGCCCAGCCGCTCCGCGGCATGTGGGATCCTCCCGGACCGGGGCATGAACCCATGTCCCCTGCATCGGCAGGCGGACTCTCAACCACTGCGCCACCAGGGAAGCCCTAAATGATATTTCTTAATAGTGAAATACTGAAGTGTTGGGATCAGAAATAAGAGATGCCTATCACAGTGGATGCCAATTATTCTCAACATTTACTGAAGGTCCTAGCAGTAAGATAAGGAATAAAAGGCTTAAGGATTAGAAGAGAAATAACATGGTCACTATTTGTAGATGATATGATTACCTTCAAACAGAAGTCAAAAGCTACAGAAAAATTATTGGAAACAATGAGTGTTTAGCAAGATGGCTGGATACAATAAATCAATGTAAAAAAATAGATTACATTCTATAACAGCAACAAATAGATGGAGGGGGAAAGATACCATTTACAATAGTAGTAAAATGTATAAGCTACCTAGGAATACATCTCGTAAAAATAAGCAAGACATATTTGGAGAACATTATAAAAATGTATTGAAAGACATTCCAGAAGATAGAAATAAATGAAGTGATATATTCATGGGTAGGAAATATCAAGAGATGTCTTTTCTCTACAAACTGATCCATAGATACAGTGGATTCCAGTCAGAATCCCAACAGGTTATTTTATTTTACTTTTTATTTTATTTTATTTTTTTAGGATCTTAACAAGATGGTTATAAAATTTATATGAAAGAGCAAAGGTGTCAGAAAGTGAAGAAAAATAAGGGATGGGGGAGTGTTGTATCAGAGATCAAGATTTATGGAAAACTAGCATAATTGTAACATTGTATGTTCTGTGAAGAGATAAACAAATTGACCAAAAGAATAGAGAGCTCAGATACTGACTCCGAAATTTATAAGCTTGATATATGACAGGACTGCTTGGTTATCCACAGGGAAAACAAAAAGAAATTCTACCCCTTCCTCACACCAACACCCCCAAATCAATTTCCAATGGATAAAAGACTTAAATGTAAATTTCAAAGTGCTAAAACTTTTAGAAGAGAATGTGGAAGAATATCTTTTTGACCTCAGGATAGGGAAGGATTTCTCAAACAAGATGCAAAAAGTGTTACCACTGGGAGACAGGCTAATAAATACATCAAAATTAGGAACTTCTGTTACTCAAAAGACACCACAAAGGGTATGAAAGGAAAACCACAAACCAGGAGGAGATACCTACAACACACAGAACAAACAAATGATTCATGTACAGACTATGTAAAGAAGTCCCAAACATCTTAAAGACAACACAATAGAAAAGTAGGCACAAGACACAGTATCTTACAGAAGAGGAAACAGAATGGTAAGTAAAGCTGGGTAGGGACATTCAAGCCCATTAATTGTCAGGGCCATGGAAATTAAGGCCCAGTGAAGTAACATTTTACACTCATGAGATTAGCAAAAATTACGAATTCCAAAAGTAGCAAGTGTAGGTGAAGATTAGTGGGAACGCTGCTGCTTTGTAAAACCACTCTTGTAAATGAACGTTATAAAATTTTACAGGGACTTCCCTGGTCACGCAGTGGTTAAGGATCCGCCTGCCAATGCAGGGGACACGGGTTTGAGCCCTGGTCGGGGAAGATCCCACATGCCACGGAGCAACTAAGCCCTGTGCGCCGTAACTACTGAGCCTGTGCTCTAGAGCCCACGAGCCACAACTACTGAGCCCTCATGCCACAACTACTGAAGCCCACGTGCCTAGAGCCCGTGCTCCGCAACAACAGAAGCCACCGCAATGAGAAGCCCGCACACTGCAACGAAGAGTAGACCCCGCTCGCCGCAACTAGAGAAAGCCCACGCACGGCAACGAAGACCCAACGCAGCCAAAAAATAAAGTTAAAATGATACTTAAAAAAAAAAAGTTTACAACACGAGATCAGTGGCTTACATTTTCTGTGACTCACAGTCAGAATCTGTTTTACACCAACACCCAGTATGTATGCATGCACGAGCACGCACACATGTGCACTCGCACATGTATATCATGGAAATGGAGGATTCGGGAAACAGTATTGGTTCTCACTAGGAGACATCCACGCCCTTCTCACTGGTGCTATTTTGTAGAATAAGTAACAAGATGGACAGGTTTTGTGGCAGTTGTTTTATACGCTTAAAAAAAACCTCAGGCTTCTCTTTTCATGTTTTAACATTTTCTTAATTTTTCTTTTGGTAACTAGAGCCATGTAACAAGTATGGGAAAAAATCGTGCCTTGTTTCAATAGCTTTGCTCATTTTTAGGCTGAAAGATGATGGATGGATGCCTAGAGTTTGCCTTATTATGTTGCATTGAAATCAATATTTCTCTAACAATAACAAAAGAAAACACACAGATTGGGTTCCTCTAGTGTGATTTCCTAACCCATTAATAGATCCTTACGCAGACTTTATAACTCTTGCACATGTGTACCCGCAACAAGTACAAGAATGTCTGTAACAGCCTTGCTTATAATAGCCCCAAATTGAAAACGGATGGAATAGACCAAAGAACAGAAAGGTAACCTGCAGCATCCTACATGTTGGAATATTACACAGCAGTGAAAAATGCACGGCATGCGGCCACACAGAACAACACAGACACACAGCTTAGAAACCTAATATGGAGTGACAAACGTGCAGAAAAACACGTACAGCACATAACAACATATAGCTCAAGTGCAAGCACCGGAAAATACATTCAGGGTGCACACACCCTGAAAAAAGCAAGGAACAGATAACCACAGAATTTAGGGAGGGAAGAGATATAGGTGGATAAAGACACTGGCAGTGTTCTGGTTCTTGGTGGAAGAGGTGGGTCCACAGGAGTCCATTTTATGTTATACTCCAGAGGACATATATTTTCGTAGTTATCAAATATTATGTAATAAAAAGGTACATGTGAGCAAGTCACCCTCTGTTTAAAACCCTTCCCATTCCCAAGCCCTACAAATCCAGTCTTCGCCTACGATGGCTCTCTCTTCTTTTCTGTCAGCATTTGGCACACCACACACACTGACTTACTGTCAACTTTTTGTCACACCCAGGGCTACGACTGGATGTTTGTGCCTGCCCCCAGTTGAAACATTGAAGCCCTGCCCCCCAGTGCAATGGCTTTGGAGGTGGGGCCTTTGGAGACATTCGTTTTAGATGCAGTCATGGGGGTGGAGCCCCCAGGATGGGATTGGTGATCTTACAAGAAGGGGAAGTCTTGAGCCCCCTCTCTCTTGGTGCTGTGAGGGCACAGCAAGAAGGCACGCCAGGACGAGGGCCCTCAGCGGACACGGAGTTTGCTGGCGCCTTGATCTTGGGCCTCCCAGACTCCAGAACTGTGAGAAAGACATGTCTATGGTTTAAGCCACCCAGTCTGCAGCCTGAAAGGACTAAGATGCCCAGCTTGTACTCACCCCAGGGCCTTTGCACTGACAGTTCCCAGGCCCAGGAATGCTCTTCTGGGACGTTCCAGCTCATTCTCATCCTTCAGCTCAAGTGTCACCTCTTTAGCGAGAACTTCCCTGTGATCTTGTTGCAAGTTGGGCCCTCCAGTGCCCCCCAGGGCCTGCTGCCCCCCTTCACTGCCTCCACAGGGAACAGTGGGGGTCTGGCCACTACCTTCCCAGCACTGACCGCTGTTAGTGCAGATCAGGGCACTTGGGGGTCACAGGCCTCCTCAGCTGACTGTGAGCTCAGGGAGGGCTGGGACACCTCTGCTGGGCCTGGTGCCACACCTGCCAGACGCATGCACAAACACTGACCACCAGAACCAGCTCCATAAACTGCGGGGCCCAGTGCATATTGACAAAGCAGGGCCCTTGTTCCGAGAGCATTAAGAATTTCAAGACAGCAAGAGCAGAGCATTACAGCCCGCATGGGTTCCTGTGTGAATGCCCACGGCTGCACCCTCTTGCAGATCAGTGTGTTAAAAGGCCGTGGCCTTAGGAAGGCAACGCAGGGCCTTGGAGTCACACTGCGTGACCTAACCACGCACGTGTGTCACTTTCCTGCCGAAGGCCTCTGCCGGGAGAGCTTCTCCACCCCCAGCACACACCTGTTCGTCAGCCCCCTGTGCCGAGGCTCCTTAAAGGCAGGGACCATGGCCGGTGTGCCCCGTGGCTGGAGCCCAGGCTGGACCAGACAGATCCAGGCTGGAATCCGGGTGACAGGCTGATGCTTCACCTCCAGACGCTCAGTTTCCTCATCTGTTCAGAGGCTTGCCATGCAGAAAGAGGTAACACGGGTGAAGTATTTACTTCAGGTGTCTGACACGTAGGAAAGTCTCAGTCCATGTGAGTGATTCTTGTTGCAATGCAGAACGCGAAACGCTGGGCTGTGATGCGACGCCCTGGCTGAGGGTCCCCCAGTCTCCTCGGCACGGACGGGGCCACCTGCAGAGCAGGGCGCTGCCTCCTTGTTTTCCACCAGCCCCCGCAGGAGCCAGGACCCCAGCCCTGGGGTCCCTGCTTGTGTGTTCGTGGGCACTTCTGTTTCCTCTTCCCCAGCCTGGGGCTAATGCAGCCGCATCAGGCATTCCTGGCGCGGGGAGTGAGCACAGACGACAGGATGGCGGAGAGCTGAGCACTGGGCCTGCCGCGGCAGGCTGTCGCCACACTCACACTTTATGAATATTTTTATGAGCAGAGGAGGGCAAGGGGCATTTCTATTCAGTCCTGCTGTCCCTGAGGTTAATAAGTTCAGGTTGATTTTCTGAATCCTGAAAAGAAATTTTAGTGTATGCAGTTAGCAAGAATCGACACCAAACCCCGGGTCAGGTGTGGGAGAGAATAAAACCGATTGTGCCCCAGAGGGGTTCATTGCCTGGCCTGGGAGTGGAGGTGGGTGCCCAGGATGGGGGCAGGTGCTGAGCTGGGTGGGTGGGTGGGTACAGACGGTGTACCCACATCATTTCAGGGACGAAATGCCACAAAAAACCCCGACACGACAGTGCGGGGGATGAAGAGGAAAACCAGCGAGGAGGGGTCCCCCAGCCTGCGGGTCCAGGGAAGTTTTGGGAAATGACACGTGGGTAGTACGTTGAGGCTAATGGAGTGGCGCGTGCAAAGGCCCTGAGGACGGGCAAGGAGAAGACAGAGAGCTGCTGTGGCTGCAGCTCTGCCTGCAGAGAGGGTGGGGTCCACAGGTGGGGGATGCTGCCTGGGCGGAGCAGGCCCTGGGGCTCGGGCGGGGGGGGGGCATATCCCGAGGCACAGGAGCCCTGGAGTTGCTCCGAGCAGGTACAACTGAAGGAGCACAGGGCTTGCAGGGGAGGAGGGGCTGGAGGAGCTGGAGAGCCCTCCGGGCGAGGCTGGGCAAGGCCGTGCACGCACGGGGTGGGCGGCCGGGGAGGGGGCAAGGGGCTTCTTATGAGCGGCACTGAGGTGGCGGCGTTAATAAGACTCTGATCTAACGTTGCGTGAAACAAAAAAGTAGGCTCTGCAAACCGCGTGAAAAACAGAAGTCACTATGTGAACTTGCGTGTGTGTATCACTAGGTCTGAACTCACAGATCTGGTCACAGGGGCCCTCTGAGGAGCGAGACTGCAGGAGAGAGTTTGAGGAGAGTTGAGGAGAGTTTCAGATTTACAGAAAAGTTGGGAAGATAGTACAGAGAGTCCCCGTCTACACCAGCCCCATTCCCGTTATTAGCATTTTACATGAGTGCAGTACACTTATCACATTAAGCAACCAATCCTGGTACATCATTATTAACTAAAGTCCACACTTGATTCGGATTTTCTTCATTTTTACCTAATGTCCCTTTTCTGAGAAACATGATTTTAAATTAAATTTAAAAACTAAAATTCATTTCAGTTATTAGAACACTTTTAGGTTTTGGAACAACTTGGGTAAGTGCTTGCATGTCTTTTTCAACTGTAAATTTTATAAAACCTAAATACATAGCAAGTATTTCTTTTTTATACTTAAAAAATTTTTTTCGTTGCATTGGGTCTGTGTTGTGGTGCGCGGGCTTCTCACTGCGGTGGCTTCTCTTGTTGTGGAGCACGGGCTCTAGGGGCACGGGCTTCACTAGTTGCGGCGCGTGGACTCAGTAGTGTGGCTCGCAGGGGCTTAGTTACTCCGCGGCATGTGGGATCTTCCCGGACCAGGGATCGAACCCGTGTTCCCTGCATTGGCAGGTGGATTCTTAACCACTGTGCCACCAGGGTAGGCTGTATCGAGTATTTCTGGTGGAAATTTTGTGTCCAAAATGGGATGTGCTGTCACACCAGATTTCGAGTATTATTGCACATTATTTCAAAAATAATGCGAACTCTCTCAATAATTTTAAAATATTGATTGTGTGTGGCCATATTTTGGACCTCTTGGGTTAAATAAGTTTACAATTAAATATGAATCAAAATGTATAATTACATAATTTCACTTCATTCTTTTTACCTTTTAAAAGTGTGGCTACTAGAAAATTGAAAATTACCTATGTGGCTGTGCTGATTTGAGGGGCAGAAGCCTGTGAAAAGACAGAGGAGGGGTATTTAGAGAGGAAGGAGGGGTGTCAGAGCGGGAAGGCTGGGCGGGCTGGGCCTGGGGGCTGGGTTCACTGGGCCTGCAGGGAGCTGGCAGGGGGGAGGGGTCTGAGGGGAGGGGGAGGGGGTCGGAGGGGAGAGGGGTGGGCCCTGGGGCAGGACACGCCCAGGAGGAGCCCTGCAGAGGCCTGGATGCCCTGGAGAAGGAGGGGGGCGGGGGCCAGTGTGGGGTTGTAGGATCTCGGTGGGGACACCGGAGGGCTGGCCAGCAGTGCCGAGGGCTAGGGGGCCTTTTGAGGACAGAACAGGGGCACTGAGATACGGTGCCGGGCCAGCGTGAGATCTGATGGTCACAATCCCTCCAAAACCGCCTGGCATGGTGTGCAGACAGCGGGACTGATTCCGGGCTGGGGGGTGGAGCTGGCATTGAGAGCGGCTTGGGTGGAGGCTGGTGGAGGCAGCTGGGGCGCCGAGGGTCCGTGTCCAGCTCAGGGCAACCTGGACGCCCCACTTCATGGAGGAGGACGCTGGACCTGCCGTGCCTCACTGTGTGAGGTCCCGGGGGTGTCACACGGGTCCCCACTCTGGGGGCTTAAGCAACAGAAATGGATTCTCTCACGCTCTGGAGGCTGGACGTCCCAGATGGAAGGACAGCATATGTGGCAGGGTCGGTTCCTTCTGAGACCCCTCTCCTTGGCTTGCGGACGTTGGTCTTCCCCTGTGTCCTCACATCGTTTCCCTGTGAGCCTTCATCCACGTTTCCCCCTTTTTTTTTTTTTTTGCGGTACGTGGGCCTCTCACAGTTGTTGCCTCTCCCGTTGCGGAGCACAGGCTCCGGACGCGCAGGCTCAGCGGCCATGGCTCACGGGCCCAGCCGCTCCGTGGCATGTGGGATCCTCCCGGACCGGGGCACGAACCCGTGTCCCCTGCATTGGCAGGCAGACTCTCAACCGCCGTGCCACCAGGGAAGCCCCACGTTTCTCCTTTTTATGAGGACACGGGTCATACTGGATCAGGGTCCCCCCAGTGACCTCATTTTAACTCCATCACTCTGTACAGGCCCTTTCCGCAAAGAAGGTAACATTCCGAGGTGCTGGGGGTTAGGGCTTCATTACACGAATCCTGGTGTGGGGATACAGTTCACCCCATAACATTTGCCCCAGCTCACCCGCATTCTTAAGAAATACGGCAGAGACGCAGAATTCTCTTCATTCCCCCTAAACATCCTTCCCTCTTCCCAAGAGCGACGATTATTATTAGCATCTTTCCAGACCTTTTTTATGGAGGAATATACATAAATATGTGCTGTAGGTGGGTGGGTGGCAGACTGTTTTTAGAATAAAATTTAAATCCCCTTTACAGTAAAAAACTTAATGAAAATTGTTTCAAAATAGATGGAGGCGTTCTTTGTGCTAAATACGGTGTTCTTTGTCTCACTTGCCATGGAAAAGTCCCTCGTTTCAAAAAAACCCAAATTACTAAGAGGCCTTACAATACAGATCACATTTTCCAACTCAATAGCGCACAAGGTCAGCCAAGCAAAGACAGTGTAAACTAGCTCCGCAAGTGTGTTTGTTGCTCAGTAATGAAATTTGTTCAGGGGGCAGCATGATAATCAGGCCTGGTGTAGGCTGGCTGTGAGGTGGCTGAAATTTCAGCCTCTGAAACGCACCCCTTCGGTAATTGGGGACCTATTAAAGGATGCTCGAGGGCAGCTTCAGATATTGTGTTCCTGACTAACGGGGATATAATTTCTTGAAGGGAAAAAGGATTCCGTTCACATCCTTGGTTATCCTGAACTGGCCCTTGGGCAAAAAGAAAGGTGATTGGTCAGGTGGAAGCTGATGGGACACACTTGACCAGGAAGAGGGCTTTAAGGGGCCAGCAGGGGTGAAGGAGGAAGTTTAAGGGTGTCCGTTTAAACTGGCCACCCAAGTCCTGTGCCGGACCCATTCCTCCCGTCCCTGATAACCTTGGTCTCCACCTGAATGTCAGCCTTCCTGGTGGCAGGTCCTAAGCCCACGCTGCTTCTAGATCATGGTTCCTCCTTCCTCCGGCCAAAGCCCCTTGTCCTTGGGGGCTCCCCTGACCCTCATCGCCTCCCGGTGGATGTCATCTCCAGCCACCAGCCACTGCTCTTTCCTCACTGACGCCATGTGTCCCACTCTGACATCTCTGTCCCCCTTTTGGAGTCGCACATCCATCCCGTGTCCACCTGGGAGGCCTGCATTTCTACCAGGGTAAGGAGAGAAGGGGCAGGCGGCAGTGCCCTTCCTGTTTAGTCACACATCGCTTCTGCTCCCAAGCCGTGGCCACGCCAGCTGCCAGGGAGGCTGGAGAAGGCTGCGCCGTCTGCACGACCAAGCGCCCAGTGGAAATAAGGGTTCTAGAACAGAGAGGAGGGAGGATGGGTATCGGGAGAGACCCCTTGACAGACCACAGCCCTGGCCATGCCTGCCGTCGCTAAGAGAGATCTTCTTCCACATCAGCCAGCGCCCTCTGCTTTCCCCAGCTCCTGCGCTGCCTGCCTTCTAGCAGCCGTGACCTCGGCCACTTGCTTTCTTAAGGCTCAGCTGCTGGATCCACCTTCACTGACCCCAAGAGCTGCTGGAGAAAAAACCCAGACATGCGCGGGGAATACACGCCCCTGGACACGCCCGTGGCTCCTTCTTAATCAGCTCTGTTCCCTCCCCCTGGTGGCCCTGACGAGCCTTCGCCGGCCTGGCCCCAACCTCTCCCGCTCCGGGGTGACAGCCCTGCTCCCACCCCCATCCCCGAGACAGCGAGTACCCACATCCTCAGAGCATGTGACCTGGGACTGTGGGGTCCTCCCGTGCTCCAGACCCCCCTCTCTAGCTCCTCCTCCAAGCTCCATCCCCTCTCTCCTCTGGGATCTTCGACCTCCTTTCTCTGGTCTCAGACAGAGTTAAGCCTTCTCGACTCCCTTGGCTTCACATCACCAGCAGGCTCCGTTCTCCCATTCATTCTTTCCACAAATATTCTGTGTGTGCGCCGACTTTGGACCAGGCATTTCCATCTCATGCAAAGATTTTTTTAAAAAAATCGAATATTTTAGCTTTTAACTAAAGATGGCTGTCAAAGGGAGATTGGTATGACGTGGATCCCGGTGTGTCCTTCCTGGGCTGGACTCCAAGCTCCCCACTGGTCTCAGGATGGAGCCCGAGCTCTGGGCCAGGCTGGAGGCCACCGCTATGTGCCCTTGTCCAGCTGTCCACCTCTTACCCAGCCTTGTGGAGCACAGACAGCACTTCCTTCTTGTAGAGTGAACAACCCTGCAACAGTACATGGTGCCCCGACCACCGCAGTCTCCATCCCCCTCCCCAGGTCCCTCCATCTCATCTCATATCAGACCACACATCCAGAAGTCATCTCTTTAACCCGTTTTGGGTTGAATTGTGTCCTCCTCGAAAGATACAATCAAGTCCTAACACCCGGTACCTGTGAATGTGGTATTGGAAATCGGATTTTTCCAGAAGCGATTAATGAGGTCATCCTGGCTGAGGGTGGGCCCAGATCCAGTGACTGGTGTCCTTAGAAGAAGAGAGAAATTTGGACACAGACACGGAAGACACAGGGAAGAATGCTGTACGGATGGGGCAGAGACCGGAGGGATGCGGCCACAAGCCAAGGACAGCGGGAGCTGCCAGAAACTGGAAGGGGCAGGAAGGAGGCTCCCCTAAGCCTTCAGAGGGAGCATGCCTCTGCCGATATACTGACTTTGGACTTCTGGCCTCCAGAACTGTGAAAGAATAGATTTCTGTTGTTTTGAGCCCCTAGTTTGTGGTATTTTGTGTGACAGCCTCAGGAAACTCCTGCAGCGCCCACGTCCAGTCCACGGACAGGTCCTGACCCTCCTGCCTCCACGCATACCTGGAAATAGTCCCACCTCTCCCCATCTCCACCAGTGCACCCCAGCCTTCACCACTGCCTCCCGTCCTCCACTCGGCAGCCAGAGAGCCTTTTGAACCCCCAAACCTGCCCCTGGCTTCCCAAAGCCCTTCCACTTGACCACAGCCTCCCCCGAGGTCTTCAGGCGCCCCGTGAGCTGGCCTGCCCACCTCTCTGACTCTCCATCGCTCTCTCCGGCCCCAGACATTCTGATTTCCCTTCAGTTTCTTACACGGGCCAAACTGCCTCCTGTCTTAGGGTCTCTGCACCTGCTGTGCCCCTACTCAGGTTCCTTTCGTCCCGATCGTCACGCAGCTACTCCTTTTCATCTTTTAGGAGCGAGCTTCAGTGTCACCTCCTTGGAGGGGCCTTCCAGGGACACCTCATCTGGCAACCCCACCTTCCCAGTCGCTATCTTTTCTTCTTTTCATATCATTTATTTGTTTGTTTTCTTATTTATTGTCTGTGCTCCCCCAACCCCACTGCCCGATTAGATGCCAGCCCCACAAGGGCTATGCCAGGCCCCTTTTGTTCCTTACTGTGTCCCCAGGATGGGGAACAGTGCCAGGCACCTTGTTGGCACCCACCGAACGCCCCTTGAAGAACACTGGAGTGAAGAAGTATTTCCATCGTTGAGTAGAAATGATAGGAAGTTATGTAAAAACATAGTCAATGCACACTCATTCATTTAGTTCTTCTAAATCAGAATTTGGAGGAGAGAGAAGTTTGTCTTTGTATTAATACTTAAGTGGGATAAAAAAAAAAAGAAGGAAAGAACTTTCTGAGCAAATTATCTGTGTAGACAGGGAATATGTTTCACCCTCTTAATAATGAACTCCAGCATCTCTGGCCTCAAACACTCTGAGAAGCTCTCTGGCGACGAATACGCAAATTCCAAGTGATTCCATGTTCTGCTGAAGCCCTTACAGGATTCTGGAAGCTCAGGACCCTAATCTCTGTTCCCTGGGCCCCTGTCCACAGCAGTAATGGATGCCCGGAATGGGACTGGGCTTAGTTCTTTACACGTAACCTGGAAATCTGACTTTTTAGGAAGTCAGGCTGCCCCTAGTCACCCTCAATGGCAGAAATGGATACATCTTGGAATTGCCCCAAACAGGCATTTTACAGTCGCTGAAAGCTTGGGGTGGGGTTTACAGGAAAATGCAGCCAGTCGCTCGATCACAAGGTTATTACCTTTTCTGAGATTTCAATGGTTACTTTAAGTTGACCTCCCCTGCAAAAGGCAGATGAAATGCAAAAGTATTGCGAAACTGTGGCAGAAAAAATAAGTCCAAACATCAGTCGTAAAAGCCCAGGCAGTCTCACCCCCTGGCAAGTTGGTTTTCATTTCAGTACCCGTGGTTTGCTGTTAAGGAAAGTGGAGCCCATCAGAACTGGGTTAAAGCTGATGGGCCAAACAGTAGACTTCAGCTTCGAACTATCTAGAAACCCACACCCAGCCACCAAAAACACATGTTAAAACAACTCTAATTGTACATTTCAAAGAACAAATAATTTCGCTTTGCTGTGGCCATTGGTCATTCCAAACTAAACACATCTATGTCTTGTGCTTTGTTTTTATGCATATTTTGGGGAAAGATTGGTTGGGTGTGAGCTATTGCTTCGCTTCCCTTTTTTTGTGTATAATTTAATATTGAGCCTTGAGAAGGGCAGCTCAAATATTGTAACGTACATTAAGCTCTGGGGATAGCTATTTGCCCGGCCTGAGACTCATGCCCCAGGTGGAGGGGAGGCACTTTGATTAACAAGTCCTCCAGGATTACAGCCAGTAAGGGAAACTTTGCTGTTGGCAGAAAAAGGGAGCATGGAACCTAGGCAGGCAAACCCAGCGCCTGTCCACCGCAGTTTGGCTTCAAGCAGAAGAGGACTTGCGAAGCAGTTGGAGGGCAAAGGCTCCACTTTGGTCCCACTTCATGGGACCAACAAGTAGCCCAATGAATCTCCCTGGCATTGGACTCCACCCTCCCTGCTTCCCCTGGGTGATGGGTGGTGGGTCTCCTGGCCCTGGGCTCACTGTGTGGAGAGACTGTCAGTACCTTAGGGCCACCAGAGAGCCGCGAGTTCTGGGCTAACTGGGGCTGGGACCTCCATGCTGTGGATGGCCCCTGAGGAACTAAGAGCCCACCAGGCTGCAGTCTTTCCAGCCTCTGCCCCTTGAGAAGCACCCTAGTCCAGTGGCCTCCATCTCCTCAGGTGTGAAATGGTGACAAGTGCAGTGCCCATATCACAAGGCGATCGGGAAGAAATAACGTAATGCTCCCACAGTGCTGAAAAAAAAAGGTGCCCAGTGCATGCCGGCTCTTGATGGTACGGAGCCACCCATAGCTATGGTCTGGCCTCAGCCGCCCTAGGGGACTCCAGTTCCCTCTTCTGAAGTCCTGTCTACTTGACTGGACACAGGCCACCTTGGCATCCCCCTCTCCTGGCAGCAAGGAGGGTACAAGTTCCTGTCTAAATACCTGAATGGTTGGGACACTGCTGTTCCTCACATCAGCGCCCAGGAACACCAGCCCGCCTAAGGGCATGTCTACTGCCCAGGAGAGATGGTGCCGCTGGGGCTGACCCCACTTCTGATAACAGGACCCCGCCCTGCAGCCAGGTCAGGTTTCACAGGCCTCAGCCTCCGTCATTTCTCTAACCGACCTCTCCTGCTGAGATCCTAGCAAACGCGCGGAAGTGCAAATCTGGGAGATTCGGGGGCAAACTCAGCCCCTTTCCTTGGACTCCCCAGCCCCAGATGGAATGAATCCCATAGGAAGTACAGAAAAAAACATAAAAAGACAAAGGGAGAAATCACCCATAATCCCACCTCTCAGAAATAACCACCCATTTCATATGATTTTGTCTGTATTTTAAAAGATAAGGATGCCCCCCTCCACCATGAACACATAACTGAGATCAGATGCACATACACTGGGTTTCTATTCTAACATTATGCCCAAAATATCTTCCCATCATTCAATGTTTTTTAGATATATAGTTTTTATGTGGGTCCATAATTCCCTCAAATTTTATTTAAGGCATTGCCTAACGGTGAGTATTTAGTTTCTGGTTTCCTGGCCTCCCTTCCCTCCCAGGTCCCTGGGAGGCTTGGTCCTGTCCCACTCACCTCTCAATTACAGGCTGATCCCATAACTTCTCGAATCTCCTCTTCCCAGAAACACCTAGCGCCATCCCACCCAGCAGAGTAGGCCCTTCAGACACAACAGTAGGTGTTATGGGTTCAAGTGCATCCTCCAAAAAGACATGTTCAAGTCCTAACCCCCGTACCTTAGAATGTGACCTTTTTCTTTTTTTCTTTTTTTTTTAGAAATAGGAATGTTACAGATATAAAGAGTTAAGATGAGATCATATTGGGGTAGAACGGGCCCTAACCCAAGATGCCTGGTCTCCTTATAAGAAGAGGAGAAAATAGCCATGGGACAACAGGGCAGAGACTGGGTGATGCATTTAAGGAAAGCCAAGGACTGTCAGCAAACCCTAGAAGCTACGAGAGGCAAGGAGGGATTTTCCTCTACAGGTTTCAGAGAAAGCATGGCCCGTTGACACCTGGATTTCAGACTTCCGGAACTGTGAGACAGTAAGTTTCTGTCGTTTTAAGGCACCTAGTTTGTGGTACCTTATACAGTAGCCTTAGGACACAAATACAGACTTCCTGAAATGCATGACACTGACCCACCCACCAGATGGGCACTTTGGATACATTACCAGACAAAGGCAACCCAAGCTCCTGCACGCCTTTGGAAGCAGGGACTTGGGCTTCTGACTCCCTTTTCTTACTCTGCACCCCCATCCTCCTCTGACTGTGTCACCACCCTTTCTGACCCTTCCTCTCCAGCCACACTCCTGATGTCCCAGAATGCCTTGCAGCCACCCCTAAGAAGGGTAGTATAGGATAATCCCAAGATTGAACCCTGCAGGGCAGTGTCCTGTCACCTTAATAATGACGTGAGTGGGACTTCCCTGGTGGCGCAATGGTTAAGAATCTGCCTGCCAATGCAGGGGACACGGGTTCGAGCCCTGGTCCGGGAAGATCCCACGTGCCGCAGAGCAGCTAAGCCTGTGAGCGACAACTACTGAGCCT
This sequence comes from Tursiops truncatus, assembly GCF_011762595.2. Lineage (NCBI taxonomy): Eukaryota > Metazoa > Chordata > Mammalia > Artiodactyla > Delphinidae > Tursiops > Tursiops truncatus. The sequence goes on from NC_047048.1 coordinate 81,781,323, forward strand.
GCTCTCTAGAGCTCGTGAGCCACAACTACTGAGCCCACGTGCCGCAACTACTGAAGCCCGTGCGCCTAGAGCCCGTGCTCTGCAACCAGAGTAGCTGCTGCAATGAGAAGCCTGCGCACCGCAACGAAGAGTAGCCCCCGCTCGCCGCAACTAGAGAAAGCCCGCTCACAGCAACGAAGACCCAACGCGGCCAAAAATAAATAAATAATTAACTAATTTAAAAAAATAGAAGAAAATAATGATGTGAGTGACATCACCAAGCCCTTGTTGTGTGCCTAGCACTGTGCTAAACTTTTCACGTGGACAGTAACACCTATTTCTCACAGCAACCCCTTGGGGTAGACGTTGTTTCACAAGGGAGGAAACTGAGGCACGGATGGATTAAGTAATTTGCAGTCGGTGGAGCAGCTGGAATTTGAACGTGGGAAGTTGAATTCCAGAGCCCAGCCAGCTCTGCGGTCTCTGCAGATGGACCATTAGGAGCCTTCCCTCTCCAACAACTCTCAGATTAACATTTAATTGGGGATTTAAAACGCTGCTCTTGTTAGCATGCCTGTGGTCTCTGCGCTGCAATCTTCCCCATTAAGTCGTGTTATGTAAACCACCAGCCCAGATGCCTCAGAGCGCGTGTATCTCCCGGTGCCCAGACTTGGCTCTAAACCCTGGTTCTTTCAAACCGGCAGCAGGGCAGGGAGGTCCTCGCCTGAACTTCGAGCTGAACTGCCCCAGGAGGGCCCACAGATCTCAGCCCCTGGGCTAGCTGGCTGGATGACCTTGGGTGTGTGGTCTTGCTTTCGTCTTCTGTAAAATGGTGCCCGTGGCATAGGAGGTTGCAAGAATCAAACGGGGTCTCACTGATGACGTGCTTAGCACAGCGCTTGGGCTGTGTCTCTCCCTCCGAGGAAAGTCAGTTTCTCTCTCACACACAGACCCCATATATGGTCATTTATGGTAAGAATATCTGGCCATCTATTCTCCTCCTGGGTAAAAAAATGCACATTTAGCTTAAAACCCATGTGCCTCTGCACGTTTCAATGGAGTAAACATGAAAGAAACGAGGAACAATGAGTAAATTCTCTTTTAGGAAGCTTCGATGGACAAGCAGCAAGCTGGGAGAAACGGCAACACATACGGGAGACAGCTCCTCTCTACAGAAAGAGCACTAACGAGTCAAAAAGAAGAAGAGAGTTCTTTAAAGTCTGATAGAAAAATGGGCAAAGGATACGAGCAGACATCTCACAGGAAAATCAATGAAAGGGGCAGATAAGACGTTCCTCTTTGCTCATAATTAAAGGAATGCAAGTCTAAACAACCAAGCATTGCCACTGGTGAGATTTTTAAAGAACGATAATGACCAGGGTTGGCAAGGATGTGGGAAATGGGGGCTCTCATAAGCCATCCATGGGGGGTGTTGACTGTGCAACCCGTTCGGAAGGAAGGCTGGTAGAGGAACTTAACCCACACATTTTGCTGCAGCAATTCCACGGCTAGGAATTTATACCCAAATCTGCAGGGGAAGGGGAGGCTAGGGGCAGGGAACAGTGTTCTAAGCAGAAGGAACAGGACGTGTGTGTGTGGAGACTGTGGTGGAAAGGGGTGTGGCTTGATGGACAGGGTGACACAGTGACTGTGTCCTGGACACAGAAGGTGGCTGGTGACATCTTCTCTGCGGAGGAAGAAAGCTTGCCTGTGAAGTGTGTGGGGATGAGGGTCACACGGGGACCAAGGAGCATTGGCAGGGGCTCAGGGGAGGAGGCTGGGGTGTGAACACGGCTGAGCTGGATGGAGGCTCTGGCTGGGACTGAGTCCCATAAAACGTAAGTGACTAGTTGGTGGACTTTCTTACCTCCTACATCTTGATAGAATATGAGTGTTTTAAATCGCAAAATGCCCCTGAGGGTGGCTGGTCGCCTCGATTAGATGCTGATGGTGGTAGTGAGGAGAAGAGACCAGGGAAAATGGGCCAGAGTGATGACCTAGAGGAGGTGTCTGGGGAGAGGCTGTGCATCCCACCCTGCTTCTCCTCCTGGGGATGCTATAAGACGGGGACCAGGGCAGGGCCTGCCTCAAGTGCTGAAGTAGGGGCGGCACTGAGCCCGGGATGGTTGGACACCTTGAATGCCGGTGAGTGTAGCCTATCACCATTACCAGTATCCTTACTGGGCACTAAATTTTGAGGGGGGTCTATGGGGGGCCAAAATGACAGTTGAAAGCCCGTGTCCTGTACTAGGAGGTTGGTGGGACTCCTTAGAATCAGAGACTTTCGGGGCTAGAAGCAAATCCAGGCAACTCCCTAGTCAGTGCTAGCCACCATCGTCCCGTTCGCTCTAGGATGCCTCCAGTGGTGGGGAGCTCACGACTTCTAGAGGCATCCCCTGCCCCTCCGCACCCTGCTGAGAGCCCTTCAGGGGACCCTCCACTGCCCTTGACATAATGTCTGACTCCTTCCCCATGGCCCTCGACGGTTCAGCCCCTGTTAACCTCTGACCTCGTCCACCCCCTGCACCTTCACTCCCTCCTCACCAGCCTCACCGGCCTTCTCTCTGGTCCCTGAACACACTGCTCTTTTCTTCTGCAGCCGGGCCTTTGCACGTGCTACCTCCTCTCCCGGGGTGAACCTACTCTTCCGTCTCCTCTAGTTAAACCGCCCTCTTTTTTTCAAGTTTCAGCTATTTCACCTTTTCAGGGAGGCCTTCCTTAACCTCCCAGTCCAGGCTAGATGCCGCGGACCTGCTCTGTATAGTCACTCTGTATAGTTACTCTCATATCGTTATTACTTGCTAGCTGGAGATTTCATTGTCTGCTTGACTCCGACTTCGACAAGGGCAGGAGCTGCCCCATTTGTTTCTCGGTCCTCATCGTCTTCCCCCAGTGAGTGGCGTGCACACATCAAGGCCCCCCAGACGCAGTCTCTGATCGGAAACTCACCTGGGCCCCTCTCTGCTAGACAGGTCCGACCCCAGCAGTGAGGGCGGCCACCCTTCCCATTTCACAGGTCAGGAAACTGAGGCTGGCAGCTGGGGCTGGAGGAGGGTTATAGGAGATGGTGTACAAGGAGGGCTGACCCTGGTTCGCTGAACAGGAACAGTTGCTAATTTTGTTGCTGTTGTCGGTATCATTAGACTAGCCATGGTGTTCTTGAGGACACACGGAACATCAGAGTGGGAAGAAAAGACAGCACCCACCAAAAGGAGATGGCCAGGAAGGGACGCACCCAAGCTCAAGTTGAACTGGCGCCTGGCTGAGAGCCCTGACCTGCCTCTCTCTTCTCCGGGTCTGGAGAGTCGAGTGCAGGCTCCAGCTCTCAACACTAACAGCAGGGAGGGTTCACAAGGCTCTTGGTGTCCAGCGCTGACCACACGACGTCTCATTTAACCCTTCGATCATCCCTTGAGGGTGCAGCTATCACCATTCTCAACTCACTGATGGGGACACAGGTGACAAAGCTAAAATGGGGCCCAGGTCTGTCCAGTTCCCAAGACGCTGCTCTCAAGCTCTCCGTAGCACAGAGAGAGACACGTGATAGATTCTAAGACACGTGTTAGATTCAGCTGAGACCAGGCAACCTCCCGTCGCACAGGTAGAGGTCCTGCGCGGGCACCAGCCCTGCCTCCCCAGTGTCCCCATGCCCATTGGACTGGTTGCCCTTCCCGCTGGGAGGCCTGACATTCTCTGGGACATCCTGTTCACCATGACACCTGCACTCCCAGCTCCAGGGTCGGGGGCGGGCTTTGCACAAAGGGCTTCTGAAAGCCATTCTGGTTTGAGGAACAGTCACACCACCACCCCTGGCCACAACTCATGGCCACCTCCAGCGCCAACTTCAGAATTCAGTTCCTTCCCTAGAGTCCCCCCAGCTCAGCTCAGATGCCCTCAAGTTCAGAGACTGACTTTGGCAGTGAAGCACTCTTATCCTGGAAGTCTTACCAGGGGCTCATTCTGGCTTAGTTTCCATGAACATAGTGAACTTGCAATGCATTTCCCAAAGACTTCTTCAATGGAACTTCTTACTAGCTTGCCATCCAGATGGTTTGGAAATCAAGGAAGCTGCTCTATTAGCCTTGAGTTGGTTGTTTTGAATTTGGAGATCCCAGCCTCGGTCAGAACATGAGTGAAACAGCCGGCCATGACGATCTGCCTATAACACGAGCCTCGCAAAGCGGCGAGGGGCAGATTCTGTTCAAAATTCTTCTTTGTTTTAAATAACGAATACAATTACCGATCTCTTTTCACCTTTGATTTTTCAGACGAGTGTACTTAAGTTAATTTTCTCCCCAGTTTTTACTTTGGTTTTGAAACAGAGCCCCCATATCAACAACTAATTTATTATGGAATGGCCCGTGATTTTTTTTCTAGTTAATCTGTCTCTAAGGGATAACTTGCCACTGCAAAGTATATGGCTAGAGATAAAAGCAGGACTGAGATTAGAAAAAAAAAAAATACAAATGAGAGGAAAAAAAGAAGCTGTGGTTTTTCATTTTTCCCCTTAAGCATAAACTGTTGAGTAAGGAGATTTTTAAACGCCAGAGCTTGCTGGGGAGTGAACCAAAGCTGGAAGCCACTGCACTGGCACAAGACACATCTGGCGTTGCAGGGTTTGGAGGAGGGTTTGCTCCAGCGGGTAACTAACCACGCTTACCCACAGCCTAGCTCCTGTTATCCCCAGGGAGGACATTTTCAGAGACAAGAGGGAGAGAGGACAAATGGGAAAAATCAACATCCAAATTAGAAACTACCTAGATTGTGTTGTTTTTCTTGGGCCCACTGTGTCTTTGATTTCCTGATTGCTCAGAGGAAGCATAACAAAATCCATCTGACCCGGCGATTCTGACAGATTCATCTCAAAATCTACCAGTTGAATTAGATCTGCCCATACCAGCGAGTCTCCACCGCGGACAACTGTGGCCCCCCAGGGGACATCTGGCAGTGTTTGGGGACACTTTCGGTTGTCATAACTGGGAGGTGTTGCTACTGGCATGTGGTAGGTGGAGGCCAGGGATGCCGCTACACCACCTGCAGCAGAGAAGGATCTGGACCACAACATTAGCAGTGCCGAGGCAGAGAAACCCTGGTGTGTGTGTGTGTGTGTGTGTGTGTGTGTGTGTGTGTGTGTGTGTGTGTGTGTGTGTGTGTGTGTGTGTGTGTCAAGGTGAGCTCCCGTGCTGGGGCCGTTGGGGTGCCTACACTAAAGTTTTTGAACCTGGAGACGTGAAGTTCAGGCTTCCCTCAGCTCAGGTGCCTAAATTATCTAAGTATCTGAAGGATTAACGGGGTTCTGTTTCCTTTCACTAAAGCACAAAGAGCCTCTTGCCTGGTGATACAGCCAGTGGTGAAAAGGACTTTTGAAAAAGGGTTCAGTGGAAAATGGTTCCTGGCTTAGAGCAGGGAACTTTGAAGGCAGCCCGCATGGGACCGGCGCCCTTCCTAGCGTCTGGGTCTGAATCACGGGCTCCACAGCGGACTCCTGCGCTCGCCTGGGCCCGCCGGGCACTCTTGGCTTCTCTCCTGTGGAATCTGTCTGACTTGCGGCGGTGAAAGGTCGCCAAGGAGCAAAGCAGCAGGACTCCGGAGAAGAGCCGCGAGGCTACACTTGCAGTGATTTTATTGGCAGGACAGAAGCTCGGGGCTTGCCAAGGACAACAGCACTGCGCGGTGACCAAGACTGCAGGTTCCTGGGGTAAAATCTGTCCTGCTGCGCTGGACTGTCCCATTCCCACGGGGAGGAACAGCCCGGGAGGAGGTGGAGGAGACATGAAGACGCAGCATCCCCCTTCTCCCCTCCCCAGCTCCGTGCCCCGAAGGAAAGTACACAGACTCTTTTCTCAGCCACCCCCTCCTCGCCCCCTTCCTTCCACCCTGACTGTCCTGGCACAGGGCTGCCGTGGCCTATCTTTGCTCTGAGGGAGGACTCCATGACGGTGGACGGCTGTGTGACCTCTCACCCCAGCCCTGAGATAAATGTCCCCTTTCGGTGGATGTATCTGCAGCTCTTCAAACTGCGAACACACCTTCCCTCCACTTTCCTTCAGACCCCGTTCATCTCTTCTTCAAATATCTTGCTTAGAAATTCGGGGCTGATTGCAGAGCTCCTGCAGGGAGACCTGACTTTGCTCCTTGCCCGTAGTGGAGTAAAGCGTGCTTGGCTGTACCTGCGCAGCGTGTCTTCCTGCAGGACCTGACGCCTCAGGGCCAGGAAGCAGGTGCTAGGTGCTTCTCCTGCTCTCCTCCTTGAAATCCTCACAGCAATCCCAGACAGAGGTGAGGGTCTGGTGAGCCCATTTGACAGATGAGAAGGTTGAGTCTAAGAGAGCTGATGGACATGCCTGCCCAAGGCCACACAGGTTGATATGAAGCTGATCTGGGCTTTTGAACCAGGTGGTCTGACTCCAGGGCCAGAATTCTTAACCCTTCACAAGGCGAGGGTGCTCGGGGGTGAGCCTGGCACACTGTGGTGATTATTGTCATTTTTGCCAATGGTGGTGCACCATGGGCAGCTGGCATTTGCAGACTTTTGTTCATTCCTAGGCCCTAAGAAGACGCAGTGGGACAGCAGTTAGTCCTGGAGATGGCCCTTGTCTCCTCTACCAGGGGTCCTGTGGTCCTTTGCCTCCCCGGCCCAGGCCTGCTGGGCACCAGAAGTTAGGGGAGGGGCCCAGGGTCACTGTACCCTCCCCTAACTTCTTCCCTGGCTCTGCTGCAGGACACAGCTCTGAGTCCCAGCAGGTCTAGGATTCAGTGGGCAAGACCAGATTCTGTAGCCTTGGTCTGAGTGACGTGGGGCTTGTACCTTGCCGAGGGAGTCTCAGTGGGCCTGGGATCCTCCTGAATTTTTTTGGAGGTCCCAGCCACCCCAGGGCCCGGAGCAGCTCCTGGTACCTGGAGGTCAGCCTGCTGCGGGCGCGCATGTGGTGCCGGAACCGGCTTACCCCACACAGGGCCCAGGAAGAGCCTGGAGGTGAGGCAGGTGCTGGCCGGCGAGGCTGGAGAACAGAGCGCAAAACGCAGAATCACCGGCCTGGTTCACAGGCGCATACGGCAGTCCCCAAGAACCCCAAGGAACTTCAGACGGCAGCTCCCTCCCTTCCGACCTTAGGCGGCGCGCCGGTGGGGGGAGGGTGGCACCTACCTCCCAAAAGCACCAGGACGCAAGCGTAGGGGAGCATGGCTGCGGGCATCCCGTCGGGGTGGCAGGACGGCCCCCAGGGAGAGGAGGCGTGGGCGCGGGCTGTCCGGTGGCAGCGGACTCCGGGAGCCCGCCGGGGTCCTGCGAGGAAGTTGCGAGGGTCCTGCGCCCCCCTCGGCGCTCTCACGCGCTCACCTCCCGGGCTGTTGATGGTTGTAAGTCGAGCTGCGCACTCATAGGTCCAAGCTGCCAGAAGAGGTGGAGACAGCCTCGGGCGTTGCGCGCACTGCCGCGCCCGCGCCCAGCCCTCTGGCGCAGCTCCTCCAGCCATTCAGAACCCCCAGTCGACCCCCCTCCGTGCCCGGGCTCTTGCCTCCCCGCCAGGTCTTTGCAGTGAGCAGGGAGGCCTCCCTCAAACTCTTGTCCGGGACAAGTCAGACGGTGCGGTGCGCTCCTCCAGCCAAAGCGCACCCCTATCCAGGCCGTTTCCTAGAAGGGTGAGGGGGTCAGGGGAAGCTCCTGTACGCCCTCTGGGCCCTCAGACCCCCAAGGCTTCTATTCAGGCCTTACAGATACTCTTGGAAAAGTTGCGTCAACTTGGAGGCGGGCGAGTGCAGGAGCGCAGTGAATGTGGCCAACCTGGGGCGCCCCGCAGCCCACAGCCGCTCTCTGGGATTAGCTCGTCTCCGCTCCAAAGAGCATCTGGGCAAACAGTGTGGAGTAGACCAGGGCGGTTCCCCCCACCCCAACTCCTCCCCTCCCCACATTTCCCATCTGAGTGAGTCAGCTGAGGGTGGCAGCTCAGAGGCAAGGCAGCTGCGAGGAGAGGGGCAGGGTATGGATGGGATGCCCCCAAACCAGTCACCTCCTACCCCGGACCCCAGGCCCTGGGCCTCCCCAGGCAGCTCCCCAGTGGCAGGCAAGCCTTGAAGAACAGGAGTAGCATCTGGGAAGGAGGACCTCCCAAGTTCTTGGATTTATGAATGAAGAAGAGACAGAGAATCACTTGCATTAGAGAAATGTAAGTGGATCGTTCCTAGGGCGCACAGACCACTGGGAGAACGGAAGTAAAGCTGTGTGGGGGTGGGGGTGGAGACCTGAGATGCATAGGTCAAGGTGTCTGTTTTCATTGTGTTGTCCTTAACTGGGGGGGGGGGGGGGAGACAGAGAGAGAGAAGGTAGAACCAAGAAAGGAGGGAGAAAGTAAAAAGGGAGGAGGGGGAAGAGAAAAGGGCAGAGAGAGAGACCCAAAGAAAGGTGGGGACAAAGGAATAAGGCTGAGGGGAGAGAGATGGACAGAAAGGAGAATGGAAAAGGGAGAAGGAATAAGAGAATGAGAAGAGGGAGGAAGAGAGGGAGAGAATAAGAGAAGACAGATGGAGATTGTCGCCTTGGGGAGGACTTGGGCACGTAGGGACGGGTCCGTGTCCAGGGTGCACGTCCAGGCGGTTCACCTGCCCGCTAAAGGGCTTATAGACCCACCCGTCCACATCTGTGGGCTGCTTGGCCCTGGGGGTTGGTAGGCAGCACCCCATCTTTTGATTCATTAGCAGAAGCTTGGGTGAGGCTCCCAGGGGCCTCCGGAGCCTTTCAACTTCAACTTCAACCCAAGGACCCCCGACTGGGGACCCCCGGGGCTGTCCTTAGCTTTCCTCTTCTCCGGAGGCAGGAATGAGGCTACAGCGTGATCTTACACGAATGGAAATGTGAGAGAAGCGATCAATTCCCTTCCTGAAAATGACATTTTTTTCGGGTCTCTATGGATTGCTGAGAACAGCGTGAGACTCGAGGTGGCCCCCCCGAAACCGCGATGGTACCAGCTCCCCGGCAGACAGTGGCCGCACGCGCGCCTCATCTTAAGTTTCTGTGAAAGGAGTAACTTATGGGCGGGAGGAGAGTTGTGAGGGGTGGTTATTTATAATTGCATAATTGTGATTATTTGTGGCAATTATGTGCCTTTAATTTTTCAAAATGTACAATTACGGATAGTTTTAAACACTGCATGCTGTTCTGTCCGTGAGTGTTTGAGGCTGTACTCTCTGGACTTCCTGAATGCGGGCATTTTGCTGTCCCAGGTCGCTGACGGGGCTTTGAGTATTAATGGTTTGACACGGGGAGGAGGCGTGACATTGATGTCTCAGGTGCGGTTATGATTCAGTACTTTCAGAACCTATTGTACTGCTATTAGAAATGGGAACTTCCCTGCAAAGCCTGGTGCTCGTGTGTTAATTGTTGTATTGGCTTCTTTATAAATAAGAGGAATTTCTGATCATTATTTCGACCTTGGTGTGGGCCAGGTGCTTCAGATGCATATACTTTATATCCGGACAACTTGATGAGAAGTAGAAAGTATTGTTGGCCCCATTTCACAGAACGAGGAAACTGAGTTCAGAGAGGTTGGGCCACTGTCCCAAGGCCAGACAGCTGGAAGGTGGGAGAACTCCTGAGTCCCTGCTTGTGTCTGGGATGCTCTTGTGTCTGCACAGGATGCCCTGTCTGACCGTGCTCTTGGCTTCATTCTGAATCTGAAGATCCTAAACGAGGAAGCCCATTCTGTGATAACAGCCATTCTTCGAAGAAGCTTAGGCATGACAGGGAAGCACTATTGCAAAGTGATGCCTAAGGCTTAGCTAAACTCATCTGTTGAGATCGAGAGTTACAGGTGGTACCCGTGCCTGCCCAGCCACACTCTACCGGTGGGTGAGGCTTGGGAGGATGGGAGAAGCTGGAAAGGGCCTTCGAGGCCGACTGGTGCCGCTCTCCTGGTTTTACAGGTGAGAAAACAGAAGCACAAGGGCAGATAAGCTCCCTGTTCAGCGCAGATTTTATTCAAAAAAAAAAAAAAAGAAAAGAAAAGAAAAGGAAATGAACAAGTAGCAAAGTAAAGGAGCTGTTACACTGGAGGATTACTGGACTGAATGCCAATATTATGACATAGAAAATATATATATATATGTGTGTGTGTCATCTTGGGCATGTTACTTAACTTCTTGTCTCATATGTAAAGTGGGATAGGAGTAGTATTGTTGGGAAATTATGTGAGATAGTATATGTAACGTAGAGCACTTAGAATGGTCTATGGTTCAACCAAAGACTATATGTGTGTTTGCTTTCTTCATGGTATTTTATTGTGTACATGCAATAGAATTAATTTAGCTAGTTTCCCATTGATCAATGTATAGCATTTTCAATTCCTCTGCTATTCCAATGTTGTTGTGAATATCCTTACATATCCATCATGAACGAGACTCCCCTCTGGTCACAAGGAGATCAAACAAAAGAGAGAGAAGGAACTGAAGCTAAACTTATTTGGCTTCAAACATAGATATTTATTTTTAAGCAAAAAAGTTGTATCGTCCAGACCTCGCATTTTGCTGAAGAAAGGGTGGTTTTCGCTCAGTTCCTGACCCCTTTCTTACCTACAGGACCATCCCCCGAGAACACTGGAAATGGTGGTAATTATAAGGTTTTTTGGGGGAGAAGCCAATTCTTTCCTGAGCCCAGACTCTGCTGGCCGTGAGTCATGTCCGTGGGCATTATCGCGTTTTGGCCTCCAGAGGTGCGCTTTTCTGAGTTGTCAACCGCAGGGGCCCTCCCCAAGTGGTCTGAGCGGCAGGGGGTACGGGGGGGACACAGGGCGGGCTTTGCTGGAGCCAAGCACAACCCGTGTGAGGGAGGGCCATGAGCCAGATGTCCAGGGTGGGTGGGAGGCCGGCCCTCTGTGCTCTGTGTTTATCTCCCACCCCACCCTCCCGCCAGATCAAAGTCCGGGGCTGGGCCGATAGGAGAGCTTCGCAGACTGGGCCGCTTTCTTCCCT